>NC_136068.1:1240384534-1241129428 GCF_964261635.1 Lissotriton helveticus
TTACAATCAGATAGGAGAAACCTGTGTCAAAACCCTGCGCCTGCTTGAAGCAGGCATAGGTCTTGACGCAACATTGTGGAGATGGTGCACCCCTGAGCCTTGCTGGAGCTGCATCGCACTTGCGATACAACTCCAGCAATGCGCCACCTTAACGGCACAGATGCGTCAAGCATCTGTGCCGTTTTTGCCCCATGCTGCGCCGCATTGTAAATGCAGCACACCATGGGTGGCGGAACAGCGGCGCAAGATGACTGGCACATCCCTGGTGATGCACCAGTCATCATAAATCTATCCCTAAGCTTCTTATCTTGTTAGAGATGAACTGCCATATGTATCATCAAAATATTTTGCATTTCCTAAATAGCGAATTTTAAGGAATAAATAGCGATTCTTTACCATTCCTAATTTGCGATGAGCAAATTGCTAATTGCAAGTTACCCATTCATTTCCATGGGCTAGGAGGCTCATAGGAATGAAGGTTTAATTTGCGATTAGCAATTTGCTCATCACAAATTAGGAATTTTTCCAAGGGTGCAGGGGTGTCTCAAGAACACCCTGCTGCACCCCTGAAAAAGAAATTTGGGGGCATATGGCACACATACATACCCTAGGGGCATGTGTTGGCGTCATATGGGACCTTTTGTTTTTTTTAAAAAAAGCTTTTTGAAAAGAATTCACAAATTACCACCAATTTACCACAATAGTTTCCAAATCCTTAATGTCATTTTTTACATATTTTTTGTTTGATACATTGCATTTAAGTAGTCACAAAATTTGCAAATCCTTCAGTGCAATTGCAAAATAAGGAATAGCAAATTTTGCTACTCCTTATTTTGCATCAAACTTGTTTGATACATACCATTTGTCTAATTAACATTCGCAAAGGCCAAAATTCGTAGAATTTTGATCTTTGCGAATGCTAATTAGCTTGATACATATGGCCCCAAGTGAGGCCTGTCTTACGACATGGTGCATCTTTTGCATCACTGCTGCATCGGTTTCATGTGGTACGTTTTTTTTACACCATGACATATCTGCCTAAATGCATCAATTTGTAATGTTGTCGCCTCATAGCAAATCTTTTGCACCACCGCTGCATCATAAAAGTGACGCACAGTGGCACAAAAGAGGCATACACCTATCATAAATCTGTCCCTAGCATTTTAAATGATTAATCCAGGATGACGATAAAGTGTGGCCTATCCAGAGGTTTGTTTAAGGTGAGGCCTACTCAGGATTGCAGATTAAAGTTACGCTTGATGAAGAATACAGAGGAGATAATACATGTAAAGGCCTACCAATGAAGTAAGTAATGTGCACTTTATTGCGCCAGTCATCATAAATGTATCCCTAAGCTTCTTATCTTGTTACAGATCAACCACCATATCTACCATCAAACTATTTTGCATTTCCTAAATAGCAAATTTTAAGGAATAAATAGGAATTCTTTACTATTCCTAATTTGCAATGAGCAAATTGCTAATTGCAAATTACCCATTCATTTCCATGGGCTAGGAGGCTCATAGGAATGAAGGTTGCAATTAGCTCATCACAAAATAGGAATTTTTTCAAGCGTGCAGGGGTGTCTCAAGAACACCCTGCTGCACCCCTGAAAAATAAATTTGGGGGCATATGGCACACCTACATGCCCTAAGGGCATGTATGGGCGTCATATGGGACCTTTTGTTTTTTGGAAAAAAATGCTTTTTGAAAAGAATTCGCAAATTACCACAAACTAGAAGTTGGTGGTAGTTTCCAAATCCTTAATATCATTTTTTACATATTTTTTGTTTGATACATTGCATTTAAGGAATCGCACATTTTGAATTAAGGACATTTTAAGTCATTTCCACATGTGCAGTGTTTTCAAATTATGATTTGAAAATCGTTTTTGGGGAAAAGTAATGGTTTGCAAATTTATGACAAGGACATAATGGTGTATGCTTCTCTATAAGGCATTTCAGTGTCTCTGATGTCATTTTTCCCATATTACATTATAAGACCTTTCCCCATGGAGCACATTCCTTGTAAATATGCTCCCACCTGTGCATGGCGAATTTAGATTTTGACTGTTTGAGTCACATAGCCATGTTAAAAGTGACCCAAAAAAATTGCAAACGTTTTAAAAAAACACATTCATGTGTCTTAAGGACATTTTAAGTCATTTCCCCATGGACAATGTTTTCTAAGTGGCGCAAAAGAGGCATACACCTATCATAAATCTGTCCCTAGAATTTTAAATGATTAAATCAAGATAACAATAAGATGTGGCCTATCCAGAGGTTTGTTTAAAGTGAGGCCTACTCAGGATTGCAGATTAAAGTTACGCTTGATGAAGAATACAGAGGAGATAATACATGTAAAGCTCTACCAATGAAGTAAGTGATTTCTACTTCATTGCGCCAGTCATCATAAATGTATGCCTAAGCTTCTTATCTTGTTAGACATCAACCGCCATATGTATCATATAACTATATTGCATTTCCAAAAAAGCGAATTTTAAGGAATAAATAGCGATTCTTTACCATTCCAAATTTGCGATGAGAAAATTGCTAATTGCAAATTACCCATTCATTTCCATGGGCTAGGAGGCTCATATAAATGAAGGTGCAATTTGCGATTAACAATGTGCTCATCACAAATTAGGAATTTTTCCAAAGCTGCAGGGGTGTCTCAATAACACCCTGCTGCACCCCTGAAAAAGAAATTTGGGGGCATATGGCGCACATACATTTTAACAACATTCCTTTACCTCAAAAACGATTTTCAAATCATAATTTCAAAACACTACACATGGGAAAATTACTTAAAATGTCCTTAAGACACATAAAAGCGTTTTTTGATTGCCTTTCCTGCATGGTTGGGTCACTTTTAACATGGCTATGTAACACAAACATTCAAAATCTAAATTTTCCATGCACATGTGGGAGCATATTTACAAGCAATTTGCGCCACTGAGAAAGGTCTTACACTAAAATGAGAAAAATAACATCAGGGACAGTCAATTGCCTTATAAAGAAGCATACACCATTATGTTCTTGTCATGAATTTAAAAACAATTCCTTTACCCCAAAAACGATTTTCAAATCATAATTTCAAAACACTGCACATTGGAAAATGACTTAAAATGTCATTAAGACACATGAAAGCGTTTTTTGATTGCCTTTCCAGCATGGTTGGGTCACTTTTAACATGGCTATGTAACACAAACATTTAAAATTTAAAATTACCATGCACAGGTGGGAGCATATTTACAAGCAATTTGCGCCACAGAGAAAAGTCTTACATTAAAATGGGAAAAATAACATCAGGGACAGTCAATTGCCTTATAAAGAAGCATACACCATTATGTCCTTGTCATAAATTTAAAAACAATTCCTTTACCTCAAAAACGATTTTCAATTCATAATTTCAAAACACTGCACATGGGAAAATTACTTAAAATGTCCTTAAGACACATAAAAGCGTTTTTTGATTGCCTTTCCTGCATGGTTGGGTCACTTTTAACATGGCTATGTAACACAAACATTCAAAATCTAAATTTTCCATGCACAGGTGGGAGCATATTTACAAGCAATTTGCGCCACATAATTCATAATTTTCTCCTTAAAGCACACTATTCTCTATCTAAGTTAAAGAAATATTTTGAAAACAGTCTCAGAAACACACCAATTTGTCTTCAGCAGAGCAAAAGGTATGCACTCCAGAGTCTGCAGCTATCAAAAGCACAGAAATGCTGTAATTCTTCACACATATTTCTCATGTCACCCAATCAAAACTCTTCCCTCACTTTTTTTCAAATGAAAACCCTTCCCCCCTCTGCCCTTTCTGTCTTTTCTGCATGGCAACCACCTCATTGGAAGACTTCTGGTGTTTGCAAGTTCACACAACTTTGTTGCAATTGAACTCTGAACTCTCAGTGCACCTGCATATCCAGTGCATTCTTTCATTTAATGATTTTTTATTGACCATTCAAAATACATCTTTCAAAGAACACATCCGTGCACCCTAACTTTCTGTTTTCAGCAATCAAAATCCACCAATCACTGTTACTGCTTCATGAACACAGAAACTCCACAGTTTTTTTCATTTTAAACTCTCATTTTTTCAACTGCCATTTCATTGCCACACTTCATCTGACTGCAGGAGAACCTTCTCTCACCATGTTTTCTGTCTGGATTGTTGGACATAGTTATATTCACTGGGCTCAAAGGTACGTTGAAAACAGGAAATTACCTAACCTCAATTTACAAGATGTGGAAATTAAGTGGTTTGGCCACAGAGGATTAAAATGTCACCAATTGATACCATTGGTGAAAACCTTTATGCATTTGCCCAAACCTGACCTGTTAATTGTGCACTGTGGAGGTAATGACTTGGGCACTTTGACTGGTGTAGGTCTGGAAATGCTTTTAAAGGACACCTTTGAGCAATTAATGGCACTTTTTCCTCAGACTGCCTTGGTATATTCAAATATATGCCAAAGACAGAAATGGAGGTGGTCAAACCAATTTTGTCCACAAATTGAGAATTCGAGGAAGCATGTAAACAAATCTGTTTCAGCTTACATGAGAGACCATGGAATGGGCTCCCTGTACAACAATAACTTGCGATACTACATGCAAGATATCTACAGAGGAGATGGAGTTCACTTCTCAGATGAGGGCAACAGAGTTTTCACTCTGAATTTAAGAATGTGCATTGGTACCTACTTATAAGTACCTAAATGTACCATAAACCCAAAAGCTCTTCTCAGAGCTACCCTACATCTAATCACTCACAATTATTATTTTACTCTAACATTTTCACTAATTTTCAACAAAGTACGCTCCCCGGGGCGCTACCCGGTACGCGAACCGGGAGCTAACCTCGCGAAATTTTTTAAAAAAATGTTTTTTTTTCGCACATATGGGCCTCCTCAGCCACCCTCACAAAACCTAGGGGGTCAAGATAAGTCTACCGTGCCCCCTTCTACCCATTCTGAACATTATTTGCCCTCCATCTTGTATCTAAATTCGACCGAAACACAAAATGGTGGACTCCTGGAACGCTTAAGGTTCGCGAACCGGGGCGCTCAACGGTTCGCGTACCGGGTCGCTCCCTGGGAAGCGCACCATCAAAAAAGGTGGGAAAGTAGTTCACAGAAAAGCCACTGGAGACAATTTCATCAAATATAGATTAGCTCATACTACATACCAATCCCTACCATTTTCACAAATTTGATTGGAATTCCATTTAGTCATTTAGCCTGTAGACCTCTCTAAATACCCTGAGGTAAATTACTTCACAAAACACATCTGAAGTGTTGGAATTGACAACCAATGAAAATGTTACTTTCATTTTCTATTTTTTTTACCTGACATTTCATTGGTTATATACCTGAATATATATAAAGGAAGAGAAGAAAACACAGCCATTTTGACTACTACTTCTTGCTGTACATTTCAATAGTATTTTCACTAATTCCTTCAACTTCTTTCTAAAGGTAAGTTTTTATTTTTAAAACTGAAGTATATTGTGCACTATAAGTTAATATGGTAAACTTTTTCTGATAGATATATACTATCCCTCTGTAGTAGTTATAGATTTAGAGAGACTTCTCTGTTATAGTTAAGGATGGAGTTAGGCTTCTCTTGTATAATTATGAATTTACTTACGTTAAATCACATACACATTTTTATATTCCTACTTCCACTCTGATACTATACACTGCCCAAAGATAAATTCACTGATAAAAAATGCCTATCTAAAATTATTCCCAACATTGCCCTATCTCTACTAATATATATTTTTTTTAATTCAAATTTCAGGCAAAATGGAAGGCGAAAACCAAGTTTCTTTTGAAATGGACCTGCAAGACAGCAGCCAAGAATTGATTGATACAATTGATCAAATTGACATTGAATTTTTCGATGAAACTTGGGGACAATGAACTACTGCAATGTGTACAAGCAGTAGATAACCTCCTTGCAAATGAGGACATTTTACACCCTCAGAGACTACAATGTATATTCCATGATAATTATGAAATTTCTGACAATGAAATGTTAGAAAGTTTAATAAATTATGAAACACAATCACATTAAAAAAAATGCTTAAAAAATAAAGAAAATAAAAAATAATCAACAAAAACAACAATCAATTAACATACAGCATTTGAAAAGTCTATCATTCATTTTTCATTGCAGTACGCTGCCCAGAACGCTTCCCGGTTCGCGGACCGGGCGCTCCCCACGCAAAAAAAAAAAAATTTTTTTTTTGTTTTTTTTGCCCCGCGGGCCCTTTTAAAACCTCCACATTAAACCTAGGGGGTCAGGGAGGATCTAGTATGCCCCCTTATGGTCATTTTCGCCTTTGTTTTGGCCTCCTCTTGTCTCTCAATCCTACCGAGAGACAAGATGGCGGCCGCTCCGGACTGTTTAGAATGTTGACAGACACCGGAGAGCCAATCAGCTTAGCTACGCGAAGTTCCGGTACGCTTAAGGTCCGCGGACCGGAGCGCTGCCCAGAGCGCGCTTACAGATATATATCTTTTTTTAAACGTTAATTTCTCAAAATCCACTGGAGCACATATATTGAGACCTAGAAAAGGCACATCGGGCTACCAGTCCCTACAATTTTGCCAAGTTTCGTGCAAATCCATTCAGCCGTTCGGGCTAAAAGTGAGGCCAACCGCCCTATGGAAAACTCAATGTTAAAAACACGTTTTGGGACCCCCCTTTTTTCTCGGCCCCCCCTGGACGAACCCCCCCCAAATTTTCAGGGGCTGCTCAGAAACAAAATGTTCCATTTTCCAGAAAATTTCAGCCAATTCCGTCCTCAAACGCCAAAGTTATTAGACATAGAATTTTCAAAAATCCCATAGGGAAAAAATCCTAACTATATATACCTACTGGCGACCGCCAGTAGGTAATAGATGTATATATATATATATATATATATATATATATATATATATATATATATATATATATTCCAGCACACTTGACTCGGTTGAGTCAAAAAATGGCAAGCACTCAGGTATCCATTTACCAATTCTTTATTGCAAACCGCTCACGCCCGACAGACGCGTTTCGCTTTGCAGCTTTGTCAGTGTCAGTTTGTGTGCACATACTTTCGCCATTTTAACCCTCCGGGTTGTCCTGAGATTACAACAACATACAAGACGGTGCTTACTGAAACAGTTGCATATACGGTGGCCATCTTAAAGTGCATATATATCTTTTCATTTCATTGGTTAAAATGGAATAAAATGAAGTGCTCAAGTTCTACTTGTAAAAAAACTTGCGACAAAAAACAATTAATAAAATACATACGTGCTTTGAATATTGCCAGGGACATTCTTACAAAACAGCATATATAACATCAAGTGTCGTCATATTGTGGTTTTAATAATGAATTACGGACATATGTCCCACTAGTGTCAATCATATCTAATATATATGTCAAATTGATGTCCTTACTTGTCCCTATTACTAATGAAGCCCTGTATGGCAACATATTCATGTACTCATACATGAAACGGACTGTCAAATCTATTAGAAGACTAATGAGTAGTGCACGTGTGAGGTGTACTGGTCTTATTGTCGCACTTTAAAGATGTATCCAGGACTGGTTTTCACATGATCCCATATGAAACTTAGAGGTGCACCCACATTTCCTCATCATTGTTAAGCCCCCATGGCGCCATAGTTTTTAAATCAATGACGTATTTAGATTCTAGATTTTGGAGTGCTTTAACCCTATCCCCTCCCCGCTCTGACCGGTCTACCTGGTCTATGCAATATAAACTCAATAGGTCCCTATTGATCTGATGCATTTGTGAGAAGTGGCGTGCCACTGGATAGGATTTATCTTTTTTCGTGATTGCACGCAAATGTTCTAGAATTCTCAATTTTGTAGGGTTGATCGTGCTCCCTATATATCGTTTTTTACAGGGGCACTCAAGGCAATAGATTGTGTGGTCCGAATTACAATTTAAAAGATTTTTGATTTCTCTAGTGGGTCCTATCTCATCAGTTCTTCCTGGATAATTAGTAACCTTCTTACTGCTTTTGCAAGCCTTGCAGAGTAGGCAAGGGAAAAATCCCTTAGCTTTCGACAATTTTGTCGGCTGTGCTTTGGAAGAGAAATGGCTGTGGACTAGGTGATCTCCTAGTGACTGGCAACGTCGGTATGTAATTAGTGGTCTGTCGGGAATGTGTTTTTTGAGCACATTATCAGTGGTCAAGATGTGCCAATTTTTCTTAAATATATGAACTACCTCCCCTGATCTGGTACTATAGTTAGTAATCATTCTTGTAGGTTCCTCACACTTCAGTACTGGTTTCACCATCAGGAAATCCCTCCTGTTGACTTTGGATGCCTTTTCTGCAGCTTGCTTGAGTAGATTACTAGAATGTCCTCTATTCTGAAACCTTGTAGTAGCTTCCAATTTGGCCAGTTGATGATCTCCATCTGCCGAGCAATTCCGCTTCAGGCGTAGGAGTTCGCCATAGGGAACGTTCTGTATCAAGCTTTTTGGATGGTAGCTTGCCGCGTGCAACACGGCGTTCTCCGCCGTGGGCTTTCTATAGAGTCTTGTCTGGAGGATGTTGTTTTCTATAAAGACCTCCAGATCCAAATAGCAAACATTGGTGGCACTTATCGTACTGGTGAACCTAAGGTTCCAGTCATTGTTGTTCAGCGTGGCGATGTATTCCTCAGCCGAGGCACGATCGCCGCGCCAGACCACAAAGAGGTCATCTATATACCTGGTCCACAATAAAATCTTGTCAGTCCAGTGATCATGGGCCTCCCCCCAGGCCTCGTGCCTCTCCCACCAGCCCACGAACAAGTTTGCGTAACTGGGGGAGAAGCACAAGCCCATACACGTGCCCCTCGTTTGTTTGTACATTTGTCCTGCAAAAAGAAAGAAGTTATTATACAGGCAAAACCTCATCATACTTAGTAGCATAAGATTGTGTTTATAATATTTTTCTGGTTCCCTATCCAGGAACCATTTGGTTGCCGCTAAGCTATTCTCATGGGCTATGCAGGTATAAAAATTAACCACATCCAATGTAATGAGAAGCATATTAGGTTCCCAGGTAATGTTATCCATAAGTCGGAGGAAGTCCTGCGTGTCCCTCACATAAGAGGGTAAGTCTTTCTCAATAGGTGCCAGATATGAGTCTATAAAACGAGATGTATTTTCCAACAAACTTCCGATGGATGACACAATCGGTCGCCATGGTGGTCCTTTGGCATTTTTATGGACTTTCAGGAGATGGTAGAAAGTCGATAGTACTGGTTCTTCATATTGTAGGAATAAAAATTCTTCCATATTGAGCATGCCATCTTCTTTCCATCCTTCTAACAGCAATTGATAGTCTGTTGTGCTCTGGACATATTCTTATCTTTTAATAATAGTGTAGCATTCAGTATCTTTTAGTTGTGGTAATGCCTCCTGTTCATAGGCATCCTTTTTAAAAAATCACAATGTTACCCCCTTTGTCGGAGGGTTTGATTTCTATACTTTTGTCATTTTTTAGGGATTTAATGGCTTCCCATTCTCTCCTGGTTATATTAGAAATTCTCATATCCATTGTATCCTTTGCAAATCTCTCTAGATCCATTAGGATGGCTTCATTAAATACATCTATGGCGTCATGTGGAGCATTGGGTAGTTTTTTGATTTATTTTTGAGATTGCTCGGATCTCGAACTTGTGTAACACTTGTGTGTTCAGTTTGTTGACTTTGTATATCTACTTCCAGATTTTCTTGAGTAGGAACTGAAATATTCAAAAGTGTATCCGAATGTTCCTCTGTTAGTTCCTCAGTGTTCTCATCAAAGTTTACCAAGTTATCGCCACTTCCCATATTTTTCGGATGTAAGAGAAATATCTTTTGAAATTTAAATTTTCGAATATACCTGAACATGTCGATTCTGGTGTTGACCAAATCAAACTCGCTTGACGGACAAAAACTTAAACCTTTCCTAAGGACCTTTACTTCATCCTCAGTTAGTGTCCTCTTTGAAAGGTTGATGATGTTGTTCTCGTCTGAATGTTTCACCACTTCTTGCGTCTCGATACACTTCGTATTACCCTTGGTGAGGCGCTGGGCAGTGTTCCTCCTCTTGCCCCTCCTTGTTTTTCTCTTTGGCTTGGTTGGGGAGGATGATTCCATTGCTGTGGTCTCTGTCGAGTTTCTTTGATTACCTGGTATTCGTCGGAAAAAGGGGACTCGTTCACCCTTTCTTTTGCTATGGGAACCACAATTTGTTCACCATCGGACATTTCCACTTCCGATTCCGAGTTTTCTATGTTGCTGGTACTCGGAGTTCCTTGGGCAAGGCGTTTTCTCGTGGCGTCAAATTTCCGTGCAAACGTCAAAATTCTTCCCGTTAAATAATCCTGCTCATCGCGCTGGAATTTGGTTTGTTTCCTCTTTCTAATTCCTGCTTCATAATCCTTCAGTCTTTTCGTCAGGGCACCTCTCAGTTCATCGCCGGTTTTAGTATCTTTTTCCTTCGTAATCAGTTCCTCCAAGTCCGATATTTCCTTGAGGCATTTTTCTCTGTCACTCCATGCATATTTTATTAGCATGCGTACCATTCCCATTGATGAGTTAGCTGTATATTCAGCCCATTCCTTCAGTAACGTCGGATCGGGATTTTCGTAGGAAGGTACGATGAAAATACGTAACTCTCTCGGAATTCTGTTACAGTCGGCATAGCGCTGGAGGGAAGTGGCCTCCCACCGCTTTCTGATCTCTCTTTCCTGCAGATTTTCCAGTCTTTGAAATAATATTTTCAGGTTACTACTGGGTGTAGGCAATGTTGTTGTATTTTCGGTTCTTGTGGGTTTGTCTTTCACGGACTTGAACATTACATCCGCGGCTGACTGCCTTTCTCCGATACTCTCTTCTATGTTTGACATGTCCTTTGTTCAAAGCTTGTATTTTAATTTTTACTCAGGGTGGTGATTTCTCACTATCACGGGGTTTGCAATACTCGTCGGAACCATACAGGACAGAGGCTGAACATAAAATTGTATTGGCACATAGGATCGTTCCACTCACCGAGCCAGACGCGGGTGTGTGGCTGCCGTCTTCCGACGTCGTCCCTACAATCGCACCGATGCGTCGAGCAAGCGGTCCGTGTCTTTCAATTAATGTTCTCATGGAGTCTGAAATCCGTTCTTCGTATTTCTTTCTGTTTTGTTCACATTGCCTGGGGGCTGGCGGCCAAATTAACTTGTTGCACAGGACTTTCACCGCCGTCGCTCTTCCAATACCCGGGTGCTTAAGTCCAGCGGTGGTGAGCCGCTTACAGATTCCAGCACACTTGACTCGGTTGAGTCAAAAAACGGCAAGCACTCAGGTATCCATTTACCAATTCTTTATTGCAAACCCCTCACCCCCGACAGACGCGTTTCGCTTTGCAGCTTTGTCAGTGTCAGTTTGTGTGCACATACTTTCGCCATTTTAACCCTCCGGGTTGTCCCAAGATTACAACAACATAGAAGACGGTGCTTACTGAAACAGTTGCATATATGGTGGCCATCTTAAAGTGCATATATATCTTTTCATTTCATTGGTTAAAATGGAATAAAATGAAGTGCTCAAGTGCTACTTGTAAAAAAACTTGCAACAACAAACAATTAATAAAATGCATACGTGCTTTGAACATTGCCAGGGACATTCTTACAAAACAGCATATATAACATCAAGTGTCGTCATATTGTGTTTTCAATAATGAATTACGGACATATGTCCCACAAGTGTCAATCATATCCAATATGTATGTCAAATTGATGTCCTTACTTGTCCCTATTACTAATGAAGCCCTGTATGGGCAACATATTCATGTACTCATACATGATACGGACTGTCAAATGTATTAGAAGACTAATGAGTAGTGCACGTGTGAGGTGTTCTGGTCTTTTTGTCGCACTTTACAGATGTATCCAGGACTGGTTTTTACATGATCCCATATGAAACTTAGAGGTGCACCCACATTTCCTCATCATTGTTAAGCCCCCATGGGGCCATAGTTTTTAAATCAATGATGTATTTAGATTCTAGGATTTGGAGTGCCTTAACCCTATCCCCTCTCCACTCTGACCGGTCTACCTGGTCTATGCAATAGAAACTCAATAGGTCCCTATTGCTCTGATGCAGTTGTGAGAAGTGGCGTGCCACTGGATAGGATTTATCTTTTTTCGTGATTGCACGCAAATGTTCTAGAATTCTCAATTTAGTAGGGTTGATCGTGCTCCCTATATATCTTTTTTTACAGGGGCACTCAAGGCAATAGATTGTGTGGTCCGAATTACAATTTAAAAGATTTTTGATTTCTCTAGTGGGTCCTATCTCATCAGTTCTTCCTCGATAATTAGTAACCTTCTTACTGCTTTTGCAGGCCTTGCAGCGTAGGCAAGGGAAAAATCCCTTAGCTTTCGACAATTTTGTCGGCTGTGCTTTGGAAGAGAAATGGCTGTGGACTAGGTGATCTCCTAGTGACTGGCAACGTCGGTATGTAATTAGTGGTCTGTCGGGAAGGTGTTTTTTGAGCACATTATCAGTGGTTAAGATGTGCCAATTTTTCTTAAATATATGAACTACCTCCCCTGATCTGGTACTATAGTTAGTAATCATTCTTGTAGGTTCTGTAGCGGGAATTCCGTTCTCCTACAGAACTGTGCATAGAGATTTGGAACCTCAGTAAATTAGGGTGGCCCAAAACTCACCTTAGTAACCAAAATCCCCTTAACGAGCTAGCTACATGTCTAATTGGTCATAACAAACTCCCAATGTTTAGACAGACCAGAACATGAACTTAGAATACCTCAGGTATCGTGGAACACATGAACACTCTTTCTCTATATAATCATTTCAAACCAGAACGTGGAGTAAAAGAGGACACATGCATATTTGAAATATTTATTTACTAATGCCGGGTTCTCAAACGCAGTATCTTATATAATACAAGCAAACATATTATAAGAAACAAAGTTATCAGCATAGTTACTAGTCCATAGAAAGCGAAAGGTGACAGCATGCTAAAGTGCTGAAATGAATAGGAATTAGCAACACCTAATTCTCTCCCTCCCTAACTAGCATAGGATATTATATCTATGAAGGTCTCTTTGGGTTTTAGCAGGGCGGGCCAATACCTCAAGATCTCAGTGTCAGAGGATCACATCATCTTCCACCAGCTCTCTGCATGCGAAGCACCATCAAGTGTGTTTTGTGTGCTCAAAGCAAAGCAATATAAAACATGCGTAAAGCCAGATTTTGGCAGCAGCTGCATTCATGTTATATTTAACCAAGCAAGCTGATATCAGAGCAATAACATATAATTCTCATGTAAATCACAACGCTCTTCTAGGTTGAAAGCTAAAATAACAATTATGTGTCGTGTGCAAAAGCAACAAAAGGAAAAATGGCGTTTAAATATTTAATACGCTCATGCTAACTTAACACGGTATATAGGTAAGCAGTAACTATATGACACCCCCCCAATGATCCGAGCACGGACAAAGTAAGGAATGAAAAGACCAGAACAGGGGCACATCATGAAAGCAGAGTTCCATAATAATGAGCTATGTTTCAGTATTGTAATGGCCAAAATCAGGTGAAAAAGGCATTATAGAGGTCAAAGTAAAAAAGGTCTCAGTTATTGGCGGGGACTGGAATGATGTGATGAATGCTCGAGTGGACCGCTACAGATTGGGGGGAGAGGTGGTATCAGACACGCCTACTAAACTGGATGGTATGGTAAGAGGCATGGGGTGGGCTGACACGTGGCGCCATCAGCATGCTCAACACCGAGAATACACTTACGTCTCACCAGTGCACAAGTCATTTTCTAGGCTCGATTACCTGTTCGTTCCCATGGCCTGGGTCGGGAGGGTCGATAACACACAAATCTTACCAAGAGGCCTATCAGACCATTCTCCTGTTATGCTGGACCTCTCCCTAGATAGGCGGCGGCAGCCTTTCAGGTGGCGTCTTTCCACGTGGCACCTGCAGCGAGAACCCTATCGGTCTCATATGAGAGAGGCAATTGCGCATTACTGGGGTGATAATGACCACCCTGATATAGATGCCGTGACCCTCTGGGAGGCCTTGAAGCCCACGCTACGCGGCGTGGACATTGCCTGGTGTGCAGCCGACCGCAGGCAGCGAAGGGAAGACTTGGTTCTGGCGGCCGAGCATGTTAGGGACCAAGAACATAGATGCAGTGCTGACGGGAGTGAAGAAGACGTGAGACGCCTTCTATTGCTGCAACAGTCCTATGCCTCCTTGCAGTTAGACGAGGCTCGCCAGTTATGGTTGGCGACTCAGAGTCGGATATATCAGTGGGGTGACAAATCCAGCTCGATGCTCTATAGACTATGCCAAAGCACTTTTCACGCGCAGTCTCTGCCTTGTCTGCGAGACGAGTCGGGTGAGCCCATAACGGCCCCATCGGCCCTGACGGCCGCATTCGCGTGGTATTACGAGACCCAGTACGCCCCTCGGGAACTTCTTTCGCCAAGCGACGTGGATAAGTTCCTGGCTGATCTCCCGCCACGATCGCTCTCGGACGAGGAGCGAGATGCCCTGGACCTTCCCCTATCGGCGGAGGAACTGGGTACGGCCCTCGGAGAACTGAACACAGGTAAGGCCCCCGGGCCCAACGGTTTTCCCTGTGAATTCTTTAAGACCTTTCACCTCCAACTGGGCTCCTACTATGGTAGAGCGTTGGAAGAAGCCAGAGATCGTGGCCGACTTCCGAGGGACTGGCGGCATGCTGAAATAGTGGTCTTCTGCAAACCGGGGAGACCTCCGGACCGACCTGAATCCTATCGACCGATATCGCTACTAAACACCGAAGCAAAAATTCTAGCAAAGGCGTTAGCTAATCGCCTTCTCCCATACATTACGGCGCTCGTGCACCCGGATCAGGCCGGATTTATGCCCCACAGGGCGACACGCCACAATATTCGGCGTGCGCAGGTGGTACTGGAGGCGGTCCGGACAGCGGGGATACCAGCGGCCCTTTTACTGGCCGACATAGACAGGGCCTTTGACTCCGTGAGCTGGGTCTACCTCCGGGCCCTTTTGTCCCGATTGAATCTAGGGCCCCGCTTCCTATCCTATATTCATTTGTTGTACACTGATCTCACGGCGTCGGTGAGAGTGGCTGGGGCAACATCGGCTCCATTTCCCATCGGTAGAGGCACCAGACAAGGTTGCCCCCTTTCACCGTATCTCTTTGCCCTGGCCATGGAGCCCATGGCGGCGTGGGTCCGCATAGATGCACAGATGCGGGGCGTTGAGTGGACTGGGGGACCCTCCGACAGACTTGCACTGTACGCCGATGATGTCCTCTTCTTCCTCACGGACCTGAACAGATCTGGACCACGAGTCCTTGACATCATGCGTGTCTTCAGAGAAGTGTCGGGCCTTCACCTGAACATACGTAAATCGCAGCTGTGGGTGCTTGGGGAGCGCCGAGACCTGGGGCCCTGGGCCGGGGCGCAGCAGGAAGCGAGAGGCGGACTTAAGTACCTGGGGATATTTCTAACAGACATTCCAGGAGTCTCCTGGGCGCGTAATGTCGTGCCGGTATGGGAGCTTATCCGATCCAACATGACTACGTGGTCCCGCATGCCCTTGAACATCTATGGCCGTTCGGCCATTTTTAAAATGGTGGCCCTTCCGCGCCTCTTATATCAGCTACAAAATCATCCCTACCCTATACCACCGCGGTGGTTCAGACTGGTGAACTCGACACTTGGTACTTTCCTCTGGGCGGCGGGGGCGGCGAGAGTGGCGCTCCGCACATGCTTTTTGTCCACGTATTGCGGTGGACTGGCGACTTCGGACGTTTTGTCCTACTACCAAGCTTCCCACCTCTTGGTGCTCAATGAATGGTGGTATGGGGAGCGGAGTGACCCTACATACGCCCTGGAGCGCTTCCTGATGGACCCCGACACGCTGCACACGATACTGTATTCAGCGGTTAGAAGGAGGAGGCTCCCGGCGGTCACACAAACCGTATTCCGCATATGGCGCGGCGCGCTCCGTAGAATGGGGTGGTGGAACAGATTGACGAGGGAGACCCCGTTGTGGCAGAACGGGCAGCTGCCGGAGTTGATGTCCCTGCAGGGTTTCCGAGGCAGGGATGCGATCGGTGTCTCGGCCGTGGGACATGTGGTCCAGGGTACGACTCTTAAATCATTCCAGGACCTGCGCGAGGAATACGACATGCCTCAGACCCAATTTTTTAAATATCTGCAGCTTCGTCACGCCCTCGCCCCTACCCTGCGAGGTCTGGACTCGTTGCCCGAGTTCAGCCCCCTGGAGGCGAAGGTCTTCATGGTAGAATTGGAGTCCAAGAAAATCTCATCCATATACCAAACGTTGGTTACGCATTGCTCGACACCCCTGGACTCTCTGCGGACCAAGTGGGAATGCGATCTAGGAGCATTAGAGGAGGAAGACTGGAGGGAGGCACTCGAAGCTCCAGCCATAGCAGTCCGGCTACGATTTATACAGTTTAAATACTTACACAGAGCATATTACACTAGGGAACGGCTGTGGAAGGCGGGCTTGATTGCGTCTCCCGTCTGTTTGAGGTGTGGTAAGGAGACTGGTACGTTCCTGCATACTGTCTGGGCGGAAGTTTTGGACGGTTGTGTGGAATTGTTTGTCAGAGGTACTGGGCTGGGACCTTCCTCGCACGCCAAAGTTAGGCCTCCTTCATGTCCTGGAACAGGTGGGGGGGAATGTCTATAAGCGCCACTTGCTGCTGTTGGGTCTTGTGGTGGCCAAGAGGGATGTGGCCCGGGCCTGGAAGGACCCCAAAGCTCCCCTGTTGGGTGTGTGGAAGAAGGGGCTGGACTATTCAATGGGCCTGGAACGCCCGATCTTTGAGGCCCGGGGTTGCCCCAGGAAAAACTACAAAATTTGGAAACGGTGGGCTGAGTACAGGGGGCTCTGGCTGGAGCCGCCAGCACGTGATGAACCAGGGGAAGGACATTTGGACATTGTGCCCGAGTGAGGAGGGTTCCACACTTCATCTACTATATTAGATTCTATGTATGGTCTGATTTGACGCTGTGCAGGGGGTGGGGTGGGGGGGACTTCGGGTGGGAGACTAGGGGGGTGCTGGGGGGAGGGCTTTAGGGTTAGTGTTTGTGTTTAAATAGCTGCTTGAATTGTCCCACAATGTGATTTTTGACTTCATGCTCGCAGCCTCCCCGGCCTCGGGACGCTGTATGTTTATGTAACTCTTCAACAGCACAATAAAATTTGTTCTGAAAAAAAAAAGTAAAAAAGGTCTCGACTTGCCAACCCAGCACTCACATCAGTAGGTCTGGGTGTGTAAAAATAATTTGTACACAAAAGGTCCAAAAAATTCTTGTAAGCAGGGACATGCCATTAGCAAAAGTCTCGAAAATTTTCAGGAAAGAACTGAATATGCAAAATATGCAACAACAGCCTCCAGAATGAAATCACTGTCATCGTCCGAAAACAGTTCAGCCATCCACTTCACCAGTGGGAAAGAACATACGTGCTCCTCTTGCACCGGAGCCTCTAGCATCATCAGAGGACAACTCGGTGGGATCTCAATATAGCTCTGTGCCAAGAAATCTTGTGCTGCCGCGAGTATGTTCCAATGACCCATTAGTCCATGCATCGCTGCCAAGGCCATAATCCTTTCGCCAGAACAAATCAACTCATGAGTAACCCAAGGGACTCATCAGGTGAATAAAATCGACGTTAGGAGACACCGTCTTGCAGTGACACAAATCAAGGGCCCAATCGAAATCGCAGCTTAGGCAATGAAAGACAGGCTGGACACATGTAAAATAGGAGAATCAAAACGATAATCCAAAAGCTGTGCTTAAAGTCGCTAGTGACAGTGTGCCATAGTATTCAAGCATCTGGATGCGAAACAGTGCCAGGTGGGGCTGAGCGGCATCTACCACAGGACGGGCATCCAGCGCGAGCAAAACCGGAAAGCCACCAAACAGGCTTGAAAAAATAGAATGGAAGAAAGCAGGGATGACTCCAAATGTTTTCTCGAAAGAAGTCACGAGACGACTGCTAACTATTTTAAAAAAGTGCGCCAGGCCAGAAGTGGAGGAGGCATTAATGATCTGATGAATAAGCTCGCTGAAATTCAATGGCAAATCAGTATTCAATAGGGCCTGCACCTCTGTGCGTGTGTTAGCTATGTGAAGGACAAATGTTTCTCGAGCAGAACTCAGGGTCACTTCTTTTTGAGACAAAAGGGCTCTTATTCTACTCATACCATGGAAATCTGCTTTCAAGATTGGGAGTCGCGGCCAGATGGAAACATCTAAATTCCCATGTGTAGGAGGATACAGAACGTTTTTGCAACACACCACACGTTCTGATACTGTGACCACATAAGCGATACCTTTAATTAACCCACAACAGTCCTCGTTATTCAAAAGTAAATAACTGCAGTTTGCCAGTAATGTAAAAGTAGGAACGATTGCGGGAACTGGAGTACCTTTCAAAACACAGGCTAAATTTTGGCGGTCCTGGTTACAAGAACCATGCAATTGGATGTGTCTACATATTAACGAGTGATCAGGTGTTTCTGTGCACTCCTCCCCTTTAAGATAAACGTCCTTCTCGTCTTTCAGGCATCGATAAGTGAATGGAAGAGACCATGCCTCATGGAGAAAAGAACTACCGAGTAGTTCATATCTGCCTATTGCGATATATGGCATACAATTTGTAAATTGGTACAAAGCAAAAGGTAATGTAATTAACCCATGGATCAGCCACGTCGCAGCAGTGGCTTCTGCCACAGAGAACGGTAAAGACTCCAATCTCTCAATGTGTAACATGGAAAAAGATGCATCTCGCATTGAAAGCATGCGCTGCTTGTCAGTCAAATAAAAAGGGGCAAAGAGAGAGGACACGTTCATGTAAGTGCAAGGCACCTTACCAGACTTAAGCGTCTGCAGGGTCCACGCAAATTGCATAATGGAACGCAATTGATTCTGACCATGGTATAACACAGACACTTCATCTTGCACAATATCAACAACAGAAGACACAATGTTATTCATCGTGTAAATGCGGGAAGAAAGCATGTTAATACTGTTATCCACAACTGCAAGTACTTTTTCTAAATTAACTTGATCAATAGCTCTAAGGCGTGTAGCAGCTTCAATTTGTGACGTCTTCCAGATTTCATTGTAAATCGCATATATCCATCTTTAGATCTACCTCTAGCCGGGCCGTTTATGAAGTCGTTTAAATCTACATCATCAGTGAGCTTGGATAGATGCAGTTTAACCGCAGCCAAGGTAGAATGTTTCAGCCAATTCTGACATAATTTGCCTACTGAATAAGTGGTGACAGAATGGTCAGTATCAAAGCGGGGATCAGGCCTGATTTGTGTAAGCCCAGCAGCCAAACCCTGAAAACGACGTTGGCATGAATCAGAACTTATGTGCCACATTAGCCAACCTTTTGGATCCAAACTTGAAATGTTAAAGGACGCATTTTGCAATTGAGTTTGCAATTCCCTAATGGAAAACTGTGTAACATTATTCCAACCAGAATATTCTTCTAAATCAGGGACAGTAGGTGTATTTAATTTTTTAGAAGTAGCCAATCCAAAGCATGTTGTTTGAGAAATGGTAGAATTTAAAAACAACATATGATTTGGGATGAGACATGCACGGTGCAAAGCCTCAGTGCCTTGTACCTGCCAACTTTTAGAACCCCAAACTGATTTAAGGTCAATGGTTACCTTCCATATCTTGTAGCCCTCTACCGCTAACCTGTGTAGAAAGGACTTCGAATACAACAAATTAGTTTCGGTAAGTCTAACCTTGGACATGAACTTCTGTGTCATTTAAAAAAAAAAGACTCAGGATTGGACTGATTAAAGTCGGTAAAATAAGTGTACTTTTTCAAGAAAGTACTCGAACTGCCTTGTACAGGAGCTGGGCAATGTTCTCGCTGTGTGTAATTTACAGCACCCCTTCTGGAACTTGGTTTATGCAGATAATGGTTGCCAAAATGTTGGAAGCAAAACAATTCACCATAATTAGCAGAATCTATATATAAATCTTCAGCATCAAAGGCAGCATAATATTTCAAATCAGAGAATACAGTTTTCATGGCCTGAACATCCCAATCATCAGAACATATGTTTTGTTTCACTACATCTCCCATGTTTACCCTGAGCACATTAGGGAGATTAACAACTTCAGTAGGGCCATGGATTTGAAATTTAACCGCATCCCACACAATCCCATCAAGAACAGGCCAAGCAGTGATGTTTACAAAATTCAAGTCTCTTTTCAGTCTGTGTGCTGAATGCGAAGAGGAAAGGGGGGCCAAAGTTCCATTAAGATGCCGAATGCATGTTCTTTCCTCGACATAGTGTCCATCGACAAGACGAAAAAAATAAAACACAAAGCCAATTGACATAAAAAGGTAATTGAAAAAAGTACCAGCCAAATATATGTCCAAGGGGGGGATCAAAAAATGTTTTTTAAATAATGTGGCAAAAATTGCAAAACGTGAGGGCTTTTTTGAATTTTGTGAAACAGTGTCAAAAGAGAATCTGGATTCCGTGGCCAAACGTGTTTGCAAATCAGGCATCGATAAGTCAGTTGGGTAAATGTAATCAAGTTCAGCAACATGATCAACAGGTAAAGGACTTAATAAAGGATGGAAACAGCAGGCATCTCGAGGGCCACCTCAGGCATAGGATCAGAAGCAGTGGCCAATATAGAATTTCTCACAATCGAAGGACAGGAGACTGCCGGAGTCATACTAAGAAGAATCTGCCACTCTGTGTATCTTGACATTGTCAATTGAGATACACCTGTTTTACTTACGACCTGGTAGTGGAGGTAAAATGACTGTTCTCGTGCCCTCGCGCCAAGCACAGGAACCGGAGCACGATATCAAGGACCAAATTCTTTCTTGCTATCGATCTTCTCTTGAACCAGTTCTCCAACTTGGGGTAGCCAGCCTACTACCAGGATCTGCAACGCAACATCCGATTTGGAGGGCAAATGTTCCTTTGCAAGACTGTCTCTGGTCTTTTGTAGATCCTGTAAAACATTGAAATGTTCATCTACGTCAAAGGTTGTGGCGCGGGCCACGCCGTCTAGACCGTCAAGGTCCGGGACAAACATCTTGATACCAAAGAGCATTTTGTATGGGGTCCACCCACCCAGAGATCTTCTAGGGAGATTGTTAAGAGCATGCTGCAAGCCATTGAGATGGGCCAACCAGTTTCTGCCAGTGCCTATAACTCGTGCTGTCAAAGATTGCTTTAAGTCACGGTTCATTCGTTCCACTACACTGATACCCTCAGGTCTGTAGGGAGACGAAAACTTGACTTGGACCCCCATCGAAATCATGGCATCCTTATACCCTTAGAGGCAAAAGCCGGACCCTGATCCGAATGGAAGGTGCCACAGGCAAAAATCCCTACAAAGACACACAAATCTCTTATGACAGTCTGTGAATCAGCGCTGCGATGGGGTCATACCCACACAAAGCGTGTGCATGAATCAACTGCTACTAAGATGTACTTATACGCAGTATCAGAAGAAAAAGGACCGCAGTGATCTAAATAAACACAACCTAGCGGTTTATTAGATATGTACAACTGTGTCTGTGGCGGACGCGCAGCAGTCGAAGGTTTAATCTGCTGGCAAATGTCACATTGAAGGACATAGTCGCGCGTCTGTTTGTACAGTCCCCGCCACCAGAAACATTGTTGTAATTGAGCTACAGTGGGCGAGACGCCCGCATGCGCAGACGCCACACCTTCATGTGATAGAGCGCGCGAGGCCACCCGACCAATATGTTTTCGCCGTTTCCGGCTTCAGGGCCCATATACTTTTCAAATCACCATATACATCGATCAGGTGACTTCACGAGCTCTACCAAGTTGGTGTGTGTGTGTTCCCTGCTACCAATTTTCGGTGCACCTGACTTACCATCCACCGATGCGGGTGCCTAATGACCACAATGAATCAGGGAGCTAGCTGTAAGGAAAGGCAGCAAAATACAAACCCAACCAATAACATTCAAGTACTGTTTAAATGACCACGGACAACTGGAAGTTTTAAAATGTTTATCTAAAGTTCATTATTTTCTTGCATGAGGTACAATAAAACAAGGCAATCAATAACCAAGATAACGTAAATCACATAGGCATAAAGAAATAATGACAGAGTAATCATCAAAGTACTAATAAAATGTAACGAGAAAAGATACTATGCAAGTCAGTATTATCTAAACAGGGATAGCCTAAGTGTGAGTGACTATAGGAGAGCTTATAATGAATAACACGCTTCACTTAAGGTGAAGGGGCCTTTGAACAATCTAGGCAACGAAGTTCTAGACCATATCAGGAAATGACACACTGCTATGCAAAATATAATTTCTAACAAATGAGAAGACATAGGAATAAACTTATGGAAAATATAAATGACTTTCAATAGTTGCAGAAAGGCATGGAAAATATCACATATGCAATGTTGAACTTTATTAAAGCAAAAGTTAGAAATTCAGAAGGTGCAAGAATTTCAAGAGGTTCAGAGCAATATTTACCTAGAAAGGTGTGGAAACCAAACCCTGGCCACGGGTCAGTTTAAGGACAGGAAAACCTAAAGGAAGGATATCCCTCAAAGGACGGCAGGTGCAGAATGGACACCCAGGACAGGACAGGATACCCTCGGAATAGAGATCAGGACAGGACCCTCAGGACAGGACAGCAAACCCTCAGGACAGGACCCTCAGGACAGGACCGGAACCCACAGTTCGGAAGCAACGCCTGCGCTCCACCCGTTCTGCAGCTATCGATCAAGACCCCGATTGGGTCAGCGAACTCCCAGCTAAGTGCCTTGCCAGCACTTTAAGGTTCAGTAGAACCTCAGTCTATGGTCAAATTCGGACAGAGTGCTTGCAGCGCTCTGTATCTTCAGTCACCTATTGAGTGCGTTGGGTCAGTGACAGGTCAGCTAAACCAGACAAGTCGGACGGTTCACTAGGTGAACCCAGGGTAGATATACAGTTTGGGGACAGTGTACCACCCCCCAATGTTGCAAAGTGTCAAAATCCCTCAATTTGGATTGGTCCTAAGGTAGGATTTGGGTAACACACCAATCACAATACACGATTTGAAGCCTTCATTAACATATTTGGGTACCGCCTAGCAGGTTTGGGGTTCTCATGAGAACTGTGCAGGAAATTAACATTGTAACACATGAGGAGCAACATTCGCCGTTCTCGTAGCGCAGAGGTGGCTTTCCCAGGCGCATCTTGACTGTGGCTGCCAGCTGGCTGAGTTCCACTGTCCAAAGTGGCCACTTTTCAATGCTCCCTGGTCATGCGCAGAAGAGACCGTCAATATGGCTCCCAATCAGTTTGGACCCCCATTCCCCGCGGTACATGAAAAGTAAACGAAAACAAATTAATACATAATAATGTCATTATGAAAACACATCACAGGGTTTGTACTTTTAACTCATCATCAAGAAATAAACTTATTGCATCTAAATGTTAGCTACATTGATACGGGCACAAGAGCAGTGGCACGAGCAGTACCACATGATAAGCACAGCTATGAATTACGCATGCGCATAACTTTCCCTCCACTTCTGCAGACGCGTCAGGACACGTGAGTGTGGCTGACGCATGCGCAGTAACTAAAATACAAGCGGCGGCCATATTAGAGGACACGGATTAAATTCATTAGAAATACACATAGGCAAGCTTCGGGAACTTTGCCTAAACAGAATAAATGTTAGTAAAACATACATTTTGTTACCTTATTACACATAAACGAGGTTCTTGACTTCGGCAAGCCGCAAAATATGCGAAGCTTTGCTTCATCAATCCCCTCTTTGATGATATTTACTTATCATCACAAATTATAATGGAACCAGATGCCAACTTTCTTTCATACTTTATAAAGTTCTATTTCTTCCAGCAGCCGTTCTAACTTTTCTCTTTCAGTTTTAGCAGGGTGAGAAGTCTTCACCTTTTTGTATATCTGATCATTCACCTCCTCTAATTCAATCTCATCCACACTTCGTTTCACTCCTCTTGCATTTACCTCGTGCTTTTTGGTACGCTTGCGGTATTTACAGCATAAGAAAATGGAAAGTATAATAAGACCTATAATACCAATTGGCATCAGAATTTTGAATAATAAGCTTTTACCTATGCTAGCAAGCCAATGACCTACATTTGAGAGACCATCTACCAGTCTCTTCCAGGCACTATCAACCTCGAGTGGTTTGAGTTCCTTTGCCAAATTAGTAATGTTTTTCACATATCTTTTGATCTGTACACTTTTATCCGGAATATAAGTGCAACAATGTTGCGCCTTCAACATCCGGCAGACTCCGCCCTCTTTCGCTAATAAGGTGTCAAGAGCAAGTCGATTTTGTAAAACCATTGATCTGATCGCAACCATTTCGGTATTGACCAGCAGAAATCCATGAGCCGTTTCAGTAGACAGCACATCTACTATAGTAGACAATTTGCAAATTCTGTGAGTGTTCAGAACCACTCCCACTCCAGGTATCAGTGCACTGAAAATACTACCCATAATTTCACCTATACTTTCTCTTTTACTACGCACTAAGCCATTAGTATCTTCATTGCTTCCAGCTTTTCCATTCACATGGTATATTTTCGGGAAGACAATGCCAAAGTAGCAGCTTCCATACCAGTGATCCGGCAATTTGAAATAAGCCTTGTCCCCACAAATATAATAAATTCCAGGAAACACAGGCTCTGACCCATTTTTGAAACCCCAACCTCCAATTACCTTGTAATTATGTTCGCATTCACTGGAACCAATGAAAACATTATTATAATAGCTAGTCTTCTCGCGGTGAAGACATAGCTTGCCTTTCTTTTCAAAATCCAGCAACAGAGCAGGACCCGCTCCACCAGATGATGTGCCTTCCATGTTCTCTGCCCACTTTGGCTTTTTCTGACTTTCGTCATTAGCCTTCTTTTGAATTTTAATTCTCCTTTTCTCTGCCATGTTCAGGAACATCTTTTCCTGCTCACGCAAAGAACAAGTCAAGTTATCTCTGTGTGCGTCTGCTATGTCAATGTTACCTATAGTCAGAAAGTAGTCTCCCATATATCTTATGGTGTCAGTTTTGGTATGTACAGGATTCAAGTTCCCACGTATAGGAAGTTCAGAAAAGATCACGTCATTGTTAGAGTAATAGTACTGTAACGGTCCTCTTTTATAGAATAAACTAGCTAAAATGCTACAGGAGATTCCATATGTCAATGGCAGATGATGGTATTTATTTTATTTTGAGTATTTATAAAGCGCGACTGATACCTTGCAAGCTTCCTGGCGCTGGAGAATACTCTACTGACAGATAACCGGGAAGACCAATCAACAGACATTTATTGGGGGAAGAGCCAGGTCTTGATACGTCTTCTGAATGGGAGAAGCTGTGGAATCTGACGAATGTCAGTGGGCAGGCTGTTCCACAACTTGGCCGCTGCAACCCTGAAGGATCTGCCCCCTGTTCTGGCTTTATAGAATCTGGGTACCTCTACCAGACAGGCCGAGGATGAGCGTAGATCTCTAGCAGGAATGTACCACCGAAACAGGGCTTGCAAAGGTTTGGGTCCAAGTCCGTGCAGAGCCTTGAAGACAATGCAGAGGGACTTGAAAGCCACACGTTGTTTTAGGGGTAACCAGTGTAGCTCGGCCAGAGCTGCTGTGGCCGAAGCCCTCCTCGTCCAGCCAAGAACCAGCTTGGCGGCGGCCGATTGGATGCGCTGTAGTCGATCCAGCACCGTGACTGGAGACTCCAGGAGCAGGGCGTTACAATAGTCAAGGCGACTAAGTATCGTACACCTGACTATCGTCGCCCGAGCTTGTGCCGGGAGGAGTGGCATGATTTTCCGCAGCGAGCGAAGCAGGGCCGTGCAAATCCCCACAGTTTTCGTCACCTGGGTTTCCATACTCAATTTGTTGTCAAGCATGGCTCCCAGGTTGCGAACCGAGGCAACTGGCAGCGGTTTGTCTCCAATCTCTGGGGGCCAGAATTCGTTCGGGAACTGGCGGGGTATCTTAGTACCTGAACAAAACAGGACCTCCGTCTTAGAGGAATTAAACTGGAGGGAGTTTCTGTGTAGCCATCCAGCCGTCTCTCTTAGGCAGTCGTGGAAGGTGGAGAGAGGAATGGCATCTTCACCTTCCCAAGAGAGGATGAGCTGTGTGTCGTCAGCATAATTTATTGTTTTGATCCCAAAGGATTGGATTAGCTTGACTAGCGGGATGAGGTACACGTTAAAAAGGATGGGGCTGATGGAGGAGCCCTGAGGGACTCCCTGGGGTACTGGTGCAAAGGAGGATTGGAATGGGGGAAGGGAGACAGCCTGTTTTCTGTCCCGAAGGTAGGAGTGAAACCAGAGCAGAGCAGTGCCCTCCACTCCCACTTCACCCAGTCTCCGCAGCAGCGTACCATGGTTGACCGTATCGAATGCGGCAGACAGGTCCAGCAGTATCAGCGCCACTGGCTGGCCCCTGTCTGCACGCATGCGAAGATCCTCCATGGCTGTTAAGACTGCTGTTTCGGTGCCGTGGGCAGGACGGAACCCGAACTGGTAGTCATCAAGAAGTTTGTTCTGTTCTAGGTGGGCGGACAGACACAAGCTGACCCATCGTTCGGCGACCTTCGCTGGGAAAGGCAGCAGGGAGATGGGTCGGTAGTTTGATAGACACTCAGGGCTCAACGAAGGTTTCTTCAAAAGAGGGGTGATTAACGCCTGTTTCCACGGGGTTGGAACAAGGCCACTGTGCAAAGACTGGTTGCATATTAGGCACATAGTGCTAAAAAGTTCGTTTCCAAAATTATTCCAAACTTTTGGAGGCAGGGGGTCAAGTGGAGAGCCCGAGGTGATACCACGCGCCAGTCTTTCAAACTCGAAGGCCGGGATTGGGGGAAATTCCCGTAATCTAGCCAGAGGGACAGAGCCTGGAGGCGGCAAGTTTTGAGAGCTGGTGTCCGGTCCCTGCGTGTTGGAAGTTCCCGAAGAGGGAGGAGTTTCCAGGTTATGAATAATGGTGTTTATTTTATTAATGAAGAACACTGCAAGATTGTCGCAGAGTGCTTGAGTGGGGGGCTGTGTAGAGATGGCACAGTCTGGATTGGTTAAGTTTTTGAGTATCTGAAAAATACTCTTTGAGCTGTTGGTGGCGTTGGTAATGATGGAGCAGTAATGTTTGGCCTTATTGTGGGCAATGGCAGTTTTGTACTCCCGGAGGTTTTCTTTCCAGAGAGTTCTGTGGGTGTCAGCATAGCCTTGCCTCCATTTTCTCTCTGCTTGTCTACATGCTAGTTTGAGAGCTCTTAAAGAGTCATCAAACCAAGGGGCCGGTACTCGTCTCTGTGGTATGTCACGCCCTCAGCCACCGAAGTAGGTAGCTTCATGCAGACATAGCAATCTTCAATTTCCATAGTCTCTACATAGTGTATTAACAAGTTTGCGAAAACATTTAAGTGTGTCCTGTTCTTCATTCCATGATAATGTAGTCCTCCCTCATCTGATGCTTCTAAGTTCTGCTTTGTTTGCCTCAAAGCTCTCTCATGTCGTGCTACACTCTGTGTTGTTAGCTCCTCATTATCGGTATTTACAACTTCAGTAGGGACAATGTTAGTATCTTTACTTACAGCAAAGGGAATGAAAATTGTTAATCCTATCCAGATAACTATCAGTACTACTACACTACATATACACACCTTGCAACACGTCTTAAAACGGCTGCAACTAGGTCTACCATTCACTGTTTGAATCAGACATTTTGGCTCAGAAGGAGTCTCTCGAACCCCTCTTTTTGGCTTCACACAATTAGCTTACTTTGTGCAAATTCACGGTGGTTCGTCTTCCTCTTCAGCTGAGTACTCTGGGACGGGTTCTCCGTCGCTCACGTCAGTTATATCAAGATCTTCAAGTTCCTCCAAAACCAGTGTCCATTCAGGAGATTTGTACTTTTTGTTTTGTCTTTTTATTCGCTCACTCCTTCTTTTGGAAGAGTCTTCTTCTTGCTCTGCTATTCGAGCACTTCTTCTTGCTTCTGCACGTTTTTCTTCCACTGTCTTTATCCTTAGTCTCAATCTTTTTACAAACCTAGGCTCAAGGTTGTTTCTTTTCTTTAGTCTCTTAGTTGGTACTTGGACTTCACTTTCTTTTCTTATTCTCTTGTTCTCTTTATCTTGTGGTAATTCTTCTCCACTTTCTTCTCCTACTTCCCTTATCTGACTAGTTCCAGGGCTAGCATCAAATTCTTCTGCCTGGTTGCTAATCTGGCCTTGTTCAGGAATATTTTGTTTTTGGCTTTCGATTGTCTCTGTTTCTGTTTCTGTTTCCTGAACCCGTTCTTTTAACCCTCTCTGATCCTGTTCAAGCACTTCGATCTCTTGATTTTCTTCTGCTCGAACTATCACTCTATTTCTAGTCTCTCCCTTATCTGCATCAGGTGTTAGCGGTGGTGTATCGAATACCTGCTCTGTCCCTGTCTGACCTTCTCCTTCCTCAGTTTTGATGTGAATCTCAAGCGGCTGAGGTTCTTCGCCTGTGCCTTGCTTTTCCTGACTAGTCCACTCTCTACCTTCACTAAGTCGTTCTCTTGTTCTGATAGGATCTTCGGTCAGATCAATCATCGGTATCCATTCTTCTGGCCATATGCTTGGCAGCTCGTCTTCAGCTACTCCTGGCTCAGTTTCCTGGACCTCTTCCACAGGCTGGTTTCTTGGCAGTTCGTAGTCAACTACTCCTGGGCCAACGTCTGCTGTTCCTGCAACCTGACTGGTGCTGGGCTGCTCGTTGTCAGTTGTTTCTGGTCTGGCTCCTTCAGGGTCCTCTGCTGGTTGCCCTTCTTCTTCAAATCCTCTGTCTGGTAATACCTTCTGGGTGTGTCCAGCGTGGATCCACTGGGGAACACCTGCGACTTTCACTGCAGTGGTTGTTACCAGGATTACTTGGCGTTTCTTTCCCCACCTTGGTGCCAGACAGCTTGATCGAGTGTGCTTCTTTATTTTGACCCAGTCTCCTGGAACCAAGCTGTGGAGAGGAGTCGTTGGATTGAGGATGCCGTCGTCTCCAATCTGGCGAGAGATAGAACGCACTTGGTCACCCAATCTTCTGCAGTATTCAAGCACTAAATCATCAGTAATACTCAACAGTTTGCTTCCTGGCACCCATGCTTGTCTCATCACTCTTCCCATAATGATTTCATGGGGACTTAGGCCTGTCTTGCGGTCGGGAACACTTCTCAGTCCCATCAGGACCAGGGGCAGGGCCTTCACCCAGGTCATGCCAGTTGCATCAGTCAGCTTTGCTAGTCTGTTTTTGATAGTTCCATTTACTTGTTCCACTATTCCAGAAGCCTCTGGGTGGTATGCACAATGGAGTTTCTGCCTTATTCCAAAGGCCTTACACAGTTCAGCCAGTATTTCATTCTGGAAATGTCCACCCTTATCTGATTCAATAATGTATGGTATTCCGAATCTAGGTATCAGTTCTTTTAGTAAACACTTCGCTACTGTCAGTGCGTCACTTTGAGGAGTAGGGTAAGCTTCTACCCATTTTGAAAATACGCAAACAATGACAAGGACATATCGTTTCCCTTCACAACGGGGCATGGTGATGAAATCAATCTGTATCCTTATAAAGGGACCCCCTGATCTCCCAATCCTGCTCAGTTCAACCATTGTCCTCTTGCCTGGGTTCATCTGTTGACATGACAGGCACCTCTGGCAGAGGGACTCTGCTACCTTCCTGAACTTTTTACTGTACCAAGTCTGTTGAAATACCAGAATCATGGCATCCCTACCAATGTGTGATCCTTCATGTATTAATCTTGCCATTGTGCCAAGCAAGTGTCGGGGTAACACAGGCATACCAGTTGGGCCCAAAATCACACCATCCACACGTCTCGGTCTACACCCATCCTCCTTCCATTTTTCTCTTTCTTGCCAAGGAGCCGATTCCTGCCACTCTCTCACTTCATCCCACGTAGGCACTTCTTCAAACACCTGAAGCTGGCAGCTGGTTCCTGGCCCCCCTCGTTTTGGATTTACAATATACCGATCTTTGGCACACCATTGGGCCACTCGATCAGCATAATCGTTTCCCAGTGATACTCTGTCCATGCTCCTTTGATGAGCAGCACATTTTACCACTGCCAGTTCTTTGGGCAACTGGATGGCCTCTAAAAGGTCATGAACAACCTTTGCATTCCGAATGGGAGTACCTGAAGAAGTCATGAATTCCCTTTGTAGCCATAATTGGCCAAAGTCATGCACAACTCCATAACAGTACTGACTGTCAGTATACACTGTTATGCGTAAGTCCTTCCCAATTTTGCAAGCCTTTATCATGGCTATCAATTCGGCTACTTGTGCAGACTTGAAGTTATATAGGTAACCTGCTTCTTCAATTTTGGTGAAAGACACTACTGCATAAGCAGCACTCAAGCCTCCTAGTTCATGTCTTAGACAGGAACCATCCACAAATAGTTCTTTATCATGCTCAGGCAATGGTACTTCTTTTATGTCTGGGCGTGGCTTAGTACTGAACTCTGTTAGGTCAATACAATCATGTTCATCATCATCCCCACCTTCTATTTCCAAGGGGTCGGGGAGTAAGGTGGCAGGGTTCAGAATACCGCACCTAACAATGCTTACATTTGCTGCACCCACAAGAATCCTCTCGTATTTAGTCAGCCGACTAGGGGTGAGATACTGTGTTTTAGTTCTGGTCAATAGAATTACCACTCCATGTGAAACATACACGGTCACAGGATGTCCCATGACAATGGACTCACTCTGTTCCAAACTTGCACAGGTAGCAGCTACTGCTTTCAGACAGCCTGGTAACCCAGCAGCTACTGGGTCCAATGTGGCAGAGAAATAAGCCACAGGCCTTCTGGTCGTGCCATGTTCTTGAGTCAGGACTGACAATGCGCAATTATCGCGAGTGTCACAGAAAAGGGCAAACTCTTTGGAATAATCTGGCATTCCCAACGCAGGGGCTGTACACAGACAGTTTTTCAGTCTTGTGAAAGCCATTAGACTTTCATCGTCCCACTCTACAACATCTGGCATTCCTCTCGTGGTCATTTTTATCAAGGGCCTGGCTAAAGCTGCAAATCCCAGAATCCACTGTCTGCAGTACCCTAATACCCCCAGGAACATTCTGACATCTTTTTGAGTACGGGGCAACTGCATCTTTTGAATTATTCTCACTCTTTCTGATGTGACTTTTCTGACACCCTTTTCTATCTGGTGTCCTAGATATTTTACTGATTTCGCACAGAACTGTAGTTTGTCAGGGGCCACTTTATGCCCTTTCTCACACAGATGATTTAGGAGGGCAATGGTGTCAACTACACAGTCCCTGTGACTTTTAGACGCCAGTAGAAGGTCGTCTATGTACTGTACTAACACAGAGTTCCCAGGTAAGATCAAAGTCTCTAGACATTTTTTCAAGATCTGATTAAAGATAGAGGGGCTCTCTGTATACCCTTGAGGGACCCGGTTCCAACAATACACGTGACCCTCGAAGGCAAATGAGAAAAGAAATTTGCTGTCGGGGTGCAGGGGTATCGAAAAGAATGCATGACATAAATCAATCACAGTGAACCATTCAGCATCCCAAGGGATCTGGTACAATATCACTGCAGGGTTTGGGACAATAGGGCAGCAAGGAACTACAATTTTGTTAACCTTTCTCAGGTCCTGCACTACCCTATACTTGCCACTAGGCTTTTTGATGCCCATAATCGGTGAGTTGCATGGGCTGCTCATCACTTCCTGTATGATGTCTCCTTCTAATAATTTTTGTATTTCCAGAGTGACACCTGCTTTCACTTCAGCATTCATTCGGTAGGGCCTAGTGTTAGGATATACTGCATTGTCCTTGATGGCTATCTGTATGGGGTCCACATCTTTCATCAACCCCACATCCTTTCCAGTGAAATCCCACACCTCTGGCTTTACGGCTTCCTGTAGTTCTTGGGGCAAGTCCTGCAGGGTCAATCTTTTAATTTCTGAGTCAGGTCTAAGTAACAATAATTTATAAATGCCATCTTCATCTGGGGTCTGTATTTCCACACCTTTTGGTGTGCAAAAGATGGTACAGTTCATTTTGCACAGCAAATCACGACCCAGTAGATTCACTGGACTGGTGTCACAGACGACAAATCTATGCATCTGTTTAAAATTTCCAATTGAAATCTCCATTGGTTCGGTAACAGGAGTACTAATCAATTGATTAGATACACCCACTACTTGGATATTTTCTCCCGAGAGGGGTAGGTTTGGAACGTCCACTGTTCTTACAGTAGAACGGGTAGCGCCAGTGTCCAACAGAAAGGTGACATCATTTCCGTCAACCTTTCCTTCAATATATGGTCCAGACTGGTCTACCGGCAAGGAAGCGCCAAGTACGCACTCCTCGTCCTCCCCTCTCAGGCCCCGTCAGTCCTGATCATTACAAAGGAAGGTATCATTCAGCAGATACTGCGAAGTTGCTGTATTTCTGTTCTCCCCGCTTTCCCAAACCTCTATCTCTTTATCTTCTGCCTGTCTTCCCCTGTATACCTGCTTGGGTGCTCGAGGCACCTGAACTGTTTTTACCTGGGGTTGAGTCTTTCTTGGTCTTTCTTTCTGCGTCTGTGGAGTTAAATCAGGAGTTTTTTCATTAACATCGACTAATTGGGGACACTCGTTTCGCCAGTGTCCAATTTCGCCGCACTGATGGCAGGGAAATTTTTTCATAGCCTCTTCCCTGCTAAATTTGGGCCGGGGCTTTCCTCCACCCCCTCCCCCAGGACCTTTGTTCTCAGCATTTTTAACCATGTTACTCAATTGTTTTTCCTGCTGTTCTGCGAGCTTCACCTGAGCCCACATCACCTTTTCCTTGAGGGCCTTTTTCTTTTCTGCCATCTCATCCTCGCAGTACTTAGCGTACCGCAGGACCTCATCCATTTTCTTAGTATGCCAACAGATTTTATTATCTTTTATCCACTGACAAATTTCAGGTCTTAAACCATTTACAAACCTGTAAATAAAGTGCGTCATATCCTTCAGGTCGATGTTATCAATACCGCTGTATGTTTTAAATACCTGCAATAACCTCTCATAGAAGGAGTGCACTGTCTCGTCCCTTTCCTGTGTTGTCCTATCTATTTTTGTCCAATCAGTTTCCTTTGCGGGCACCTTTTCTTTCAAATGCTGAATTACCTGCTCATATTTTCGCATGACATCCTTTGATGGCTCTCCAGTTTCCTTGTTTCTGGGGTACTCCTCACTCGGCCAGTCTATGTTTATTTTACACTGGGTCCATAAATCTACTGGAACCACAATGTCGAAAAACCCATCCAGGTCTTTCCACAGACATTTCTGTACCTTCACGAACCTTTCCACCTGCCTGTACCAGTCAACTGGTTTCTCTCGTAATTTTGGAAAATCGTTCGTGAAGGACACAATATCCTGCCTAGACCAGGGGACATGCACATATTTCCCTCCTGGAACTTCGCGCATGGGGCATAACTGCTCAGGTTTTTCTACCTCTCTTAAAGCAAACTCGGGAGTCACTTGTCGGGAGCGAACCTCTTCCCTCTTTTTCGCCCACCTGCTTCTCCATCTTTCCACATCTCCCCATTTCTGCAGTACCCCCATTAATTCTTTAATCTGCAACTTCTTCCCTGCCACATTCAGGTGTTCTATATCTTTGTCTGAGAAGTCTGCTCTGTACGGTTTCTGTAAGGGCTTGGATTTTGAGATATCTACCCCCATACTAACTGCTGTTTCGGTCAGTTTTTCGTGGAGCACTCTGGTGTTCCTTGTAAAGCTTTTACATATGAACGACAATTCTTCTTCAGAGTAGGTATTCAATCGATCCAACCCCACATTTCCTGCCATTAATTCTTCTATTTCAACCCTCAGCTTGTAGAGGTCTAAAGGTTTTGTTTGCGGAGTCTGCTTCTCTAATTCACGACTCCAACTCTCAATTTCATCCGGAGTTACCAGAGAGACATTCCTAGTACCTGTTGCTGTCTCTAATTTAATTTCTTTTGTATTAAAAGGGTTATGCCTCTGCTGTATTCCCTTTCCAGTCTGTTTGTTTGGCAATTCCAAAAACGCAACTTCAGACTCGCACTCACTGGACTGATCATCTATGATGATCGGTTCCTGTCTCGGGGTTGCCATGACTGGGGTCATAACTGGAGTAATCGGATTTCCCTGACCATTTCCGTATAACGGGACCACCGGTCCAATAGTTACTGGAATAGTCAATGCCTCAGGACTGGTATTTAACTGGGAAATTTTCTGAATTATTTCTGTTCTTTGTCTAGCTAGAGCCTCTTGCTCCTTTTCCACTAGTACCCTTCTTAAAGTTGTGTCATGTAATATCTGTGGGGTCAACGGAGGAGTAAAACTCGGGGCAGTAGGATGCGTTTCACTTGGTCCTCCCCCATAATTTGGTTTCGGGAATAAAGTTCCAGTATTAAAGGACCTGCGCTCTTCCCCATATGGAGGTTGAACAAAAGGCAGTCCTGAATTCGATGGTTTCTCTTCGCTTTCATACAAGGGTCTGGGAAAAAAGATTTTCGTACGTGAATATTTTTCTTCCTGGCTTGCGGGCACTTTGGGATATATATCCCTTGTTTCCGTCGGTTCGGGTTTTTCAGGATAGGGCAATACTTGACCACCCCCTCCCAGTCCCAGGGACCTGTCTTCTTCCTTTAGGAAGTGGCGTCGGGGAACATCTCCTACACTGGAAGGTCGGGTTCCCTCATTGTAAGGTGGCGGACTTCTGGTACAGATGTCATCTATTAGTTCATCATCTGAATCCCCCAGGGCCCCCCAATGCTTACATTTTTCAGTACTTTTCTCACCCGCTCCAAGGTTATGACATGCCGGCATCATGGGAAACAGACCCTCAACAATCATGCTCTGTCTCCACTGTTTCATCCTTTTATCCCTGGACTCCTGTTTCTGCCTGGGGTACCACTTGGTCAAACCCTTGTCCATTCGGGGTCTTTCTCTTTCAAAAGCCTCAATCTCCCATTCCTCTAATGCCTCATACTGCGTTAGTCTCGGTCTGGGATGCAGTTCATTCATTCGGGTTCTTAAATTAAATAAGATCCTACCATTGAAAGTACCATCTAACGGAAAAGCCAATACTCCGTCATCTTTTGTGTACTTCACCCAATTCTCCAACCACACACAGGTATTGTACCCTCGGTCAAACATCATGAATGAGGCGGGAGTATTGGGTGCTGGGACAAGAACACCTTCCCTAGATTTAATCGGTTTGTCCGTTTTAAAATAATTTTTCACCTTACTTACAAGGGACATTTTTCTCTTGGTTCCGTACATAATATCGTATCTATTAGTCTTCCACTGATCCCTTTCAAACCCTAGGTGCCTTGGATCAGGTCGAGTTCCTGTAGTCTGCGAGTGCCACATACGACTTCTGCGCTAACTTTGTTTACAAACTACCTCCAATCAGAACGTGCTTCAGAAATTCGTGCAACCAATGGGTGCGCGACACTAAATAAGCTCCTCCAATGGGTGCGCGGCCCCTTCGTGGGACAGTTCCCACGCTCCGGCGCTCACCCCTCCTTTACAATTCCAGCTCCGCTACCCGCCCGCTGCTTCTACCAATCCCAGCGCGGCACAGAGTGACGTCAGAGGCGCTTCGCGACTGACTCCCTCCCTTCACAAGGTAACGGAAACTTTCTTTCTTTTAAAGTGCTCAGTGCTTGGTTAATTTACAACAAATACACATTCGCCACAGTGCTCAAGTGTCTAGACAGAGAAAGAATTGTTTTACTGCAAGTAAACTACTTCCATTTACTTTTCACTCGCTGCGGGCAGATCTCTTCCGCCTACCCTTCACTCTAGCATCGGTGAACCTGTTATTCCCCTAAACTCATCCACTTCTTTCCGGGATATATTCCGAGTTTAAGGTTTCTCAGCGGACCCCTCTGCTTTCACGCTAGCTCCGAGGAACCTGCTACTCTTCCGATGTGACCCTTACTAGGTTACGCCACTATGGGAATTTTGCCAATGAACCCCGTTACTGTCATTTATTCACACATGTATTCAGAAAACCCTAGTTAGTGCTTCCCGGTTATCCTAACCTGCACCTAACTTTCCTCGAACCTGTGACCTCAGGACAATGGATTCTATTCACCACTTGCCCTTTCAATTCCCCGGGGAGTTCGGACAACATACAACTAAACGATTGACAATTGCATGGATTAGTACATATAACAATATAAGAACAAGAATAATGGCAATACAGTAATTCATGAATTTCAGCAGCGTATTCACAAGAGAGTGATCAGTTCCCTCAGAACAGCCGCTCTTATAGCAGCATTAATATAATAGCAGCTTCCGACTTAACTAGTCCAACTAATCCCTGCCTTACTCTCAACTAGTCCCTAACCATCCTCTAGCTACCAGAAAACTGATAGAGCGCGCGAGGCCACCCGACCAATATGTTTTCGCCGTTTCCGGCTTCAGGGCCCATATACTTTTCAAATCACCATATACATCGATCAGGTGACTTCACGAGCTCTACCAAGTTGGTGTGTGTGTGTTCCCTGCTACCAATTTTCGGTGCACCTGACTTACCATCCACCGATGCGGGTGCCTAATGACCACAATGAATCAGGGAGCTAGCTGTAAGGAAAGGCAGCAAAATACAAACCCAACCAATAACATTCAAGTACTGTTTAAATGACCACGGACAACTGGAAGTTTTAAAATGTTTATCTAAAGTTCATTATTTTCTTGCATGAGGTACAATAAAACAAGGCAATCAATAACCAAGATAACGTAAATCACATAGGCATAAAGAAATAATGACAGAGTAATCATCAAAGTACTAATAAAATGTAACGAAAAAAGATACTATGCAAGTCAGTATTATCTAAACAGGGATAGCCTAAGTGTGAGTGACTATAGGAGAGCTTATAATGAATAACACGCTTCACTTAAGGTGAAGGGGCCTTTGAACAATCTAGGCAACGAAGTTCTAGACCATATCAGGAAATGACACACTGCTATGCAAAATATAATTTCTAACAAATGAGAAGACATAGGAATAAACTTATGGAAAATATAAATGACTTTCAATAGTTGCAGAAAGGCATGGAAAATATCACATATGCAATGTTGAACTTTATTAAAGCAAAAGTTAGAAATTCAGAAGGTGCAAGAATTTCAAGAGGTTCAGAGCAATATTTACCTAGAAAGGTGTGGAAACCAAACCCTGGCCACGGGTCAGTTTAAGGACAGGAAAACCTAAAGGAAGGATATCCCTCAAAGGACGGCAGGTGCAGAATGGACACCCAGGACAGGACAGGATACCCTCGGAATAGAGATCAGGACAGGACCCTCAGGACAGGACAGCAAACCCTCAGGACAGGACCCTCAGGACAGGACCGGAACCCACAGTTCGGAAGCAACGCCTGCGCTCCACCCGTTCTGCAGCTATCGATCAAGACCCCGATTGGGTCAGCGAACTCCCAGCTAAGTGCCTTGCCAGCACTTTAAGGTTCAGTAGAACCTCAGTCTATGGTCAAATTCGGACAGAGTGCTTGCAGCGCTCTGTATCTTCAGTCACCTATTGAGTGCGTTGGGTCAGTGACAGGTCAGCTAAACCAGACAAGTCGGACGGTTCACTAGGTGAACCCAGGGTAGATATACAGTTTGGGGACAGTGTACCACCCCCCAATGTTGCAAAGTGTCAAAATCCCTCAATTTGGATTGGTCCTAAGGTAGGATTTGGGTAACACACCAATCACAATACACGATTTGAAGCCTTCATTAACATATTTGGGTACCGCCTAGCAGGTTTGGGGTTCTCATGAGAACTGTGCAGGAAATTAACATTGTAACACATGAGGAGCAACATTCGCCGTTCTCGTAGCGCAGAGGTGGCTTTCCCAGGCGCATCTTGACTGTGGCTGCCAGCTGGCTGAGTTCCACTGTCCAAAGTGGCCACTTTTCAATGCTCCCTGGTCATGCGCAGAAGAGACCGTCAATATGGCTCCCAATCAGTTTGGACCCCCATTCCCCGCGGTACATGAAAAGTAAGCGAAAACAAATTAATACATAATAATGTCATTATGAAAACACATCACAGGGTTTGTACTTTTAACTCATCATCAAGAAATAAACTTATTGCATCTAAATGTTAGCTACATTGATACGGGCACAAGAGCAGTGGCACGAGCAGTACCACATGATAAGCACAGCTATGAATTACGCATGCGCATAACTTTCCCTCCACTTCTGCAGACGCGTCAGGACACGTGAGTGTGGCTGACGCATGCGCAGTAACTAAAATACAAGCGGCGGCCATATTAGAGGACACGGATTAAATTCATTAGAAATACACATAGGCAAGCTTCGGGAACTTTGCCTAAACAGAATAAATGTTAGTAAAACATACATTTTGTTACCTTATTACACATAAACGAGGTTCTTGACTTCGGCAAGCCGCAAAATATGCGAAGCTTTGCTTCATCACATGCGCCGCTGTAATCAAGCTAGCCCTGCGATCCGAGTTGGGAATCAAACGTTCTCCAACTTCAGGAATTTTCACAAAAGGAACCTTATCGGGACTTAAGTGGTATGTGTACTTCGTAGGGTACCCCGCAGGGTGTTTACCTCCCTTTGCAGTGACAGCAATAGCCGCCAAGATTTCATCATCAATCTTACTTTCGGACCGTGTAACTGCTGCAACTAAATATGTAGATACCGCTGATTTCGCCGCTTCATCAGCAAGCGAGTTACCCACAGCGTGAACTTCAACACTCTGGTGGCCGAGAGTATGAATCACAAACACGAGAGGCAATTGCTCTTTGAGCTCAGCCACTCGAACCCAGATTATCTTATGTTTTATTGTGCTACCCTTGGAATCACGAAAGTCATTCTGAATCCAAAAGAACAAGTTCTCATTGTAAGACTGGACACAGTAATAGGAATCACTCACAATAAGAGTCGTCACACTAGGATCTGCGTACTCTATCGTGAGTAAGAGAGCACGAAGATCCGCCAATTGTGTGGTGCATTCCCCTAGAGTCTGCGTGTGCACAACTCTGGACTTGAACTCATCGTTCACCATGGCACCGACCACAATGGCGCATGCAGAAACGTAGGCGTGTTTAGAGCCATGCTCAACCTGCGCCGAACCATCAGTGTAAATGATGCAATGGAAATCCTCCAAAGGTCGCATTGCTAAAGGAGCCGGATGAACGAATTCATACTGTAAATACTCCTGCGACCGTAACGTGGCGTCAAAAATAAACGTGACATCCTGAGATGTCAAGGATGCAGCCCATTGAATCCACCGAGGGTGCAAAGCTTTAAAGTTAGGTACACTGGCTTTTGTAACTACCTCCAAGGCAGGACACGGGGTAACAACCAACATGTGTTTTCCCTGTGACAGGGCACGTTCTTTAAGAATTGCCATCTGCACAGCCGTTAAAACTTTCTCCACAGTGGAAAATCGCAATTCAGCGAACTGTGTCTCCTTCATTAAAGGTAAGGTACGTGAAACCCACCGTCCCAGGGATAATTCTTAGCACCAGGTTGGTGTGGTTATCACGAGTCAGTAAGAATTTAGAAGCAAGCAGATCAGCCTGCAAGGATTGCAAAATGGCAGAGTGCTCAGGCAGCCAGCATGATTTGGAAAAAGTTGGTTGTATCAAAGCATACAAAGGCTTGATACGCTGGGCATATTCCGGAATGTATGTTCTTCCGAAATTTAAGAAACCCAGTAAAGACTGTAATTTTTTCAGCGTTGTCGGAGCGCGCAGTTGTGCGCATTTCTCCAGGAAGTGAGGAGCCAAACCTCTGCCTTTGTTGTGGAGCTCATAGCCCAGGAACAACACTGTGTACTCTGCAATGTGCGATTTAGCAAAGTTGAATTTGTAACCCATGTCTGCAAAGTTACAAATTATACTGTTTACTCGACACAGATGCTCCCAAATTTCATCGTCCGTGAGATATATGTCATCCACATACGAGCATGCATCTGGGTCGATTCTCTCCAAAAGAGATACAATGTGGGCAGTAAAAATCCCAGGACTATTCTTATAGCCCATAGGCAAACGCCGAAATTGTTTTTGGACACCGCCGCAAGTAAAGGAGGTCCACTGGGAACTTAGACCATCCAATCGATGGGCATAAAAACCGTTGGAAATGTCAATCGTGGTCTTAAAACGCTTACGCACAAGACTATCCACTATGGCAGAGCCGTGAGTATTCTGTACTGCACAGTTACGGCAATGCGTTTTTAAATGCCGGTAATCCAACATCAATCGATATGAACCGTCAGGCTTGGTTACAGTAGAAAGAGGGTTATTCATCGGTGACACACATGTTTCAATTACACCCTGATATTCCAATTGTTCAAGGATTGCCGCGACGGAAGCCTTGGCTTCACGCCGTATGGGATATTGAGGTTGAGGCTGTGGCTGTCACCGTAAAGGAATCTTGTGGCTTGGGGACCATTAATCCCAACCACATTAGTTGCGGTACAGAGCTGGAGCCTTAGCCCACTCTTCTGCAAAATGCAGCGCATACTCTTTCGAGACTGTGTTCGCGAAACTGGGGAGGATTACCTCCTCCCCTCGCGGTGCTGCGAGAACAAAAGGTGGGGGCCAGTCAGCCTCTGAAAGCAAAATGTCATAAGTAGACGAAAGATTTTCCCAAAATACCCCTTTTATAGTACGTTGTATGTCACCTTCGATTAACAGGACAATTTCATAAAGTCTATCAGGGGGAGTAACTCTCGTATCAGCTGTTTCTATCACAACATAAATATCAGTCGCTGTCACCTTCAGTAGTGGACGCAGGGCCTCTCTCACAATGGTAATCCGCAGGTAACGGAGACGTAGGACGAGATTCCTGTGTCTGTTGTTGTTGCTGTTGCCTTCCCTGTTTTCCTTTTTTAGGCCAATTTTGTTTTTTGGACTTGGGCTGAACTTCCGTTTCTGAAGTCTGCCCTTCGGATTGCTTTTTCTCCTTGACAGAAAACGGCTTGAGACCCCTACTATTGCGTCCCACGGTCTTATAAGCCGCCACAATAATCCTCGCTAACTGACGGGGTTTCTCGGCATCGGGGATTGCCGCCAAAGCATTAGCTACCTGAAAGTTCACTGCATCCCCCTTGACATTAGCAAGTATGAGATCGCAAACTATATCGAAGGTGCCACACAGGCACATACACAATTCAACCGCAGCCTCTGGTCCGTGATCATCCTGAACACGTTTAAGGACCGTCGGCAGGACAGCCATAGACGGAGTGCCATAACACTTCGCATAGACTGCCGCAAATGTTCTACCCCAGGGCTCACAGTCACCGTGTTCAGGGGCCAAATCTTTTGGTAAACTATGTGTCAGAATCCTGTGTTTTTCACCAGGAGTCGTATTAGGAAATACAGCTTCCAGCTGGTCAAATTTCTCGGCAAACCAGAAAGAAAAATCATCCTTCTCCTGGGGACGCCTGCCCATTACAGCATTGACCATCACGGGCCCACCCGGAAGATTACGGGCAATGTATTGCACTAAGCTCCGAATCACGGCAATAGAGACTACATGTAGTCTACGAATTTCAGCAAGGGTACAATTGCCGTGTAGAGGATGAGGAGTAAATCCAGCCAAAACAGGCCAATTCGCACCTGGAATGGACAAAGGACCTAAGCTCGGAGTGGTGAAAGGATGGGGTAGGGCGCCACCAAACCAAATGCGATGCTGCCATGTATCAATAGGAACTTCCTGTGCCCTGTACGGAGTATATTCAGCCGGCACAGGTGAGGGAGTGTAAGTGTGAAACAGACCAGAATTAGCGTCCACAGCCGGAAACGTCACCCACGAATAAAACAGTTCGTATGGGTAAGCTGCATCCGCACTCACCACCAATATCACGGCCAAGCCTTCCAATGGTACTTGGTAAGTCTGCAAATGGTTGCGCACCGCAACGTGACTATGCTGCGGAATGTCCACTGGCTGGGCCATGACAGCACAGGAAATTAGAAAAACAAAGTAAACTTTGTAGCACAACCGGGTAGTAATTCAAGGAAACCGTTTTAGAAAGATTCAAGCTTGAAAAGACCTATTTCAAAAATAGGTAGGTTTTGTCCGACACCACCGTTTTCCGGAAACGACAGTGAAGGGGTTAAGGATTGAATGATATACTACTTGAGTGTCATGATATGAGACCACCAACGTTGGGTGCCATGTAGCGGGAATTCCGTTCTCCTACAGAACTGTGCATAGAGATTTGACCCCTCAGTGAATTAGGGTGGCCCAAAACTCACCATAGTACCCAAAATCCCCTTACCGAGCTAGCTACAGTGTCTCATTGGTCATAACAAACTCCCAATGTTTAGACAGACCAGAACATGAACTTAGAATACCTCGGGTATCGTGGAACACATGAACACTCTTTCGCTATATAATCATTTCAAACCAGAACGTGGAGTAAAAGAGGACACGTGCATATTTGAAATATTTATTTACTAATGCAGGGTTCTCAAACGCAGTATCTTATATAATACAAGCAAACATATTATAAGAAACAAAGTTATCAGCATAGTTACTAGTCCATAGAAAGCGAAAGGTGACAGCATGCTAAAGTGCTGAAATGAATAGGAGTTAGCAACACCTAATTCTCACCCTCCCTAACTAGCATAGGATATTATATCTATGAAGGTCTCTTTGGGTTTTAGCAGGGCGGGCCCATACCTCAAGATCTCAGTGTCAGAGGATCACATCATCTTCCACCAGCTCTCTGCATGTGAAGCACCATCAAGTGTGTTTCGTGTGCTCTAAGCAAAGCAATATAAGACGCGCGTAAAGACAGATTTTGGCAGCAGCTGCATTCATGTTATGTCTAGAAAGGTCTGAAGATCAGACCTCACAACAACACTGTGCCGAGTTATCCTTGGAAGCTTCAGCACTCACTGTACAGACATATTTTACCAAGCAAGCTGATAGCAGAGCAATAACATATTATTCTCATGTAAATCACAACGCTCTTCTAGGTTGAAAGCTAAAATAACAATTATGTGTCGTGTGCAAAAGCAGCAAAAGGAAAAATGGCGTTTAAACATTTAATAAGCTCATGCTAACTTAACACGGTATATAGGTAAGCAGTAACTATATGACAGTTCCTCACACTTCAGTACTGGTTTCACCATCAGGAGATCCCTCCTGCTGACTTTGGATGCCTTTTCTGCAGCTAGCTTGAGTAGATTACTGGAATATCCTCTATTCTGAAACCTTCTACTAGCTTCCAATTTGGCCAGTTGATAATCTCCATCTGCCAAGCAATTCCGCTTCAGGCGTAGGAGTTCTGTATCAAGCTTTTTTGATGGTGGCTCGCCGCGTGCAACAGCTTTCTGTAGAGTCTTGTCTGGAGGATGTCGTTTTCTATAAAGACCTCCAGATCCAAATAGCAAACATTGGTGGCGCTTATCGTACTGGTGAACCTAAGGTTCCAGTCATTGTTGTTCAGCGTGGCGATGTATTCCTCAGCCGAGGCACGATCGCCGCGCCTGACCACAAAGAGGTCATCTATATACCTCGTCCACAATAAAATCTTGTCAGTCCAGTGATCATGGGCCTCCCCTCAGGCCTTGTGCCTCTCCCACCAGCCCACGAACAAGTTTGCGTAACTGGGGGAGAGGCAGGAGCCCATAGACGTTCCCCTCGTTTGTTTGCACAATTGTCCTGCAAAAAGAAAGATATTATTATACAGGCAAAACCTCATCATACTTAGTAGCATAATATTGTGTTTGTAATATTTTTCTGGGGTCCTATCCAGAAACCATTTGGTTGCCGCTAAGCCATTCTCATGGGCTATGCAGGTATAAAGATTAACCACATCCAATGTAATGAGAAGCATGTTAGGTTCCCAGGTAATGTTATCCATAAGTCGGAGGAAGTCCTGCGTGTCCCTCACATAAGAGGGTAAGTCTTTCTCAATAGGTGCCAGATATGAGTCTATAAAACGAGATGTATTTTCCAACAAACTTCCGATGGATGACACAATCGGTTGCCATGGTGGTCTTTTGGCATTTTTATGGACTTTCGGGAGATGGTAGAAAGTCGGTAGTACTGGTGCTTTACATTGCAGGAATAAAAATTCTTCCATATTGAGCATGACATCTTCTTTCCATCCTTCTAACGGCAATTGATAGTCTGTTGTGCTCTGGACATATTCTGATCTTTTAATAATAGTGTAGCATTCAGTATCTTTTAGTTGTCGTAATGCCTCTTGTTCATAGGCATCCTTAGAAAAAAATCACAATGTTACCCCCTTTGTCGGAGGGTTTGATTTCTATACTTTTGTCATTTTTTAGGGATTTAATGGCTTCCCATTCTCTCCTGGTTATATTAGAAAGTCTCATATCCATTTTATCCTTTGCCAATCTCTCTAGCTCCATTAGGATGGCTTCATTAAATACATCTATGGCATCATGTGGAGCATTGGGTAGTATTTTCGATTTATTTTAGAGATTGCTCAGATCTCGAACTTGTGTAACACTTGTGCGTTCAGTTTGTTCACTTTGTATATCTACTTCCAGATTTTCTTGAGTAGGAACTGAAATATTCAAAAGCGTTTCCGAATGTTCCTCTGTTAGTTCCTCAGTGTTCTCATCAAAGTTTACCAAGTTATCGCCACTTCCCATATTTTTGGGATGTAAGAGAAATATCTTTTGAAATTTCAATTTTCGAATATACCTGAACAGGTCGATTCTGGTGTTGACCAAATCAAACTCGCTTGACGGACAAAAACTTAAACCTTTCCTAAGGACCTTTATTTCATCCTTAGTTAGTGTCCTCTTTGAAAGGTTGATGATGTTGTTCTCATCCGAATGCTTCACCACTTCTTAAGTCTCGATACACTTCGTGTTAACCTTGGTGAGGCGCTGGGCAGTGTTCCCCCTCTTGCCCCTCCTTGTTTTCCTCTTTGGCTTGGTTGGGGAGGACGATTCCGTTGCTGTGGTCTCTGTCGGGTTTCTTTGAACACCTGGTATTCATCGAAAAAAGGGGGCTCGTTCACCCTTTCTTTCGCTATGGGAACCACAATTTGTTCACCATCGGACATTTCCACTTCCGATTCCGAGGCTTCTATGTTGCTGGTACTCTGAGTTCCTTGGGCAAGGCGTTTTCTCGCGGCGTCGAATTTCCGTGCAAACATTAAAATACTTCCCGTTAAATAATCCTGCTCATCGCGCTGGAATTTTGTTTGTTTCCTCTTTCTAATTCCTGCTTCATAATCCTTCAGTCTTTTCGTCAGGGCACCTCTCAGTTCATCGCCGGTTTTAGTATCATTTTCCTTTGTAATCAGTTCCTCCAAGTCCGATATTTCTTTGAGGCATTTTTCTCTGTCACTTCATGCGTATTTTATTAGCATGCGTACCATACCCATTGATGAGTTAGCTGTATATTCAACCCATTCCTTCAGTAACGTCGGATCGGGATTTTCGTAGGAAGGTACGGTGAAAATACGTAACCCTCTTAGGATTCTGTTACAGTCGGCATAGCGCTGGAGGGAAGTGGCCTCCCACCACTTTCTGATATCTCTTTCCTGCAGCTTTTCCAGTCTTTGAAATAATATTTTCAGGTTACTACTGGGTGTAGGCAATGTTGTTGTATTTTCGGTTCTTGTGGGTTTGTCTTTCACGGACTTGAACATTACATCCGCGGCTGATTGCCTTTCTCCGATACTCTCTTCTATGTTTGACATGTCCTTTGTTCAAAGCTTGTATTTTAATTTTTACTCAGGGTGGTGATTTCTCACTATCACAGGGTTTGCAATACTCGTCGGAACCATACGGGACAGAGGCTGAACATAAAATTGTATTGGCACATAGGATCGTTCCACTCACCGAGTCAGACGCGGGTGTGTGGCTGCCGTCTTCCGACGTCATCCCTACAACCGCACAGATGCGTCGAGCAAGCGGTCCGTGTCTTTCAATTGATGTTCTCGTGGAGTCTGAAATCCGTTCTCCGTATTTCTTTCTGTTTTGTTCACATTGCCTCGGGGCTGGCGGCCATATTAACTTGTTGCACAGGACTTTCACCGCCGTCGCTCCTCCAATTCCCAGGTTCTTAAGTCCAGCGGTGGTGAGCCGCTTACAAATTCCAGCACACTTGACTCGGTTGAGTCAAAAACGGCAAGCACTCAGATATCCATTTACCAATTCTTTATTGCAGACCCCTCAGCCCCGACAGACCCGTTTCGCTTTGCAGCTTCGTCAGTTTCAGTTTGTGTGCACATACTTTCGCCATTTTAACGCTCCGGGTTGTCCCGAGATTACAACAACATAGAAGACGGTGTTTTCTGAAACAGTTGCATATATGGTGGCCATCTTAAAGTGCATATATATCTTTTCGTTTAATTGGTTAAAATGGACTAAATTGAAGTGCTCAAGTGCTACTTGTAAAAATACTTGCGACAACAACAATTAATAAAATGCATACGTGCTTTGAACATTGCCAGGGACATTCTTACCAAAACAGCATATATAACATTAAGGGCCAGATGTAGGTGGCCAATTACCGGTCGGTAACGGCCGAATTCGGCCGTTACCGACCGGTAATTGGATTTTGAGATCTAGGGCATGCATTTACAGAATCGGTATTTTACCGATTCTGTATTTACCGATTCGGTAAAATTACCGAATCGGTAAAGACAGACTCGGTAAAATACCGATTCTGTAAATGCAGATGTAGCTGGCACATGTCAGAGTGCCACAGGGCTTTAAGATTCGGTATTTTACCACCCAATCCAATTGGGTGGTAAAATACCGAATCCAGGTGTGCATGCACATGTGTGCATGCACACCTGTGCCATGTGACACACAGACATGCCCTTAGGGCATGTCTGTGTGCCACATGGCACACATGCCTACTTTTGGGGTGCCAGAGGGTGTCAAAGTGACACCCCCTGCACCCTTGCTAAAATCGGTATTTACCGATTCTGTAATTACAAAATCGGTATTGCCCATTGATTCCTATGGGCTGCAAGGCCCATAGGAATGAATGGGCAATACCGAATCGGTATTTACAGAATCGGTAAATACCGAATCTTAACGATTCGGTATTTACCGAATCTGAAATACCTACATCTCCCCCCCTCTGTTTTACCACCTCTTAAATACCGATTCGGTATGAATCGGTATTTAAGAGGTGGTAAATTAAAATTACCTACATCTGGCCCTAAGTGTCGTCATATTGTGTTTTCAATAATGAATTACGGACATATGTCCCACAAGTGTCAATCATATCCAATATATATGTCCAATTGATGTCCTTACTTGTCCCTATTACTAAAACAAAATAAAAATAAATATATATATATATATGTATATATATAAACCTGTTATATAAATGTAAAAATATATAATAATTAAAATAATTAAAGTATTACTTTTTATATTAAGTAATATTTTAAACTACATTAAATATAACACAATTTAAAACATTACATAGCTAAGGAAATAAAATTAGTATTCAAACTCCAACAAATGCAAAAATAGAGAATTTGTTGGATAGTGAGGGGGTAAAAATTGTTATTCCAACTCCAGTTTGTGCAACAGTAGGGAACGCGTTGGATAGCGTAGGGGTAATCCAGTGAGTGCAACAGTAGGGAAAGCGTTGGATAGTGTAGGGGTAACAATTACTATTCCCACTCCAGTGAGTGCAACAAAAGGGAAAGCGTTGGATAGTGTAGGGGTACAAATTACTATTCCCACTCTAGAGAGTGCAACAGTATGGAAAGTGTTGGATAGCGGGTGGGTAAAAATTACTATTCCCACTCCAGTGAGTGCAACAGTAGGGAAAGAGTTGGATAGTGTAGGGGTAAAAATTACTATTCCCACTCCAGAGAGTACAACAGTAGAGAAAACGTTGGATAGTGGGAGGGTAAAAATTACTATTTCCACTCCAGAGAGTGCAACAATAGGGAATGTAATGATTTATTATTAAAATAAGAACACATTGATTGTCAATACAAATAATAATTTAAATTTATTTATAGATTAATAGAAATTGATTACCAAATACTGTTTAATTATCAATAAATAGAAATAAAAATAAATATTTACTGAAATACAATTAAATTACTTCCCACCCTATACCCCATTCACCCACAACCCACTCCAAATAATACATTAATACAATGAACATAATCATCAATTAATCATTTAATAAAAAATAATTATCAATTAATAAAAATTAGTTACCCATTAATATTTAATTAACAATAAATTAATTATCAATACACAGAAATACAAATAAATATTTACTTAATTACAATTAAATTACTTCCCACCCTATACCCCTATAAACCCACAACCCACTCCAAATAATACATTAATTCAATTAACATAATTAATAATTTATCATTTAATAAAAAATAATTATCAATTAATAAAAATTAATTATCAAAACATATAAAAACATGTTTTACTTTATTACAATTAAATTACTCCCCACCCTTTTCCCCTATAAACCCAAAACCCGCTACAGAACTAAAATGCTAAATTACATGAAAAATATTTATTAATTCATTAAAGTTAATATTTAATTTACTATAATTAAATTCCCACCCTTTTCCCCTATAAACCCACAACTCACTACAGAATTAAATTACACAAATAAATTACGCCAAAATTTAATTAAATAACATTCATTCCTTTAAAAAATTAAACATACATTATAAAAATAAAATATAATTTTAACACATATACTACTATACATAACACAAAAAAAATGTGTTATTATGGAAAACGATATTTTAAATGCGATATTATGGAATTCGATATTACCCTCCTCAATTTCGATATTCTGACCAACTATATTTTGGTAATTCGATATTCTGTCCTCTCTATATTTTGGATTCGATATTCTGCCCTGTCGATATTTCAAATACGATATTTTGGGTGTTTACCCCTCACAACACACCCTACTTCAGCCATTTTGCTTTTTGGGAGATATATTTTGCCGTGACACTTCCGTTTCTGACAAATCACACTGAGCAGGCAATGTCTTAGTTTGAAAACATACTGGCAGGTGTTCCATATGAAAAGTGGTGAAATGATTGCTGTCATGATCCAGTGCCCCTCTCTGCCCATAACGAGGATTGGGCTTTTTTTCTCCTCTCTCTCTACTCTGTCCCTTCCCCCACCTCTTCCTTTCCCTCCTCCATCTCCCACTGGAAACTACGAGAGTGCTGATGCTTCCTCAAGCAGAAAGTGCCATGACCTTCCAAGGCCAAAAATGTAAAGTGCCATCAACTTTAAGCAAATGACACCCCTTTCCACCTTCTCAACAGCATGCTAGAGGTACTTGCCTCTTCATAGACTCCTTGACTAGGAGCCTTTTTTTGAGCCCCACCTCTGTGGCCAGAAGTCCCGGGAATCACAGTGTGGAGGTGAATGTGTTACTGACACTGGCCCATCTGTCCTTAATGGACACACAGTGCTTAACAAACAAGATCTCTGCTTAATGACATTCCAATTTCAATTTGTGACTCATTTTCTCGCTGCTCGGAAGATGAACAGAAGAGCAGTGGTGAAATCTGAATTTGTGAACCCTACAGGTCATAGAAAGTTCTAGGTGGTTTAATATTTTGGGTTGAGCTCTAAGCACTCTACTCTGCTGTGCTGGTGGCTAGTGGATTTTGCCGAATTCAGCAGTGGAGCACAGAGTATGCAAAACTCCATGAACTCCACCAGCGGAGTGGAGTTCACCTCACACCCCTACTTAACGCCGCCATGTAAATAAGACAAACCTCTATTGCCACAGGAACGTTGTTTAAGTGATATTCCTGTGGCTTGTACATATGACCCATAATGTAATAATGCAACAACACTATAGCATAACGTACAAATTGAAATCTATACCCATTAAAGAGGATTTATCTACTAATCCTACTTCAGGGTTAAATGTACTATTCTCACTCAAATCTAAGATATGTTGAAGAAAGTGCTTGACACAAAATGTGTAACATTCTCTATTTCCTCTCTAACCTAAGCTACTTTGGGGAAGGTACTGGACTTTAAAATGGCTAGTTTTAACATTCCAACTCAAATCTTAGTTAAATTGGGGAACGCATTATACTTTAAATAGGTGAACTGTATTATTACAACTCCAGTCTAGGCTACATTGACAAAGTATTGGACATTGAAGTAATTTAATTGACTAACCCCCCACCCCCAACCTAAAGTACACTTGAGTAATCATTAAAATTTGAATAACACATATACATGATACCTACTTTCAATAATCCAGAAAACAAATAAACAAATAAAGTACTATTTTGGATAAATTTGGATAAATTTGCCATTACCTCCAGGTCCCTCTTGTCCCATCCCATTCTTGCAGACAGAAAAAAGAACAAAAGGAATGCTGGATTACTACCCTACCCCCTCCTACCGGAAGTACATAGGTGTACTTCCCCAGCATTCATTCTGGTCTCTGCTCTGTCTGCCCACAGAATGGGATGTGTCAGGAGGCTCATGCATGGCTGGAGAACCTGGCATGGTTCGAGATGTCTCCACAACCGTGTGGCGAGGACAGTGCTGGTGGGCTTGTCTCCCTCTCTGCCGGGCTTGGAGGGAGACGTGCAGAGCAATTGTGGAGTATCCTTCCCTTCCAGGGCAGTCTGGTGGGTATCTGTCTCTTGTTGTGCGCCTTCCTGATGCTGGGTGTGAGGGAGGTGTGTCATATGTATGGGGCTGATTTTTTCCTGGATGTCCCAAACCCACACTGGTAAGCACTTCTGGGGGATTATTGCCTGTTTTACAGTTGGGCAGGTGGTGAGGCCTGTATGGTGTGGGTCAGGTGTGCCGAAGGGGAAGGCACACCTATTCCAGCTCGATCAGGCATTGGCACTGGATCAGCAGGGAAATCCAGTCACCTACTTAGGCCACTCCTCGGGTAAGTTTTGCATAGCGGTTATCGGCCTTACTACGTATTTTAGCCAATGTGGTGTTTGATTTAGTTGTGTGGAGCAACAGGCTGGGTGCTGTTGCTCATTTGTGAAAAGTCTTGCTTGTGGATTTGTAGACCCCTTTGGGACTTGGGTCACATCACTTCTGGGGAAGCCGAGGATTATTTTCTGGATCCTCTGGAGCAATGGGGAACCATTCCAGGAAATGGAAGCTTGTAAAGGGTTCTTCCTCCCCAATTTCTTCTTCTTCTTCTTCTTCTTCTTCTTCTTCTTCTTCTTCTTTTTCTTCTTCTTCTTCTACTTTTTCTTCGTCTTCTTCTTCTCCTTTCCCGCCTAGGTACAAAATACAAAAGGAAGAGTGAGGATACCAGGCTTCAGTGCCTGATTCGAGGGACTTTACAGGAGATGGGCAGTGGAGGCAAACTCAAGGACTCTCTCCTGGTTCAGGCCTCTTATTCTTTTGGTTCCAATGAGGAGAGTCTGGTGGTGGAGGAGCACATAGGCAAATACATTGACAAGGACATGTTGCTTGAATTATTGAAGACTGCAAAGTCCAATATGGGGTTGTCCTGATGAGAAGGTTCCTGACACTTCTGGGGGATGTCTGCTTTGCCAGTTCCAAAGTACTGCCATGGTGGAAGTCCCTGTCCACCCTTACATTCAAGAGGTGTTGAAGAGGGAGTGGTAGGACCCTGATCAAATCATGCTTCCCCAAATCATGGCCAATCTGTACCCTCTTTGGGATATGTCCAAAGTGTTGCCAGAATCTATTGCCATAGATTCTTTTGTGGCTATTCTGGTAGGGAGGACGTTGTTGACCGAGGAGGCTGATATTAAGGATTCAGTTGATAAGAAAGGGGATGCTTCCCTGAGAAAAGTATACTCTGTAGCCCTCAGCTGGACATCTGCGCTGCCATTTATGAGACATATGTTGCCTAGTCCCTGATTTCTGATGCCAATGCTTTATATCAGACCCTGACTGTTCTTGGCTATTGGAACATATTGAGCGCCAGGTTAAGTTTAATTCAGATGTGTCCTTTGATGTGATGTGGGCCTCTGCTCTGTCTGGTGTCACTTGTGTGGTGGCTTGCGGCAATCTGGTGTTGAAGGATTGGAACACTGGTTCTGCCCAGAAAGCTTCAGCTCTGCATTTGCCCTTTTCGGGCAATATTATGTTTGGAGAGAAATTGGAATGTAAGTTGCACAAATGTTTTAAGGAGAAGAAACACTCCACTTCCCTGAAGCATTCCGTTGTTAAAAAGCAGGCTTCAAAACCAAAGTCCCCCTTTTGTCAGCCATCTTGCAAGTAGTTTTTTGGAGAGCAGGGAACGTTTTGGTCTGGCCAGGGAGAGACAGAAAAGCCAAATCTCCCCAGCTTAAGACTTGCTCCTTAACATATGATGGAAGAGCAGGAATTGTTTGTCAGAGTTCTGATTCAGCACTTTCTTTCAGCCTGGGAGGAGTTTTCTTCAGATGTGTGGATGCTGGATATTGCACATCAGGGTTACTGGATTGAGTTGCAGTTCCTCCTCCAGATTCAGGAGTGTATCTGACTCTGTGGCCATCCAATCGGATAAAGAGGGCAGCATTGTCTCTGGGAATTGGCTTGCTTCTTCAGAAGGGGTACAGTCAGAGAGTCCCTCTGATGAAAACATCACAGGGCTTTTCGGCCATACCCTACCTTGTGGCCAAGGCAACAGGGGGGAGTTCCATCTGGTGTTGAAGGCAGGTTTGGCATCCAACTGCCATTCAAGATGGAGACCCTGCAGAGGGTGATCCCATTGGTTCTGCAGGATCATCTCATGTGCACTCTGGATCTGCAGGATGCATACTCTCATGTGTTGATGCATATCTACTGTCAACAGTTTCCCAGAGATTCTGCGTTCACATAACTCAGTGTAAGTTTTGTGTCCTGCCCTTTGGCCTTCATGTGCCCTGAGAGTTTTCACCAAGGTCATTACTCAGTTAGTATCTTTGTTGCATCACTAGGGCATTCATCTGTATTGTTACCTACATAATTTCCTGCTACATGCTCCATCCCGGAAGCAGCTTCTGCTCAATTTACAGTTGGTTTGTTCTGTGAGAGGATTAGGGGTTCCTACTGAACCATTCAAAAAACCAACTGGTGCCTTCACAAGACATGACTTTTGTAGGGGCCAGATTTCACACGGACCTGTACAGGGTGTTCTTGTCAGCCACCAGGGCCATGGCCTGAATGTCCTTGTCAGTTAAGGTAATGAGTGGTGCCTCTTTTCAGGTTCAGCTGTGGTTATGGCTTCTGGGTCTCATGGCAGCGGTAGTATTCACAGTGCCTTGAGCCTATTTCAATCTCTGGCCTCTGTGGATCCATCTGCTGACATATTGTGATGCAGTGTCTCGGGACCTCGACCACCTAGTTCCAGTATTTCCAGCCGTCCTTCTTGTCCTGCACTGGTGGAGAGTGTTGGAAAATCTTTCCAGAGGGGTACCATTGCAGCCGATCCTCCTGTGGTCCTTACAATGGATGCCAGTGCTTTTGGGTGGAGGCCACGTTGGGGGACAGCTCTGTGCAGGTTCATTGGTCTCTGCAGTAGGGTAGACATTCTTCCAATTGGATGGAGCTGACGGAAGTCTACAGGGTTATCATGGGTTTCCATCTTCATTTGGTGAGGCAGAATGTAGTTTTCTGGTCCAACAACATGGTGATGGTAGCTTACCTGAATCGTAAAAGAGTAATTCGGTCCCAGTCTCAGAATGCAGTGGCTGATCCTTTGTTTTGCTGGGCATAGGGGCATCTCTTGTCTCAAATGAAAGTTCACATCCGGGGGAGGGACAATGGAGTGGCAGATTTCTCAGTCCCTTCTTTCCACACTCCCATGTAAAGTTTCACATGAAGAAGCTCTTTCAGCAGGTGTGTGGGAGGTTTGGTGTTTCCTTCCTGGATCATTCTTGGGTAAATACTCAGCTGCCCCAGTTGTGTACCCACATTTAGCAGGAGTATGGCTGGGGGTGGATGACTTGACCATTCCTTGGCCATCCTGCCAATTGTATGCCTTCCTGCCAATTCGCACTGATTCCCTGATTTCTGGTGTTGGAGTTCAGGAAGGTTGTGGTTGTGGTGTCCTTTTGCCCCGCAATCTTGGTTCCCCACTCTCAAGCTCCTAGCGGTTTAGGGTCCCAGGGTGATACCCTGCTTCCCCTCTCCCCTGAGATCAGCTCCATTGTTGTCTCTCCCATGGCAGTGACTGTCGATGTGAAAGTTGAGAGTAGGGGTGGCAGTGCAAGGGGCTTCCCGAGCATTTAGCTTTGGCCATTCAGCCATCTCATGGGCCTTCTACCCTCAAGTCTTATGGGGGCATCAGGGACATTTCCATTGTTTGTGTGGGTCTCTTAAGTTGTCTCCCCTGGAGTATTCCTTGACAGATGTGTTGCAGTTTCTTCGGGAGGGTTTAGAGAAACGTTTGTCAGTTTTGACTATGCAGGCCCAGTGGTCTGTGATTAATGCGTTTCATTCCCCTTGGAGTAATTTTGCAGATGTGGATGGTTTGGTCTCAAGGTTGCCAAGGAGTTTTTCTTTGTCTTGTCCATTGGTGAGGCCTCTGTTCCCATTTGGGAACCTGCTTCTTGTGTTGCTGGCTTTGGTTGCGGCTCCCTTTGAGCCATTGGACTTGGTGGACATCAAGTTTGTCACTCTGAAGGTTGTTTTCCTGGCGGCCATCACTTCGGCCAGGCGCCTGGGTGAGTTGGAACCCTTCCTGTGCTTTTCTGAGGATGGGGTTGTCTTGTGTTTGTATTCCTCTTTTGCGGCAAACGTGACTTCCCAGTTCCATTGTTCACAGGAAGTGATTTGGCCTGCTTTGATGGTAGAGTAGGAGTCTGTGGATCATCTTCCTTGGTCTTTCTGGATATCAGGAGAGCCTTGCGTATCTATCTGGATCGTACCAGTCAGTTTTGAAAGTCAGACTCCCTGTTTGTTTCCTTTGGGGGTCCATGCCTGGGGTGGGAATGCCTCTTCTTTGTCTAGTTGTCATTGTCTGAAACAGGTCATTGGGCTGGCTTACTCTCTTTCACGGTCTCCGCCTCCTGCCTGGATGCAGCAGGGAATGTCGGATGTTTCCCTGTCTGATATATGAAGAACCCCTACTTGGGCATCCTCTAATACTCTTGTGCAGCATTATCGGATCCACATTTTGCTGTCTGATGATACTAATTTTGGATTGGGGGTGTTTTGGGCTGTGGACTCCTGAACTCATGATTTCTGTTCTAAGAAATGACTTGGGTGCTGCTGTGGTCACTGTGCACTTGTGTTTCTGTTGATATGAATGCTAGTGTGTTGCTTGGGTATTCTCATTATGTAATTCATGGGACAAGGACTGGAGGGACCAGGTCATAATGCCCTAATACTTACTGGTTAGCTTCATTACTCCTGGTCACATCGTCCTTGTCCCATTCATTACTCCCCTCCCTCACGGACGGCCATCGTTAACATTGGGGCTTGGTTGTTCAGACAGAATGCTGGGTAAGTACACCTATGTACTTCTGCGATGTATAGTGATGCATTGGAAGGCACCAGGGGCCCCTCATTAGGGGCGTGGGTGAGGGCGGTCAAAAAATGGGGTGCGGCATAGGAAGGAGTACTTCGCACTGAAGTCAAAGGAGCCCGCAAACATCCCATATCTATGCTGTGGGCTCTCCTACTCCACTCCTTCACACAGGAAATATCCCATGAGCCAGGGTCCCAAGCACCCCGCTCCCCCGCTACACAAGCGTCCCCTCAGAAACGCAAGGTAGTCCCCCAGTGAAACAAGTGACGGGTGGCTCAGGGCCAGAGACTAAGACCGGATAATAAACACATCATCCCTCATGCTACCTTCCATTGACCTCCCTGCGCATGCACAACCTGTGACCACACCAGACTGGTATAGCTAGACGGCCCCTATCATGTGACATAACACACAACAGTTTTTCCCAGTTATATTTCCCAAGTTTCTTCTGTTCAAATCATCAGCTGGCACATAGCACCAACTACAGCGTCGGGCTGACAATGTGAGCGAGCGCCCGACTCCCAGTACAGCTCATAGACTACCTTGAATGGACTCAGACTCCGCCTCACTCATCTATCCGAATCAACACGGTCACTTCCACAACTGTTCAGTGAGGCACATACTAAGCTGTTATTTTACTCCATGACAAGATCCATCACCGATTAATTTTATGCTCTACTTGCAATTGCTAGTATTGGACTGTTTTTCTAAGTAAAAATGCCAATAGAAATGATTTTTTCTAAAAAGTACACCTATGAGGGAGGGGGTTGGGTAGGTATCCAGCATTCCTTTAATAATTTTTTCTGTCTCAGATATAGCTATATCTCATTATGTAATGAATGGGACAAGGACAAAGGGACCAGTAGTAATGAAGATTATCAGTAAGTAATAGGGGACTATTTTCTGTTTCGCTATCTCTGCACACACATATATATATATTTATTATTTTTATATATTAATTTTTATTTTTTATACAAACACACACATATATAATCATTAATTCAAAATCTATAACTACATAAATATACTAACTAATGTTGAATTGTTCAATTAGGAGTGAACATTTTTACACTTGCATAAGCAGTTCTACAGCACATTGTCATTTAAAAAAAAATCTTATTTGTTTACAATTATTACTGCCTTCTAACATAGCTTATATATAGCAACCAGCGTTATACCTAAATAAAATTTAAATAGTTACAATTATAATTGTGTAAAATATAAAACTTTAATAAAAAGGCAAACACATAAATTAAACATTTAAATGTTAAGTTTTAAAATAACAAGTAAATGTGAATACTAAATGTTAAAAATAAATTAATAATATATATAGATATATAGATATATATACATATATAACACAATACAAAATATAATATAAAATATAATATAATATATAACAAATGTACAAATAATACATCTTCAAATAAAACACCTGATAATTTAGGAATAATTAAAGCTTTAAATGAATAAGTAATGACATATACATTTTGAACAAAAATATTTTCAAAACACATTAACATTTCATTTTTTACCAAAAAATACTCTAGAACATGCCTCGCTCTTTTCACATTTAAACTCTTCATACCATGACTGAAAAATAAATGTGACATTAAAAATCACTTCAAAACTGTTCAATAGCATTTCCAAAAATGTCAATTAATGTAGACAAAAAATATTAAGATGATTTTTAAAATCATCACACATAAAATGTAATTAGCAATAAAAAAAAACACATAAAAAAACTGGCCTTATGAAAATTACAATTAATATGGACAAAAAAAAGAAAAAACTTGTTTTGAAAAAATAACACATAAAATTCAATTAACATTTAAAAAAATAATACATATAAAATACTACCCACCCAATTACCCTACAACGCAAGCCATAACAATATCATAATATACAAAAATGATACAATATAAACTATGTGGAATATTTATGATCCCCATTGACTTGTTCTTGCATCACACAAAGTGGTACATGTGCGATACAACACAAAAAAGAGATTTTGAAGCAATGCAAGGCCATCTTGCATGGCCCTACCTGCTTCATAAATCTCGAGTAATGTAACGCATTGCAAATCGCAGCATTGTATTCTTCTGCACCAGGGAGGCGTTGCGATGCATATTGCATGGATGTTTCCACATAACATCCATGGATTTTGACTCATTCCCAGATTTACAAGAATAGGTAAATCTGGGAAGGCAGCAAAAAGACACGCCTTCCCAGGAGAGGCATAATAATAAGAAATATCTTTATTTCTCCTCATCGTGTCTCTTTCTATGCGTGCTGCAATCTGCAGCTCACATAGGAAGAGAAAAAAGCCTCTGAGGATTATGTTTGTGCAGGAAGGCTTTCCTTCTTGCAGCGGGGAGTCTATAAGTACCTAGGTGTTTACATTGATAAGGAAGGATCATTTGTCCGACACCTAGAGGAGATTAAAAGAAAGGGGCAGGTGCTAGCATTAACCATGAAAAGTTTAACATCTAAACTACTAGGTCCAACATTAAGCCCCCTATTAAAAGTAGCACAGGCCAAAATTCTTCCCACAATGACTTATGGTAGTGAAGCCTTAAGAAGGAGAGATGCAAAACTGCTGTACGTAACCTTAGTAAAAGCATACAGAACCACCTTTAACTTCCCAAACTACACTTCCCCGGCGCAAATTAGACTGGAATTCGGCCTACTGAAGCAATCATGGGTCAGATACGGCGCATATATCAACTGCTGGAACAAAATTAGACTATCGGCTCCCAAAACTCTAAATAACCTTCTATGGCAAGATCTTCAGCAGAGGGAGGATTCACCTGCAAGATGCTATCTTCAGGAGGCTCTAGCACGCACTGGACTCTTGGCCATTTGAAACATGCAGATCCACCATGCAGCTTTCAAGAAATTAATGTGGAAATCCTTGAAAAAGCTGGCTTTGGTGGAAGACAAAGCAGCTTTTTCAGTAAGATCGCATGCCTGGATGACTTTGAACAACTACAAAGCCGTGGCCCCACAAAAATATTTCAATCTGGGCTACTCGAAACCACAGAAACTAAAATTCTTAAAATTTCGCCTTGGCCTGATTCCGTGCACTCAGAACCTTCCACCATGGAAGAGGGAGCCATCTCGAACATCTTGTAGTCTGTGCAATAATGGCCAGGGCGATATTACCCATTACTATGCTCCTGCAAGGAGCTGACACAGGAAAGGAGACAGCTGCTAAGAGTCCCCTTAAGCCAAAGGAATATTCGCTCAAGGAGACAAGCAGTCTTGGCATGCTTTGACTAAGCAACGCCTCAATTAAACTGCAGACTAGTGAGATTCCTAGATGCAGCTAAAAAAAATGCCATTGAACGCTTAAACTCCACCTAGGCCAAGGGGAAGCCGCGATACTGTGCGCACTCCTAATTATGATACGAGACTGCCACCATTAAGGAGGACCTGGGAAATCTCCATATACACAATTGGACAGGGTTCTCAATAACGTCTCCTTTTGGATAGTAGTACCGCCCAGACAGAGCATGAAGCCGGGCAGAACGCATAAATTACATTGAGAACTTTGTGTATGAAGAACAAAGCAATTTTTACTTGATAGCAATTTAACGGTTTTAATCTTTTAAGGAGCTATGAATTTTTGTAAATGTTTAATTTTATCTTATCATGATTTGATTTTATTATCTGAAAAACTCGTATTGCAATGGTTTTAAGTAACTATGCAAATGTAATAAATTCAAATTCATTAAATTCAAATTCAAATTCCCTTCTTGCATAAAATCAATACTGCATGCAATGCAATCACCCTTGCACATTGGTTTCCTGCTTTGGAGCTAGGCAGCCCATTGTGCTGCAGCGCAGGGGAAGGACAGGAATGTGCGATATTGCTTTAAACATGGTGCATTCCTGCACTTTCCCTGTAACATAGCGCAGTGCAGCAAGGTGACTTGTTGCACTGCGTTGCATTGCTTTCCCATACATTTGGGCCTACATTCTTTCTATACAACATAATTTAACCAATATTAAAAACATCACAAAAATTACATTCTTACCTGCGATGTTACTAAAGGTTATATTTTGGTTGTCACAATAGAAAGACAATATTAGGCTTGAAAGACAACATTTTCAACATTTAATTTGCAGTACTATTAGTCATGGCAAAAGTGGTACCTAAAAAGATACTCCATACCTACGTTTAAAGCACAGTGTTTTTAATTTGAGGGAATTAAAGAGATCTGCCAAGATATGACACACCACTTTTAATAGAGACTTCCCTTTAAATCAGAGGAGAAGTCATGTGTGTACTGGCAAGCTATACCGAAATTAAATGAAAAGTAACTTTGAAATAAGTGCTCCAATGATATCTTGCCAAGCAGTCAAACTTTCTTTCAAATTACAGCGCTTAAATCAAGTTATAAATATCCATTTGAAGTCGGAAGGCCCACCTTATTATGTGTTAACGTTAGCCTGGCTGCAGAGATTCTTTCAATTAATGGATAACAGATGGTACCCTCTAAAGGATAGCATGCCTTGTTTGCAACAAACCCTTCTTCCCAGGTGGAGAGAAGCTATCAAAGAGATGAGCTATTTTAGCTGTATGTAAAAGCATCTAATTACACGTTTGTCTATCTTTCTGTAATCAATCTATATTTGTTCTGATGGCAGTTACTCGACATATACTAATATTAAATCAATAGAATATGTTACTGCTGAGAGCTTAATTGAAGATAATGGTTGGTATAGACCGTCTGTTTCAATGTCTGCCTTCTGTGTTTCTGTTTCATGTAGGACTTTTAATCTGCAGTGATTGGAATGCTCTAATATAACCTTATAGCCTGCTGTAGTGGGCTATAACAGCCAATAAAGGCCCGCTTCAGTGCTTAAGGCCCAGCTGAAGGAAAGGGCCTTAAACAAGGGAGCAGGCCTCTAATGGCTGGGATAGCCCAGCTATGGCGGGCTACAAGGCTATTAGAACATTCCAACTACAAAGGGCAGAATGTCCTAATTGTAACAAAAAGAATGCATCGGATCTCGAGGGAGCTGAAATCCCTGTAGTCACAATGCCTAAGACCCACAGCTTTTGCTGTGATTGCTCAAAATCTAACAGCCATGCGTAAGGCTACTGCTGTTAGCTGTTGAACCTTCACAGCAAGTTCTCCCTAGCTTGGCTACCTTTTTTTTGTTCGGCTGAGCCAGGGAAACCCAGAAGTTGAGCACCATTGGCTCTCCCTCCCTCCCAGGCTCCATTGACTCTGAGCTAGGGAGGAGGGGGGGAATGCTCCAGTGTGCCCTGCAGCACACCCTCTGTCTTTCTTTTTCCTTGCTCACTTCATGTATTTTGGAGAGGCAGGGGAACGAGAAAGCCGGAGGCCGTTTACTAGTACATTTAAATGTTAAGTGCAGCGGGCCTATGCCAATTTAGATAGGCAACTGCTGCTCCATTGTCTTCAAAGGAGCTCTCAACATTCAAATGTACTAATTCCCTTTTACCTAAAGTTATAATGGTTCAGATGTTTTTCATTTCATGCTTAGATAATTATAACCGTTTCATATTAAAAAGTGTACAAATATGAAAAATCTCATAAATCAGTAACTTACTTTTTGTGAAAAGTCTTTTGAATACGTTGAAGTTTGTCGGAGTAGACAATAACAAAGGCCATATGTATGCAGCTAATTTTTCCTGGCAAAGGCTGCGAATCGCAAAAAATTGCGTTTGCGATTAAAAAATAGCAATTTCCCATGTATGAAGCCAAAATCACATCGCAATTTAAGGAATCGCTAAAATAGCAATTCCTTAAATTGCGTGAGTCAGAATTCTGCGATTCCTTATTGTGCGAACATGCAGTTAGCGATAATCGCAAAATCAGAAATCGCTAATAAGGAATCGCAATGGAATGTATCAAAAAATAGCAAATTGCGAATTCACAATAATCGCAATTTTAGAAATCGCAATTACCACCAAGTGAGGGCAGGTGCTAACTAGGTGCACAGTATATAAGGAAGCCCACAATGCAACAGACTCTTTTCCACAATGTCTGGGCTGTACGTCATTGCGAGGAGGCAAAGACTGAGAGCTGCTGCGCTGAGGAGGAGATGCCAGGAGAGGATTTATCGTGCGCGCACCACAATCTACCAGCGCACTGAGGAGGACATCTACACCCACTACAGACTGGAGGAAGACAGTATACTAGATTTAATTGAAGAACTCAGACCCTATCTTGAACACCCCACAATCAAGACACAAAACATCCCCACTCACATCCAGGTCATGTGCTCGCTACACCTGCTGGCCTCAGGTAGTTTTCAGGGGGTGATAGCCACAGCAGGAGGGGTGTCACAAAGTGCCCTGTCTCGCTTTTTCCATGCGTTCCTCGATGCCATGGCACAGAGGATGCAACACCACATTCACTTCCCCAGCACCCCACAGGAACTAGCCCAGACCAAACAGGACTTTTACAATATTGCCCAATTCCCCCACGTCATAGGATGTATCGATGGAACACATGTCGCAATATCACCCCCCTCAAACAATGAGTACATATTCAGGAACCGTAAGTGCTACCATTCACTTAACATACAGGTGGTGTGTGATGCTAAAAACATAACACTAACATAGTAGCAAAGTATCCAGGCAGCACACATGACTCGTTCATCTTTTAACATTAACATTAACATTAACATTTTAACATCCGTCACAGTGGGCTATGCCGTAGACTCACAAGAGGTGATTTTGGCGAGGGATACTTACTAGGTAAATGCATTTAAACATAGGGCACACTTCTACTGACTCCCATGTGCAATTCTGTCACTAACCATTTACATTTCAAACCACAGGTGACAGTGCCTATGCAGTCCGGGACTTCATCATGACACCCTACCTCAATCCTGCTACTGCTGGGGTGCGGCGATACAATCGCGCACACATTTGAAACAAGAGGCACCATTGAACGGAATTTTGGCATACTGAAGAGCCGATTCCGATGCATCCATAAAAGCAGAGGAGCACTCCTATACAGCCCAGAAACATGTTGCAAAATAGTGGTAGTATGTGCCATGCTGCACAATATCGCCACCAGGAAAGGCACATCAGTGGAATTGAGCTAATCTGAATCCTCTGATGTGGAGGGGCCGGGACCTGGAGGCATGGCATCTGGTGTCACTGGTGCTGCAGCTGGCCGCCAGAGGCGTGATGAGATCATGCGCAAATACTTCTAGGTATGTAATAATGACACAATGACAACTCAATTGTGTGTAACTGTGTTTTAATAGCAGCAGTCACAATGCCACATATCCTCCATTGCAACGACTCACAATGCTAATAACATGCACATGTTAAAGTCACAGTGCAAAAAATAAACCGGTGTGACTGCAAAGTCATTCTAATTGTGCGTAGCAGGCCTATTGCTCCTGCCACTACGGCGCCTCTCCAATGACGGGTGGTGGGGTGCTGTTACTCCGCACTGATTGTGTGTCTTCCTCACTCGGAGTAAGTACTCCAGGGCCTGCAGTACGGAGGGCCCGCAGCTCATCCAGAGCAGATGTTGCCTGCACAACTGCAGTGGCAATATCCCGCATGCCACGTGAGAACTCACGCTGCATTAGGATGCTGCGCCTGTTCTGGACGTTGATAGCAGAGGCCAATCTATTGATTGCCCGTGTATTACGGTCCATGCGCTCAAGCTCCCTGCGCCTTGCTTCACGTTCTGCTTGCAGCTCTCCACAAAGCGCTTGCATGGCACCCCTCACTTCTCCTTGTATGCCCCCGAGCCCTGCCCTCACCTCTCGCTGTAACGCCTTTATGTTTTTTGCTTGCAGGCGCTGCACCTGGAGCATGTTCAATTCCAAGCCTGCAAACACTGATTCATCTGCCCGGTCCTCAAAGCTGCTGGCCGTGCGGTTTCTGCGCCTGGCTGTGCCCTGTAGACCTTGGCTGTTTTGAGGCCTGGACTCCTGCTGTGGCCGTGTGTCTTCGGACTGCAAATTGTTGTTGCTGTCCTCTGCCTCGTCCTCCATGGGTGGCAGTGGCCTCACTATGTGCCGCCTCTGTCTCTTCGGAGGATTGACAGGGCTATCCTCCCCATCTGATTCTGGCTCCTGCCCTGCGTCTCCAGTGTCTGGTTGTTCCCTCACTCTTCCACTGCCTGTTGGCTGTGTAGTTGCTGGTGCTGTGGACAGAACTGCACACATTTTTTTTTACTCATTTGCAAAGTGAAGATACATTTTATCACAGTTTGGGTTAACATTACTTTTTCTTTCCCCTTACTTGACCTGCACATGCAATAATTGCCTAGCTTTGTTGTTTACGCAACTTTGATTTACATGTGACTACATCTCCCATAATGCATTGCTGTTACTGCCATTGTACCTGCTCTAACATGAAATGTGGTTCCCCTACCCTCTAGGTTGCTGCAGTTGGTGGTGGGGTTTGGTGTGTGATGGCATGTTTCTTACCAGGTCTGGATGTTTGTTGGTCCGAGCTGTTTAGGTCAGCCACGCCCGTCACGCTCTCTGGTACCAGAGTAGCCTCCACTAGTTCCTCAGGAGGTGTGGATTCTGGCACAGTTGAGGTCCCTCCACCGGTGATTCGTGACTGCTCCAGCCTGGAAGCCACCTTTTCTTTAGAGCGCTGGCGCAGGTCGTACCAGAGCTTGGGTAGTACGTCCACACTCCGGTGTGTCACTCCGACCGCATTCACTTTAGCCTATATGGCTGCCCAAATGCTTCTCTTCTTGGCCTCTGGCACCTTCAGGGAACTCCTCCCAAACAGCACATTGTGGTTTGGCACCATCTCCTGAATCAGGGTCTCAAGTTCTGCTTCAGAAAATTTCATTTTTCTCTTCCTGGAACATTCTCCTTCCTGCTGTTGCTCCTGCTGTGTTCCAGCCATTTCCATGTTGCCACTTCAAGCCATGGGGTACCTGTAGCAGTTTCCAATCTCCCACTCTCCCTCTCCGTTACTCTCCCTCAGCAGCAGTGTTGCAGCATGGGTAGTCAGTCACTTCCTGGTAGTGATGTCATCAAACTGCGCCAGATTTCCGATTGGCTGTTTAGCGAAAATCGCTAAATTGCGATTTTTCCAGTTAAGGAATCGCAATTTAGCGATTTTTTGGCTATTAAGGAATCGCTTTTCGGAATCTCGCAATTAATTAGCGATTTTTACCGATTCGCTATTTATTTGCGATTTGGTACATACATATGGATTTGCGATTCGGAATCAGCGATTCGGTAAAAATCGTTAATTACGATTCGCAAATCGTGATCTTCATGCATATGGCCCTTAGTTATTTGAAGATTATTTAGCGTTTTTCTCGTATAATGGTAGTTCAAGTTCTTTACTTTTACTAGCTCTCCCCCCTTGCCCACCCCTCCCTGTGGCAGGGCCCTATAACTTTGGATGAGCTCTTTTACCACCTGCTATTGCCCTCTGCAGTGAGCTAAAATCACTGTCACATATAGCAGAGGGGAAATAATCCTGAATTGATCAATTATGTGATGATATTATCCATGATTTCATCAGTCATTCAGAAATGCTAAAATCGCTTCCTCTTTATGAAATGATGCAAAATATGTATGCTTACATGAAATATGGCCATCGTGTTTTGTTTCTAATAATAAAGCAGGTTAGGGGGTACAAATAATTCTGTCCTATTTTTCTACCTTGTCTACCATTTCATTGGAATCAGGTGGATAACTTGTTGCCTAAATGTGTTACTTTCAATAATATTTAGATAATTATCTGAAATTCGTCTCTAATAGATTTAAAAATTGTACCATCTTTCCAATGAGAAATAAAATAGCCCACTATCACACATTTAGAAAAAAATACTGATTCTTCTTTTAACACCTAGACACATAATCCTCGAATACATTTTATACTCCTACATTACATTACATATAAAGTTGTTTCTTTCTTTTCAAACGGGGGTATTCTTCTCAATAATATATCTGCTTCTTCGTTTTTTTTTCCACTCACACTCTGCAATATCTTCTTCATGATTGGATGCATATCTTCAGGAAACATTTGTATTTATTGAAACGTTCTTTAATACTTATATGTCCATTTAAGGATGAATGCTAATGGGACCTGCCACCAGAAATTGAAGAATCTTCGGTTTTCCTTCCACTTCATTCCCTATCCTATTTGATTTTTTAGCGGTCCTGACACAACTGACATGATTTGGGACGGTCTAGTCAAAAAGAGGGTTCGCCCCTCTGATGTCTTTCCAACTGGTGGCCTTTTTGATGGGGTCTGCCATTGAACCTGTACAAGAGAGAACACCATATACAAAGGAACATTTTCCAGAACACATAAATTATAGGTGACACAATCTCTACCATCCCATCTTGGCATGCTGAACCATCCTCATGTTTATTTTCCAAAAGCAGCTCCCTTAAAGCATAGGAAACGTGAATTATACAACTGCAACAGCAACAGTAAATTATGCCACTAAATCAATAATCATGAATTCTAAGGTCCCTTTCTTTTGATTTCAAAACGTCTGGCCCCAGAGTTAATGATACTATGAGTACCTATTCCTCTATGGGGCAGGGTTAAAGAGTTTGACCCTGAGGTTCCACAAAAAAAGGAATTACTCAAGCAATTGGCATTTCTGGGTCTGATTCCTCATGGAATTCCTTGTAGTCCCCCAGAATTCCACCTGGAGATTTGTGGGCTTCGTGCAGCCAAAATCTATGTGTGACATAAAAGTGATCTGCAGAGTACCCATAGGCTTTGTAAGTCTAACTTAGGGCTTGATTATGAACCAAATGGAGCAGTGTTCCTGGGTGGTATATCACTCCAGCCGATCATGACTGGCCAAATGTTCCCACAACCAGGGGCATATTCAGAAGGGAAATGGCATAGCATGGCGTTACGCAAGCATTGCTAATGCCATGCTCCGCCATTCTGAAAAATCAGGGATGCACCGTATTCACAAGAATGTGGTGCACCCCTGCATTTCCCTCACACTGGCGCTAAATCTAGCTGCCTTGCGCCTTTGCAGGGACCCTTGCACCATAGTACAAGGGTGCCTGCGTTGGGGGGGAATGATTGTTTATGTGCGGGAAGATGCCCCTAACATAAACAATCCAGATGGCAAATTGTAATTTCTATGTTTGCTATATTGTGTCGCACACATAGAAGTTGCAAATCACCATTTCTTAAATGATTGTTTATGTGCAGGAAAGGACACCTTCCTGCACATGAACAATCAAGCATGGCGTTTTGCTCTTTCTATGTGTGCTGCACAATGCAACACACATAGAAACAGCAAAAACGAGGAGAAATTAATCATTACTCCCTTTTTAGCCACGTTAAAACTAAGCATGGGTGTAAAATCCGTTCCGCTTGCGGAATTTGTGGAGTTTCGGCAAATTTGCAATCCGCGAACTCTCGCGAATTTGCCAAAAATTCGCAAATTCGCACGAAGCGGATTTTTTTTGCTTGGTCGCGCTTGACAAATACAATATTGCGGCGTGCGGCGTTGACTTACCGTCATTCAGCGTTTGAAGAGTTATTTTTCTCCATGTTTGCGTGTGCTGCGCATTTTGGATCTTGCTGCGGGATCCCGCGGGAGTTTGTCGACCGCGATTACGTCATCGCGGCTTGCCATCTTGCACAGCGAGAGTTTGTCAACGCGAGTACGTCATAAAGGCCCGTGATCACGCATCGCGGGAGTAAACACTTGCGAACACTGCACAAGAAATTCACCAGCAGGCAGCATAAACCTTCTGAAAATGATGATTTTTATTAGAATAACTCCTCAGGTTGACATTTGCCTGCACTTTTTTTTGCAAGGAGTCCATTTTGGGGGGGTGGGAGGAAGGAAGTGCCCCACAGTCTCCAACTTCCTGTTCCTGTCCAGCAGGCTCCTCCCAGTGCTTTGTTCATGTCCTGGTCACTTTGATTTGGATCTTGACCTGGAAGGATTACTTTTTGTGGATGCTGCTGGATATTTGTATTTGAGGCCTTTTTGACTTTCTTTGGATCACTTTTGGATTAGAAATTTCACAACTAAGTTGATGTTGTTTGTTTGGGGCATTACAGTTGCTGCAACTACAATTTTGGGATTTTTTTAGAACATTAAATAAAATACATTGTGGGTAGCCACAGTATCCAGTAGGACCAGGGTTAGTTATGGGTGCATGATGCAACTGTTTTGTTGAATTTCAACATCATTTAGGGCATGGATGGCATTGGATTGTGGTGATTTTTGTGTGTTTTTCGATTTGTTGGCTGTTGTTGGGGCCTTTTGCCCAGGGGTACTCAGTGGTGCATGGACTGAGTCTTTCTGTGGGGTCTCTTTAATGGAAACATCTTGGAGGGCATCGATGGCGCTGGATTGTGGTGATTTTTATGTGATTTTCGATTTTTTGCCTGTTGTTGGGGCCTTTTGCCCAGGGGTACTCAGTGGTGCATGGGCCTAGTCTTTCTGTGGGGTGTCTTGAATGTAAACATCATTGAGGATTGGCATTGGATTGTGGTGATTTTTGTGTGTTTTTCGATTTTTTGGGGTGTTGATGGGGCATGGCAATGTGGGTGGGGGCCATTTTGAGGACAGGTCCAGGCAGGGCCTGGCCATGTGGTGGGAGCCAGGGGGCCATTTTGAATCCAGGCAGTGTGCTTTGTGCCATAGGCCTGTATCCAATGTGCCTTGGTTTCATCCATTATGCCCAGGGATACTCAGTGGTGCATGGGCCTAGTCTTTCTGTGGGGTCTCTTTAATGTAAACATCATGGAGGGCATGGATGGCATTGAATTGTGGTGATTTTTATGTGCTTTTTGATTTTTTGGCTGTTGTTGGGGCCTTTTGCCCAGGGGTACTCAGTGGTGCATGGGCCTAGTCTTTCTGTGGGGTGTCTTGAATGTAAACATCATTGAGGGCATGGATGGCATTGGATTGTGGTGATTTTTGTGTGTGTTTCGATTTTTTGGGGTGTTGATGGGGCATGGCCATGTGGGTGGGGGCCATTTTGAGGACTGGTCCAGGCAGGGCCTGGCCATGTGGTGGGGGTCAGGGGGCCATTTTGAATCCAGGAAGTGCGCTTTGTGCCATAGGCCTGCATCCAATGTGCCTTGCTTTCATCCATTATGCCCAGGGTACTCAGTGGTGCATGGGCCTAGTCTTTCTGTGGGGTCTCTTTAATGTAAACATCATGGAGGGCATGGATGGCATTGGATTGTGGTGATTTTTATGTGTTTTTCGATTTCTTGGCTGTTGTTGGGGCCTTTTGCCCAGGGGTACTCAGTGGTGCATGGGCCTAGTCTTTCTGTGGGGTGTCTTGAATGTAAACATCATTGAGGGCATGAATGGCATTGGATTGTGGTGATTTTTGTGTGTTTTTTGATTTTTTGGGGTGTTGATGGGGCATGGCCATGTGGGTGGGGGCGCTTTTGAGGACTAGTCCAGGCAGGGCCTGGCCATCTGGTGAGGGTCAGGGGGCCATTTTGATTCCAGGCAGTGTGCTTTGTGCCATAGGCCTGCATCCAATGTGCCTTGCTTTCATCCATTATGCCCCGGGGTACTCAGTGGTGCATGGGCCTAGTCTTTCTGTGGGGTCTCTTTAATGTAAACATCATGGAGGGCATGGATGGCATTGGATTGTGGTGATTTTTATGTGTTTTTCGATGTATTGGCTGTTGTTGGGGCCTTTGGCCCAGGGGTACTCAGTGGTGCATGGACTGAGTCTTTCTGTGGGGTTTCTTTAATGTAATCATCATGGAGGGCATGGATGGCATTGGATTGTGGTGATCTTTGTGTGTGTTTCGATGTTTTTTGGCTGTTGTTGGGGCCTTTTGCCCAGGGGTACTCAGTGGTGCATGGGCCTAGTCTTTCTGTGGGGTGTCTTGAATGTAAACATCATAGAGGGCATGGATGGCATTGGATTGTGGTGATTTTTGTGTGTTTTTTGATTTTTTGGGGTGTTGATGGGGCATGGCCATGTGGGTGGGGGCCATTTTGAGGACTGGTCCAGGCAGGGCCTGGCCATGTGGGTGGGGGTGTAGGGGCCATTTTGAAGCCAGGCAGCGTGCTTTGTTTTGTCATAGGCCTGCACCTAGTCTGCCATGCTTTCATCCATTATGCCCAGGGGTACTCTGTCAGTGGTGCATTTTATTGGTCTTTCCATTTTGGGGGGTGGGTATAATAAAAATGCTTACTTGCAAACTATTAATTGAAGTGCTACATATGCAACATTTATTTAACTGATGTTCCTCTGGCTTTGTTTGCTTTTAGGTGCAGAAAGACGAATCATCAGCCTCATCGTTCCTCATCAGTGCCAGGAAGAAGTCCTGCTGCGGTGTGTGCAGCACAACGTCACGTGTGGCCACAGACAACTCTGCAACTTGTGCAACTGCAGCCTGCAGTTCTGACATCTGAAGAAGATGGCCCCAAAAAAAGTTGCCCGTAGCGCCTCTAGCAAGAAAGTTGTCAGTAAGGAGCAGAAGAAGCAAGTGGTGCCACTTACCAAGGAGACTGGTGTGACGACCGCCACATTTTTTGGGAAAAAAAGTACGCCTGCAGCAGCAGCGGGGTCTGCTAGGGACCAAGCTGGGAGCAGCACCTCCGCTCCATTGGGCTCAGTGCCACCACCACCACGCCAACTTAGGTCCAAGCCCTTGAGTACTGCAGAGGCAGCCAGTATAGTTGTTCAATCACCATCGACCAGTGATGTTGGCTCCTCGCAAGAAAGTAGCAGCATCCCTCAATCAACACAGGTTGTTGTAACTCATCTGACGAGTGTTCAACAACCACAGCCGCAACAACAACCACATGTGCAAGTACAACCCAAGTACATGTGGAAGGAGAGGCAGCGCAAAGAGAGGCGCAAGCAGAGGTGCATGGAGCGGCACAAGTGCCCACAATAGGTGTTCCTCCCGAAGTTGGGGCACATCAGGAAATCGACATTCAAGCCGAGGTATCATATGAGGAAGCCACTCCTCCTGATGATTCATTGTCTTCCAGATCCCCAGCAAGGAAAATATCAAGGAAGGTGACTGTCTACATCTTCTTCAAGCCCCCTTCCTTCTGATGATATGGATGAAAATTGGGAACCACAAGGCCTGTCTGAGAGTGAGGCACACCATGATCTGACAAAGGTAGCTAAGCGTAAAAGGAAGGTCCCCGAAAGTCTCATAGTTATGGAGAGTGATGATGACGGTGAACAAGACGTGGCGTATACTCCTTCTGATGAAGACTCTCACGACAACGATGCAGTCATCATAGACTTCACTCCAGCCTCAGCGGGCATGCAGCAAACAGACATTTTTACCCTATCCCGAAATGCTGCTGAGCGTGATGTTGGCGACGTGTCAATGGGACCACCACCAATGCAGTTAACTAATACCTAACCACCTACAGCTTCCATATTTTCTTGCCAGAAGGGACCTCCATCCACCTCGACCTCCATTTCCTCAATAAGTGGTGCTGTAAGTGCACAACGTACTAAATTTCGGCAACATACTTCCTCCACTTCATCTGGCATTAGCATTCCCAGTATCGCCTCCTCCGCCCCCCACAGACATTTGAAGTCCACAGTTTGGGACTTCTTTAGTGTTAGCCCAACAAGGGAAAACATAGCCATTTGTAAGGTTTGAGTCGTGGTAAGCTTGGTACCAACTATGATACCGGAGGCCAGAGAGGTCATCTTGAAAGACAGCACACTGTCAAATGGCATGCACACCTAAGGGAGATCAAGGCAGCCCGAATTGCATGTCAACAAATTGTATCCGTTGATGTTTCATCTGATGATGACAAAGAGGAAGAAGCGTCAAACATTTCTTCAGTTACACCCAGTACCCCTGTCAGCAGCACACCCCCTGCAAGATATATGAGCCACACTAAGAGTGTGGGAGAGAGTGAGACACCAACGCGAAAAAGTTCATCATCATCACTGAGCGTAACTGGGTCGAAAAAGTCATCATCATCCCGTAAAATGGTCCAGCCCACCATTAGAAGCATGTTGTTTTCAGATGCGCCATTTGAACGCAACCACCCAACGGCGCGTCTGTATAACACTAAGCTGGCTAAAATGCTAGCGCTGGACCTTCTCCTTTTTTCTTTTGTGGACGGGGTGGGTTTTCTTGAAATGGTGGCAACGCTCTGCCCTAAATGGAAGGTTCCTAGCCGGTTCTATTTTGCCAGAGTTGCGGTTCCAGTACTACATGAAGATGTGCTGGAGGTGATTGGGGCAGCTTTGCACAAGAGTGCTGTTCACACTATACATCTGACAACAGACATGTGGACCAGTTGCCAAGACACTGATTACATGTGCATCACTGTACACTGGGTCTCTTTTTCAGGGGTTAAAGCAAAGCTAAACGCAGGTGTTGACACGGACAACGTTTATAAAGCTGCTCAGAAACATGCAACAGTAGCCATGTTTGCCATGGAGAAAACTCATACAGGAGAAAACATTTTGCATGAATTTAACACAAAGGTATTTCAATGGCTGTCCCCAAGAAAACGCATGATTGGTCATGTTTCCATGGATAATGGCGCCAATGTAGTTAAGGCCATGGATATGGGTAACTATTTCAGAGTGCCGTGTTTGGTGCACTGTATAAACCTGGTTGTTAAAAAATTCTTGCATGAAGAAAGTCCAGTCTACGAGTTACTGACCACCTGCTGAAGAATGTGCACACATTTCAACCATTCTTTTAAGGCCCGGAAGCAGCTGAGGTGCCTGCAACATCAACATAAAGTGCCAGTGAAAGCACTCATCCAGGAGGTGGTAACACGTTGGAACTCAACCTTCTACATGCTTGAGCGTCTGTATGAGCAGTATGCGGTAGTCGATCAGTATTTCTTTAAACTGGGTACACCTATGATAGACCTGAGGATACAGGTGGAGCAATGGGTGTTAGTTAAAAGCCTGACAGACATGCTTCGTCCTTTTGAGGTCTTCACGCGTGCAGTCGGCAGGGAGGACTGTAATTTGGGAAAAGCTATCCCATTGTTGCGCATGCTAGAGGACAAACTGAAGGCGGTGTCTTCTACGTTTCAAAAATATGGAAAGCAAGAAGCATTTGAGTTGGCGGAGAAGTTATTACAGCGCCTACTTCGCGATGAGCGTCTTCAAAAGATCCACAAAGAACAGCATTACATTTCTGCTACTATTCTGGATCCACGGTACAAAAAGGCAGAGGCAGGCAGAGTATTCTTTCCTTTTGATGACGCAGATGTTACAAAGTACAAACATTGGCTAGCTGTGTCAGCCACTCGGTTTGAAAGAGAACGGCAGGAAATTGAAGGAAAAGGCAGTACATCAGCATCAGCAGGCCATCAGGAGTCAAAAAAATCCACTTCTGCATCTGTGGCTGTGGCAAAAGTGAGTGATTTTCCCTCTCAGCCGTTAACGACACCCGCAACCATATCATCGGCACCAGACACAACATTAATATTGTGTGAAGAAGAGGATTGGCTAACTCAGCTTGGGTTTGCTTTCACAAAAGGTCCCAGAAGAAAGTAAGCAAAGTGGAGGAACCCTGGAGAACCTTGAGTCGATGGTGCAGGCCTATCTGAAAGACTCAACAGAGGTCTATGTTCATCATGACCCATTGGCGTATTGACATGGGAAAAGAGGTGTGTGGCAACCTGGCTATAAATTACATGTCTTGCCCACTCGCAAGCGTGTCTTCTGAACGTGTTTTCAGTGCTGCTGGTGGCATTGTAACTTCTAAAACGACCCGCCTCTTGCCCAAAAATGTGGAGAGGTTAACAATGATCAAGATGAATCAGCACTTCATACCACCAGATTATAAAATACGAGAAAGCACGCAGGAAGAAGACGAGGAGGACACCAACTTAGATTTACATCCCATCTGAATGCTCAGAGTTTGAGGACGAGCTCTTCATCCCTGACACCGAGTCCTGAAAATGAATCAATGAATCACTAACTTTCTTTTTCGTCCTTATTCGCTTTTATTCCTGTGTGTCTGTCTTTCTTTGTTTTGCAAAATCTATATAAAAAAAACTTTAATCACCTAATCACAAAAACAAGCCCATCAGCAGAACTGTCTTCACTTATTTGCTTATTGATTTGAAGGTGCCGCAGTCTGCATTCCTCAGGTTCACAAGTTCACAAGAACATGCTCCTCTATCTTCCTCCTCCAGACTCCTATTTCCCTCAAAGCAGATGGCTGGATTACGCACAATGAAGAAAGACTCTGCACTTGTGGAGGTGTTCTACTTCTTTGCGGGTGAGTTGACGGGTCTGGGGCATTGCTGTGAAGGTCTAATACAGGATAAAAGTGGTTTGGAGAAAATCGGAGCAGAAAATGTTTTTGCGCTTTTGATCACTTGCCTGTCTTTGGGGTAATGTTTGGGGGGCTTTTAGGTTGTTGGGGGTGGGTTTTGGGGTCTGTGAGCACTGCTGGCACATTCTAATGTCAATTGCATTTGTTTTACAGGAAATCCATGGTGGAAAAGGGGAGTTGGGGCCTACCTGCAGAGCGCATTTGGACTGAATTCCAGGTAGGCCCAAAGTTTACTAAGTGTGCCTTTTCCCGGTTTTGCTTTTTGGCTTTTTGGGGGGGTGAAACTTGTTTTTGCCCGGGTTCACGGGTCTGGGGGCCTTGCTTGGACGGTGTAATACCGGCTAAAAGTGGTTTGGAGAAAATCGGAGGAGAAAACGTTTTTGCGCTTTTGATCACTTGCCTGTCTTTGGGTGATGTTTGGGGGGCTTTTAGGTTGTTGGGGGTGGGTTTTGGGGTCTGTGAGCACTGCTGCCACATTCTAATGTCAATTGCATTTGTTTTACAGGAAATCCATGGTGGAAAAGGGGAGTTGGGGCCTAGCTGCAGAGCGCATTTGGACTGAATTCCAGGTAGGCCCAAAGTTTTCTAAGTGTGGCTTTTCCCGGGTTTTGCCTTTTAGCTTGTTGGGGGTGTTAAACTTGTTTTTGCCCGGGTTGACAGTTCTGGGGCCATTGCTGGGAAGGTCTAAAACCCGAAAGAAAGTGTTTTGGAGACAATCCCTGGGGAAAAAGTTTTTGCATTTTCTGAGATTTCGCTCACTCTACCGTTTTTGGGGGGCTGTTTGTGGGGGTTCCTGGTGTTTGCGGGAGGGTTTGCGAGTCTTGGAGCAATGCTGGGTATGGATACTTTTGCTTGCTTGCAAGTGGTTTGAATACAATCCATGGTGGGTTAGGGGGGATTTGGGCCTACTTTACTTTCAAAGTACGTTTTGTCACCATTTTCTACTAGGCCTCTGACAGGTTGCAGTATCGCACGTTTCTTGAGATCTGATTGGCGGTCTTCTACATTTTTGCGACTGGGTTTAGTAAGGGTCTGGGAGCACTGCTGGGAAGGTCTAATTATGTTCTAAAACACAGTTTACAGTACACCTAGCTTGAGGGGAAAAATCCGCTAAATTAATTTGCCCATATTTATTTATCCTTCAAAAGGAGACTCAGACAGAGTACGCTCTTTCAAAAATATTGTACTGTCTATGAGGAAACTCAAAGTATGACTTTTTGCACTACACAGCGTACATACCTTATATTTATATATCAGTGGTGTTCTAATATCACTTCCTGTTTTTCCATCAATAATTACAGGCCGGTTTTCAGCCTGTGCAATGGGAAAAAAAGGATGAAGTCAGGCTTCACATTAGCGAGCCGCAATTCAGCATCAGCCAGGCAGGCAGTGGACAGGGTGTCTTCTGGTCACCAACATTGATGGACAGAGCATCAAATGAAATGGAGGAGTCCCGCTAATAAGAGGAATGGTTGGATGCATGCAACTTCCCAAATTCAAAAGGACAACTACAACAACATACAGATACAGTATCCGTTCTTTTCTAATTATCTTTTAAGTAATGTTATTGCTGTGAACTTCTATGAGTGTGACTCTGCATTTCTTTGATTTCCTCTTCTCAATTCATCCCTACAGCCATTGTATAGGTTTTACTTCTGCTATTTTTCAAACCTAATTTAATGTACGAAGTGTTTCTCTGAGTGCAGAGATAGGCAAGTGAAAACGCATAATTACTGCAGCCCTGTACTGTCGCATTCTTTCACTCACGGTTGTCTAAAGTACTACTTACTTTTCAGTAACCATGCATGCAGTAGTGCATGTACTTCCTTTATGTCACTTAAAAGATTTATGGATGGCTTTGTACCCAAAGATTTGTTTATCTTCAATTATTGTTTGTCCATGCTGTGCTTTTTTTTTCTTCTCTCAACAAAGCTTTCCCAAAAAAAACCATTCCCATCCATTTTCCAAACCCTAACCCTCTTCCCCCGGGCTGTGTGGTTTTGATTCATGTGAGACTAAATGCCAGCAATAATTCCACACACTTGCTGGGGAGGATAAGGTCATAGCAACAGGCTGGTGAAGGAATCCGAGGATATATTCTTACTCAGCTTGACACAGACCCATGATTATTGGCAAATGAAAGCAGATTTTCATGTGCGCCATCAACTTGATTGCTCATCAAGCACATACTCCTCCTAGGCGTGGCAAATGATTACGCTGCTGTGTCCTTCACCTTCAGTACTATTTCTTGTAGTAGTAGCCAATGTCAAAGAAATTCAACGCAAGTAGTAGTTATACTTTCAATACTTTACCATTTGTTAGGCTACATTGTGGCACTGTTCTAGTGTACTGCCACCTGCTATATTCTCTATCGTACCATTCTAATGCTACGGTAAGGACAAACAAGGTTTCATTTTAATTTTTTTTCAGATGCTGCAACTGCCACTGTGTAACACCACTAGTACCACCGCAATGATGACATTTCATCCTCCCAGGATTGCCAACCTTAATCGCCATTTTCCGTGCTGCCAGCCCTGTGCCTAGCCCTATTTCCAAACACAAATTACAGGTAAGATAAGCGTTTGGGGGAGGTAGTATAATGGAGTATTAGGAGAGATGAGAGACTGACGGTCCTAGGACTATTGAATTCACTTACTCTGTGAGAGGCACTTAGTTTTGAAAACATTTGGGCAATTACTTACACAACTTGAATCAAGATGCCACTTAAGTTTCAGGAAAACAAACTTACTGTTAAACCCCCACCCACCAGCCTCAAAAGCAGTAAAAAAACACGTATGCTAAGATAAAGTTTAAAGTATATTTATATCCCTAACATAAATAATCTCCCACAAGACTAAACCCACCCCCCCTCCTGAACCCCAACGAATGTCCGTGAAAACTAAGTCCAAAAAAGTAGAAAACCCAACTCCCAATTCCCACCCCCCAGAAGTCTTTAAAAAAGGGGCAAGGGACAGTCTCCTCCTACTGCTGGCTGCTGTTGACTTTTCGGGCAAGGTCGGCATGCTCCTTGCGGAGCGTCTCGAGCAGGGTTTTGGTGTTGAGCAGCTCCTGCTCGAGGTAGGACACCCTGAGTGAAAGGCGGTGCAACCTTTTTTTGGTACTGCTGTGGGGGCAGCTGATTTTTTTGCTGCTCGGCGGTGGCGGGTGGCTGCGGTACCCCGGCTCTGTACCGCTGGAGACCTGCTGCGCTGACTGGCTGACCCAGGGAGCACGGAGGAGGATGCAGCTGTACCGGTCGATGTTGTGGTCGACTGCGTGTCCCCCTCCTCCTGGGCCACCAGCCGCCGATATTCGGCGACAGTCGCCTCCAGCCTCCGTTGCCGGGCCCTTTTAGCCAGCTCCTTCCGTGTTGGTTTGGAAGGAGCATCTATAGGAAGAAAGAAAGACATAGTCTGGAACCAATGCTCTTTAAGATTAACACAAAATGATTCAGCAGAAAGTTGTGTCACAGTAGAACTAGCAACTTGCAAGCGCAGTACATAACTATTGTGGCCAGTGTCTATCTAACCTCCCACTTCTTCATCCTTGCTCTAACATTAGTGGGAGTTTAAGGAATCAATTCTACGAGCACTATGGACTCACTCCATTAGAGTCGACTATGACAGTACACCAGTCTTATTCTTCTTCTTCTCTCTTGTTTAGCAAAATTGGTACGTTAACTTCTGCAAGCCGGCATAATGCAAGCGCAGTCAACTAGCACCAGAGAAAAACAGATGCCCGCCATGATGAGTGAGACAGACTTGCGTTACTGTACCGGTCCAGTACATGCAGGTGGTGATGCTCTTACATTTCTATTACGGGTGGCACTGAGAATACTCTGTTACAAGGGCTACTGCTTATTTAATTTAACTTTCACCCTAGAGTGCCAATGAATACTAGAAAAGGAAAATGAAGAAGATAAATAATCTGAATATCTATCACTGCACATGGTATGTATTTGATTACATATGGGATGACTTTAGGTGCTTTGCTTTTTATTGAGTGAACAGTGATACATCCACACATGAATGAGAGAGTTCTACTAAACTTATTAACAGAGGTAGTGAGTGGCCATCGTAATAGCCGGATACATGCTGTGCTTGCAATACAAACTACTGCTACTATTCATGGTAGTATTCGGACAAAATTAAAACTTCTTGTCCTTGCCTTTCCTACACTGGAACGGATATGCGGGTGCAGTGTTACATGCTCTTCAAAGTAACACTTAGTTCATCCAGTGACCGTCTACTCTCTCTAGATACACATATGCTATCTAAGAGTCAGATAGTACCATGATCCAGGCATCCATCCATTCAAACTATATGTCAATCATTCTTCTTCATGTCTCTCATCTGGACAAACCTTACGTTCTCTCACGGGAAAACAACATTTTCATTTTATTTGGGAAACCGCAAGCCATACATCCATGCTTGACTTGCATTTGAATTTCAACCAAAGGATATATTGCGCACACATACAGTTTCTGTTTCACCCACCAAGGCTGTTCTCCTTCCACCCATCCTTGCTTCATCCTTCACCCAGCCATGCATCATATTCCTTCCCAGCCACCTCGGGCACCAATCAAACACGTATCATTCTCCTTTGTCAGTCATCATTACTTTTAACTTGCTCGTCCTTCCACACTTACTTACACCCTTCTTTCGCTTTTCGTTCATCCCATCTATCAAGTTCATCTCAGATTTGATTTGGATTCTCAAAAAAAAATTCACCCCTGAGTTGAAGTACATTTAGAGGAGGCTACTACCTGGTTGATAAAAACTTTGTTTTAAATTTGAAAGTCTTCTTAACAGTATAGTAACTTAACTGTACAACATATATACTACACCCGTGCAGAGAGCACACTCTTCAGTCTGAAATCTCAATAAGTAAGGAATATAAGAGCTTACCACTGCCCGCCACTACCGTGGCAACCCTCACAGCAGTTTCCTCCGGCACTTGCACCGCCTCCTCCCCAGAAGTGTCCTCCCCCACCTCCGCGCTGGCCCCGGCACCAGATGTTCCACCTACAAAGTACATTTAAGAATGTTAGATGTCATAGACATACACCACTCACTAGTATTTTGTCTAGGAATGAAGAAATCTGAATACAGAAACCAATCTAATAATTTGTGACTGTCTACTCTAAAGTAAAAATGTCCCTTTTTCCAGGGAAGGGTGTTGTCTTGCTGCACTTTTTGGCACAACTGATGAATGCTTGCTTTTTAACACGCACCATTTTTCTCATAACAGACAGAAGCTTCACTTCTAAGAACAAGAGCAAGATCAGATCATCATCACTAGGACAGAGTGACCAACGATTCAGCACCAAAAAGAAAAATTAAAGTTCAAACCAGGTGAGGGCTCGGCTCGCCCACAATAAATGTGTGAAATAAATCACTAAGCACTTTTCCATTTTTAATCAACCATTTATGTTTTATGACAAACTTGATTTTAATAAATGTTTTTACTTTTAATAAAGCTTTAAAACTTAAATAGACTCTGTGGTTTTTGATCAAGAGTGACTGAGCAAAAGGTTTTGCAATTTGCAAGCATGAGTCCGTGCCTCTGGCACTTCTGGACTATGACTCCGTACTCTTGTCCTGCGTTGGATAATCATCATTGGGGATCAATCATCGATGAATTCGGGAGCTAAATGACTCTGCCACACTATCTAGTCAGTAAGGAGATTGGGGGTTCTTCAAAGTCTGTTATCACTGAGGTATGTGGAAAGTCTACCTGCGCCTATTATAATTGATAAACAATGCACTATTTAGTGTCCATAGTTCTGTTTGTGCAGAATTGTCCCTGCAACAGTAGTAGTATGGATTGTCCTCCTATCCAAACCAAAAGTAAAGTAGTATCTTATTCTGGTGGTCATTCGCATTTTATTGTTGGGAATTGTCAAAGCATAAACATTTTGAAGACTTGAAAAGACATTATGGACAATCCCAGAGGACTGCACTCAGTTCATAGAGCTATTGATGACTAGAATGGGAGTTTCGTTTGACACCTTTTGCCAACTGTGCAATCTTAGTTAGCTACACAGACAGACTAATAAGAATAATCTAGTAATACCACAGGGAGTCAAAGTAGAGGCAGGATAAGAATTTAGATACAGTCTACAAGAAGATCAAAGACAATTTAGAAAAAATCGAATGAGGAACGCTATGAAAAAATAGGTACTCTATATTAAAATGAAAACTTACTGGGGCCAGCAAAGGAGCCCTCGCCTGACCGATCCTGGCCTTCTACAGCAGCAGCAGCAACCACCTCCTCCTCTGTCCTCTTGCCCCTGGGGGGAGCTGATGTACAACATGAAAGAAAGAAAGACCCGAAAACATGGATGATTATTTTCAACCAAATCAAACATTTCAAAAGAACAATAACAAAATATTTTGGCGAAATAGCAAATAGACAACTATTCCATGGGATATATTGACCTATCTCATGTGGTCTACTACGATATTAGTATTGCTTGATTTGCGGACCGTCGACTTGGAAAGTTATGTAACTCACTAAACAAAGTACTAAAAAGGTTCGCCTAGGACTGGAAGGCAGCAGTCCGCAGCACGTGAAGTGACAGACAAAATCCATCGTGATTGCAGATCAGTGACAACACTAAAAAGTTTCCTAGTACATTAACCAGTCATTAAAATACTCAAACTATCAATCCACCACCACTATTTCTTCTTATTGCCAGGTGTACAAAGGAAGGACTGGACTTGAGTCTGTAGGGGCAGATTTACAAGCCCCTTGCGGCTCTTTTGCTCCGTTGTTGCGTGACTTTTGTGATGCAGCGGCAGAACAAAAGAGGCGCCATGGTGCGGCGTATATTAACAACGTGACGCATATGGGAGATGCATCACGTTGTAAAGCCCTGCGCCATCAGGGGGCGTTCCGGCGCAAGGGAGGGCGTTCCTGCGCAGGAACGCATCCTAAAAGTGGCTGAGGGAAGTCTACAAGATTTCAATCAGTCACTATTAGGACAATGATGCGTCACTCAAACCCTGCGCCTGCTTGAAGCAGACGTACGGCTTGACACAGCATTGGGGAGATAGGGCACCCCAGAGCATTGCTGGAGCTGCGCCATCGTTGCGACGCAACTCCAGCAATGCGCCGCCTTTACGGCACAGATGCGTAACACTTCGGTGACGTTTTGGGCCCATGGGCGCACCATGGGTGGTGGTGGCGTGGCGCACAATTACTGGCGCATCCCTGCTACTTTGCAGGGATGCGCCGGTAATTGCAAATCTGCCCCTTAGTGTCTAGCATTACGCAGTTCTGTAAACTACACTCATACATAATTTCTCAGGCCAATGAAATGAACACAAAATCGAAAACAAATAAGCTTAGTAGCAATGCTACTGAAAAGGAGAGCAGTGCACCTGAATGCACAGAAGATTTTGAAATATAATTTACCTACAAAGTAATCGGCAGCCTTATTGCTCTTGATAAAAAACAAAAATTTGCAATATAATAACACACAGAGCAGGAGAAAACAGAGTAGTGATGAAATAGCTACTACTACTCACCAAGCCCGGGGATCTCGACGCCGAGCAGGTTGAGCAAGTCGCGTTCCCGGTCCAGGAGATCCGTCCAACGGTGGGTGGCCAGGTTGTAGGTGCACCGGACCCGAGAGTGTTGATACATGGCCCAGGCACACATTCTCCCACCGCTTCCGGCACTCCCGGAGCCCGTAGCCACTTGCAATCTTGCCGCCTGCTGCGATGGTCCTGGGGAGGCGGCGCTGTACAAAGTACACCAGTATGGCCACCTCCTCCGCGCTAAAGATCTCCCGTGGCATCACTAGCTCCCCCCTCAAACGCCCGCACGGGAGCCGGGCACGGGGTGCGGGACCCTTCCCCTGTGCGGGCTGCTTCCCGGCTCCCTTTACCATGGTGTGGGCAGAAAGGAAGGTAAATAATAAATAATAAATAGAATAGGGAAGAAGAAAAGAAATGAGTTTGAAAAAGTAGTTTAAAATTAACCAAAAGTAGCAGAAAACACAAAAATATAGAGCTAGAAAAATAGAGGGATAGATAATAAGTGAAATAGATCAAAAAAAACTTCAAACAAGCAAAGGATGGCAGAGATTGAGAGAGGATACAGAAAGGATGCCCATAGCAATGAATGAAAAACAAGATGGCCGCGCCCGTTCATGACCGCGTGGGTAAGTTTGCGCGAGATTTCCCCCGTGATCACACGCAAAGTTGTACTAGCGAGCCGCACACTTTGCGAGATTACACATAGCGCCCGGAAACGGAAATACGTCACGCAAACAAGATGGCCATGCCCATGTACGACCGCTAGGGTAACTTCGCTTTGTTGCGCTACAAGCGGCTCGCGAAAACACAAAAAACCACGGGAACTAACACGCCGCAAAAAACAAATCGCTTATTCGCATGAATTTGCGGCCTCCGAATTTGATCTCGTGCAAATTCGCGCCCCGCGAATCTCGCAAAATTGCAGAAAAACAATTTTTGCAAAACTGAAAACACTCAGCAGGTGCAAAAGTTCAAGATCATCATTAGTAACCATTCCCTGTAGTGCTTCCTGAGGGTCCCTCCAGAGTTCAGTTGTCTACTTGCAACTATTCTATGACCCTGCTCTGACCCTCACATCAGGCTCAGAGAATAGCTACAAGTATGCCACAAAGGTCCTGTTAAAAAACATTACACTGCAACAGAAAGCAATTACAGATAAGGAAGCAGGGGCCAGACTGGAAGTTCAAATTCAGTGACACATTAATCAGCCCCTAATTCATTCATGTCAGTTGAGGCAGGGCAGGTGTGCTAACGAATTTTGCAAAACTGAAAGCACTTAGCAGGTGCAAAAGTTCAAGCTCATCATTAATCAGGAAGCACTTACAGCTAAGGAAGCAGGTGCCAGCTCAAATTCAGTGACACATCAATCAACCCCAAATTAATTCATGTCAGTTGAGGCAGGGCAGGTGTGCTTTTCCCCCCATAATCTACAGTGATGAACCAGAGGGTGGCAGTGATGAACAAGAGGTGGCATGGGTGAACCAGAGGGTGGCAGTGGTGAAACAGAGGGTGGCAGTGATGAAACAGAGGGTGCTGTGATGAACCAGAGGTAGAAACAACATAGTCGCGACCGTTGCGACCCGACAAGTAAGTTCGCGTTTGCGAACTGGTAAAAAACCCTTGCGAACTGGCAGAAACCCTTGCGAACACAAAAAACCCAAAAATCCGCAAATTCGCGAAAGTTCGCAGATTTTGCGGATTGCGAATACGCAAATACGCAAATTCGCAAATTGCGAATTTGCAAAATTCGCCCATACTTAGTTAAAACCAGGTTTTCCCTGGTGGTCTTAATTTTGGCGCTGCCTGCTATTTATGCCACCCTTGTAAATAGGTGGCAGCGCCAAAATCAATGTGAGTTGCGTTGGATCGGAAGCCACAAAACCCATTGCACGCCCCTTTCACGCGAAGTGTAGCATGACAGGGGGCCTTATTTACAAGGTGGCGTTAAGCCACATTAGGTGGCTTTACGCCACCTTGTAATAAGGTGAAGGGTTTATTGCCAAAGGAACGTCATAAAAAGTGACGTTTGTGTGGAAATAGGGGCTTGTAAATAGGCCTCCGGTTTCCTGGGTATTGGAACATTGGACTCAATTTTGCAAGCTGGAAAACCAAGCTCGTAAAATTGTATGATGCACTGGCTGCGATAGCAGCCATGTCTCATACACCAGTCCTTGTCGTCCTTTATCTCTGACAGAGAGGCGCATGCAAAGCTCCCCATGCCATGCATCCTCTTCTATTTCCCTCCCCTAGCCTCTTAACACTCCTTCCTTTTCCTGCTGCAATGCAGGTTCCCTGCACAAATGTACCACCTGCCCCCTGCAGGTGCTAAATATGTGCAATATGTGTATTAATCAACAGGAAATTGGCAATACAGTGTGGATTTGTGATGGAAAACATGGTCTGTGAAGTAATTGCCCATTATGGTCATCATCACGAGTTTCCCAGAGTGGTATCCCCAAAGGGAAACTACTGTTTAAGGCAACTATAAGATGTCTTGTACTTTCAAGCCTAGAATAATTGGGTCCCCTAACTCCAGACTCAATAGTTCCAGGCCTAGAGACACCTCACCAGGTGTGTTGGAAGGTGCTGAAGGGGCTTCAGGCAGCTGCACTGTGCCTGGCTCGCGCCTGCCCTCATATTTAAGGCTAGGAGGGGTATAGAAACCTACATCAGTCGAAGAAAAAGAAGCTCTGCCCATCCTCTATCACCTTCCCCTCCACAGCTCCACCCCTCCGCCCCCCGGACAAAGCACCTGCTTCAATCAGATGCTAAATTTGTGTGGGCCTGGTGTTTCACCAGAAGAGAGAAAACATACAGAACTGTACCTGGTATTCGACGGTATGTATGCCTCAATCTGTGAAAAATAACTCATGATGACACTGTAAGGGCTTGGAGGCGCTATCTCCTATATAATCTGCATCATAGTGGTAGCACCCATCACTGGGTCATGGATGGTGTTGTCTTCAATAATAGATGTCCCTAGTGATATGATTCAAAAGAGCTTCTACAAATACGTGAATAATAAATATTGACTGAAAAAGGAGTTTGGGATCATTACATTTGGGAAACCATGAAGGTGGGATAAAATAGTAAAGTACAATACAAAAGGCAAAAATAGTCGGGAACAAATGGTCATTCAAAGGTCAATAGTAATCAAATTGCCATGAGGGCTTTTGACAGAGAATCGGACAGCATTCCTAGTCGAGTCCTAAAAGGATCTTGCTCACCCCCAATTTGAGGGTCTTTCCTAGTAATTTTCAGCATGGAAAGCAATATAAATCACACAGTAAATATGATGTGAGCATGTCACAGTTCGACATTATAAATATCATATAATACCACCATCCTAGCATTATACCCTTAACACCTTAAGTGCTCATGACGAGCTCAGCTCGTCATGAGGCACGGTGCTCATGTGCTCATAACTAGCTGAGCTCGTCATGAGCCGTGGAACGCTCACAAGCGGGGATAATTCCCCTGCTGTGCTGAACGTTCCACGGAAACGGGTGTGGTCATGACGAGTTCAGCTCGTCATGAGCACACGAGCACCGTGCCTCATGACGAGCTGAGCTCGTCATGTGCACGGGGGCGCTATGCGCCCCCCGCCCCCTAGCACAGCGGGGGGATTACCCCCGCTGCAAAGGGGTTAAAGGAAATATTATTAAACCCTTCTGACCTAATGTCATCAGAGGTGTCACCAAATATTGTTCCATTAACTATTTATTTTATTTATATTTATTTAAGCAACTTATATAGCGCGTAAATTCCCTTCGGTGTCTCGGCGCTTTGGACTGGACAGAGGAAGGCTGGCACAGACAGCTATTAGTTAAAGAGCCAGGTCTTTAGTTGTTTTTGAAAAGTGAGCAGAGTGGGACTGGTGTTCATGTGGAGGGGGAGCTTGTTCCATTGTATGGTAGTGGCGGACTTAAATGTTCTGTCACCCCAGGAGGCTTTTTTTTAATGGGGGAAACGATCAGGAGGTTTTTATTTATTTATTTATTTTATTAAAAGAGTTTTATATAGCTCTGGCTAGACCCGGAGGTATCAGAGCGCTTTACATAAGAATCAACAATGAAACAGAAAAAGTTCAACAAATTACACAAAGAATCCCCCCCCAAAAAAATAGGCAATACAATTAGGAGAGTGGGGAAAGGAGAGAGAGAGGAAGTGGAGGTGGCAGGGGAGGTGGGAAAGGGAGGATAAGGGAAGAGACAGTACTGAGAGATGAAAAGAAGTCTGTCTACAGCCCAGCAGGGTAAGGTGAAGGCCAAGGAGGGAATCCACGGCAGATCGCACCTATAGCTAAACCAGGTAGCTCTATCAGGCATCCGACAAAAAAGTTCAGTCTCAATACATTGAGAGAGGGGAGAGGGAGAGACATATAAAGGGGGAGGATGAGGGAGGAGACTGCAGGAGGGGCGAAAGGAAATGCAACAATGTGATTTAACAGTATAACAGAAAAAATCAACAATGACACCTTACAACGAACAGTCAGCAATACATTAGGAGAGGAGAGAAAGGAGAGAGAAGAGAAGTGGGGGGTAGGTGAGGTGATAAAGTGAGGATAAGGGGAGAGACAACTGTAGAAACGAGAGGAAGTCTGTCTAAAGGCCGACTGGGTAAGTGACGACCAAGGAGGGAATCCACGGTCCATCGCCCCTATACTTAAACAGGTAGCTCCATCGGGCATCAGACAAAATAGTTTGGTTTCAAGTGTCAAGGGAAGAGGTTCGCAGAAAAACAGGAAGGGAGGGAGATACGGCAGAAAGACAAAGGAAAGTCCGTCCAAAGACCGACTGGGTAGGTGACGGATGGGGGAGAGTCCCATAACCAGTCTCCTCTATAGCTATCAGGTAGCTCCTTCGGGCTTAGGCCAAATAGCCAGGTCTCAATAGGAAACATTAAGGAACAATGATGGCAAAATAAATGGTGCGTAGAGGAGAGGGGACAGAAACAACAAGGAGAGACAAAGTGAAATCTGTCAAAAGGCCGACTGGGTAGGTGACGACCAAGGAGGGATCCACGGCCAATCTCCCCTATATCTAAACTAGGTAGCTCCATCGTGCATCAGACAGAATAGTTCAGTCTCAATACATTGAGAGAGGAGAGAAGTAGGGATAATAAATAGAGGGAGGAAGTGGGAAGAGACGATAGGAGAGATGAAAGGAAGTCTGGCTAAAGACTGACTGGGTTGGTGACGTCCAAGGAAGGAATCCCCGACCTGTCTTTCCTATAGCTCAACCAAGTAGCTCCATCGGGCATCAGACAGAATAGCTAGCTCTCAAAAGACGTGGGTAATACACAGGTAAACAGGGTGGGGACTATGGCCAGGACAGGTAAGGGGAGAAATCAGTAGCCAGAGAGTGGAGAGGAGTAGCGAGTGGGGAGGGGTATGGGGTAGGAACTCAGTAAGAGTTGCATGGTTAGAAACAGTTACTGGAACATAGTGATGCATATACAAAGGAAAAACAGCAAATAGCAATGTTACAAAGGTACATGATATAAGACGAATGTGGCATGGGAGGATGGGGGGTGAGGTAAGGGTTCAGAGGAAGGGCTAGAGACGAAGGGAAAAATGTCCAAGGTCCGGCTGGATAGGTGACGGCCGAGGGGGTGACCCAGAGTCGATTTCCTCTATAACTGTCTAGGCAGCTCCACCAGACATCGACCTTGTTGAACAGTCTCTTAGCACTTAGGAGTTTGTGTAAAATATTTAGTTTGAGGGAGAGGCTCAGGCTCACTTATTTCTTGCATTGTCTGCTGTGTGATTGGGTAGTGAGTGTGTTATTCGCAGTTCGCCAAGTGCACTTAGCTGATCCCCATATTCGGTTGTGCATTAACACTATCCTAGTCGTCCACCAGTTTTTTCTCTGCCGGTGTGAAGTAGTTGATACCATGGTTACGCCTATTTTAGGTGGCATAGGTGAGATCACTGCCCACCGCCAGGGAGTCCAGTTCTGCTCAGGTCTCCAGGGGATATCTCTCCGTGTTATGGGGATTAGTTGCGCTTGAAGGGAGGTGACTGGTGAGTGTCTAGGTCTTTCTTGGAGCCTGAAATGGTGGGTCTTCTCGAGGAAGGGCTTAGTAGTGGTTTATGGTGGCCATGTTAGGGTAAGGTAAGGGCTGTGTGTGTTACTGTGTCTCACTGTAACTGGGCCTTCTACAGATCATTCAAAAGACCTTTCCGGGTGCCTTAGTAGAGCTCTCCCCTACCGCCAGGAAATTCGGGGATGTCTCCTGTGATATCTCCCGTGTGAGGTGGTTCCGACCGCCATTTTAGGTTCAGGCGGGTTGAAAGCAGACCTGTTCCTTCCTGCAGCCGCTTTCTTGTTCGCCTCTCACTCAGATGGCGAGGGATCAAGGGCGCTCCCAGCAGCCAACTCACCCACTCGAGATTCTATGTAATTCGCCGGTAAGCTCTGGTGCGTTTTAAGCATGCTCGGGGGGAGACGATCATTCATGTCTCATAATAGCCGCAATTGGTGAGTCAGGCAGGCCGGAGCGATACACAAAGCCTCACAGAAATCAAGATAAAATATTCGAAATACCTTGACTTGTAGGGAACCACCGCCCGATCCACTTCAGAGGGGTGATTGTATTAAAATTATTGAGCCGCATCAGCCGTTCGCCTTTTGTTATGTTCGGCGGGCGGCCGCCATTTTATGATTCTCAGCTCCAGTTCGCATCGGGGAAAACAAACACCGTTTTTGCTCAATTTAGGTCAGCGTAATCCACTGGGAAGGCATCTCTTTGAACGATGTATCTTCCGATACCGGAAAATGTAGTTGCGGTGTAATTAGCGGTCGTCTAAACTCCCGGAATCCTTCCGAGCTGTTGCGATGCTCCTCTGCTAAGGAGAGCTGCCCCTTGCTGATGTAGAGCTTAAAAGTCTGATGGGGTTGTAGGGGCATAGAGATTTCCTTATGAACTCCAGTCCACTGGCTAGGACTGCCTTGTAGGCAATGCATAGCGCCTTGAACTTGGATTTGCTCCTGAATGGCAGCCAGTAGCGCTGTTGTACCATGTTTGATATTGGTTTGAATTTGGGAGTGGCTGTCAGAAGTCTGGTGGTTGCATTCTACACTAGTTGTATTTTTGTTTAGGACTCTTTCTTGGGAATTGATGTATAGGCCGCTGCAGTAATCAACCTTGGACATGACTAGTGTGCTAATGTGAGTTCTACCAGCACTGTGTTTGGGAGGAAGGGTAGAAGTTTCCTTATAATTTTGATAGTGTAGAAGGATGCTGACATGACTGCGTTGGCATGGTGCATTAATGACAGCTTGTCATCGAACATAACACCTAGGTTTCTTACCTTTGAGACAGGTGACAGAGGGGGCTAGATGAAGTCAGCGTGAGTGTTCGCGCTGCTCGGCTGCTCACGCCAGACGCATGAATGATCGGCTAGCCGCCCTGCACACTGCAATGCGATGCCGGTCTGGAGAACACAGAGAACGCTGAGGCTGCCGTCAGGAGGTCTCGAGATTCCGCCATCTTGTTGTAGAGGTGGCATTAACAGCAAGGCAATCGACAAAGTTACTTTCTCCATCGCTGCATATCCATTGTATCCACTCGCTTGGCCCGCTCTGGGATTTATTGCAGCTCTTATCAGGACCTCGACGCTCACAGCACTTTTGGCCCCATCAATCATCCACGGACTCGGCTGGAAAAGGATACGGAGGCTGATTCCTCTGCTTAGCAAGTGCCTCAATCTCGACATGAGTGCTCAGGGGGCCCGGAAAGGCGGTAAATTGAAGACAACAGCCACCCCCGAGCCCAGAGAACCCAGGGATGCTGCAACTACAGAGGGGCCAAAACTCAAGCAAGAGGTCAGTGGTAGCAAAAAACTGATGGGTAAAGCAGGGAGTGGGGGTGGGCTGCTAAAAGACACAAAAGACTCTGCACCCATGACCCCCCTAGCAAAAATGTTTATGGGAGCCAGAGCGCATCCCTCTGGTACCATTCCCAAGTCTCTTGTGCTCCCCACTGAGGGTGTCCCCACGGTTCCCCTAACTTTGCTGACCACACCAGTGCTTGTACCAGGTTCACAACAGATAGCCTGTTTAGCGGTTAGCCATGAGACTGCCCTGTTTGAAAATGGGCCTGGGGAAATACCACGTACTGACCCTGACACCAGCATCAACTGCACCAATGGTACCTCTGCTGGGCTACCTGACCTTACTACTAACTTAAGTACACCCCTCTGTGCGCCTGCCATCAATCTTCTAAATGCTCTTCCAGCTCTGCCCTTTGTAGCGCAAGCCCCCTGGACCCCAGAAACCGTGCTCAAGCACTTCTATTCAGTCTCCGACAGTACACCAACCTCTTCGGGCGAGGGAGGGTCCGACGCTAGTGAAGGAGACAGCAAGGTCTCTAACAAGGACACTGACACAGTCCACCGACCAAAGAAGCCCAGAAGCAAGAGCAAGCGGCGCTGCCAGTTGAAATGGGACTACTCAGACTCTCAAATGTCCTATCCCCTGGATGAAGATGACCCAAGCACAACTCAGTGGGGGAATACAACAAAAAGCCCGCATGCAGACACAGCTGAACCCTCCCTAGCTTCCATTTTAGCTTCCATCAAAGAGTTTCAGGAGGAGGTCCGGGCAGATAACCACGCAGCTAAAAGCGCTGCCAAGAAACTTCAGGGAGGTCTAAGACGGTTGAATAAAATCTGCACCGACATAAGTGACCGTGTCTTCATGGTGGAAGTGCAAACTGAGCACTTGGAAACTGCAGCAACCAAGCAACAGAGCGAGTCTAACGATGCCTGCTTGGTAGACCTAATGTCCAAGATGGAGGATCATTAAAACCGCCAGGGTAGGAACAACCTCCGCCTGCTTGGTATTCCGGAGGGGAAGGAAGGAGACGACCCTAGACGTTTCATTGTCAAACTTTTGCAGGACTCCTTTCCCGACCAACAGGGCTGGGACTGGGACCACGAGGTACAGAGGGCACACCGCTTTCCCTTCAACAAAAGAATGCAGCACAACGGCAGCAACTTAACTCCAAGAAAGGGACCAATGGCATTAAATTTTTCGCTAAACCCGATTTTTGCCACCAGACAGTAGAACGGAGATGGCGTCTGAGACAACTGATTTCCCCGTTCTAGCAGTTGTGGGCCGAAGTGTACTTAATGAACCCCGCCAGAATTAGTAGTAATATCTAACAGGGGCAACAAGGTCTTCCTGTCCAAAATAAAAGCTGGTGAATACTTGGAAGAGTTGAAAGCCTGGAAGAGCCTGAGATGAAAATCTCATCAAAATATGCCCTCACTATCTTCTTTGTGCTCGCTCTCTCGCTCTGATAGCTTCTATAACCCTTCGAGTCTCTGAGGGCCGGGACTATGGCTGCACCACGGCAGCTCTTTGTGAATCTTATAACTGATGTAGTGGGTTGCTATTTGTTTTCTTTTTTCTAATTGTCTCTTTCACCATTTCTTTAAGTGCTTCTCTTCTTCTCCCAGCTAAATAGGGGGAAAACAAGGGGGCTACTAGCCGAATGAAAGTTTAATTTGGTTTTGCTTTGGCGTGGTCGACAGCCGGGGCTCATGACTGACCACCATCACTCAGGTTATTCCTGATTGCTCAGAAGAAGGGGGAAGTGGGCAGGGAGAAAAGGGGGGACGGGATGGTCCAAAAATGGCACAGAAGTTTCAAGGGCACTCTTTGACACGTACATATTTACGTATCCGTATTCACTTATTAAGACATCGGACGAGGCTAAATGTTCCTCTTCAAATCTTAGATAGCTAAGATAGATTCACTTAGGATTGTCTCTACCAATATCTGCGGTCTGAATAACCCCTCAAAAAGGCAAAATGTTGCCAAGGTCTACATTCTCTAGGGGGCAATATCATCTGCCTCCAGGAGACCCACATCTATTGGGAACACTGGGGTTTAACGTTGTAGGAGCTACCACGCAGGGCGCAAAGACAAAGGGAGTAGTAATTATGGTTGATAGAAGACTATCTCTTAACAACCCCTGTGTCAAATCAGACCAACTGGGCATATGGGTAATAACCGAATGCCACCTTCCCTTTAACCCTCCTTTTACCCTCTGCTCAATGTACGGCAGCAACGTAGATGACCCAGGGATCATCAACTTGGTCTCAGGGGAGTTAGCGCATTGGCCCACCCAAATTATGCTATGTGGCGATCTCAATATACATCTGCCCAGCGACTGAAAGCTTGACAGTAAATGGAGGTACAAAGTCAGAAAACCCCAAGTTTTTCAAGCATTAGTCAACTTAACCCAGTTCCATGGACTAAGCGATATTTGGCCCAGTTTAAATCCTACACAACCTGGCTATACTTTTTTCTCTGTCCCGCACCACACTCTTGTTAGACTAGATTACTTCTTTGTTTCATCTTCACTACTTAGCAATTGTACCATAGACACTGCACCCCGCTTTGTGTCAGATCATTAATCCCCTCATTCTAAACATCAAGGGATTGGGGAACTGGAAGGAGGCTCCGAGATGGAGTTTTGAGAAAGCCCTTTTTTCAAGTCACAGACTATCAGGCACATATGCAAAGTTGGATCCAGGAATTCCTGGAAATAAATGTCGGTACTGCCTCAATAATGATTGTCTGGGACACACTAAAGGCGGGGATCAGGGGTGAAACTCTGAGGTTCTTAGCTAGGGAGAACAGGAAGGAGAAGCTGCTAATTAGCGACTTGCAGGGGAAATTAGGGAGAGCCGAAACAAAATTGGTACAAATGGCTAAAGCAGGGGAGAATATTGAAACTGTCCAAAAAGAGGTAGTTCTAGCTAAAGCAGAAATAGGAGCAGTTTTTGCGGAAACAACTGCGGCCAAGTGGGCAACTCTACGGGAAAAAAATTACGAGTTCAGTGACCACATTGGGCACCATCTGGCCGTCAAGATCAGGCAACAGTCCACAAGTAGTGAAATACACACACTCAAGCTGGCTACAGGGAATGAGACCAACGACTCTAATGCAATACTGCGGGGATTTCAGGAATTCTATTCTGAGTTATATACGGAGGAGAACCGCACTACGGCTTGTTCAATCAAAAACGAGACAGCTAGCAACCTAAGCGAGATTAATCTTAAACAGCTTAACCCTGATAACAGTGAGCTGCTTGAAATCACACCTACTTGAGAGGAAATTGTGGAATCCCTAGCCAGTTTGCCAGATGGGAAAGTCGCAGGTAGGGATTGCATCCCTGTAGAATTTTATAAGATCTTTGCCCCTCAAATTAAATCAATCTTCACAAACATGGTAACTAAGCATGGGCGTAAAATCCGCTCTGCTCGCGGATTTTTCGGATTTTCGGCAAATTCGCAATCCGCGAACGCTCGCGAATTTGTCGAAAATCCGTGAATCCGCTCGCGGCGGATTTTTTGCTTGGTTGCGGCGCGCGGCGTGGTGCACGGTGTTCACTTTCCGTCATTTAGCGTTTGCCAAGTTGTTTTTCTTTGCGAGTGATGCGCCATTTTAGATCTTGCTGCGTGTTCCCGCGGTAGTTTGGCGCCCGCGAATACGTAATCGCGGCTTGCCACCTTGCACAGCACACCTCGCGAGAGTTCGCAATTGCGAACACGTAGTTGCGGCGGAAAGGAACAATCTCGCACTTGCGAAATAGAGATTTTGCAATTTCGCACAAGAAAATCACCAGCAAACAGGATAAACCTTCAGAAAATTATGATTTTTATCAGAATCACTCCTCAGGTTGACATTTGGATGGCCTTTTTTTTTGCAAGGAGTCCATTTTGGGGGGGGGGGAGGAAGGAAGTGCCCCACAGTCTCCAACTTCCTGTTCCTGTCCAGCAGGCTCCTCCCAGTGCTTTGTCCATCTCCTGGTCACTTTCATTTGGATCTGGAGCTGGAAGGATTACTTTTTGTGGGTGCTGCTTGATATTTGGATTTGAGGCCTTTTTGACTGTCTTTGGATCACTTTTGGATTAGAAATCAACTTTCACAAGTAAGTTTGTTTGGGGCATTACAGTTGCTGCAAGTAAAATTTTGGAACTTTTTCAGAACATTAAATAAATTATATTGTGGGTAGCCACAGTATCCAGTAGGACCAGGGTTGGTTAGGGGTGCATGATACAACTGTTTTGTTTAATTTAAACACCATTGAGGCCATGGATGGGCTGGGATTGTGCTGATTTTTGTCCTTTTTTTGGGCCTGCTGGTGTGGCTCTTTGCCCAGGGGTGGTGAGTGTTGCATGGGCCTAGTCTTTCTGTGGGGTGTCTTCTTGAATTTAAACATAATTGAGGCCATGGATGGGCTGGGATTGTGCTTATTTTGTTGTTTTTTGTCGTTTTTGGGGGGCTGCTGGTGTGGCCTTTTGCCCAGGGGTGGTGGTGCATGGACTGAGTGTGCCTGTGGTGTGGTCTCACTCTCTTTAATGTAAACATCATGGATGGCATTGGATTGTGGTGATTTCTGGCTGTTTTTCTGTTTTTTGGGGGTGTACTGTTGATGTGGACTGGCCATGTGGGTGGTGGTGGTGGCCATCTTGAGTGCTGGCTGGTACAGGCAACATGTGCTTGGGGTGTAAGGGGCCATTTTGAGGAGAGGCAGTGTCTGAGGCCTGCACTTATTTTGGCTACTTTTCATCCATTATGCCCAGGGGTAGTGAGTGTTGCATGGGCCTAGTGTTTCTGAGGGGTGTCTTCTTGAATTTAAACACCATTGAGGCCATGGATGGGCTGGGATTGTGCTGATTTTATTGTTTTTTGTCATTTTTTTGGGCCTGCTGGTGGGGCCCTTTGCCCAGGGGTGGTGAGTGTTGCATGGGCCTAGTCTTTCTGTGGGGTGACTTCTTGAATTTAAACATAATTGAGGCCATGGATGGGCTGGGATTGTGCTTATTGTATTGTTTTTTGTCGTTTTTGGGGGGCTGCTGGTGTGGCCTTTTGCCCAGGGGTGGTGGTGCATGGACTGAGTGTGCCTGTGGTGTGGTCTCACTCTCTTTAATGTAAACATCATGGATGGCATTGGATTGTGGTGATTTCTGGCTGTTTTTCTGTTTTTTGGGGGTGTACTGTTGATGTGGACTGGCCATGTGGGTGGTGGTGGTGGCCATCTTGAGTGCTGGCTGGTACAGGCAACATGTGCTTGGGGTGTAAGGGGCCATTTTGAGGAGAGGCAGTGTCTGAGGCCTGCACTTATTTTGGCTACTTTTCATCCATTATGCCCAGGGGTAGTGAGTGTTGCATGGGCCTAGTGTTTCTGAGGGGTGTCTTCTTGAATTTAAACACCATTGAGGCCATGGATGGGCTGGGATTGTGCTGATTTTATTGTTTTTTGTCGTTTTTTTGGGCCTGCTGGTGGGGCCCTTTGCCCAGGGGTGGTGAGTGTTGCATGGGCCTAGTCTTTCTGTGGGGTGTCTTCTTGAATTTAAACATAATTGAGGCCATGGATGGGCTGGGATTGTGCTTATTTTATTGTTTTTTGTCGTTTTTGGGGGGCTGCTGGTGTGGCCTTTTGCCCAGGGGTGGTGGTGCATGGACTGAGTGTGCCTGTGGTGTGGTCTCACTCTCTTTAATGTAAACATCATGGATGGCATTGGATTGTGGTGATTTCTGGCTGTTTTTCTGTTTTTTGGGGGTGTACTGTTGATGTGGACTGGCCATGTGGGTGGTGGTGGTGGCCATCTTGAGTGCTGGCTGGTACAGGCAACATGTGCTTGGGGTGTAAGGGGCCATTTTGAGGAGAGGCAGTGTCTGAGGCCTGCACTTATTTTGGCTACTTTTCATCCATTATGCCCAGGGGTAGTGAGTGTTGCATACTTGCATGTCCCTAGTCTTTCTGTGGGGTGTCTTCAATGTAAACATCATGGATGGCATGGGATTGTGCTCATTTTTCTGTGTTTTGTCGATTTTTTGGGGTGTATAACTGAACTGATGTTCCTCTGTCTTCCATTGCTTTTAGGTGCACAAGAAGACTCAAGAGAACCACCAGTGCCAGGAAGAAGTCCTGCAGCGGTGTGTGTGTGCAGCATAACGTCACGCGACGTCACGTCTGGACACAGAACCCTCTGCAACTCGTGCAACTGCTGCCTGCTGACCTGCTCTGAAGAAGATGGCCCCAAAAAAAGTAACCCGTAGCTCCTCTAGCAAGAAAGGTGCCAGTAAGGAGCAGAAGAAGCAAGTTACCAAGGACACTGGTGTGCTGCCCGCCCCTTTTTTTGGGAGTAAAAAAAAAAGTATGCCTGCAGCAGCAGCAGCGGGATCTGCTGGGGACCAAGCTGGCAGCAGCACCCCCGCTCCATTGGGCTCAGTGCCACCACCACCACCACGCCAACTTAAGTCCAAGCCCTTGAGTGCTGCAGAGGCAGCCAGTATAGTTGTTCAATCACCATCGACCAGTGATGTTGGCTCATCGCAAGAAAGCAGCAGCAATGTCCCTCAATCAACACAGGTTGTTGTAGCTCATCTGACGAGTGTTGAACAACCACAGCCGCAACAACAATCACATGTGCAAGTACAAGCCCAAGTACATGTGGAAGGAGAGGCAGCGCAAGGAGATGCGCAAGCAGAGGTGCATGGAGGGTCACAAGTGCCCACAATAGTTGTTCCTCCCGAAGTAGGGGCACATCAGGAAATCGACAATCAAGGCGAGGTATCATTTGAGGAAGCCACTCCTCCTGATGATCCTTCATTGTCTTCCACACCCCTAGCAAGGAAGAGATCAAGGGTGGTGTCTACATCTTCTTCAAGCACACCTCCTTCTGATGATACGGATCAAACTTGGGAACCAGCACCACAGCCGTCTGAGAGTGAGGCACACCATGATCCGACAAAGGTAGTTAAGCGTAAAGGAAGCTCGTCCAAAGTCTCAGAGTTATGGAGTGTGATGAGTCTCAACAAGAAGTGGCGGATACTGCTGCTGATGAAGACTCTGCCAACGACGACCCAGTCATCATAAAGGTCACTGCAGCCCCAGCGGGCATGCAGCAAACAGACATTTTGACCCTAGCCCGAAGAGCTGCTGAGCGTGATGATGATGATGATGTTGTCGATGAGGAGGCAGTGGAAACACCACAATCATTGGAGTTAAGTAGTACACCAACTCGTCCCGCTTCCATATTTCTTTCTGGCAAGAAGAGACCTCCGTCAACCTCGACCTTAATTAGTGGCGGTGAAAGTGCAAAACGTACAAAAGTTGGGCAATCCAGATCCTCCACTTCATCTGGCATTAGCTTCATGACCACCACCACCAGTATCGCCGCCTCCTCCATGTCCCACAGACACTTCAAGTCCCCAGTTTGGGACTTCTTTACTGTTTGTCCAAAAAATCCAAAGTTTGCCATTTGTACCATTTGTAAGCAAGCAGTTAGTCGTGGTAAGCCAGGTACCAACTATGGTACCGGAGGCCAGAGAGGTCATCTTAGGAGACAGCACACTGTCAAATGGTTTGCGCACCTAGATGCGATCAAGAAAGGCCAAATTCAAGGAAACGTTGATGTTTCATCTGATGATGACGAGCAGGAAGAAGACGTGTCAAACACTTCCCTTACACCCAGTACCCCTGTCAGCAGCACACCCAATGTGAGGCACACTAAGAGTGTTGGAGCGAGTGAGACACCAACGCACAAAAGTTCACCAGCGAGCAAAATTGGGTCAACGAAGTCATTATCAGCCCGTAAATGCTTGGTCCAGGGCAACATTAGAACAATGCTTACTTCAGACGTGCCATATGAACGCAACCACCCACTGGCGCGTCTGTATAACACTAAGCTGGCTAAAATGCTAGCTGTGGACCTTCTACCTTTTTCTTTTGTAGAAGCGGTAGGTTTTCTTGAATTAGTGGCAACGCTCTGCCCTAAATGGAAGGTTCCGAGCCGGTTCTATTTTGCCAGAGTTGCGGTTCCAGCACTACATGAAGATGTGCTGGAGGCGATTGGGGCAGCTTTGCAGAAGAGTGCTGTTCACACAATACATCTGACAACAGACATGTGGACCAGTGGCGCAGGCGCTGATTACATGTGCATCACTGCACACTGGGTCTCTTTTTCAGGTGTTAAAGCAAAGCTAAACGCAGGTGTTGACCCGGACAAAGTTTTCAAAGCTGCTCGGAAACATGCAACACTAGCCATGTTTGGCTTGGAGAAAAGTCACACAGCAGAAAACCTTTTGGAAGAGTTTAACAAAAAGGTCTTGAAAATGCTATCCCCCCTAAAACGCAAGATTGGTTATGTTTCCACGGATAATGGCGCCAATGTAGTTAAGGCCATGTTGAAGGGTGACCATGTTAGAGTGCCGTGTTTGGCGCACTGTATCAACCTGGTAGTTCAAAAATTCTTGATTGATAAACAGAGTCCAGCGTTCGAGGTAATGGCCACCTGCCGCAAAATGTGCAACCATTTCAGCCATTCTTTTAAGGCCCGGAAGCATCTGCGGAGACTGCTACTTCAACGTGGAATGCCAGTGAAAGCACTCATCCAGGAGGTGGCAACACGTTGGAACTCAACCTTCTACATGCTTGAGCGTCTGTATGAGCAGTATACAGTACTCGATCACTATTTCTTCACAGAGGGTACATCTCAGAAGGAGGACCTGCGGATGAGTGCGGCGCAATGGGACTTAGTTAAAAGCCTGACAGACATGCTTCGTCCTTTTGAGTTCTTCACGCGTGCAGTCAGCCAGGAGGACTGTAATTTGGGAAAAGCTATCCCATTGTTGTGCATGCTGGAGCATCAACTGATGGCGGTGTCTTCTGAGTTTGAAAAAGATGTACAAAAAAAAGACCATTTTATTTTGTCTGAGAAATTATTAGAGCGCCTACGTGGTGATGAACGTCTTCAAAAGATCAAGTCAGATCAGCATTACATTTGTGCTACTATTCTGGATCCACGCTACAAAAAGGCGCTGGCAGGCGAAGCATGCTTTCCTTTTGCTGATGCAGATGTTCAAAAGTACAAACATTGGTTAGCCTGGTCAGCCAAGAGGTTTGAAAAAGAACGGCAGGTTATTGAAGGAGAAGCCAGTACATCAGCATCAGCATCAGCAGGCCATCCCCAGTCACAAGAATCCACTTCTGCACCTGTGGCTGGGGCACAAGTGACCTCTCAGCCGTTAAAGACACCGGCAACTGGATCATCTGCACCACACACAATGACAACACTAACAGTGGCTGCGGAGGAGGATTGGCTAAGTTTGATGGGGTATGGTTCTCGAAAAAATGTCACAGGCACAGCAAAAAGTAAGCAAAGTGGAGGAACAGTTGATGACCTTGAGTCGATGGTGCAGGACTATCTGAATGACTCAACAGAGGTCTTTCTTAATGATGAGCCATTGCAGTATTGGCATGGCAAAAAACAATTGTGGCCACAGCTCTTCAACCTGGCTATAAACTATTTGTCTTGCCCACTCGCAAGTGTGTCTTCTGAACGTGTTTTCAGTGCTGCTGGTGGCATTGTAACTCCCAAACGGAGCCGCCTCTCGCCCAAAAAGTGTGGAGCGGCTGACAATGATCAAGATGAATCAGCACCTCATACCACCAGATTACAAAGTACGAGAAAGCACGCCGCATGAAGACGAGGAGGACGGCAACGTAGATGAGGGGATTTTTTCTCTGTTCGGTGGCACTGACCTCATCCAGCCTGAATTCGCAGAGTATGATGACGAAATCTTGTTCTTATTCCCTGACACCGAGCCCTGAAAATGAGACAATCAATCAAGAACTTTCTTTTTCGTCCTTATTCACTTTTATTCCTGTGTGCTTTGTGTCTCTCTTTCTTAGTTTTGCACAGTTAATTTAATTCAAACTTTAATCACCTAATCCCAAAAACAAGACCATCATCAGAACTGTCTTCACTTGTTTGCTTATTGATTTGAAGGTGCCGCAGTCTACATTCCTCAGGTTCACAAGTTCTGAAGAACATGCTCCTCTATCCTCCTCCTCCAGACTGCGATTTCCCTCAAAGCAGAGTGCTGGATTACGCCCAATGAAGAAAGACTCAGCACTTGTGGGGGTGTTGTACTTCTTTGCGGGTGAGTTGACGGATTTGGGCCCATTGCTGTGAAGCTCTAATAATGGACAAAAGTGTTTTGGACCAAATATGAGGTGGAAATTTCTTGCCGTTTTTGCTGACTTGCTTGCCTTTGAGGTGCTCTTTGGCGGGGTTCCGGGTGTTTGTGGGTAATTTTTGGTGTCTGGGAGCACTGCTGCGACAGTCTAATCTTGATTGCATTTGCTTTTCAGGAAATCCGTGGTGGAAAACAGGAGTTATGATGATTGATGATGATGAGTGACCTAGCTGCACAGCGCCGCGTTTGGACCGAAGGCCGAGAGATATTGTAAGTATGAGATTTAGCTTTTTCGCTGTTTGGGGGTGTTGTCGGGTGGTTTTTTCCGGGTGGGTTGGCGGGTCTTGCCTGGGGCATTCGTGGGAAGGTCTAATACCGGATAGAAGTGTTTTGGACAAAATCCTGAAGGAACAGCCTTTTTTTTGCTATTTCTTCTGTCATCTTGCTCAATGTAGCGTTTTGGGGGGCTTCCTGCTGTTCGTGGGTGGGTTGCGGCCGGGGTCTCTGTCGAAGCACTGCTGCGACAATCTAATCTTGATTGCATTTGCTTTTCAGGAAATCCATGGTGGAAAACAGGAGTTATGATGATTGATGATGATGAGTGACCTAGCTGCACAGCGCCGCGTTTGGACCGAAGGCCGAGAGATATTGTAAGTATGAGATTTAGCTTTTTCGCTGTTTGGGGGTGTTGTCGTTTTTTCCGGGTGGGTTGGCGGGTCTTGCCTGGGGCATTCCTGGGAAGGTCTAATACCGGATAGAAGTGTTTTGGACAAAATCCTGAAGGAACAGCCTTTTTTTTGCTATTTCTTCTGTCATCTTGCTCAATGTAGCGTTTTGGGGGGCTTCCTGCTGTTCGTGGGTGGGTTGCGGCCGGGGTCTCTGTCGAAGCACTGCTGCGACAATCTAATCTTGATTGCATTTGCTTTTCAGGAAATCCGTGGTGGAAAACAGGAGTTATGATGATTGATGATGATGAGTGACCTAGCTGCACAGCGCCGCGTTTGGACCGAAGACCGAGAGATATTGTAAGTATGAGATTTAGCTTTTTCGCTGTTTGGGGGTGTTGTCGGGTGGTTTTTTCTGGGTGGGTTGGCGGGTCTTGCCTGGGGCATTCCTGGGAAGGTCTAATACCGGATAGAAGTGTTTTGGACAAAATCCTGAAGGAAACACCAGTTTTGGCACTTTTTGTAAGTTAGGGTTCGTTAGGGTTAGCCCTAGCAGCAGGATTGCATGTGTTTCGGGGGGTTCTATTGCAACGCAGTTCTGGTGTTGTAGAGCACTGTTGGAGCGATGCTGGCTATGGATACTTTTGCTTGCTTGCAAGTGGTTTGAATACAATCCACGGTCTGTATTTGGGCCTACTGTTACTTTCAAAGTACGTTTTGTAACCATTTTTCTGCTAGGCATCGTTTTTGGAGATCTGATTGGGGTTCTTCTACATTTTTGCGACTGGCTTTAGTAAGGGTCTTGGTGGGAGCATTGCTGGGAAGGTCAAATTTTGTTCTAAAACACAGTTTACAGTACACCTACCTTGAGGGGAAAGATCCGCTATAATATTTTGGCCATACTTATTTATCCTTAAAAAGGTGACTCAGACAGAGCACGCAATTTCAAAAATATTGTACTGTCTATTAGGGAAATCAAAGTGTCACATTTTGAACCACACAGCGTACATACCTTTTATTTATTTATCAGTGGTATTGTAATAGCTCTTCCTGTTTTCCGTTCAATAATTACAGGCCGGGTTTCAGTCAACATCCGCCAGGCAGGCAGTGGACAGGGTGTCTTCTGTCAGTGGTCACCAACATTGATGGACGAAGCGTCAGCTGGAATGGAGGAGTGCCGCCAATAAGAGGAATTGTTTGCTGCATGCAACTTACTTACCAAATTCAAGGACAACTCCAACAACATACGCAATACAGATACAGTATCCATTGTTTTAATCTATGAGTGTGACTGCATGTGCTTAGCTTTACTTTGTAACCAAAGATTGTCTTTATCTTCAATTATTGTTTGTCCAGGCTCTGCTTTTTTTTTCTTCTCTCAACAAAACCTACCCAAAAAGAAACCCCCATTCCCATCCATTTTCCAAACCCTAACCCTCTTCCCCCGGGCTGTGTTGTTTTGCTTGATGTCTGACTAAAATGACATCAATAATTCCACACACTTGCTGGGGAGGATAAGGTCATAGCAACAGGCTGGTGAAGGAATACGAGGATATCTTCTAGACTTACTCAGCTTCAGTACTATATCTTCTAGTAGTAGTAGCCAATGTCAAATAAATTCAACGCAAGTACTAGTTATACTTGCAAGCAAATACTTTACCATTTGTTAGGCTACATTATGGCACTGTTCTGTCTGTCACCTGCTATATTCTCGATCGTACCGTAACCGTTGTAATGCTACAGTAAGGACAAACAAGGTTTCGTTTTCTTTTTTTCCATAGGCATGCAACTGCCACTGTGTCACACCACTAGTACCACCGCAATGAGGAAATGTCACCCGCCCAGGATTGACAACGTTAATCCCCATTTCACGTGGAGCCAGCCCTGGGCCTAGCCCTAATTTCTAACACAAATTACAGGTAAGATAAGCGTTTGGTGGGAGGTAGTATAATGGAGTATTATTTCGGAGTAGACAAGAGATTGACGGTTGTACTACTAAAGTCCTACGACTGTTCAGGAAAACAAAGTTACTGTTACACCCCCGCCCCCCACCCACCAGACTGAAAAGCAGTAAAAAACAGGTATGGTCAGATAAAGTTTAAAAATATATTTATGTAGCCCTAACAAAATAATCTCCCTCACCCACCCTAACCCCAACGATTGTCTTTGAAACGTCCCAAAACGATCCCAACTCCCAAATCCCACCCCCCAAAAGTCTATAAAAAAAGGGCAAGGGACACTCCACTACTGGAGGGTGCTGGTGCTGGTGCATTTTGCGGCATGGGCATCATACTCCTTGCGGAGGGTGGCAAGCTCGGAGCGGAGGCCCTTAACCAAGTTCTTATACTTCAGGACCTCCTGCTCCAGGTTGGACATTCGGACTCGTAGGCGGCGTTGGCGTTCCTTGCAGCTCCTGTGGGGGGCAGCTGGTATTTCTGTTGCTTGGCGGTGGCGGTTGTCTTTGTTAGCCCGGCTCGGTCCCGCTGGCTTAGTCACGGAGGAGGATGCAGTGGTCACAGTCGAGGATGTTGTTGTTGCCCCGCTCGACTGCGTGTCCTCCTCCTCCTCCAGGGCCACCAGCCGCCGATATTCGGCGACAGTGGCCTCCAGCCTCCGTTGCCGGGCCATTCTAGCCTGCTCCCTCCGTGTTGTTGATTTGGAAGGAGCAACTATATGAAGAAAGAAAGACATAGTCTGTAACCAATGCTCCTTAGCATTAATAACACAAAGTGATTGAGCCGAAAGTTGGGTCACAGTACAAGTAGCAAATTGAAAGCACAGTACATAACTATTGAGAACAGTATCTATGTAACCTCCCACTTCTGCATCCTTGCTCTAACATTAGTGGTAGTTTAATGAACAAATTCTACGACCACTATGGACTTCCATTACAGTCGACTATGACAGTACACCAGTCTTATTCTTCTTCTTCTCTCTTGTTTAGGGAAATTGGTACGTTATCTTATGCAAGCCGGCAGAATGACATGGACAGCACAGTGAACTTGCACCCGAGAAAAAAAGTTGCACACCATGATGAGTGAGACAGACTTGCGTTACTGTACCGGTCCAGTACATGCAGGTGGTGAAGCTATTACTTTTCTATTACGGGTGGCACTGAGAATACTCTGTTACAAGGGCTACTGCTTAATTAATTTACCTTTCACCCTACAGTGCAAATGAGTACTAGAAAAGGAAAATGAAGAAGCTAACTAATTTGATTATCTATCACTTCACATGGGACGTATTTGATGACATATGGGATGACTTTAGGTGCTTTGCTTAATATTGAGTGAACAGTGATACACCCACACATGAATGACGTACTACAAGTAAACTAAAGTTATTAAGAGAGGTACGGAGTGTCCACCGTAATAACCAGATATATGCTGTGATTGCAGACGCAATACAAAGTACTGCTACTATTCATGGTAGTATTGGACACATTTACAATTTCTTTTCCTTGCCTTCCCTGCACTGGAACGGACGTGCGGGTGCGGTGGTACATGCTCTTCAAGGTAACACTTACTTCATCTGGCGACCATCTACTCTCTCTAGATACACATGTGCTATCTAAGAGTCAGAGAATACCATGCTCCAGGCATCCATTCAGTCAAAGTATACGTACACATACAGTTTCTGTTTCACCCACCCAGGCTGCTGTCCTTCCACCCATCCTTGCTTCATCATTGACCCAGCCATGCACCATACCATATTCTTTCCTTCCCAGCCACCTCGGGGGCCAAGCAAACACATATCGTTCTTCTTTGCCAGCCATCATACAAGTTCGCGTCCCACTTACTTACACCCTTCTTTCGCTTTTCGTTCATCCCATCCATCACGTTCGTCTAAGAACTTATTGGGATTCTTCTCACCAAAAACTTCACAGCTAAGTCGAAGTACATTTCGAGGAGGCTACTACCTGGTTGATTTGTAATACACCCGTGCAGAAAGCACACTATGCAGTCTTCAATCCCAATAAGTAAGGAATATATAGCTTACCTGTTTCCGCCACCACCGTTTGAACCCCCACAGGACCGTCCGCCGGCTCTTGCACCGCCTCCTCCCCAGAGTCCGCCGAGTCCTCGCCCAACACAGCCACCTCCGTGCTGGCCCCGTCACCAGATGTTACACCTACAAAGTACATTTAAGAATGTTAGAATACACCACTCACTACTATATAATATTTGGTCTAGGAGAAATGTTAAAAAAACTGAATACAATGTAATAATTTGTGACTGTCTAATCCTAAGTAAAAATGTCCCATTTTCCAGGGAAGGCTGTTGTCTTGCTGCACTTTTATGCACAACTGATGAATGCTTGCTTTTGATTTTTAACACGCACCACTTTTTCTCCTAACAGACAGAAGCTTGACTCCTAAGAACACGACCAGGATCAAGTTCAAACCAGGTGAGAGCTCGGCTCGACCACAAGAAATGTGTCCAATTAATCGTCAGCACTAACCACTTTTCCGTTTTCAGTTAAATAGTTTTATGACAAAGTAGATTTTAATAAATGTGTTTACTTTTAATAAAGCTTTTAAACTTAAATAGACTCTGTGGTTTTTGTTCCTCCAGACTAGAATGGATGAGCTAAAGGTTTTGGAATTTTTGCAAGCATGAGTGCCTCTGACACTTCTTGACTGTGCTGTGACTCCGTACTCTCTTGTCCTGCGTACGATAATCTAGAGATCATTGGGGATCAATAATCGGTGACTTCGGGAGCTGAATGACTCTGCCACACTATCTAGTCAGTAAGGAGACAGTGCATAGAGCTATTGCTGAATAGAATGGGAGTCCAATGGAATTGCCAATGTCCAATCTTAGTTAGCTACACAGACAGACTAATAAGAATAGTCTAGTAATACCACAGGGAGTCATATTCGAGGCAGGATAAGAATTTATATCCAGTCTACAAGAAGATCAAAGACGATTTAGAAAAAATCGAATGAGGAACGCTAGGAAAAAATAGGTACTCTTTATTAAAATGTAAACTTACTGGGGCCAGCAAAGGAGCCCTCGCCTGCCCGATCCTGGCCTGCATCCTCAGCACCCTCCTCCTGTGTCCTCTTGCCCTTGGGGGGAGCTGATGTACAACATGAAAGAAAGAAAAACCAGAAAACATGGATGAGATTTTTCAACCAAATCAAACATTTCAAAAGAACAATAACAAAATATTTTGGAGAAATAGCAAATAGATAGACAACTATTCCACGGGATCTATCTCATGTGGTATACTACGTTATTCGTATTGCCTGATTTGCGGAACGTTGACTTAGAAAGTTCCTATGTAACTCAATAAACAGACTACTAAAGAGGTTTGCCTAGGCCTGGCACTGCAGGCAGCAGTCCGCAGCACGCGAAGTGACAGACAAAGTCCATCCTGCTTGCAGATCAGTGAATACTCAAACTATCAATCCACCCACCACCGCCACTATTTCTTCTTATAGCCATGTGTCTAAAGGAAGGACTGGACTTCAGTCTGTTGGGGCTGATTTAGAAGTCCCTTGCGGCTCATTTTCCTCCATTGTTGCGTGCCTTTTGTGACGCAGCGGCAGAACAAAAGACTCGCCATGGTGTTGGTGCGGCGTATATATTAAAAAAAAACACATGTGGGCATATGGGCGATGCATCACGTTGTAAAGCCCTGCGCCATCAGGGGGCGTTCCGGCGCAAGGGAGGGCGTACCTGCGCAGGAACGAATCCTAAAAGTGGCTGAGGGAAATCTACAAGATGTCAATCAGTCACTTTTAGGACAATGATGCATGACTCAAACCCTGCGCGCTTGAAGCCGACGTACGGCTTGATGCAGCATTGGGGAGATAGGGTACCCCAGAGCATTGCTGGAGCTGCGCCATCGTTGGCACGCAACTCCAGCAATGCGCTGCCTTTACGGCACAGATGCGTAAGGCTTCTGTGATGTTTTGGGCCAATGGGTGGTGGTGGCATGGCACACAATTACTGCCGCATCCCTGCTACTTTGCAGGGATGCGCCGGTAATTGAAAATATGACCCTTAGTGTCTAGCATTACGCAGTTCTTATCTTTACACTACACTCATACATAATTTCTCAGGCCAATGAAATGCTTCTGAACACAACATACAAAACAAAGAAGCATAGTAGCAAGCAAGGCTACTGAGAAGGAGAGCAGTGCACCTGAAATGCATAGAAGATTTTGAAATATAATTTACCTCAATGTAATCGGCAGCATTATTGCTCTTGGTAAAGAACAAAGATTTGCAAATAACAGAGCCGGATAAAACAGAGTAGTAAATGAATAGCTACTACTACTCACCAAGCCCGGGGACCTCTACGCCGAGCGCGTCCAGCAAGTCCCGCTCCCGGTCCATGACATCGGTCCAGCGGTGGGTGGCCTGGTTATATGTGCGCCGGACCCCAGAGAGCTTATACATGGCCCGGCACACCTTCTCCCACCGCTTGCGGCGCTCCCGGATGCCATAGCCAGTCGCGATCTTGCCGCCTCCCAGGATCGTCTTGGGGAGGCGGCGCTGGACGTGGAAGATGAGTGCCGCCACTTCCTCCGCGCTGAAGATCTCCCGCGGGACCACTTGCTCCCCCCTCAAACGCCCGCACGGGAGCCGGGCACGGGGTGCGGGACCCTTCCCCTTCTCAGGGTGCTTCCCGGCTCCCTTTACCATGGTCTGGGCAGAAATACAGTTAAATGATAAACAAGAAATAGAATAGTGAAGAAGAAAAGAAAAGAGTTTAAAAAAGTAGTTTAAAAGTAACTAAAAGCAGCAGAAAACACAAAAATATAGAGCTAGAAAAATAGAGGGATAGATAATAAGTAAAATTAGATCAAATAAACTTCAAACAAGCAAAGGATGGCAGAGATTGAGAGAGGATAGAGAAAGCATGCCCAGAACCATAGCAATGAATGAGAAACAAGATGGCCGCGCCCGTTCACGACCGCGTGGGTAAGTTCGCGTGAGATTTTCCTCGCGAGCACGCGCAAAATTGTACTAGCAAGCAGCACACTTTGCGAGATTACACATAGCGGCCGGAAACGGAATTACGTCACGCAAACAAGATGGCCGCGCCCGTGTACGACCGCTAGGGTAACTTGGCAAACGTATAGCTGCAAGCGCCTCACGAACACGCGCAAAAGCACGCGAACATACACGTCGCAAAAAAAACAATTTTGTATTCGCACGTATTCGCGGCTTCCGAAATCGATCTCGCACGGATTCGCGCCCCAATAAACGCGCGAAATTGCAGAAAAAACGATTTTAGCTAAACTGAAAGCAATGAGCAGGTGCAAAAGTTCAAACTTAACATTAGTAACATTCAAGGTAGTGCTTCCTGAGGGGCCCCTCCAGAGTTTGCAACTATTCTATGACCCTGCTATGACCCAAACAGCAGGCTCATAGAATAGCTACAAGTAGACCATAAAGGTCCTGTGAAAAAAAATTTCACTGCAACAACAAGCAAATTACAGATAAGGAAGGAAGCAGGTGCCAGCCAGACTGGAACTTTCAAAATTACTGACACATTAATGACCCACAAATTAATTGATGGCAGTTGAAGAAGGGCAGGTGTGCTTGCTTTTTTCAACCACCATAATCTACAGTGATAAATAAACCTAATGGGTGGCAGTGAGGATGTACCAGAGGGTGGCATGGGTGTCCCAGAGGGTGGCAGTGGTGAAACAGAGGGTGCTGTGAACCTGTGATGATAAACCAGACGTAGAAACAACATAGTCGCGGCCGTTGCGAGCCGAAAAGTAAGTTCGCAATTGCGAACTTGTCCCAAAATCGGCGCAAACGCGCGCCAACACAAAAAACGGGAAAATCCGCAAATCCGCTAGAGTTCGCGTATCTTCGCGGATTGCGAATCCGTAAATCCGCAATTTCGCGTACGCGAGATCCGCTAGATCCGCCCATGCTTAGCTCTATTTTCAATGGGGCTCCTCCTCCTACCTCCTGTTCCAATGCCAGAATATCTATATTCCCTAAGAAGGGTAAGTCTCCTCTAGAGATGAGCTTGTATAGACCCATCACTCTTATCAACTGCGACTCCAAAGTTTTCTCTAAAATACTGGCATCTAGAATTTCATCTGTCATTGAGTCCTTGGTTTCAGAATGGCAGCATGGCTTCATTCCCAAAAAAGCCACCACGAAACATGTTAGGCGGGCCATTACCCTGTTTGACGCCACTCACTTAGCAGGAGACCCGATGTCACTAACACTACTAGATGCTGAAAAAGCATTTGACAGGGTCTCCTGGCGATTCTTGTGGGCCGTCATGGGCAGGATAGGTTTTGGACCAATACTCACACAGGCGATATAGGCTCTATATCTAAAACTGACGGCCTGTGTCTCCATCAATGGGCGACTTACTGACCAATTCAACATCTCCCGGGGCACTAGGCAGAGTTGCCCCTGCTCCCCTCTGCTATTTGCCTTCTACCTAGACCCATTCATTAAACAAATTGAAAGGAACCCGGCCATCCTAGCAATTAGTAGCCAAGACATCAACACTAAAATTATGGCTTATGCAGATGACCTGACCATTACCTCCCCAGATCCTAAGAATCCATACTGGCTCTGGAGCTAGAGGCACAAACATTTGGGAAAATCTCGGGCTGCGCCTTGAACAAAAATAAAACAAAAATAATTATAAACAAAGAGATCACTTGGTCTGAGGCTAGGGTAGTGTCAAAGGCTCAATACCTGGGGGTTCTCATATATGCCAACATTGACGAAATTGTAACCGACAACTTAGTCCCTCTCGCTGCAGACACCAAGAAAGCCCTTAAACAAATTGATAACTCACACCTGACCCTTGTGGGTAGATGCAACGTAATAAAAATGACATATTTTCCTAAACTCCTTTACTTTTTCCGCACCATACCCCTGGAATTCAGTAAAACCAATCTGCAGAGATTCCAGCAAATATTCACGCAGTTTATTTGGGCTTACTCACAACCAAGGCGGGCCATAAGGCAACTATCTCTTCCAAGGGATCGGGGTGGGTGGGCCTTCCCCAACATTATGCTGTACTACTGGGCCTCAGTTATGCAATACAGCTCTGAGATGGTGAGGGAACTCCCTCTCTCTTCTGCATCTAGCCTCCCCTTCCCAACTCCTACTGGGTGAAGAGCACTGGGGCTGTCTTCTCCAAGAGACTTCGTTCAGATACTACAATCATATGAGATTTAAGACCTTAATGAACTCATATAAGGTCTTTCGTAACATCCGCAGAATGTTTGGGTTGGGAAGATTTAACTTTTACTTCCCTATCATTACAAATTGCAATCTTCCCAATATTTTCGGTAGGTCCTACCTTTCATATTGGCACAGGGCAGGCATCACGAAATTAGGAGACCTCATCACTAGCGAGGGAGTTAAACCATTCATAAACCTACAATCTAAATATGGTCTGAAAAGCCAAGATGCCTTTAAGTATCTCTCCATACGTGATTTTCTTTCTAAAAAGGTTGGGGGCCCGCAGGGTTTGCAGAAGTTGAAGTTCTCAACACACTGCGTGACACCACGGGCAGAAAGTTGGTATGAGGGGGGTATTTGTTTTAGTTTAGATGTCGAAAAGGACTGTGCAGTGATCTGCCCATGGCAACTGGAGGACATTCTCTAGGGAGATTTGCTGATTGTGTGAGGGAAGTCCCTATTGTGAGAGGTCTACAGCCTCTCATTTGGCTAGAAGGGCTGGCGTGTCTTGATCATCATGGGCTTCTAGATGAAGTCTCCAAGGATGGAGAAATTACTTTCTATTGCTACTAACTCTAGTAGGCAGCCCATGTTGGAAAGGTATTCCGTTCGGGAGCCTGGTGGGTAGTACAAGAGGATGCCTTTGAACGGGAGGGGATGGGAGACCATAATTGTGAAGGTGGTGGGGATTGATGCAGTCCTAACTGAGTATTTTTCTCCGTGGATGAGTGCAAGGCCTCCTCCTTTTTTGAGAGTTCTGTCGAATCTGCAGGAGGAGTAGCCATCAGGGGTTGCTGAGGAGAAGCATGGACCGCAAGAGGGGTCACCACATGTTTCTTTTATAAAAAGAAGGTCTAGCTTGTAGTCTTCTAGGAAATGCGGTACAATGAAAAGACTCATTAAATGCACTACGGTGTACAAGCACAAAATGCCTTGAAAAGTATCTGAAGGCGTGCTTCGGAGTACTCCAAGAAAAACATATCATCTCAAAACATAAAGTGCATGTTTGCTGCATGCAGTGTCAAGTACACATTTTTATATATTTTTATATATGGTGTAAGGTTTAAACTGGAAGTTTTATTGTTTTATTGTTCTTATTCTTCTTCCTAAATTCATGCTTATTTATTATGTTAATTTATGAATGTTATCCTCTTGTAACATAATCTTACGATTGAGAAATGACAGATCCTTTAATGTACTTTGATGGTTTAGAAAGTACCTCCCACAAAATGATTACCAACATTCCACTATTACATCTCATAATACGATCAGCATGACTTTCTACCTTTTGTGCCACAACTTTTCCAGTATTTTGAGATCATCAAAGGCTTCTGCTTTGATGGCTTCTAACTCATAACTTTCACGCTTGCTCTTATTTGATGATTTTGCTGAGATCTTCTTCTTACAGTCCCAATTCATCCTCATTTTAGAAAACTTTTATTCAAACATTTCAAGCAGGAGAATGCAACCAATTGTTCAAATTAACATACTAATTAGTGGGGTTAGAATAGAACGTGGCACACTCCCTACTAAGCTGTCCATTCACGCTTCGGCATTCACCGATGCTTCCAAATCCCTTTTCAATCTTGTCAAACCATGAACTAACTGAGTCCCACAACCATAATCCTCAAGAGATTTTGCTTCACAATTAGTATAAATGAAATTTGTTATATGGACATTAATAAGTCAGTCAACAATATTAAATCAACTTGAAGAAAATAAAGCAAAATAAGCACCATTTTTCAATACACAATTTAATCAGCATTAAAACAATAATTTCACTGCCATTAAAATAAAAACTCCTGAGAACAATGTCACACCAATACTGTTATACATATGTGTGTGTGAGCAAACTGACAATTAAAATGTTCTTTACAAGTGTCCTGAGGAGAACATAAAACATACAGTAATTAAACGCTTAAAGGAATATATCACTCAAGCACCTATTGCATATGTTCAAATCGTTGAGCATCATGGATCTCCTAAAATTATAAAATCGCAAATTCATAAATAAAACCATAAATAAGATTGAAACCTTTTAAAAATATATCTTCATCTCCTTTTGCTCACAATCAGGTCATTGATCTCCCACAGACGTCTTAATTTTCATGGCATGTCGTAAATAGGATGATACAGAGGCTCATATTAGAGGGGATTACAAGTGATGCAGGAAAGTTAGAGGCACAAAGGCAAAAAAACACTGTGAAATGTAAAATACACTGAGTTGAACGGTTGTCATAGAGGGCATTTGTTCAAGGTACTTGACCAATGATTCATATGGGTAAAGGAAGCAATGCAATAAATCATATTGAGACTAAAATGTGATAGAAAATATCGACTCTGAGTATCTAGAATTGATGATGGATACGGTTGAAACCCCCTCTATGGTTTCAACTCACAGTATGCTTTAAAACTCATTTTGTGTCTAGTGCCTAATAGTCTCTCATCCTTAAAAAGCTGAACACACCTCTGTTTGAGCTCTAACTCCCTGACATCTAACATTAATTCTGGATCATCGAAAACATTTGGGCTGTTAATTCCTTGACCTTAGCTCTTTATATTTTTTAACAAAGGTGTATCTATTTAGCGTCACCTCTTGTTTAATCCATATGCAGTGCCATAGTACAGATGTTCCTCTAATTTTGATCTTCTAGGTATAGCATTCCTATTTCAGAGTGGCAGTGTGCAGACATGCTGCTTGTGGGCATCGATAATTGTCTGAGACATGCATTTTCTTGCACATTTAATTTCCTCACATTTGCATGTCTCCAAGGACTAAACCTGTATGTTGCTGCTGATATATATGGTGTGCTGTATAGTTTGCAAAATTCCTTTAGTGGTTTTAAACCTAGTTTAGATGAAAAGGAAAAGAGTGGATTAGTTGCTTTGGCATATTGATCACAACGCATATCTACCTGAAGCCTCTAAATTCCTCTTCAGTTTAAAATGACTTTCAGATGCCTTTCTTTATTGAGGCGGATGCCCTACATATTCTTATGAATAAAATGATGATATTAACCTTTACGTCTAAATTTCTCATGTAAGCTGAAAAGGTATGTATCAGGACCTGGAGTGCAATAGGTGTTTGCGCCATCAGGACTGCATCATCTGCGCAGTGAAGCCCTGGAGCAGAAACATGTCCAACCTGGGGAATATCATTGACACTTTCCACAAAAAAAAATCAAATTATTAATATATAAGGTGAAGAGGAAGGGTGTGAGGACATACCCCTGGCTCTCTCCCCTAGATATCGACAACTCTTTGGTACATGAAGCTAGTTGACTCACCTCAGAAGCATGCATCTGTTGTTAGTGGAGCGTTTCCACCTAATTCCCTGGATATTAACCTTCAGCACACCAACATATGTGAGATGATGGTTAATCGCTGTGGGAAAATGGGAATTGGCAAAAGGAGATAATCTCTTGTTTTGGATTGTGCCTTCTCCGAGTCTCTTGTGGTGTCCGGGATTCCTGATTCGTGAGGTGTCACCTGTCTGAAACCTGAGGGACACATACATGCATGGGTTATAATCAAACAGGTTTGAACATCCCCTTAAACTAACCCTAAAACTAATCCTTCCTACATTAATCTGGGGAGGCTACTCACCCACTGGGAATCTAAATACAGAATTCTGGATTCTAGACTATGTTGCTTATTTCCTAATGTATCAATAGTTGAAGTAGCGATTACCTAGTGTGTTTTTTTGTGAATCACAATTAGGTAATCGTTATTCCTTTAAAAAAAAAAACGTTATTCAGCCATAATCATTCAATTTACAGAAGGTTTGTTCACACACTGAGGTCAAAACCCAGATTAGGAGGGATCACAATATACATATCTTTACAATACTTAACAGATAAGAAAGGAAAAACATAAACAGAGCGCTAAAGGATTATTATAAGATACATCTGCCACAAATCAATTATAATTCATTCAACTAAAACACCATTATACTATACATATCTAATCACCAAACATTACGTCCGGCCAGATCTTATAATTAATATTTAATATTTAATATACAAAATGTAGCCATATAGCTATAGCATACTTATTTTAAATAGTCTGAAAGTGTCCCCCATATTTTAATGCTAAGCCTGTGCTTATGGGGCCCTTTTAGGGCATACAGACTATATTCTAACTTGTATATTGCATAGAGTCTACCACGCCACATTTCAAATAACGGTGGCAGTTTCTCCATCCATAATGAGGCAATACATAATCTGGCCACTGCTACAGACATAAAAATTAGATATTTATATCGATATACCCCTTGTTCCATCAATGAATCTTCTAATAACCCCAACATCTTCACCTTCGGAGTAATCACCATCTGTTCCCCGTCACCTCTGCCAGAAAACTTTCCAATTTATGTATCAGATGCCTCAACTCTGGACAGTCATAAAACATATGGATACTATCCGCTTGCTCTGCTCCATATAGCATACATCTACCCTCGCTGCCCCCCCCGCCACCGTGCTATTTTGGCGGGTGTATAATACAGGTTAAATATGATTTTAAAGAATTGTGATTTAAGGCTGGAAGATATCAGAATTTTTTCAGCCGACGCAATTGATTCCTGTAGGATATCCCCCTCCTGATTCAATTCACTATTCCATTTGACATTCTGTACTTTGAGATGATTCTTTTGTAATTCGATAAGAATTTGATATAAATTGCCAATCCTACTGTGCTTTCTCAAGATCTCCTAACCAAATTCATTACATCTACTCTTCTTGTTAAATAGTCCCGTATTTGTAAATATTTAAAAAAAAACAGCTCTAGGGAGATTATATTCAGACACCAATGTGGAGTAGTCTATAATAACACCATCACTAGTTAAATCTCCCAAAGTCACAAAACCCTTTCTCTGCCACCTGGCCATCACAGCATTGGAAAAATTTAAGAGAGGTAAAGCTAAGGAGGATGTAGGTTTATAAAAATTGAGTTTGCCAATCTTTAGCATCTTACGAATCTGAGACCATGCTTTACAAGTAGCTTGATTCACCTTAAAGTAAGTTTTCTTGTAATAGCCGGGCTCAGATTCTGAAAGAAATTCCTCTCTGTTTTTACTCCCAAGAACATCTCATAGATATTCGGGGACTTCTAGCTTTTCCTCATCTTCTCCAATCAGCACTATGTCCATTTGTTGCAATAAAGAAACCCAGTAGTAGAACAGAAAATGTGGAACAGCCCATCCCCCTTCATGGCGTGGTAAAGTAATGTACCTCATTGCCCGACTGAGCTTTCCTTGTGCCCACAAGAAGCTACTACAGATGGATTAGGATTTCTGCAATTGCTTCCGAGTGAGTTCCAAAGGGACCCATCTAAAACAGTGCAGTACTTTAGGTAGAACACCCATTTTTAATACATTGCACCTACCAACTAAAGATAGAGGCAGGCCTTCTAATCTATCCTAATTGTTCCTTATTTTAGATAGCAATGGTTCACAGTTGGATATTACCATCTTTTCTAAACATGAGTTGATACGAATGCCCAAATATGTAGCCTCTTCTATACCCTGACATCATTAAAACAAGCTAGCTCTGTACAGACTATTTGTGTTTTTGCAATATTTAGCTTAAATCCAGACTTTTCACTGAATACAATTGCTAATTGTTCAATCTCTTATATGGATTTAGCTGGTTATGGTGAACTTGCGGCAATCTCATCCGCATATGCTAGTATTGTAGCTTCCATCCCAGGTCTCTCTCCCGACATAATTTTGAAAAAGGGTTAATGTTCAGAGCAAATAATAGAGGAGAACAAGGATGCCCTTGCCGTGTACCTCTTAAAGTTACCACTGAGTCAGACTCCAGACCCATTGCACATATTTTAGCACTGGGTGTTTCATACATAGTTCACAGAGCTTGGCTATACCCCAGTCCAACACCTTGCCCCCTCATAGTCGCCTAAAGGAACTCCCAGAAGACACGGTCAAACGCTTTCTCAGCATCAAGTAGCACTACTCCACAAGGTATTTTCTGTACAATATCAATGTCCAACATAGTGCCTACTCTGCCAACATCGTTGACTGAGCCTCTGACTGGGATAAACCCATGCTGTTGTATGGATAATATTGGGGTTATTACACATGAAAGGCGCGTTGCCAAAATGTTGGCGTACATCTTTCCTTCGCAAGACCCGGGTTGCAAACGTGGCTTATCTTTTTTTAGAAAAATAACTGTGTCCACATAATCCCATGATTTTGATGTATCCCATTTCTGAGCCTCCTGAAAAACTGTCACCATATCCGACTGTATTTTGGTTAAAAAGATCTTGTAGACTTCAAGCGGTAGTTATCCGGCCCAGCGGCTTTCTCCGCTGCTAGGGATCCAACTGCCTTCACTAATTCTTCCAACATTATGGGTTCTTCCAGATATGCAGAGTCCTCTACAGTGAGCATTTTCTTATATGGGTCTTCATAAAATGTTCTTGCACTATCATGACTTTCATCCTCTGTATACAGCCTCTCATAGAAAACTCTAAACACTTCTAAAATCTGTTCAGGTGTTTCTACTTCTTTCCCATTACCATCTTCTATTGCAGTAATCGTGTCTTTTACTTGCCTATTCCTAATTTTCTTAGTCAGACACCTGCCAGTAGTCTTCCCAAACTCATAGTATTCCCTTCGGTATATTTGTATTTTTTGGCGCTATCCTTAGCCCAATCCTCATTTATCCTAGACTTATAGCGTGCTACCTCCACTTGAGTTTGGGAACTATCCCTCTTTTCTCTCAACCCCCGAATTAGCACATATTCAGCTTGTTCAAGGCTTTCATTATATATATAACTATACTACTATAATAAAGGAGAAAATGTCAAGCTTTGAGGCGGGTAAACTCCGGAACCACTGCGCCAATCTACACACCCGATACACCGTAGAAATCATCAGGGTGTGTAGATGGTTATAGGCTATATAAAGTTTAAAAATAAACCTTATTTAAAACATTTATTTAAAAAAAAAGTAGTCCCCACAAAGTAGCGCCGGCCGTGACATGCGTGCTCACGTCGAGGAGCGGCGTCAGAGCGGTGTCAGAGAAGCGGCGGACATGGCGCGGTGGAGGAGCGGTCACGTGAGCAGCAGCGGACAGGCCAGCAGCGGTGCGACCAGCGGAGAGGCGGACATGGCGTGGGGGAGGAGTGGCGGCGGACAGGCGGTGAGGAGCAGAGCGGCGAGGAGCTGTCAGCTCAGGAGCGGCGGCTGAGGTAAGCAGGCGGGTGTCGGGACAAGCGGGGGACGGGGAGTTACAAAAGGCAATGTCGGGGCAGGCGGGGGTCGGGGAAGGCGGGGGACGGGGACTAGAACTTCCATTGACTCAGGCCAGGCGAGGGTCGGGGCAGGCGGGGGACAGGGCGGGCGGGAGCACAGGCTGCTGGGCAATGTCGGGGCAGGCAGGGGTAGGGGGAAGCCTGGAAGCTCCCGGAGAAGGTCGGGACAGGCTGCTAGTATATATATATATATATACTCACTTTCCAATGTAATCTGTGTGGACCTTATTGAATGGTCCCTCAGACTTTGCTGCTCTGATCGATCTCTGACCCTTTATAAACAAGAGTCATGTGAACTCGCATGGAAGCCCCACCCGTTTGGCCCCGTACCACACACACTAGGGTATGCAACATCTTCCCACCCTTTCCTCACTATGATGGACAGCTCACTCGAGGGACCTTGGCGCCTTTCGGCACGTGGCAAAATTACAGACACACGTGGTCACTGGAGACAACTCTTCTGGCCCTTTACGCAGCTGTAGTGTAGCAAAAGAACTATACATTTACCCAACAAAGTAGCACTTACTGATTAGCCAGTAGAAAGTACTGCAGTTGAGTAGAGGTATGGCACAACACAGTCGCATCTTCGTGGATAAATATGCAGGCAGGATTCATTCTGGCACGATGCTATTGTCACAAAAATGAAACCTCAACAGGAAGCACTTACAGATATAAATAAAGCAGGTGCCCGAGTTGAAGCTCAAATTCAGTAACGCATTATAATCAGCCCAAACGAATAGTGAGCATGGTCGAGACTAGGCAGGTATGCTTCCTCCCCATATCTACAGCCTACAATTAGATGTAAACCTTGATGGAAGTCTTTGCATCCACGAGGTTCTCGAGCGCAATCCCTGTGCACTTGCAGTGACCAGGAGGCTGCTTTCTTCTCATCTGCTGCTCTGATCGGTCTCTGACCCTTTATAAACAAGAGGCATGTGTGAACTCGCATGGAAGCCCTGCCACACACACACTAGGGTATGCAACATCTTCGCGCCCTTTCCTCACTATGATGGACAGCTCACTTGAGGGACCTCGGCGCCATTCGGCGCGGTGGCAAAGTTACAGACACACGTGTTCACATATATTTGTGCAACTCCGTGAGTTCTCTAACTTTCCCACGAACTCGTGGATTTTTTTTGCCATTTCGCGAGATTTCGCGTACCGCAAATCTGCAAAATTCGCCCATACTTAAGAATGATGATAGATTAAACCCAGATCAGTTGACTGGGGTGAGTGCTTGCAATGTTCATTACTCCGTCCATCATCCCATTTGGTTTTGGTTTGTTTGCCTTAAGTTGGCAGGGTATGCCCAGACTTGGGTCCCTTGCTCACTTTGCCGCTGGATTCAAGCTGATGATGGCTGATTAGCCAGAAATCCTCTGCTGCATGGATTGGACTTGACTGATCCCCTTCGGAGGAACGATTGCACAGCGCTCTTCCCAGCACAAGGTCCTCACATCTCAGTCAACCAACAATGCAATTTCTGACACTCTTGCAATAAGGTTATAAAATATATGAGAACAATGTCCATACAGGAGTGCAACTGTTCAGTGAGTTGTGCACTTTACACTGTGGATTATTGTGCAATTTCAGATCATTGCAAAGAATTCACTCAGGAGTTTTTTTGTAAATAGCTCCAAAAAGGTCAGTGAGGTGCATTGTGTTGCAACAAACCTTTAGCTGTGAAATTCACAGACAGATGGGAAGCATGTGTGTTATCTAAATTCATGATGAGAGCATTCCTCAGGTCACAGTTTGGAGTTAGTTGGTAAAAGTACATTAGACTAACTGTATGCTTGATTAAAACTAGGGGTGGGCAATATATTCCTCTCTGCTGGCAGACTGGTCAGAGTTTTTGCCACTCCGCATTACACTTGTAATGTAATGTAATGTGGAGTTCCGATCAAAACCCGCAAACTGTTGCATGCCAGAGTTTTTTTCTTTCAGGAGGCTCTTCAATGGTAAGTTCTTCAATGGTAAGTTGTTGAACGCAATCTAACCGTATGGGTCCCCTTTACAGTCACTGGGAGGGCATCCGACAAGATTTCCTCAACGCGAGCGGGCGTGGATGATTGCTACTTGCGCTGCAGCAAAATCAACCCAAGAAGCTGCACCCTCTGGTGTGCTGCGTGGTGCCAATTGTGCTGATTTTTAATTGCGTAAAAGCTCTGAGAGCAAAATTACATCAGTGTGATATGCCTATTTTCACACATTCACAGAATTCCACAGAGTTTTTTTTTGTAGTTCTGTGGAATTCTGCAGAGTGAAGCCCAGGCCAAATTAGAACAAAGACATTAGTGGAGGTGACGAACATGAACACTTACTTCTACCAGATGAATGGATTCTAAATCTTGACATGGAACAAGATGTTGGCTAGTAACTTGATCAATTTGGCATCATACAATGCAATGGTATCTATTGTCAGACTACCAAGTAAAAACTGACTTTGATTTGGCTTTTATTGTTATTCTCACTGGTGTAAAAGGAGTGCCCTCTACTTCAGCTGTTGCAGAGGACTTTGCTAAGGTTAATATTTGGCACTTTAATGAGCTCTCTGAAACACTTAAGAAAAGTAAGCCAAAACACAGCTATGGAGTTTGCACTCAGCAAGGAAAGAGGAAGGAAACCCATTGTTACTGTCTCCCTGGCCCATCTAAGCCAGGCCTGTGCACTGAAAATTACTTGACTTTATACTACAAAATATTCTAGAAAACTGACTAAAATGGAGCAATTAGTTATGTTACCATAAATGGCTTTTCATGGATACATACTTTCCAACCTGAGGAGGGTTCCTACCAACCACAGTAAGGGAAGGCACAAGAAAGACAATTCCTCCTAAGCTTAAGCAATGTGTTATGGGAAGGCACGAGTAAGGGACCACCAGGCAACCCACACAATAATATGTCTTTATTTAATTTATTTATAGTGTGTATACATCATCCTCAAGGGGACATCTCGGCGCTAGAAAAAAACAAAGATGCTCTGCAAATAAATGCCTTTTAATGGGGGGACAGCCAAGTTTTCAAATGTTTGTGAAACACAAAAAGATCCTCCATGAGATGTTTACCTAAAGGAAGAGAATTTCAATGATGTGCGCGCAAATGGCTGAAATAGTGGCAACCCATACTGGCTTTTCTAATTTTGGTACTAAGAAGAATGCAACCCTCTGCTAGGCTTGTAGAAGCTCATATTGCCACATAAAATAGCAGGTTTTCCGTACTGGGGGCCAGAGCAACTAATTGGGGCTGTAGTAAGTGCCTTCTGAGAATACTAAAAGTGGTAAGTTTAGGATTTTGTCGCAGATTATTTTATTTATTTTATTTATTTTTAACATTTATTAAGCGCGAACAATTGCCCGCAGGCGTCTCGGCGCTGTACTTTTATTACTTTCCTGAATGATCTTATGGAATTTTCAGAGGTCATATAGCCATGTCTTTCAGAGGTCAAATAGCCATGTCTTCAGTTTCTTCCTAAAGGACATGAGATTTGGGCTGGATCTTATGGTTTGCGGGAGTGTGTTCCATAGTTTTGGGGCAACAACTAGGAAACGTCTGTCTCCCCAGTTGACCAGCCTAGTCCGTGGCACTACCAAGTCATTCTGTCTTGCTGATTAGTTCTGTGAATTGAGCCCACCGAGTTTATCTGGTCCATCATAGAAAAGGAGTCATCTAATATGACTCCCATATTCTTGGCAACTCTTATGGGCATAGGAGCGGCCTCAAGGGAGGTAGGCCACCAGGTGAAATTCCAGACTTTGTCCACCCGTCTGAACAACAGGACTTCGATTTTCTGCATTCAGCTTCAAGCAATGAGAACGCTTCCAGCTAGCAATATCAATGGTAATAATAAGCTGGGTTTCATTCGTTAAAGAAAATGTCTAGAAGCCCCAAGATTTAACAATGTTTGCCCCAAGAGGGTGAGATACACATTAAACAAGGACAGATTAAGAGATGACCCTTGTGGACATGACAATTCATTTGCAATGGGGTAGATTTAAACAGAGCCAAATAAGCAGAGTAATATTTGACAGCCAAAAAATGCTTCAGACCATTCGAGAGTGGTGGAATACAAGCCTGCTTCATGGAGCCCACAAACTAGCTGGAAGTGAGAGACAGTATTGAAGGCAGCAGACATGTCTAATGAGGTCTGGCATTCACCGCTGATTTAATACTGTTAACTGTCACTATCAGGGTGTCCATTTGGGAAGTGTACAGAATTTCACTGGCTTCCAAAAATCATGTTATCTGGGTATTAACAATTCTGTTCCATACCTCAGCCAAAAAAGGCAGAAGGGCGATAGTATGATAGTTTGAATAATCACCAGTCTCTGCTCTAGCCTTTTATAATAGAGGCAGCACAAGAGCAGATTCCCAACAAGATGGGAAGTCAGCCTTTTCCAAACATAAGCTACACAACCTGGTGATAAAAGAACTCAAGTCCTGGGCAAGTCTAGAGAAGATAAAATAGGGACTAGGGTCCAAAGGAGATCCTGGCCAACTCCATCATGGTCCTTTTCACTAATTCTTGATTACATTCCTGGAATTCACCCGAATGAATAGACATTCTCCTGTGAGGGCTGACTTTTCCCTGGAAGAGCACTGTGACAGAGGGGTTGCGCTCAAAAGCAGAATAGGTCTTATCACTCTTCTCATGGAAGAATTCTGCCAGATCTTCAGACCTTTGAGCCAACATTGGAATATTTTGATTCACAGCTGAGGGCTGGGAAAGTTCCTTGACAATCTTAAAGAGTTCCTTGGGGGAGCTACAATTTTAGGCTACTCACAAAATTAGCTTTTTTAGCATTCGTAAGCATTTTGTGATAAGATTTTAAAGCAGCTCTAAATGCTGTGTGATCCAACAAAAAGTTGACTGTGAACAACTCCAGATAGACTTTCTTCAAGGGCCTAGATCTCATGCATGGATTGTCATGCATGGCAAGAAACAAGTTATTCACCATACATCTGATTTTTAAAAGAACATGATCTGACCATATAAATGATCAATAGAAAGAATGGAGTTGGGACAGAAATTTGAACATCATAGAACCAGAGTATGTCCTTCTGTCTGGGTGGCACCTTTAATTGACTGAGTAAGTTGTAACACTTGCATCTCATTCTCCATATTCCTGCTATGCAAGCCATCCTCCTTTGCAAAGTGTCAATTAAAATCACCAATCAGGAGGAAATGTTCTTATTGTTCCAAAGGGCACAATGCTGCAGCTAAGTTAGCAGCCATTCGGGCATTATAACTGGGGGTTCTACAGATGACCGCTCCTCTGAAAACCACAGAGGTCTTCCCAGAAAGCAGAAATGGCATCATCTCACAGTAACAATCAAGGATATATTTACATACACTCATAGCAATCACTAAAAATGTCTGCCATCTCGGCTACACATCAAGATCTTGTAGCCGTAAGGCATTGTCAAAGCCAGCTCCATCATGAAGTCATTGTTAAGCCATGTCTCTATGATAGAAATAAGGTCAAGGTTGGAGCTGTGAATAATATCCAAAATTTCCAAACAGTGCTTAGGCAGGGACCTTGTGTTGATATAAGCACAGCTGATGTAAGGGCCAAATCTAATAGCCACCCTGGGAACATAAGCACCATTTCTATGATCCAGATATTCCCTTGAGAATCCAAACATCCCCACTTACAATTCATACAGGAAAAAGGGCCAAAGGATGTTCCAGGCACCCCTTTACATTATCCAGACAAATAGGAAAACTGGAGTTGTGAAGTAAGTAGCCTATTGTGAGAAACAATAACAAAAGGCTTCTTGGCTTGAGTAAAACAAGCAGGGGCCCTGAGGAGTGAAGACAGCCAGGCTGCGTGCCGTTGGCACAGCTCCACTATATACATTGGTAGGGTCAACTCATAGACCGCTGACCAAGACACACTCCCCAAACCACTGCCCATATCCAAAATGTCAGGAGCAGAAAAACACAGCAACCAGAGGAAAGCAGCTACAGCAATAATAGTCGGAATTCTGAGTGTGAGCAATGGAGAGATAGTCAAAGCTTAGCCTACACTTGTTTTGTGAGGGATATCATGTAGAAGAAGGTAGATGGTGATAGTAGGAGTGACATACAGATCACTGCATCCACTACCACTCTCATAGGTAGTACTGCAAACAACACTACAAGCACACACCTATCCAATCATGCTCAGGGGACCTGTGCACTATACATATGACAGCTCAAAAGAAAGTTCCCCAAGGCTAGATAGACCATCAACGATGAAGCATGCCACACTACATGGATGAAGATCTCCTTTCTACAGAACATCTATCACTGTCAGGGGAATACAACAACTCACAGTAATCAAATTTCACAAATGTATGTGGAACAAAATCAGGAACATAGAGGGCATGACAATGTCTCACCACCCTGAATTTCCTTACTTCTCCCAATGAAAACTGTACCACTCCTATGTAGGTGGACCTACTGCCTGAGGTAAGAGTGGACAAAACAATTGGCCATGCGAAGACTAAATTGAAAAAAATTTGACTTATATGGTCATAATTATCATCAATGCCTGTTTTTGGATTTTATTGGCCCAGCCACACAAGTGGGGTGCTATTTGATTGGGAGATGGGTTGGAACACTGGGTGGGAACATTTTTGTGCATTCTCACAAATTTTAAAACTTAGCTTGTCAGAAACTTAAGAAATCTCAGTAATTATCACCAAACTTTAATATGTGCAGGCAAGTAGTGAAATGCACTTAAGCAGGACCACCATGGACTCCCATGGGTGTCTAGTTCTCATTATTGTCTGGGGTTGGTAGGTTTCCCTGGGTGCCAGCCAAAGCGTTGCCCAAATAGCTTTGCTACGCACATGGCCAAGAGAGCAAGCAGACCACATGCCAAAAACACATAACCGACCTAGAAACTAATAAATAGAACTATTGAAAAAGGGAATTATATTGCATATGCTCAACGGGAAATATATTGCCTATGCTCAGACTTAATGCCATTCATGTTAAATTTGAATAAATAAGTAAGGAACGTACAGCGAATCATATCAGAGTAATATATACAAAGGCAAGTGAAAATTAACCATGGATGGCCAGAAATGTTAGATCTTCAGAGAAATGGGAAAACAGAAATCAACCTACCATGTATCTACAACAAACTATTGTCAAAACTAAATCAACCAAAATATCTCCAAATCATCAGATTCACAATATTGGGGGAGACCAAAAAGAAGGGTGTGTCAAAGATTAACTCAGACATGAATATGAGGTAGACCTCTGCGTTAGTGACTCGATTTGACAAATACAATGGGCGTAAGAAAGCAAAATACAAGAGAAAGAAAACCTAAGGCTAATAAACATCATTAAGATTGAAAAAGAAAATGTCACAATCACTAAGTGGCTGCTTGACTCATGTAAAGTTGCCATAAGTGAAATATTGAAAAGTTTAGAAAATTAACTGAGGATTTTACTTAAATAATAAGAGCGTGATTTAGATGGAAGACAGATTACCTCGTCACAACCATGACGGATATGATACCATGACGCTAAAAATATAAATCCTATAGGACAAATTAGATTTATATTTTGGCAGCTGGGATATCCAGAGTAACCCATCCGGCAAGATCCAATTAAAAATGGGCAACTGAAAAACTTTGAGATAATGCTGTTAAAGGGAACGATTTGCAAATGGTGAAACGGTATAACAAAAGGCAAAAGCCACAAGGGTTTGCAATACTGGGAGGTACTGGATACTCAAACTTGACCAAATGTATATTAAAATCAGCTCCACTTGCAAACCCATTCTCACAAAGTAGGATATAAATCAGAAAAGAACATACAAGGACGTGCAAAGAAACACACTCACTGAATGATTGCACCAAAACAGAAAATGGAATAGGGCATGAGAAAATAAGAGAAATCTCCTCAAGTAATCCAAAATACCCTCATTGTGAAACATGAGAAAATAAGCAATAAAGAAAAAACAATGAAAAGGCCTATTACAACAGCAACCTTTGAAAATGAACATAGTTTATATCTAACAATTCACACAGAAGGTAGTATTAAGCAGAGGAATATACCAAAACAAGTTCCCAGCTCCGAATCTGTGACACCAAACATAGTAAAGCAAGATTGATTAGCAATGTAACACTTCAAAATTAGGGCTAAGCAGTTTGACTGGGGAAAAAAACACATCTAGGATTGTAATTGCCATTCCCCAAAAACAAAATTTGACAAAAAATATACGAAATCATAGCTGTGAGAAATTGAGTTGTTAGTTGACGTGGTGAGCCATGGTCAAGCAATAGCAACAATTCTTTGCAGGTTGATCCAAAAAAAGTCACTAAATTAACATGTGCTTTACCCTAGGTAGTTTGGCACAAACAGCAGTCAGGCTTCACTGAGAGCCAACGTGTAAAGTATGTATTGAGCACACTAACAGTAATAAAGTAAAAACACAACACAAGAAAAATCCTAAACCAATTCAAATAAAAAATACAGTATATTTTAATAAATTATTTGACCCTAAAATTACAAACATCCAATCAATAGAAACTGAGTTATGATTTTTTAAATTTTAAGTGAAATCTAGTGCCTAAAAGATCAAAGCGCTGACTGCATATTTATGGTTGCATAAGACCAAGTCAAAATCGAAAGTTAAGATTTACCATGACGGAGCACAGTTCAGATTGAAGAAGTGGATTGGGCTTGGTCAGCGCTAATCTTTGGTCTTGGAAACATTCTTGAAGAAAAGTATCTGAGAAGGTAAAGTTCAGCGTGGCATGGTTTCAGGAGGTGTCCAAGAAGGGAGCATCATCGTTGGATGGTCTTGGGTCAAAGCCAGAGTGAAGATTTCTATATTTGGAATTAGTTGCCAAAATTGAATTAAGAAAACTCCAGCAGGATGAAACAGAGGGCTGTGCTCAAGAGGGTTCCATGATGTTGTATACCCTTTTGGCGAAGCACCACTGAAACAGATTTGCTGTTATGGAGAAGAACGTAGTGGGAGAAGCTGCAGAGTCAATATGACCAGTGATGCACTTTGGGGAGATAGGCAAGCATGTTGTCCCGGTCTCCTCCTGGTTTTCAGAGTGCTTTTAGGCCACATTTTGCTTAAACCATCAGTTTTGGAAAATGGCCATCTCTGTACCTTTAACATCACAACCAAGGGTCCTGGACTGGTGGGACACTTCGTAGGGGTTCAGCACTCACTCAGGCTGGGTCTAGGTATGGGTTCAAGATGGTTATAGATTTTTATGTTCCTGTGGCTCTGAATAGGAGGCCAGCAAACTAGTCCTTGTAGCACTTCTGATAGTCTAGAGCGCAGGTAAAGTTGCAGAGCTCAAGAATAAGCCTGGACTCTGAGGGTTCAAGGCATGCTCTAGGCAGCAAATCAGCCAGATACAGCAACAGTCTGCCAGAGTGCACAACTGGTTGCATCAGTATTGAGTCCTCTAAGAGTCCTTCTCCAAGTTCAGAAATGAACTGAAGAGAGGGTCTCATGGTCCTATTTTTATACCCTGGTGCTCTACTTTTAGAAGGTGGAGGAAGCTTCTGGAAAGGTTCTTTGAAGTGCATTAAATTTCCTGACTCTAAGCTAACTGCAATGACAATACAGGGTTGTTGGGCCCTTTGTGTGAAGGTAGAGCATAGGCTATTCAGGAGTATGTGGGATTGTGCTCAGCTCCACCCCCATTCTGGCAGCAGATGGTCCATTAAGACACACTCTATTGTGCAACTGTTTAAGAGGAATTCACAAAGTCTGTCAGCTACACCCAGTTATGTGACCCAAGACAGGCTGCAGGCACAAAGGTCTAGGGGCAGAAAAATGTAAACTTTCTAAGAGTGGCATTTTCCAAATTGTAATGAAAAACCTGGCTTTACCATTAAATAGCAAGGAATGGCAAAACAGTCCAGATACAGATGAACTGTTTGCCAAGTTGACGAACACAATAAATACACAAGGAACATGGGTACCATGCTGTCACTAATTTATGATCTCCCTCATACCCCTAAAGTCAAGAAATTTCTCCAAAACCAGCAGGGCTCAGTTGAAATGAAATTAAACGAAATTAAAAATGAATTTATAGAGCGCAAACAATTACCCGAAGGTGGCTAGGCACCAGCTCCTCGAGCAACTATGCCCTGAAGTCTGACTAGATAGATCAAAGATTAAACAGCCAAGTATTTAAGACTTTCCTGAAAGTTAACACTAGGGTTTCACTTTTTAAGGCTAGAGGAAGAGAGTTCCAGAGTCTGGTAGTCCCCACCAAAAAGCTTCCACCTCCCAATGTAGTTTTTTTAAACCTGGGGATCACCAAATTGTGAGCATGGGCAGAGCGTAGCTGTCGGGTGGGAGCATTTAGCTGGAAATTCTGATTAAAAAGATGTTTCCTATACCATGTATTGCTTTAAACGCTATACAGAGTGCTTTAAACTCCATGCGTCTTTTTACTTGTAGCCAGTGAAATAGTCTCAATGCCACAGAAGCTTGGGAATGTCCAGCAAAATACATGCTATAGCGTTTTGTACAATATGAAATTTAATTAGACATTTTGTCCTTAGATTATTAAAAATACCATTACATTAATCGGCCTAGGACAAGACCTAGGCTGAGATGACAATTTTATGGAGATTTGCAGGTATGAACAGAAATATTTTTTAAGCAATTTTATTGTGTAAAATGATGCTGAGGTAACATTGTTCACATGTCCTTCAAACATAAGCTTGGAATCAAAAGTGACTCCTACGTTTTTCACTTTATTTGTTGGAATAGGCAGAGAACCCACTTCCGGCGGCCAAAAAGCGGGAGAGCAAAAATCGTTGTTACTACCAAAAAGCATGACCTCTGTCATATTTGAATTTAATTTTAGACAGTTGGAAGCCATCCACTGTCCAACTTGAAAAAGACAAATGTGAAATTGAGAGGCTGTGTCAGAGGGGGTACTAGTCATCGATTCAATAATTTGAGTATCGTTGGCATAAGAAATTGCTGTGAAACCTAAAGACAGGTTGGTTGAAGAATGTAAGGCAGTGAAAGAACAACTAAAAGCCCTTGTGCAGACAAATAGATCACAGGACAAAATCAAAAATGTCAGAGGGCTCATATATTGGTGATTAAACTAAAAAGAAGAAGCTCTGTTGAATAAATTGTTGACAAGAGTATCTGGATAAAGAGAAATGTGCAACAGATCAACAACCTAAATGAAAGACGTGCACTCAGACAGGTACAGAAAAATCAGTGCATTCTCTAAATGCCATTTGCAAAATGTCACACACTCATGGAAACTACTTCTCACTTAGCAATGATCAGGTTGTGGAGGCAAAGATGCAAATTGTTTCTATAAAATAAGGAATGAAGAGGCTAAAAGAGAGAACACTTGAAACGTAGTTAAAAATCAAACTTGTGACTTTCTTGATCAACGAAATCAAAAGGCCTGGACTTGGGACATCCTTAATAAATCAAGCTAAAAAATAATGTCAACAAAATATCTGAACAAGATAATTAACATAAAGCTTACCATATTACCAATTGAAAAGGAAACTGAAAGCTCTTGAGATCTTTCGCCCAATAAACAAAGTTGGCCTCTTTGACCCTTCTCAGGCTCTCAAACCTTATTTAACAAACAAGACATCACAGAGAAAGGAGATGTCTTGTAATAGTACAAAGTGGCATGTTACCACTCAATGTGACCCTTACCCCTGAACTGAAATTAATTAAAGAATTGACCTACGTCTTGATGAACTGTCTTCTCTAAGATAAAGTTAGAAAATATACATTTAATAGCTTAGTAAACAACAAACAACTTGATGGAGATGGCGAGCATACTTTCTCACTGTTGATTGATATCTCTGAAGAAATAACCAAGTGAATGGGAAGATTTCTCATGAGAAAAAGGAACGCAAGATAAAGATGCATGTAAAAACAACCCTCAAGAATGAAACAAATTCATGGTACCCACATAAATATTTGTATACCATAGATAAGCTGAACAAGCACCAATGTGAATTTCTTTTGTTTTTATTTGTTCTATTTTGTATTATATTATATAATATTATATTATATATATATATATTCACTGAAAAAACCATAGGTTATAGACCATATATAGTTAGGAATTAGCATTTACTAAACCTTATTTTACTCACACAAAACCATTGAAATTCCATATATAGTTAGTTGCACTAACTATATATCGCGCACCCGCAATCCACTGCTGATGATGTCACATATTACATCATTCATGACATGGTCAGTGACATCACTGATGACATCACTGATGACAACATCCAGTGATTATGTGTTTCTGTAAAGTTTAAATATGTTTTACATATTGAAGAATGAGTGGATGTATAAGTGTCTGAATGAAGGTTTTAGTAGGTGCGTGATTGACTGTATGAGTGAGTGATTAAATGCGTCTTACTGAATGCACGGGTTAGTGACTAAACTGTCTAAAAGTGTGCATCAGTATGTCTGTTGTTGTGCAAGCTGCTGCACGTGTTCATCAGTAGCTATATAAGTAGCTATATGGGTTATTGATTGGTTGCACAAGTATTTGTATGGGAGACTGAGTGTGTGTATGGCTGGCTGGGAGGTGTGTGACTCTGTGCAGATCAATGTGTACTTGTATCAGTGATTCTATAAGAGAGTAACTATGTGTTAGTATATGTTTCAAAAATGTAAGGTGTTCTGTGTTTAACTGTATAGATAAGAAAATGGAAGTGTGATTGATTCTTTTCAGGACTGACTAGGTGTGTGAGTAACTCCATGGATGAGTGGCAGAGTGTGAGTGTCTGTATAGGTGTATGAGTGCATATGATAGTGTTGTAAAGATGAGTGATTGTATGTATGAATGATTGTATGAGTGAATGTGTGTGTAGACATAGGAATCAGTGAGTGCGTATGTAGTAACTAGTATTGGTGTGTCAATGGTTTCAAAAATGATACTCTCTATTTAACACTGGGTGTAACGGAGGTTATATTAGAGTGTGAGGAGATGCATTGTATTATCACATGAATGATATCATCAGTGATGTGATCATTGATATCAAGTGAGATGTCATCAGTGATGTCATTTGAGATGTCATCAGTGATGTCATCAGTGATGTCACTGACCATGTCATGAATGATGTAATATGTGACATCATCAGCAGTGGATTGCGGGTGCGCGATATATAGTTAGTGCAACTAACTATATATGGAATTTCAATGGTTTTGTGTGAGTAAAATAAGGTTTAGTAAATGCTAATTCCTAACTATATATGGTCTATAACCTATGGTTTTTTCAGTGAATTTTCAAGGTTTTGTAAATGCTAATTCCTAACTATATATGGTCTATAACCTATGGTTTTTTCAGTGAATTTCATTGGTTTTTTAACAGCTAATATCTGTAGCTGTAAAATTTATTCTTCTTTAAATCCAAAAATATATTTTATATGTTTATGAATAATTATTTTTTTAAATATTTTTTTTTCTTCGTTCCCGCTTCGCGAATCGGGAACCTTACAGTAAAAAAATGTTCAGAAAAATAAAAAAAAAAGTTCTTTTCAGAACTACCTCCCCGTTATTAAAAAATTGGTACAATATTTGGAACTGTGCCAACCTCTATTTCTCTTAGTTCGCTTCCTAGTTCGCTCGCTGGTACGCGAACTGGAAGCGAACCAAAAACAGTAAGTATAAGGGAAGGAAACACACACTTATGTTAAAAGAAAGACAGCTATAGGGGAGTAAACTAGAGATACTATTACCCATAATCCACTACTGATGATGTCACATATTACATCATTCATGACATGCTCAGTGACATCATCAGCAGAGGATTGCGGGTTTTTTGGCACCATGCCTTATCGACGGTTTAATAACGCTGCCTTTTGCTTTATATAAGTTTTCAAATTGTATGAAATATATACCAATAGGTCTTTATGAACCTTTAGGTAGTGCTTTTGTTCATGAGGTCTGGTCGCTTCCATACACATACAGATGTTTCAAAGATGATCAAGAAGTTTATCTGAATGGAGAGGAATGCACTGAGACGCCAGATCATTCACTAATGTGTAGGCACATACAGTTACACGATTCATGCAACAAACAGCGACCAAATATGGCTTGCGTGATGCAAGGCACGCCAGTTCCTGCTATCATCCCCACGTTCAAGTTGTTGCAAAATGGTAGTTATTTGATGCTCAATAATGAAGATTGTTCTGAGTTAATTAAAAGTATTCCTTTTATCGTAACAGTAAGTGAACGGGTTATTTGCTGCAGAAATGTTCTATTTCCTCCCACACATGAACATAGGGAGTTTTCAATCTGGCCACAAATACCAACCTTGGGACACGTTTCAACGGCATGACAAGAATAAGAGCTCTTTTGTTTCAGAGAGAGGTGGCCTTGAGTTCGGCCCGTGAAACTTTCGTACTTCACATAGCGAACACCCGTACACAGGTTTGCCTTTCAATTTCAGCAACATGTTTCCGACTATCTTTAACGCATCCTCCACAAAATCCCTGGCACACTTTTTTAAAGTTGTTACCAGTGGTCTCGTGACTTCATTTGAGAAAATCTTTGGAGTCATCCCTGCTCCCTTTCATTCCATTTTCTCCACTCTGGTTCGTGGATTGCATTTTTACTTGCATTACCAGCGGACGCTCTTGTACTTTTTTACATTTTTAAATATGGATGTCCCTCCTATGCAACCTCCGACCCTGCAGCTGCTGACACTGTTCCGCAATCGCATGCTAGAATATTATGGCACAATGCCGTTGGCGATATTAAGCACGGCATATGGATTATCTTTTCGGTTCTCCTACTTCACCTGTGTCCAGCCTGTATTCCACTGCCTGACCTGTGATTTCGATTGGGCCATTGATTTGTGTCTCTGCGGACCGGTTTCTCCTGACGTCGACTTTAATCAGCTGATGACTCCTATCATTACTCACGAGTTGATTTGTCCTGGCGAAAGGATTATGGCTGTGGCATTGATGCATGGACTACTTGGTCCCTGGAATTTACTGGCGGCAGCACAGTCTTTCTTGGAACACAGCTTTCTTGAAAACCCACCGAGCTGTCCTCTGATGGTGATAGAGGATCCGGTGCTGGGAGAGCACGTATGTTCTTTTCCGCTTTTAAATTGGATGGCTGAACTGTTTTCGGATGAAGACGGTGACTTCCTGTTGGAGGCTGTTGCAGCTTATTTTGCATACACAGTTATGTCATAGACCTTTTTCATGTTTCATATGCTGAGTACTAGCATTTCATTGACAATTCATTGACTTAATTGTCAAGTTTTTATTATTTACCTTGCCTATTGGCTTAAGACTCGATAAAGTACTTGGCTGTTTTATTTTTCTTTAGCATTGAATTTTCCTAGTTTTTAATGCTTTACCTTGCGGACCGTCCACATATAAACTTGCAATCTGCTCTCATGAGATGGCACTTCTATTATCTTATTCAGTTCGTTTCCGGATCATGAGGAGGTGTCATCTAGGTCCTGGATATCTTTACACCGTGTTAAGTTAGCATGGGCTCATTACCGGTTTAAACGCCATTTTTCCTTTTTTGCAACTTCTGCACACGACATTTAGTTGTTGCTTTAGCTTTCAACCTAGTAGTTCATCGTGGTTTACATGAGAATAATATGTTATTGCTCTACTATCTGCTTTGCTTGTTAAACTATATCTGTACAGCGAGTGCTAAAGTTTCAAGAACAACACGATACAGAATTGTTATGAGGTCTGATCTCCACGACTTCATACTCATAACATAAGTGCAACTTCTGCCAATTCTGGGCATGAGGCGGGTTTTATATTGCTTTGCCGAACACACATACACAACAGTTGATGCGGTTCACATGAAGAGAGAGCTGGTGTATGCTGATGTGATTCCTTCAAATCTAAGACACTAAAGTATGGGCACGCCCTAAACCAACACAAAGAGACCTTCTTAGCAAATAATATAATATGTGTATTAGGGAGGGTGAGATATAAGCAGCCGCGGGCCGTGGAGGGAGTTACGATGGGGCAGGGAGGCGGGGAGGGGGAGAAGCAGGGTGGAGCCCTCTCTACCTTGCCCCTCCCCCTCCCCGCCTCCCTGCCCCACCGTAACTCCCTCCACGGCCCGCGGCTGCTTATAAGTGTTGCTAACTCTTATTCATTTACAGCATGTTAACATACTGTCACCATTCGCTTTTTATGTACTAGTAACTATGCTGGTAATTTTGCTACTGATAATATGTGTACTTGTATTCTCCACCCTGCTTCTCCCCCTCCCCGCCTCCCTGCCTCACCGTAACTCCCTCCACGGCCCGCGGCTGCTTATAAGTGTTGCTAACTCTTATTCATTTACAGCATGTTAACATACTATCACCATTCACTTTTTATGTACTAGTAACTATGCTGGTAATTTTGCTACTGATAATATGTGTACTTTTATTATCTAAGGTACTACGCCTGAGAAGACGGCATTAGTAAATAAACATTTCAAATACACATGTGTTCTTCTTAACTCCATGTTCTGGTTTCTAAGAAATATATAACGACCGACTGTTCATGAGTTCCACGTATCCTGAGGTACTATAAGTTCATATTCTGGATTGTCTAAACATTGAGAGTTTGTTATATCCAATGTGACACTGTACCTAGCTTGCTAAATAGTTTTTGATTACTAACGTGAGTTTTGGGACACCCTAATTCGCCGAGGTTCCAATCCTCTGTCCACAGTTCTGTGTGAGAACAGAAACCCTGCGACAGGGGCACCCCCGACCCTTGCTGGACCTTCATCACACTTGCGATACAACTCCAGCAATGCGCCACCTTTACGGCACAGATACATCACGCATCTGTGCTGTTTTTGCCCCGTGATGCGCCGCATTGTAAATGCAGCACACCATAGGTGACGGAACAGCGGCACAGAATGACTAACACATCCCTGGTGATGCGCCAGTCATCATAAATCTATCCCTATGCTTCTTATCTTGTTAGAGATGAACCGCCATATGTATCATCAAAGTTATTTGCATTTCCTAAATAGCGAACTTTAAGGAATAAATAGCGATTCTTTACCATTCCTAGTTTGCGATGAGCTATTTGCTAATTAGCCGAATGTAGCCCAATGAAGCCCAATGTAGCCCAATGTAGCCCAAAGATGGCCGCCAGACACACAAAAAAACAAATGTAGCCCAAATATCAGCCAGATGTAGCCCAACTATAGCCCAGTGACAGAATGACCAATCAGCTTCGCAAACCTCCGTTACGCGAAGCGGAGCGCTGTTACAGATATATATCTTTTTTTGAACGTTAATTTCTCAAAATCCACTGGAGCACATATATTGAGACCTAGCAAAGGCACATCGGGCTACCAGTCCCTAATATTTTGCCAAGTTTCGTGCAAATCCATTCAGCCGTTCAATTATTATTTTTATTATTTTTTTTTGCCCCGCGGGGCCCTTTTAAAACCTCCACATCAAACCTAGGGGGTCAGCGAGGATCTACTATGCCCCCTTATAGTTATTTCCCCCTTTGTTTTGACCTCCTCTTGTCTCTCGATCCTACCGAGAGACAAGATGGCGGCCGCTACGGACTGTTTGGAATGTTGACAGACGCCGGAGAACCAATCAGCTTCGCTTCACAAAGCTCCGTTGCGCGAAAAGTCCGCGAACCAGAGCGCTAACCGGTCCGCTGTTACAGATATATATCTTTTTTTAAACGTTAATTTCTCAAAATCCACTGGAGCACATATATTGAGACCTACAAAAGGCACATCGGGCTACCAGTCCCTACAATTTTGCCAAGTTTCGTGCAAATCCATTCAGCCGTTCGGGCTGAAAGTGAGGCCAACCGCCCTATGGAAAACTCAATGTTAAAAACACGTTTTGGGACCCCCCTTTTTTCTCGGCCCCCACTGGACGAACCCCCCCCAAATTTTCAAGGGCTGCTCAGAAACAAAATGTGCCATTTTCCTGAAAATTTCAGCCGATTCCGTCCACAAACGCCAAAGTTATTAGACATAGAATTTTCAAAAAACCCATAGAGAAAAAATCCTAACTATATATACCTACTGGCGACCGCCAGTAGGTAATATTCACTGAAAAAACCATAGGTTTCACACCAGTTATAGTTAGGAATTAGCATTTAAAAAACCTATTAAATTCACTGAAAAAACCATAGGTTTCACACCAGTTATAGTTAGCTGGAAATTTTACTCGCATAAAACCATTGAAATTCCCACGTTATAGTTAGTTGGACTCACTATAACTTGCGCGCCTGCAATGCACTGCTGATGACATCACATATTACATCACTCATGACATGGTGAGTGACATCACTGTAAACATGGAGAATAAGAATAAGTGAGGGAAACAGAGTAAAGAAACAGGAGTGAGGTAGGTTGAGAAAATATTAGTGAGCTTAAAGCAAAGGGTGATGACAAACTAAATTTTCACACTTACCATATAATAAATGTAACTTTAATAACATTTTATTACTACACTTTGTATCTGTGAAAGAGAGAAGAAAAAATAAGTTATAATTAGTAAAATATGTATTTTAAATTAAAAGATACAAATGAAGAGGTTAAAAAGCATAACAGTGTATTTAGAAATAAAGTAAGAGTGAAGGACATAGAAAGGGAAATAAAGTAAGGTAGAAGGACAAAAAGAGAGAAAAAGAAATAGAAGGAGAGCAAATTAGTAAGAGTAAGACATATAGATTCACTGACAGTGAGGAAGAGAAGAACAGAGAAATGAACTGAAGGTAAGAAAGATACTAAAAGAATGTGAGTTAGCAAAACTAAATCAGGAATCAGGAGTAAGTAAAAAGACAATGACTGAGAGGGAAAGGAGTCTAATTAAGGATGCATTTAGAAGAATGAGGAATGGAAGATAACTGAGAATAAGTGAAGGAGAGTCATAGAGTGAAGGGATGAAGGGAGAGAGGATAATATAGATGGATTGAGGGAAAATGAGTGAGGAAGTTAGTAGACAGACACACTAAGAGAACAACTGAGTGAAGTGGAGTACAATGAGTGAGGAAAGGAAAATGAGTAAGGGAGCAAAAAAAGGAAACAGAGGAAAAGACGACTAAAACAGTGGTACTGAGAGAAAATAATTTGGGAATGAAAGTAAAGAGAAGGACATTGAAAGAAAGAAAGGAAATGAGGGATAGTAATGGAACCAGACTAAAAGAAATGGGATGAAGAACGATGAGAGAGGAGCAGTGAAGTTGTTATAAAAGAAATGATAGATGGTAGATAAACACAAGTGAACATAACACAAGGAGAGTGAGGCACTGAGGACATAGAGGTAGTGAACGAAAAATAGAGAGAAGAGGTCAAAAGAAAAGAGCAAACAAAGATAAGCGAGGGAGAGTGGGTGATTTATAGTGATAGAGTGCGACAATACTGCTGAGTGCGTAAAGAGGAATTACTAAAAGAGCAAAGGAGGAAAATACGGAAAAGGGAAGTAAAGCAGAGAGACTGAAAGCTGAAAAGTTATGCTAGGGAGAGAAGGGATGCAGACAGTTGAAATGAGAATGAGGGGTTGTAAAAGAAGTGGAGTAAAGGAACGGGGGTTACAAAAAGTGAGAGAAATACATTATAAGTGAGTAAAAAGAGATGAAAGAGGATAGAAAAAGGAAAGTGAGTGTCAGAGAATGGGAATACAATTTAATTTACACAATCCAAAGTATAGAATAACTTTTACAACATGTTACATAGTTTATTTTTGCTGTTGTCAGAATATATTGAATTTCACTTAAAACAGTGAGTTCAAATTACTCATCATATGACAGCGGGAAAAAAAACCACAATCTAAAAGATTGTGTTTTTAAAAAAAACTTAGATACTGACAAATGACAAATGTACACTAATCTTTGATTGACTTACTTTTCCTTGAGGCCAAATAGTATATCATGAAGGTCTCTGACTCCCTCATGTTCATCATTTTGTATAATAATAATACCACTTACTATGAGATCCACTTACAGTACTTATATGACAAGTCAATTTTTTATATTACCTGGATCACTTTTACTCAGAATATATTTTTAAACAGCAAAACAACCTTTATTAACTGCTCCCGTCTTCATAGGCCAATTACCTTTACTTAAATTTTGGTTGTAAAAACACTAGGTATGAATTTTTTAAGCCAAAAGGCAAACGTTGTTTGAAAGTCAAATGAGTGTCGTTACAGTGGGTCCAACCTTTACAACTTTTTAAATAGCATGTGTAATGCCCTGATGTTGTAGAAGGACCATCGTGAAAAATAATAGCTGCAGTTGCAAAGGTTCTTCCTGATATTGATAACTGAGAAGCCACGAATTTTTTAATAGAAGTTGTCAATTTAGTTCCATCAGGTCTACATCGTTGGAACATTAAAATGACATACTGACCATAATTTTGTAGAAATAATGTGGACAGCATTTCCAGTTCCCGCTTCTCCACTTACGTACAGTTGGACTGGTTTAAATGATGTACATGAGTACTCTTTTTTCTCATGAGTGAATCCATGTTCAATCTGTTCTGTGACTTCGTCATATATCTGTTTCTGCTCAAGGTTTAGTTGTTTCACCAAATCTTCTAAGTCAACTACATCATCTTGAGCTTGTTCCATAGCTCTTTCCACCTCATCCATGGCAGTGGCAGCTTCATTTTGAATAATTGGTCCTCCAAGTGGATCCTGACTCAATGAAGCAGAACTCTGACTGTCTTGAGAACTGTCTCTAGCAATCTCTGCAGCAATTGTGGCTTCTTGCTCTATTTCTTCATTCAACATTTGCAGGTAATCTGGAAAAACAGGACATTCTATGGTATCCTTGGTTGCATTAAAAGAATCTTCATAACAGAGAAAATCACCAAGTAGCTCCTCTTCTGTACGCCATGGCTTAAAGAGTTGCAAAAGAGCTAAATAGTAAAATTCCCTTTTCTCTGGATTTTCGCAACTCAATTTTCGATGATTAATCAAATGGCCTTTTTTCTGTCTCACTAGACATCCTTCACACCCAATGATAGCATATATTCCATTGTTGATATCTTCTCTGATGGTTCTCTTATAAATATAGTTTTCCAGAACTTCATACAAACAACTGTTCTCAAGATGACTACTTCTATTTGGATAGTATATATCCAACATGTTTGTCTTCAAAATATTTGTCCTTTCTGGTTCTTTCTCCGCCAAATACTCTATTTCTTGTACAGATTTCAAAACTCGATTTCGTGTTGCAGCAAGACCTAGACTCACCCAAATGATGGTTCTAGATTTGGCATAGAGACTTGCTGATGACAATCGATCAGAACATTCATATGCTCCGAGATTAGTCCCACACAAGGAGGCAAGATGGCTGCCGACAGGGTGTGCTGAATAGTCGCTCCCAGACCTCTCGCCGAGTCTCCTTTCATGGCAGCTTGAAAGATAGTTATACTAAGTCTAGCTCCTGGTGATTCGACCACGACCGGTGCTGCTGGATGGCGAAGAGATACCTGTTGCAGGAGAGCCTACTGTACTTTGAAAACGTAAAGGCGACAGTGAGGATAGATGGCTAAAAGTTTTTTCAGTACTGTACTGGAGTCGTACTGAGGTTCTATCATCTGCCTGAACAAGGATTCTCCAAAAAACAGCAACACCGGATAAGTAAAAACATGCCACCGCGCCCGACACGGTCTGAGAAGGAGAAGGAGAAGGAGACGGGGAAGCTAACCCCGGACGTAACTGCAGGAAAATGCCCAACTACTTCAAATAAAAGAGACCTTCCCTTGAGCGCTAAGACGGGCACTACTCGGAAAATAGCAGCGGCGCCGAACTTACCAAAAGTAAAAAAGTCAGAGAAAATGGAGAAAATAGAAAAATCGGACATGAGAGGAAAATGCTGCAAATTAGATCAGAAAGCAGCGTCTGGAGGCTCTGAAGCGCTGCTAATGCCTCCGTCAATGGCTTCGAGCGGAAACTCGAAACAAACCTCAGATCAGAATCTATTGGCACCTAAAGGCACAACGCTTCGTCAGCCTACCTTGCGGGAGGTGCTTTCACCGAGGGTCGGTGGTTTGGAGCAGGGACAGCCGGCTGCAGCGTTGGAAGAGGCAGACAGCCTTGAGGACGCCGCGCAGAACGCTCAGAATGCCGCTCTCACCACGCCACTCGCTACAGCTTTGGTGGTTGCCAAGCAACAGGCAGCCAAGGAGTCTGAGACTTCCGGGCTTGCTGGTAGCAAGCAGAAAGAGCCGGGCTCTGTTGATGGAGGTTCTCCTGAGCCAGTACTCCTGGGTTGCATTGGAGATGGAGCGACTGAGCCAAAGGAAGTAGGACTATGTGGCTACTCCAACAGGGAAAATGAATTACCCTGTGCAGATACCGGCACCGCGGACATGCTAGAGGCCCTAATGCAAGTGGAGGCCGAGTTGAAAACTGGGGACACCCCACTTGGGGAAAAATCCCAGATAAGTACGGCCACTGCATCAACTGCAGGTAGGGTGGAAGGGGCAGAAGGAGGCTATATGGAGGGAGAATGTTTTTATTCTGTTGAGGAAAATACAGATACAGACACAGATTTAACTTCTGAAAATGAGACTGCAAGTGAGACTGGGATAGAAGAGGAGGATGAGGGGGAGTCAACCTCTACTTCTAATAACCTGGGGAAAGAGAGTACACAAAAAAAGAGGCGGTCAAAAGCAAGGACAAAGACTCCTGGCCCAATATCTAGGGCTGGGGAGAGGCTGGAATGGGATTACTCTGCTACCTCCGTGACCTACAATGAGAACACTGCCAAACAGTCACAGGGCCCGCTCGATATGATTTCAAATACATTGAAACAAATGCAGGGGGAGGCTAGGGCAGAAAGCCGGAGGGCAAAACTTGCCACGAAAAAAATTCATAACACTCTGAAAAAGGTTAATAAGCTGTATGATGGAATGATTGCTAGAGTGACCGAAGTTGAGGAAAGGACTGGAAGACTGGAGGATGAGATGGGGGCCTGGCATGAATTTAAGAGCAGTCAGGAGAAGAGGGCTGAGGATATGCTCTGGAAGCTGGAGGAGGTAGAGAACCGTCAAAGGAGGCACAATATTCGCCTATTGGGAGTGGAGGAGGGGGCCGAAGGGCAGAATATCATGCATTTTGTGATAAAACTATTGCAAGGGGCCTTCCCAGAATCAGACTGGCAGTGGTAGAAGGAGATCCAACGAGCACATAGGTTCCCATTCACAATAAAGAAAGGTCGTATGAAGACCGGTGGGCCGGGGGAGAGAGCTCCCCTCCCCAGGGCAATCTTGATATACGTCGGAAACTATCTCCTGAGAGAATAAATCATAGAGAAAGCAAGACCAGATAAAATGCGGACTTTTGAAGATATCTCCTTTTTTGCCAGACCAGACTTTTGCCACGTTACCGTGGAAAGACGATGGAGATTGAGACAGCTTATTAAGCCATTTCAGATATTAGGCTCTATGGCTTATTTGCTTTTTCCAGCTAGATTGAAAGTAATTGTAAGAGGGAAAACAATGATGTTTTGGTCTGAAATAAAAGCCCAGGAATTTTTGGACTACCTGAAAACACAGAAGGGAGGATAAATATGTAACTTTGAAACGATAAGTATTTGAAGGCTGGATATGAACATGGACTAATGTATAAACTGTATTAAGAAATATAATAATACAGGATAGGATTTGTTTTTTTGGGTTGGTGGATAGGGAGCACATGGATCTTAGTAGGGGAACTTAGAGCGGGTTAGGGTAGGAGCAAGGCGGGAGGTTGCGACTTACACACACTGAAGTAGCCACACATAGGTCTGGTGACCTATTTGCCTTTAGAGGGGGGAGGGGGAGGGGAATGTTGGGGAACTGGGTGGGTAGGGGGGGATAGGGAACACGGGGGGTTGGGGGGGGAGAAACGGAGAGAAGTAGTGAGTATAACAGCTCGATTCAGCACCAAAATAGACAGAGCAAAATAATTCTGAAGCAGGAGACATATTATATGCCTAAGAAGTGTGTGTACATACAAATGTTATTCGCAATACATGACAAGAGTATAATTACAGGCGTAAGTCTAGGTGTAAGAGGATCTAAAAGGGGATTAGGAATGTGGCTAGGAAATAAGAAAAGTTGTAATGAGCTGTAGAATTGCGAGCATCAATGTGTGTGGTTTAAATGAGTCCAACAAGAGGAATAAAGTGGCAGCATTGCTGGGTGCGCTGCACTTGGACTTAGTATGTCTACAAGAGACCCATGTGGAGGCAGCACAAGGATACCTTCTAGGGCAACTAGGATTCGCTGTTTTAGCTAATTCGAAACAAGGTGCAAGGAACAGAGGGGTGGCGATCCTAGGTAAAAGCAGGGACGTGGTAGTAAATAAAAAACAGGAGGATGAGTGGGGGCGCTGGGTCATGCTGGATTTGACATTTAGGGGGGGGAAGTTCACCTTGGTAACAGTGTATGGGTCAACACAAGATGATCCTGAGATATTTCAGTATCTAGATACAGAGCTGGCGAACTGGCCCGAGCCGATAGTGCTATGTGGAGACCTGAACATACATGACTTTAGGAATCCTTTGCTGCAGTCAGGGATCCCCTTCTCAGGGAGAAAAAAAAGAACTTATAGGGCATTATCCGACCTGGTTAGTAATAACTCCTTGTTTGATCCGTGGTTAGAATTATATCCAGCCGTAGATGGCAGTACATTCTATTCTGCCCCACACAGAGTGATGGTTAGGTTGGACTATTTTTTAATTTCTGGGTCCTTCATAAATAAGATTGCGATAGAAAAACATCCCCGCCTAATCTCAGATCATAGCCCGCTGGTATTAACTATCAAAATAGGTCAAGATAGGAGGGAAATTAGGGAGTGGACATTTGAAAGGGCTTTATTGCAGGAGGAGGGGTATAAAGAGCGTATGAGATCCTGGATTAGAAATTACTGGGATATTAATAGGGGCACAGCTAGTCTGGGGATTGTTTGGGATGCCTTTAAGGCTGGGATAAGAGGGGAGACGCTGAGCTATGTGTTAGCTACAAGGGCAAAGGAAAAAAGTATGATGATGGTTTTGAATAGGAAACTGCTGGAGGCGGAGAGGGGACTGGGAGAAGCGATTCAACAACGGCAGCCTCTTGAGCAATGTCTATTGAGAATTGTGTCACTTAAGGCAGATGCTACTGAATATTTATCAAGTAAGGTGGTGGGGAAATATCTGGCGAAAAAAGAGGGGATATATGAATTCAGCGAAAAAGTTGGGCATTTGTTGGCGGCACGTACTAGGCAGCGAGCGGCTGCAGCAGATATTTTGGAGATGACAGATCAGCATGGAAATAGAATAGTAGGGGCTGAAGGGACTTGTGAAATCTTTAGACAGTTCTATGCATCCCTATATAAGGAAGATACGGAGGGAGATTCTCAGGAAATAGAGAGTTATCTGAGGGGTGTGGGTACAGTAGGTATCTCTCCAGAAAATAAGGAAGAGCTGGAGGAGCCATTTAAGAAAGAGGAGTTTATAGAGGCACTCAAACGTCTTCCTTCTGGTAAAGCCGCAGGCCCTGACCAGCTACCTGTAGAGTTTTATAAAGTATTTATTGAGGAGGTGGGGATGGATATGTTTGAAGTTATGAGTAGGGCACAATTAGGGGAGGCAGCTCCTGACTCATGGGGGGGGGCGGACGTAGTGGTAATTCTTAAAAAAGGGAAAACTGCTATTCAACCAGGATCATACAGACCAATTACGCTTTTGAATGCGGACGTGAAGATTTACTCCAAAATCTTAGCAAGAAGGCTGGCAGGAGTTATTGAAAAATTAGTTGTTAACTCCCAACATGGGTTTATACCAGGCAAGGGGACTACTCAACATACAAGGCAGGTAATAACTTTTTTCGATGCAGCTGGTATCCCAGGAGACTCTATGGCAGCGATTTTTTTAGACGCTGAAAAAGCTTTTGATAGAGTCTCCTGGGAGTACCTTTGGGGGGTACTGAGGTGGAATGGCATTGGTAATAAATACATTAAAGCAATTCAGACGCTCTATAAAAATCCCACAGCCAGAATTAGGGTGTGTAGGGGGCACTCTGTAGGAATTAGTATTGAAAGAGGAACAAGGCAGGGTTGTCCGTCATCGCCCCTTTTATTTGCTCTATATTTGGATCCTTTCCTGCGTCGCTTAGAATTGAATTGCAGGATTCCTAGGATGAGTCTGAACGGATGTGAAGCAAAACACTGGCATACGCGGACGATGTGGCTATTTTAACCCCTTATCCGCAGGAGGCGATTGTGGAAATAGAGAAGGAGGCAGAACTGTTTGGGCGAGTTTCTGGGTATAGCTTGAATAAAGCTAAGACCCAAATAGTCTGCAATCAATATGCACAATATGGTGGAGATACTAGGATGGTAAAAGCTGCAGTCTACTTGGGGGTGGAAATATCCGCGGATTTAGATGCAGTAGTGCAGAATAATGTTGCTCCCTTATTAGTGAAGGTAAAATCGGATTGGAACGGCTTAACAATCTACATTTGTCTTTGGTTGGGTGTACAAATGCGATAAAAATGCTCATACTTCCAAAATTTCTGTACTATTTTAGGGCAATTCCGCTATTTTTTTAAGCAAAATGGTTTCTGGCATTAGAAGGAATCCTTAATAAATTCATTTGGGCCCACGGCAAAACACGGAGGGCGTATCGATATATGACACTCCCTAGAGAAAGAGGTGGTTGGGGGGCACCCGATTTTAAATTGTACTACTGGTCTGCGGCTATTCAATGTATGCAAGGCTTACTAGGGGGGGGGTGAAGATCCAAGGGTAAGGGATCGGTCCTCTAGAATTTATAAGGTTGTACTTGGGGAGGAGGTGGAAAATTGCTTTATATCCTGTGTAGAATATGGGCATTTTAAAAGGACTAGATACAAAACGGTGGAGGCAGGAGTTAAGATATGGACGGCATTTATGAAAAAAGTTGGATTAGGGAGGTTTAATCGATACACCAGGTTGTTTAAAAACAGGTCATTCCCAAACGAGGTTTTTGGGGACATAGTTATGGAGAGATGGATGCAAAAGGGGGTAATAAGTATTGCAGATCTTCGTGGACTGGAGGGTTTAGTTACTTTTTTTGAATTGAGCACTAAGTTTGGGTTGAATAATAAGGATTTCTTTAAGTATTTGCAAATTAGAAGTTTTTTGGGGAATAAGCAAGGTGGGTCGGTTGGGTACAATAAAGTTGAGATTATGGAAAAAATAAGAGTAGGGGGGGGATTGCTCAATAAGAAGCCTATATGCTAGCTTTGTATGTGGTATGCAGGATGATATGGATAAATATAGCAAGAAGTGGGTCGAAAAACTAGAAGGGGATCTAGAGTGGTTTCAGGACTCTTTGGATTTGGGGCGCGCAGTTCTTTGCTCAGCGTCTCTACAGTCGCAACACTACAAAACCATATATTCCCTATACTATACTCCAGCAAGGATAGCAAAGTGGGGGGGGACAGAAGGAACAACATGCCCGAGATGTAATTCAGGAGATGCTGACATAATACATATGTTCGCACTATGTCCACAGCTACATACATTATTACGGAACCTGGAACACTTTTTAGAGGTTTCATTAAAGATTAAGCTGGAACTTAAGCCAGTACATATACTCTTAGGAATTGTACCAGAAGAAGAGGAAGGGCACCACGAGTTTATATTTCTAGCTATGGCAGTATATAGATTATGCATCGCCAGGGCATGGTTAGATCTTAATCCTCCTACACTACAAGTATGGTTGGCTAGTTTGCTGTCCTCATATAACTTGGAAAAGGCAATATATGCAAGGAAAGGTAGGAGGGGAAGGGAAAGAGGGCTGCGGATTTGGAAGCCAATAGCAGATTTGCGTAGTGGGATAGGATAGGATGCATATACTTGAAGGATATACTTTGAAGAAACTAAAAACTTAGACTGGTATTTGATGTCAAAATGCTTTTCAAGAATGAATCTTATAAGCCGTGTATGTACTATATTTTGTTTCTTTTTTTCTTGGTTGTAAATGAATGAATTTAATATCACTCTGTACTATGCTCCGGTAAACATTGTGCTGAGTTTGAAAATAAAAAAATAAAATATAAGTTTAAAAAAAAAAAAAAGAACATTCATATGCTCCAATTTCTCGATGCGACAACATCTTCAGACTGTAACTGTATAATTTCTTGCTTAGACTCTTTTCATGTGAAATGTCCTCCCACATTTCCTTCAGTTCTGTCTTTTCTTTTTTTGTGATGTAAGACGTCACAGATCGAGCCACAGCGATAGAGTTGTCAGCAACGAATTGAATATCCATGTTAGCATTCCACATGGACAAAATCACTGGGTTGTAGTCGTTGAGGTACTTGGACTCTTCGTTTCTTTTTAAATTGGATGTATTTTTTGGTGATTTCCTCGTCACAGTATGTCGCAGAGAAGACATCAAATTATTTACTCTTCCTTTAGAAATCACTGGTCATGGAAAGCTGAAACGACATTTTGTGTAGAACTTGTCCTTGTTTCTGAATTTTCGACGACAGTACTTTCCACAACGATGGGATTGAAAGCCTAAAACTTGTTGCCTTAAACTGTTTTCTTCGGTAGTTTTCGGAACAGCACATGTTGAATACTCTTCAATGAAGCTCATCACTGTCTCATCCGAATCTTTTCCAAATTTGGGTGCATCTTTATTCCACAACAACATATGTATATGAGGAGCACCTCTCGCTTGATACTCCTTTCTCCAAAAGAAATCCAAAACCTCTCCAGGGGGAGGATTTTTTTTGTTGGTAATAAAAGACATAGCTTCAAATCTATGATTGAAATATCTGCACACAGTCACTGGATCCAAAGAACACAGTTCTCCAGCAGTTTTGAATTCTATATTTTGAATATTTGCATTTGCCTCTCGTAGAAATTGAAGTAAGTCGTCCCATGCATACTCAGCACAGCTAAGAGTGAGGAACCATGTAGGAGTTCCTAAGTTTCTTAGCATACATTTCAATTCCCCATGACGACAGAACCAATACTCATTTGTACCACGCTGACATGCCATGAGATTGATTAAATGAGATTCCGAAATATTATCTTGCAGATTCACTTTCTCCATAAAGTCCCTCGCCGAAACATTTTGCAAATGTGCTCCACTTTTCAGTATATGGTTTACTGCATAAGAAAGCCCAGACAAGTCACTTTCATACAGTAGATGAAACAAATAGGGAATGCATTGACGAAACCTTGGATCTTCCGCATATAATCTTACAGTTCGATATTCAGATGCAGGAATTTGAAGTGGTCGATCGTCATATCGTCCACCTCGACCTGTTGGAAATAGCTGTGGAAAACAACGAGCTTCCAAATTTTCTTCCCATACACTAATGGGACTTCCTTTTGCTGCTTTCATTTGAAACAATTCAATTGCATTCCCCATTACTTCTTTGGAATGCAAAGGATGAACAGTATAATGTTCATATATTTCTTCACTTCTAGACACATCAACTTTTTCAATTTGGCCACCTGAACAATCACTGTCTTCATCTGCAGCTGTTTCCTCTGCTGCAACACATACATCTTTGTAATAATCATTGTTTTTGACTAAATACAACGTTGCCTTTTTGACTTTCCTAACATCCACTAAATCTTGCCAGATTTTCTTACTCTTTGTCGGAACCCCATTAACTAGAATAACCAGAGGTTCCTCTTCCACTTTCTCTACACCAATTGAATCAATATTTTTCTTGAAATCTAGAGGCAAATAAACAACTCTTCCCTTTAATCCTCTGTAAATCCGAAGGAGGCATTTTCCCTATCTTACGCTCCATGCGAACAATTGCCTGAAAAGGATGGACACATTGAATCAAAATAGACTCATATGTATTTAAATCCATCAATTCACGGGGAATGTATACCAACTCCAGATTATTATGAACAGCTCTAGCAGGCATTCTGTTTTGATTTAATTTATCATAACAATATTTACAAATACGCTGATCAGAACTCAAATCAAAACAATTCTCCACCCACAAATAAGTTGCAAAATCCTTCCACTCATAATTATTTATCTTTTCACTTTTTACGTATAAATCAACTAATCTAGTTTGATGCTTATAATGACTTCGTCGACAACACACAAAAGTAAAATTCGGCCTTTCACTTGATTTCACCTTAAACCTGGTAATTTCCTGCTCAAACTTTTCTGTACTTGAAATCTGTTCATTGTCTTCCACATTACCTTGAATTGCTGTGTCAATTTCTACACTGTCCTCTTTTTCACCAAAATAACAAATCTCAATTTCTTCACAAATCTTCTTCACATCTAATTCAGTTCCATGCAAAAGAGCACTGTTTAATTGTTTAAGCTTAAGTGCTGGACTTTTTGCATAATACAACATTCTCACTAATTTCCTCATTTTGGTATGATGCACTGCTAACATCCTAAAATGATGAAAAGCACTCTGACAGACTTTTCTAAAAAGACAAGCCAGTGAATGCCTTTGCAAACCTGTGTTTTCTCTCACTCTGCAAGAATCTAAGTCTTGCAACAACTTCACTTTCTGCTTTAGACTTTTCTTACTATATGTACGTAAGAAATTACAAAACAAATCAATTGATTCCTGTCACACACTACAAATACGACTACACTTCCAAGTGTACACTGGACCCTTAGTACGTCTCCCTAAAACTTCATCAGTTAACACCTCTTCTGGTTCTCTAGGCACAAGTTTCTCTTTTTCAATCGGACAACCGTCTTTCACTTCATACGCTCGACCACTGGTGTCAACTGCATGCACTAAATCATTCTCCTGGAAGTAACTCTCCTCATTAAAAAATGGCTCACAACTTGAACTGTGCATCCATTCTCCTGAAAAAACTTTTCAAAAATTAGTCCGATTAATTACTCTTTTCCATCTACTGTTTGATTTGAAAACATCAATTGTCTTGTTAAGTGTCCTAATTCTATTAATTATTAAAATAAATAATTTTTTCTTAACTTCAAAAGCCTGATCAACAATCTTCTCTATACTTTTCTTTTTCTTATAAAAAGCAGCTCTCTGTTTACCTTTCCTAATGTTTTTTAACAAATTTAAAACCACCCTATTGCGAAACATTAGTTTACGAATGTCTCTAAACTGATTCTGCCTTCTATTCCTATACATATTATTCTCTCCTGCTCCAGTTGTAGGATTCTTTGAGGGTCTCTCCTTCCTTTTCAAATTTACTCTCTCATTCTCTTTTTCTACATGCTGTCCAACATTTGTTTTTAATCTACATATGTTCCGTAAGAAAGACTTAGTTGTCTTACCAGGAGCTTTGTTCCTGTTTTTTGAAGTATTTGTTGTTAAAGAGTGCTGTAATTCCGTTGCTGTTTTTGTTTGTAACCGTATTTCATTGTTCCTTCTTCTTTGCCTTGAGAGCATCTTTCCTTACTCTTGAAATCTTGATTTCAATCTGTGTTAAAGAAATAAATAGCACATTATAGACCACTATTATCAAACAACAAAGCAATGACAAAAAGCAAACGGTCTATTCAGGGTTACAGATCAAGTGAGGATTCTCCAAGGGTGCAGAAGAGGTGAGACCTGCATTGAAGAGTGTAGTGGAAGAGAGGTATGTCCATAGGTACAAAGAAAGTGAGACCTGTGTCTAAGAGTGCAGTAGGAGATAAGCTTCATGAAGTCTAGTCCACTGCACTCTTACACACAGGCTTCACCACCTATGTTCTCCAGGAAAGGCCTCTCTCCCACTACAGTCTTGAACACAGGCCTCACCTCGTCTGTCCCTCTGGACATGCCTCACCTCATCTACACAATCTACTTCCTAATCTAAGGTAACACAGGTGACATTATTGTGAAAAGATGAAATATATGTATTTAATCATGCAGACACTATTTATTCCTTCTCAGAAAACAAAAAGTCATTGTTTTCCACCAAAATCGTTTTTAAATACCATTTTATACACAGAGTGCAGGTCCTATGTACAACCATTCAGTGTCCATGACTACAGTGGAGAGGACTAAGCTCCTCTCACCCTTGGACAAGCCTTACCTCATCTCTGTCCTCTGAACAGGCCTCAATGTATTGAGTATAATTGATAGTAAGTAGGTGCAGATGAGGTGACGCATGTCCAAGGGTGTAAATAAGCTGAGGCCTGTCTAAGCATGCCAATCAGTTGAAGTCTATTCAGGGTTGCAGATGAGGTAAGGATTGTCTAGGGGTGCACAAGAGGTATGGCCTCTATTGAAGAGTGTAGTAGAAGAGAGGTCTGTCCACGGGTGCAAAGAACTTGAGACCTGTGTCTAAGAGTGCAGTGGGGGATAGGCTTCATGAAGCCTAGTCCACTGCACTCTTAGACACAGGTCTCACCACCTACGCTCTCCAAGAAAAGCCTCTCTCCCACTACAGTCTTGAACACGGGCCTCACCTCCTCTGTCCCTCTGGACATGCCTCACCTCATCTGCACAATCTACTTCCTAATGTGTTTGCAAAAGATAGGGGACGACGTAGGGTATATAGGGTGCACCCAAAGGGTTATTGCCAGTAAGTATTTTAAGGTGCACTTCTACCAGCTAAAAAAAAAATTAGCACTCCCAGCTCATTCTTTAAGTATTTATACTTCCTAATGTGAGTTAACACAGGTGACATGATTGTGAAAAGGTCAATTTTTTTTATGTAATCATGCACACACTATTTATTCTTTCTCAAAAAGGTAAAAGACATTAATTTGCCCCAAAAATGTTTCAGTAGTGCAATGAAAAGCTTATACATATGACCTTTTCTCTGTTTTTCAAATGTTATTCTAAAAAAAGATTATGAGGCCTAAGCAAGAGTGCAGATGTGATGAAGCCTGTCCAGGGGAGCACAAAAGGTGAGGCTTGTGTCCAAGAGTGCAGTGGACAGGACTAAATTGGAGTAGTGTGCAAAAAAATGGATGAGCCTCATTTATAAAGCCCTGCATCAGTTTTGCGCTACTGATGCGTCACTTTTTGTGACGCATCGGCGGCATAAAACATGTGACTTGTTGCGCCATATTTAAAAAGTGACGCATGTAGGTAGATGCCTCACTTTTTAAACCTCTGCGCCACATTATACCTCTTTCAGGTGTAATGTACACAGAGAAGTAATTTCTCCGCAAAAAGCCTCGTAATAGTGACACAGTGAAATCTATGAGATTTCACTGCGTCACTTTTAGGACACTTTTACATCAAAATCTTGCGCCTGCCTTACAGCAGATATAAGACTGAGGCAAACGCTTTCACATGCAGCTTTCCCCATGTGAAAGGATGCATTGCTGGAGTACAAGCATTCCATTTCAGTACTGAAAACTCACTATTTTACAAAATACATTTCCTCTCTCTTGCAAACAATCCTACCAAGCATTACCAAAAAAATAACACAAACCAACAGCAAAGAAGCTCAGTGTGCTTCCTAATATGACGTAACACAGGTGACATGATTGTGAAAAGTTCAATTTTTTTTATGTAATCATGCACACACTATTTATTCTTTCTCAAAAAACCATTGATTTGTCCCAAAATCAATTTTTCAATAACATTTTAGAAACACAGTGCAGGTCCTACTATTTATTCTTTCTCAAAAATGTAAAACTCCTTAATTTGCCTCAAAAATATTTTAGTAGTGTAATGAAAAGCTTATACATATGACCTTTTCTCTTTTTCTCAAATGTTATTCTAAAAAAAGATTATAAGGCCTAAGCAGGAGTGCTCATGTGATAAAGCCTGTCCAGGGGAGCACAAAATGTGAGGCTTGTGTCCAAGAGTGCAGTGGACAGGACTAAACTGGAGTAGTGTGCAAAAAAAAGATGAGCCTCATTTATAAAGCCCTGCGTCAGTTTTGTGCTACTGATGCGTCACTTTTTGTGACACATTGGCGGCATAAAACATGTGCCTTGTTGCGCTATACTTAAAAAGTGACGCATGTAGGTAGATGCGTCATTTTTTAAACCTCTGCGCCACATTATACCTCTGTCAGGTGTAATGTACACAGAGGGGTCATTTCTCCGCAAAATGCCTCGTAATAGTGACGCAGTGAAATCTATGAGATTTCACTGCGTCATTTTAGGACACTGTTACGTCAAAATCTTGCACCTGCCTCACAGCAGGCGTAAGACTGAGGCAAACGCTTTCACATGGGGCTTTCCCCATGTGAAAGGATGCATTGCTGGAGTTGCGTCATTTTTGTGACACACTCTAGCAATTCGTCACTTTTGCTCTTACAGATACATCAGAAATACTGACTTAAAAGTATGCGTTGTAACGTCATACATCCGTCACTTTTAACTGTGCTCTCCTTGTGACACCAATGATGCATTATATTTAATGTATGACGCATCATGTTTCTAGGACTTACAGATAAGTCAGTATTTCTGATGTATCTGTAAGAGCAAAAGTGACGAATTGCTAGAGTGTGTCACAAAAATGACGCAACTCCAGCAATGCATCCTTTCGGATGTATGACGTTACAACGCATACTTTTACCACGCCTACCATTACCACGCAATTTTTACAACGCAGAATCCATTACAACGAAGTACCATTACCACGCATGTATTTACAACGCATATACCTTTACAACGCATACAATTACAACGTAAGTATTGGTAAGTATATAATATTTTTTTAAATTTAATTTAATTAAAATTAATATAATGTAATTTAATTTAATTTAATTTAATTTAATTAATTTAATTTAATTTAATTTAATTAATTTAATTTAATTTAATCAATTTAATTTAATGTAATTTAAATTTAATTATATTTAATTTTTACCCTGTACCCTTTTACCCAAAAACCCAAAACTGACCCTGAACCCTAAAAGTACCCCTTTACCCAAAAACCCAAAACTGACCCTGAACCCTAAAAATACCCCTTTACCCAAAAACTCAAAACTGACCCTGAACCCTAAAAATACCCCTTTACCCAAAAACTGAAAACTGACCCTGAACCCTAAAAATACCCCTTTACCCAAAAATTGAAAACTGACCCTGAACCCTAAAAATACCCCTTTACCCAAAAACTGAAAACTGACCCTGAACCCTAAAAATACCCCTTTACCCAAAAACTGAAAACTGACCCTGAACCCTAAAAATACCCCTTTACCCAAAAAACTGAAAACTGACCCTGAACCCTAAAAATACCCTTTTACCCAAAAACTGAAAACTGACCCTGAACCCTAAAAATACCCCTTTACCCAAAAACCCAAAACTGAGCCTGAACCCTAAAAATACCCCTTTACCAAAAAACCCAAAACTGACCCTGAACCCTAAAAATACCCCTTTACCCAAAAACTCAAAACTGACCCTGAACCCTAAAAATACCCCTTTACCCCAAAACCCAAATAATATTTTTAATAAAATAATATACTTACCAATACTTACGTTGTAATGGTATGCGTTGTAAAAGTACCTGTGTTGTAAATACATGCGTGGTAATGGTATGCGTTGTAATGGATCCTGCGTTGTAAAAAATGCGTGGTAATGGTAGGTCGTTGTAAAAGTTGCGTTGTAAAGGTTGTATACCTTGTGAAAGCTTCAAATTATTTTATTTAATCATGCACACACTTTATATTCTTTCTCAAAAATGTAAAAGCTATTAATTTGCCCCAAAATCGATTTTTCAATAACATTTTAGAAACACAGTGCAGGTCCTATGTACAATCATTCCATTTCAGTACTGAAAAGTCACTATTTTACAAAATACATTTCCTATCTCTTGCAAACATTCCTACCAAGCATTACCCAAAAAATGAAACAAACCAACAGCAAAGAAACTCAGTCTGTTTCCCAATCTGAGGTAAAACAGGTAACATGTTTGTAAAAGAATGAAATATTTTTATATAATTATGCACACACTATTTATTCCTTCTTAAAAATGTTAAAGCCATGGATTTGCACTAATATCGTTTTTCAATTACCATTTTAGGAACAGAACACAGGTCCTATGTACAAGCATTCATTTTCACTACTGAAAGCCATTAATTTGCCCTATAATCGTTTTTTATTTAATATTTTATGAACAGAGCACAGATCCTATTTACAAGCATTCATTTTCACTACTTAAACCCATTGTTTTGCACTAAAATCGTTTTTCAATTAACATTTTAGAAACACAGCACAGATCCTATATACAAGCATTCATTTTCACTACTGAAACCCATTGATTTGCACTAAAATCGTTTTTCAATTACCATTTTAGGAACAGAACACAGGTCCTATGTACATGCATTCATTTTCACTACTAAAACCCATTCTTTTACACTAAAATTGATTTTTAAAATAACATTTTAGATACAGAGTGCAAGTCCTATGTACAACCATTCAATTTCACTACTGAAACATCACTATTTCACAAAATACAAATCCTCTATTTTACAAATATAGAAACCATGCATTTTCAAAAAGCATCACACAAACCAACAGCAAAGAAAATCAATGTGCTTCTTAATCTGAACTCTCTATCTAAATGAATCATAACTCACCTTTACAAATGCTTTAGGAGATTCAGAACAGTGTCAGATACACACACCAATATTTCTTTAGCAGAGCAAAAGGTATGTTCTCCAGGCACTGCAACCATTAATGGCACAGAAAACCTCTAATTCTACACACATATTCCTCATGGTAACCAATCAAAACTCTTCCCTCTCTTTTTTCAAATCAACACCCTTGCCCCCCTCAGCCCTTTCTACCTGTTACCATAGCAACTCCCTCCTCACTGAGCTCCCAGGGTTAAAAGTTTATTCTACAATGTTGCAAATCAAATCAGCAATTTGAATACCTCTCAATACACCAGCTTATCCACTGCAATCTTTCTTTAAATGACTTTTTCTTAACCATTCAAATTACTTCTTTCACATAACAGAACCATGCACCCTAACTTTCAGTTTTCAACTATCTGAATCCACCAATCATTGCTTGTGATTCAAGAGCACTGAAACTCCACAGTTTTTGTTTGCAAACTCCTACTGTTCCAACTGCCATTTCATTCCTACACTTCATCTGACTGCACCAGAACCTCCTCTCACCATGTTCTTTGTCTGGATTATTGGACATAGCTACATTCACTGGGCTCAAAGGTATGCAGCTACCAGAAATTTTCACAACCCTGATTTACCAGATGTGCACATAAAATGGATTGGCCAAAGAGGATTGAGATGTCATCGATTGATACCATTGGTGAAAACCTTTAACCATCTGCCACACCCTGACCTCATAATTTTGCACTGTGGTGGAAATGACCTAGGCACTTTGACTGGGGTAGGTCTGGAGATGCTTTTAAAGGACACCTTTGGGCAATTGATGACAATTTTTCCACAAACTGCCATGGTATATTCCAATATATGCCAAAGACAGAAATGGAACTGGTCCAACCAATTTTGTCCACAATTTGAGAAAGCACGGAAACATGTGAATAAATCTGTTTCTGCTTACATGAGAGACTATGGAATGGGTTCAATATACAACAACAACTTGCGTTACAACATGCAAGATATCTACAGAGCAGATGGTGTGCACTTCTCAGATGAGGGGAATAGGATATTCCTGCTGAATTTAAGACTGTGCATTGGTACCTACTTGTAGGTACCTAAATCAGCCACAGAACCCAAAAGCTCTTTTCAGGGCTACCCTACCTCTGATCCCTCTAAATGATTTTCTTTTTCTAACTTTTTTCACTATTTTTCACCAAAGTACGCTCCCCGGTACACTTCCCGGTGTGCGTACTGGGCGCTCCCCCCGCGAATTATTTTTTTTATTTTTTTTTTGCTTATATGGGCCTTCTAAGACCCCCTCAGAAAACCTAGAGGGTCAGGGAGTGCCTACCATGCCCCCTTATACCCATTCCCAACGTTGTTTGTCCTCCATTTTCTGTCTCAAATCTACCGAAACACAAAATGGAGGACTCCCGTAGCGCTGCCGGTACGCGTACCGGGGCGCGCACCGGGAAGCGCTCCCAAAAATTTAAAAAGTTAATTTACATAAAAACCACTGGAGACACTTTCACCAAATATAGAATAGGCCATACTACATACCAGTCCCTACCATTTTCCCAAATTTGGTGGAATTCCATTGAGCCATTTGGCCTGCAGCCCTCTCTAAATATCCTGAGGTGAATTACTTGACAAAAACACATCTGAAGTGTTATAATTTACAACCAATTAAAATGTTACTTTCATTCTCTACTATTATTTCATGACATTTGATTGGTTATGTACATGAATATATATAAAGAAAGAGAGGGAAACACAGCCATTTTGAATAATACTTCCTTAAAGTACATTTCAAAAGGATTTTCACTGAGAACTTAAACTTCTTTTTCAAAGGTAAGATGTTATTTTGAAAACTGAAGTATGTTGTGCACTTTAAGTTAATTTGGAAAACATTTTCTGATAGTTATATACTATCCCTCTATAATAGTTATAGATTGAGATAGGCTTCTCTGTTATAGTTATGGATGGAGTTAGGCTTGTCTTGTATAATTATGAATTTACTTAGGCTTTATGATATACACTTTTTTATATTATATATTTCTACTTCCAGCCTGATACCATACACTGCCCAAAGATAACTTCACTGTTAAAAAATCAAAACTACCTGTCTGAACTTAAACCCAACAGTGCCCTATCTCTATCTACTGATATATTTATTTTTTATGCAAATTACAGCAAGAAAATGGAAGGAGAGCAGAATATTTCCTTCAAAATTGTTCTGGAGAACAACGCTGAAAAAGTTATTGAAGACAATGTTGACTTACATTTCATGGATGAATCACGGGACTATGATTTAGTTCAATGTGTAGAAGCAGTAGATTCGCTGATTGAAAATGAGGACATTTCCGACAATGTGTTGTTAGAAGTTCTGTTAAATTTGGAAAAAGAATCAGAAAAATAAATTTATATTTAATAACCAAAAATTGTTCGAGACATTATTCATTTTTATATGTAATTCATAAACTAGTACCAAATTGATTATAATGTAAATTCAGACTTATAGTCTACTGTGCAACTTTTTTATGTTACATAGTAATTTTGCTCATAGTTACTTCCTTTCTCCCACTATATTATCTCCAATGTGTATTTGACATCTTTTTTTCATCTCCTGCCTCCATGTTCTTTCTGCTTTCCTGACAGACTATGATATGGATTCCATATACCACAATAACTTCTGTAACAACATGCAAGATATCTACAGAGGAAACGGTGTACATTAAATGTAAGACTCAGCATTGGTACCTACATGTTGGTACTTAAAACACCCAAACAACACAACAACTCTATGCAGAGCTACCCTACCACTAATCACTTTAAATTATTATTTTCCTATTTCACTGGGTTTTCCCCGTGGTACGCTCCCCGGTATGCTCTCCGGTGCGCGTACCGGGCACTCCCCCCGTGAAAATCAGAAAAAAAACTTTTTTTTTGTCCCGCAGGACCCTTTTATGGCCCCCACATCAAACCTAGGGGGCGAGGGGGGGTGTACCCTGCCCCCTTTTGGTCATTTCCCCCTTTGTTTTTTGCCACCTCTTGTATCTCGATCCTACCGAGACACAAGATGGCGGCCACTGCGGACTGTTACAGACACCCGAGAGCCAATCAGATTTCCGTGCGCAAGTCGCGTAGCGCGCCCGGTGCGCTCCCCGGTACGCGTACCGGGGCGCGCTTATAGATATATATTTTTTTTTTTACTCAAATTACTCAAAATCCTCTGGAGCACATATCTTGAGACATAGCAAAGGCACATCGGGCTACCAGTCCCTACAATTTTGCCAAGTTTGGTGAAAATCCATTCAGCTGTTCGAGCTGAAAGTGAGTTTGACCGCCCTATGGAAATTAACATGGGGAAAACACGTTTTGGGACCACCCTTTTATCTCGGCCCCCGCTTGACGAATGCCCCCCAAACTTTCAGGGAAGGAGCGGAGCGCCGCGAGGCAAAGTTGAGGAAAATTTCAGGCAGATTCCTCAACCGGCGCCAAAGTTATTCCGAATAGAATGTTGCGATTTCCCTATGGAAAACAATCCTAACTATAACTACCTACTGGCGACAGCCAGTAGGTAATATGTGTATATATATATATATATATATATATATGTATATATATATATATATTCACTGAAAAAACCATAGGTTATAGACCATATATAGTTAGGAATTAGCATTTACAAAACCTTGAAAATTCACTGAAAAAACCATAGGTTATAGACCATATATAGTTAGGGATTAGCATTTACAAAACCTTATTTTACTCACACAAAACCATTGAAATTCCATATATAGTTAGTTGTACTAACTATATATCGCGCACCCGCAATCCACTGCTGATCATGTCACATATTACATCATTCATGACATGGTCAGTGACATCACTGATGACATCTCAAATGACATCACTGATGACATCACTGATGACATCTCAATGACATGACTGATGACATCACTGATGACATCTCAAATGACATCACTGATGACATCTCAAATGTCTTACATATTGAAGAATGAGTGGATGTATAAGTGTCTGGATGAAGGATTTAGTAGGTGTGTGACTGACTGTATGAGTGAGTGATTAAATGTGTGTCACTGAGTGCATGGGTTAGTCAGTAAACTGTCTTAATTTGTGCATCATTATGTCTGTTGTTCTGTAAACTGCTGCATGTGTTGATCAGTAGCTATATGAGTAAGTATATGGGTTATTGATTGGTTGCCCAAGTATTTGTATGGGAGACTGAGTGTGTGTGTGGGTGGCTGGGAGGTGTATGACTCTGTGCATAGATGTGTAAGCAGTTGATTCACTAGATATATGGATTCAAAAGTGCATGTGGAAACAGGTGTATGGGCGGTTGACTGAGTGCATTGGTGAGTGAATGGATATCTGAGTGCTACATGTCAAAGTAAGAACATATGTAAAACACAGTACATGTGAGAGTTGACATATATAAATAACTGTGCATAAGAGTCCGTGAATGTGTGAGTGGCTGTATTGATCATTGTGAACTTGTATCAGGGATTGTAAAAGAGAGTAAATATGTGTTAGTATATGTTTGAATAAGTAAGGTATGTATAACTGTATAGTTGAGGAAATGGAGGTGTAATTGATTCTTTGCATGACTGAGTAGGTGTGTGAGTAACTCCATTGATGAGTGACAGTCTGTGAGTGTCTGTTTACACTGAGTGTATCTAAGGTTATTTTAGAGTCTGAAGAAGTTCATCGTATTATCACATGAATGATGTCATCAGTGATGTCATCAGTAATGTCAAATGAGATGTCATCAGTGATGTCATCAGTGATGTCATTTGAGATGTCATCAGTGATGTCATCAGTGATGTCACTGACCATGTCATGAATGATGTAATATGTGACATGATCAGCAGTGGATTGCGGGTGCGCGATATATAGTTAGTACAACTAACTATATATGGAATTTCAATGGTTTTGTGTGAGTAAAATAAGGTTTTGTAAATGCTAATCCCTAACTATATATGGTCTATAACCTATGGTTTTTTCAGTGAATTTTCAAGGTTTTGTAAATGCTAATTCCTAACTATATATGGTCTATAACCTATGGTTTTTTCAGTGAATTTCAATGGTTTTTTAATAGCAAATATCAAAACCTTTACAATGTATTCTTCTTTAAATCGAAAAATATTTTTTACATGTTTTTAATACAATTTTTTTTTATTATTTTTATTGTTTCGCTCCCGGTACGCAAACCGGTTAGCTTCCCGTTAGCTCAATTCGGAGCCGCGACCCGGTCCGCGAACCGGTAAACGTTCCGTTTGCGCACCTCTCGCGTTAGAAAACAACACCGTGACGCGTCTCGTCAGCATGACGTTTCGCGTTCTCGCGTGATACGTCATATGACGTGTTACGTTCGCGTACCCGGAAGCGCAGCGGTACGCGAACCGGAAGCGATCCGCGGCGCGGCGCCGACCGCGTAACGTAAACACAGCAGGTCATGTGACTCGGTAATAACACTTTTCATTGGTTCATTTCACTTTTGGTTTCCTAATGATGTAATACTAGGTCATGTGATCTAAAATGAACACTTTTCATTGGTTTAGAACTTTTGCTTTTCCCAAATGATGAAAACCCCTCCTTCTTTCCTCACTCTGACTTTCATCTTGGTGAGAGAAAGACCCTTTATTTACACTTTGACATGGCTTCATTAGTAGCTTCAGCTGGTTCTAACCCACCACCTCCACCAAATCCAAATAAGAGAGGACCACCTGCTGAAGTAATTTTGCAAGAAGAGGAAGAACAGGAAGAGGAGGAAGAGGAGGAAGAGCCAAGGTTTTTGCCAGAGGAGCCCAGGAGGTACAATCGAAAAGAGAATTACATTTGGCAATTCTATAGATTTCCTGAGGGGCAAAAAAAAGTGAATGCACGCTACGTGTTTTGCCGTATATGCGGTGATAGATTGTCAAGGGGAACTGAAAAAAAATACAGTTACGGCAATCACACTATGCATCGGCATATGAGTAGGTGGCACCCAATTAATTATAGTGCTGCCCAGCTACGTGATGAGCAACAAAATCCCCTCCCAATGGCAAGAAGATCGGTTGTTCCAGAGGTGTCGGGACCAGAGGCGAGGGAGATGATCCCAAACATTCAAATGTTGTTTGGGCACGTGAAGCAAGTGTGCGTGCACTGCGGCGAATTCATCTGCTACAGGGAAAGTAGCATCATTTTGATTATGAGAGCTATTCAGAATCATGTTAATGTTTGTCCGAGACGCCCCAAAAAATAAATTCTTTTTTTTTTGTTGCTCCTGTTGAGCCCTTTACAATGGATCGTTTTTGTTTCCCCCCCCCCAAAAAAAAACCAAAAAAAATATAAAAACGTTCAGAAAATACAAAAAAAGTAAAAAAATGTTCAAAAAATACTAAAAAAAATATAAAACAACAAAAACATAAAAAAAAAGTTTTTTTCAGAACTACCTCCCCGTTATAAAAAAATTGGTAGAATATTTGGAACTCTGCCAACCTTTATTTCTCTTAGTTCGCTCCCCGGAGCGCTACCCGGTACGCGTACCGGAAGCTAACCAAAAAAAATATTTTTTAAAAAAAAGAACAGTAAGTATAAGGTAAGCAAACAGACAGTTATGTGAAAAGAAAGACAGCTCTAGGGAGTAAACAAGAGATACTGTTACCTACAATCCACTGCTGATGATGTCACATATTACATCATTCATGACATGGTCAGTAACATCATCAGCAGTGGATTGCGGGTAACAGTATCCTTAGTTTACTCCCTATAGCTGTCTTTCTTTTAACATAACTGTCTGTTTCCTTCCCTTATAGTTACTGTTCTTTTTTTTAACATTTTTTTTTGATCAGTCAGAAACAGTGACATTAATAGAAACAGAGAGAGTGAACAAGAGTGAAGAACTATGGTCCTCCTCAGCCACCCTCAGAAAACCAAGGGGGTCAAGATACATCTACCGTGCCCCCTTCTACCCATTCTGAACATTATTTGCCCTCCATCTTGTATCTTGATTCGACCGAAACACAAAATGGTGGACTCCCGTAACGCTGCTGGTTTGCGAACCGGGCCATTCCCGGGAAGCGGTCCAAAAAAAAGGTGGGAAAGTAATTCACAGACACTAAGAGTAATAGAGACGGAGTGAGTGAACAAGACTGAGGAACTATGAGAACAGAGGGACTGAGAAAAAGAGTGGAAGGAGTTGAGTAAGTAGGTAATAGAGAAAGGAATGAGGAAAGTAGCAAAGGCAGGAAACTGAGGGTTAAAGAAGTGAAGCAGTGGATCTAATAGTAGGTGAATGTGATAGAAATGTAACGAAAAGAGTACAACTATTTACCTTATAATTGCCGTTAAATTACTCACTTTTTATTTTTATACTTTCAATCTGTGAAAGAGAGAACCAACATTTGAAAAATATTAAAACATGTATTTAAAAATTACAAAAGACAAGGGAAAAGATTGAAGGACAAATAGTTTTTCAACAACTTTGACACTGACAGAAGCTTCTGCTTCTCCAGGTCCCCTACACAGTCCTAAAGATATACATTTTAAACTAACAGTATCTTGATACAGATGAAGTGAGGCCTATCTTAAAACATGGTGCATCTTTTTCATTGCTCTTGTTTCAGAAAAGTGTCGCTTCAGGATTCCAATAACATGTCTCCTATCCAGAGGTTTGTTTGAGGTGAGGCCTACTCAGAGTTCAAGATGAGATTTACACTTGTTGAAGTGTACAGAGGAGATAAAATCTGTGAAAGTCTACCAATGAAGTGAGTCATGTCCACTGCACTCTTCAACAAAGTAGAAACCTCCTATGTTTCCCTGGACAGACCTAAACTTGATCTGCACAATGTGATTCGTAATGATAGGAAACACAGGTGATGTAATTGAAATACGTGCAATTTATTTTGCTCATTTCTCAATCACATCACTTGCGTTTCCTTTGCTTAGGTATCTCATTGTGCAGATGTAGTCTAGCATATGAAAGAATACGCAGAAGTGCAGCACTGCATGCAACAACTTTGACACTTACAGAAGCCTCACCTTCTCCATGCCTCCTACTCAGTTCTACATATACATCATAAATGCAAACAGTAGAGAATTAATTATACATGTTAAATGGTTTATTTTTGCTGTTCTCAGAATGTATCAAAATTCACTAAAAACAGTGACTTGAAGGTATTCATCATGTAACAGCGGGGAAAAAAAACACAATCAAAATTATTGTGTTTAAAAAACCCATACAACATCAGAAATCAAAATTCAGAACTCCTTAAAGTTAACTTACTTTCCATGACGTCCAAGGATGTCCTATGAACAGCTTACACTCTTTTGTGCTGTTATTACTTTCAGCCCGCCACTTTCTGAAAGAAAATCTCCATCGTTTTTAAAAACACGTTACATGCAATAAATGACTTCTTGCTCTCTACCACAATTTTCCACAAGGCCAAATCTTGTCAGAGCCATTGATAACTCTTGGATTTCTTGTAAGCCAATCCCGTCATTTGGCATTTCCGCAACTTTCAGAATTAAAATGTTGAAGATCATTTTCACAATCCTGGAATAGTAATATCTTCCCCTTCTTGCTCAGTCATGTTCTACTTTTCCTATGACACTGATACAAGCAGACTTACACTACCCCTATGACTACTACAATTATTTAATTCTCTACATCACTTTTAATCACAAAGCAATGTAAAACAGTAGACAGCATTGTAGACTTACATTCCCTCTACTCCATGTTTTGATTGGCTGCTTCAATTAGTTTATAAAAAGAAACAGTTTTTCTGAACTCATTCAAAGTGCACGTATTTCTCCATAATGTCCAGTCCTATGGTTAGAAGTTATGTCTCTGAACTACACTTATCCTCAAGGCCAAATTGTGTAGGAGCCATTAGAACTTCTTGAAATTCCACAGAGCACATCCCGAGATTCTTTCCCTAAAATTTTGGTTTTAAAAACACCAGGTAAGAGTTTTTAAGGTCATACGGCAATTTTTTTTTGAAAATTAAAACAGAATCATTGCAAAATGACCAGCCATTTCTAGACTTTAAATAAGCTGTGTAATGTCCTGATGTTGTTGAAGGACCGTCATGATATATAATTGCCGCAGTTACAAAAGTCCTTCCTGATATTGACAACTGTGAAGCCACAAAATTTTTAATTCAAGTTGTCAATTTTGTTCCATCAGGCCTACATCGTTGGAACATTAAAATGACATACTGGCCATATGTTCGTATAAATAATGTGGACATCATTTCAGATTTACATTGGCTACACTCCATGTTGTGATCAGCTGCTTTTACTAGCTTATTAAAAGAGACTGATTTACTGTCTGGCAAAGTTAAATATATAAATCTTTCTGAGTCTACACTAGTAGTACTTGATACCATACAGTTCTCGCAGTCATGCTGCCATTGATAAGAAAGCCCAAACAGCTGATCTACATCTACACCTTCAGCATGTAATACATCAAGCATATACATTAAAAACTCCTGACAATCTTGCTGAATATTTTGAGAGAATTGTGTTTGGCCTGAACATCTGTCTAACAGATTTCGAATTTCAGACACACTTTCTATGTTTCTTCTATCAGTGGTACATTTCTCTAACACAGAATTTAACAAACTGCAAAATCTTTGATCAGAATTGACCACAATCTCTTCTTTTACATTTTTTAGAGAAAATAAAACATTTACCACTACATTAGCATAGCAGTTGACACCAGAACTGTTTTCAAACTGAAAACCAACAACATCTTCAACAGAATCCTTTTTGTTTCTGCTTGTAATTTTAGGTTCATTGACTTTTTGTCTTTTTGCTACAACCTCCCCAGTATTGTTCTCATTTCTTCGTTTCCGGCCTACCACACGTTTCTCAAACAAAGGATACTGAGGCAAATGTGGCGCATACTCTCTTCTTAACCTATTGTATTCCTTAACACAATCTAGATCCGCACAAACGTTTGTGACATCACACTCAATCAAGTACAATCCCGATAAAGTTCTAACTCGTGACAATGCCACATATGCCATACCCTCCTTGAACACAGAACTGCCAATATTCACCAATGCACTGTCTACGCTTAAACCTTGCGATTTATGAATTGTCACCGCATATGCCAAGCAAACAGGAAACTGCTTACGGCAAACATATAAGTCTTTTACAAGCAAAAATCTAGCAGAACAACGAGCAATTAGCTGTACTTCCTCAATGCCATCAAATTTAATTTTTAAAAATTCAATTCCATCTCTATTTCTGTATTTCACAAAATCAACAACATTACCCATTGATCCATTTACCAGACCTCTTTCAACATGTAAATTCCTTCTTAAAATTATACGGCAGTTCAAGCACTCATTCAGAGTCTTTTCAAAACCTGCAGTTTTAGATATACTCTTCTCTAATGAATCCAATTTTGTTTTCAGATTCTCAGACAAAATAATTGTTGATCCCATATGCTCTACTCTATCAATAGCTTCCAGTTTCACAATCTCTTGCTTTTCTAAATGCAACATTTTGTTGTTAAATTTGGCACATTCTGCAAGAGTTGGCATCAAACATATTCCAGATTTCTTCTCAGTAATTTTCTGAAAAATATTCTCAGGCACAACATCTTGTTCTGGATATAAATTTGACAGTAATCGTGCATGTAAAGCTTCTTTCCCATGCTCGGTCACTTTTCCAATTCTAACATCTTGTAGAATAGTCTTGTAAACTTCATCCTTCGCCTGACGCATATTTTCATGCAGTTCAGCATAATTGAATTTTAACCATATATTGACGTTGCCAATGCTGCCTAGGCACTTCCTGGTATCTTCATGCGTGAGCATTTTGAACACAGGTTGCCCTTTCACTGGTGTCAGCTGCAAAAGATCTCCGAAAACAATGATGTGTTTGCCACCAAATAACACATCATACTCTGTTTTGAGAACTTCTTGCATCCTCAAATGCACAAAAGCAAGCATGACATTGGAAACCATGCTTACTTCGTCAATGATAAGAAGTTTCATTTTCCTCAAGATTCTTGAAACTTCAAAACAAGCATCTCCAGATAGCTTGTGATATTGTAATTTGTTGTCATGCTCCACTGGCAGCATCAGTAAACGATGTAAAGTAATCCCTTTAATATTATGTGCTGCCAGTCCAGTTGGAGCAGTGACAACACAAGACAGCGATGACTCTGTCCTTTCCTGCAAATAGCATGAAATTGCTTTAATGAGGAAACTTTTTCCAGTTCCCGCTTCTCCACTCACGTACAGTCGGACAGGCTTCAACGACGTACATGAGCACTCTTTCTTATCATGACTTAATCCATGATCAATTTGCATGGTAACTTCGTCATATATTTTCCTCTGCTCAACGTTAAGTTGTCTTTCCAACTCTTCTAAGTTAACCGCATCCTCCTGAGCATGTGCCATGGCTCTTTCCACTTCATTCATAGCAGTGGCAGCTTCATTTTCAATAACAGGTCCTCCTAGTGGATCCTGACTCAATGAAGCAGAACTCTGACTGTCCTGAGAACTGTCTCTGGCAATCTCGGCTGCAATCGTTGCTTCCTGCTCAATTTCCGCATTCAACATTTCTACATATTTGGGAAAAGCAGGACATTCTATGGTCTCCTTGGCGGCATTGAAAGAGTCTTCGTAACAGAGGAAATCTCCAAGCAGTTCCTCTTCTGCACGCCAAGGCTTGAAAAGTTGCAAAAGTGCTAAATAGAAAAACTCCTTTTTTTCAGGAGATTCGCCACTCAATTTTCGATGGTTTACCAAGTGGCATTTTCTTTGCTTGACCAGACATCCCTCACTTCCTATTACAGCATACACTCCTTTCTCAGTATCTTCTTTGATGTTCCTCTTGAATATGTAATTTTGCAGAACCTCATACAGACAAACATTCTCGAGGTGACTGCTTCGATTTGGATAATATGTATCCAACATGTTTGTCTTCAAAATGTCGGTACTGTTTGGCTCCTTTTCCGCCAAATACTCAATTTCCCGCACAGGTTTGAGAACTCGATTACGCGTTGCAGCAAGACCAAGACTCGCCCAAACGATACTCCTGGACTTGGCATAGAGACTTGCTGAAGACAACCGGTCAGAACATTCGTACGCTCCGATTTCTCGATGCGACAACATCTTCAGACTGAAACTGTACAACTTCTTGCTGAGGCTCTTTTCATGGGAAATGTCCTCCCACATATCCTTCAATTCTGTCTTCTCTTTTTTGGTGATGTAAGACGTCACATACCGAGCCACAGCCATACAGTTATCAGCCACAAACTGTATATCCATGTTAGCATTCCACATGGACAAAATCACCGGGTTGTAGTCGTTGATGTACTTGGACTCTTCGTTCCTCTTCAAATTGTAAGTGTTTTTAGGTGATTTCTTCATGACATTGTGTCGCAGCGAAGACATCAAACTGTTTACTCTTCCTTTATAAATCACCGGTCGTGGAAAGCCGAAACGACATTTAGTGTAGAACTTGTCCTTGTTTCGGAATTTACGACGGCAGTACTTTCCACATCGATGGCTTTGGAAACGCAGAACTTTTTCTCTTAGGCTTTTCTTCTCCTTTGCATTTGGAACAGCACACGTAGAATACTGTTGGATGAAACTCATCACTGAGTCTTCTGGATCCGTTCCAAATTTAGGTGCATCCTTGATCCACAGCAACATATGTATATGAGGAGCACCTCTTGCTTGGTACTCCTTTCTCCAGAAGAAATCCAACACCTCTCCAAGAGGTGGATTCTTCTTATTCATGATGAAAGACATCATAGCTTCAAATCTATGATTGAAGTACCTACATACATTGACTGGATCCAAAGAGCACAGTTCTCCGGGTGTCTTGAATTCGATGTTATCTACGTTAGCATTTGCCTCTCGTAGAAATTCAAGTAAGTCTTCCCAGCCATACTCGGCACAGCTCAGAGTGAGGAACCATGTGGGAGTACCTAAGTTCCTCAGCATACATTTTAAATCACCATGACGACGGTACCAGTACTCATTAGTACCACGCTGACACGCCATGAGATTAATCAGGTGAGAATCCAAAATACTGTCTTGGACATTGACTTTATCCATAAAGTCACTTGCCGAGATGTTTTGCATGTGTATACCACTTTTCAAGATGTGGTTCACTGCATATGACAGTCCAGACAGATCGCTTTCAAACAGGAGATGAAACAAATAAGGAATGCATTGTCGAAACCTAGCATCTCCTGCATACAATCGCAAAGTCCGGTATTCAGAAGCAGGAATTTGATGAGGTCGCTCATCATATCTTCCTCCCTGACCTGTTGGAAAAAGCTGTGGGAAACACCGAGCTTCCAAACTTTCCTCCCAAACACTAATGGGACTCCCTTTGGCTTGTTTCATTTGAAACAACTCAATAGCATTCCCCATGACTTCCTTGGAATGCAAAGGATGAACACTATAATGTTCATATATTTCTTCACTAGTAGAGGGTTCTACTTTCTCAATTTGACCAGCACACAAATCGCTATCCTCTTCCTCACTTACTTCCTCTTCTGCAACATATACATTCTTATAGTATTTATTATTTTTTTTCAAATACAATGTTGCCTTTTTAACTTTCCTAACATCTACTAAATCTTGCCATATTTTCTTATTCTTTGTCGGAACCCCATTAACTAAGATAACCAGAGGTTCCTCTTCCACTTTTTCTACTCCAATTGTGTTAATGTTTTTCTTCAAATCTAGAGGCAAATAAACAACTCTTCCCTTTAATCCTCTCTGTAAATCTGATGGAGGCAATTTCCCTGTCTTTGGCTCCATTCTTACAATAGCCTGAAAGGGATGGATACTTTGAATCAAAATAGATTCATAAGTATTTAAATCCTTCAATTCAGAAGGAATCTCAACCAATTCCAGATTATTATGAACTGCTCTAGCAGGCATCTGGTTTTGATTTAATTTGCAAGAACAATAAGTACACACACGTTGATCCAATCCCAAATCAAAACAATTTTCTACCATCAAGTATGTTGCAAAATCCTTCCATTCACTATTATTTTCCCTTTCACTTTTTGCATATAAATCCACTAACTTAGTCTGATTCTTATAATAAGTGCGTCGACAACACACACAAGTGAAATTCGGCCTCTCACTTGATTTCACCTCAAACGTCGCAATTTCCCTCTGGAAATTATCTGTACTGGAAACATGTACACTATCTTCAACAAGACCCTCTTCTTCTTGGTCAATTTCAACATTCTCCTCTTTACTTCCAAAGTAACAAAACTCAATTTCTTCACATATATTCTTCACATCTATTTCAGAACCATGCAAAAGAGCAGCGCATAATTGTTTAAGCATAATTGCTGGACTCTTAGCATAATACAACATTCTAACTAATTTCCTCACTTTGTTATGATGCACTGCTAGCATCCTGAAATGATGAAAAACACTCTGGCATACTCTCCTGGAAAGACAAGCCAGTGAATGTCCATGCAAACCTGTCACTTCTCTTACTCTGCAAGGATCTAATTCTTGCAACAACATCATTTTCTGCTTCAAACTTTTCTTATTAAATGACCGTACAAAATCACAAAGCAAATTGATGGAATCCTGTCGCACACTGCAAATACTACTACACTTCCAGGTGTACACAGGACCCTTAGCACGTCTTCCTAAAACCTCATTACCTAACACCTCTTCTGCCTCTGTTGTCACAAGTTTTTCTTTTTCAACTGGACAACCATCTTTCACTTCATAAGCACGACCACTGGTGTCAACTGCATGCACCAAATCATTATCCTGGAAATAACTCTCCTCATTAAAAAATGCCTCACAGCTTGAACTATGCATCCATTCTCCAGAAAAAACTTCACAAAAATTACTACGATTAACTATTCTCTTCCATCTACTATTTCTTTTGAAATCAAAAATTGCCTTGTTTAGCTTCCTAATTCTATTGATTATCAAAATAAATAACTTACGTTTAATTTCAAATGCCTGATCAATAACTTTCTCAACTTTTTTTTTGTCTTATAAAAAACTAGTTTATGTTGACCTTTCTTAATATTTTTTAACAAATTGCCAATTATCCTGTTCCGGAACATTCGTTTACGAATCTCCCTAAACTGTTGTTTCCTTCTACTATCATGCACAGAGTTATCTCTTGCTCTAGCAGTAACATTTTTCATTGGCCTTTCTTTTCCATTTGATTTCCTTCTCTTTTTATGGACTGAAACATTTTCTGTAGTAATATTTTTTTTATTACACATATTTCTTATAAAGTGTTTTGTGCTCTTACCCGGTGCTTTCTTCGTGACTTGACAAATCTTTTTGTTAGAGGACTGCTGCGTATTATTTTTCACCTGCTGTCTTTGACGTTTTGCAGCCTTTCTCTGTCTTTCTATTGTAGGCATGGTGAAATCTTGAAATGATCTGCAGTTGAATCTGTGGAAAAATATAATAAATAATGTTATTAACCATTATTACCAAACAGTAAATCAGTAACAGTGATAAAAAACTTAACACACTACTTGACATTTTAATTAGAAGATTTTTTAGTCGTTGGCAAATTTACAATACAGAAATACCAGAAAAGAAATGACATTTATATTTATGTTACCTATGCTATTTTATATGTGAATCTGATCTAATTTTATGAGCATATTTTAATATTTTATTGAAGACACTACACATAACCTGCTTTTGAAGGTGTCTTTATTTTTAAATTAAACGGTTTCCTTTTTACTTTTTATTAATTATACATTTTAAAAATAAATGTTTATATTTCCAAAGGCTCAAGCAGGTCAGCTTCCCATCCTATATCATATAATTCGGACAAATCTGCATCCTCATCACGCTCTTCTTCATCCTCAGGATTTAAATCATCCAATGGATCAACATCCACTGATGTTTCAATTACAAGTTCAATGATGAGGTCAAAATCAACTGATTGCAGATTGTCGCTCATGTTGAGGTTGTCTTTATCTTTAAAGAAAGATAACAACAATGAGATGTTGCAGAGTAAGAGACAAATCTCACAGATTATAATAGTAAAATTGTTTAACAAGAGTAACATTTTGCAGCTATTATTTAGCCATGTCCAGCGATGCTGAGCAGGTGAAGCCTATGTCTAATTTTTCACTGAACAGGACTCATCTGTTCTTAACCTTGGATAAGCCTCACCGACTCTGTGTCCCCTGCACATACTTAAATGTAAAGGGGCAGATTTATGTTAAATGGCACATCCCCAGGCATGCACCAGTTAACGTGCACCACTGCTCTGCCACCCATGTTGTGCCGCATTTACAATCAGATAGGAGAAACCTGTGTCAAAACCCTGCACCTGCTTGAAGCAGGCATAGGTCTTGACGCAACATTGTGGAGATGGTGCACCCCTGAGCCTTGCTGGAGCTGCATCGCACTTGCGATACAACTCCAGCAATGCGCCACCTTAACGGCACAGATGCGTCAAGCATCTGTGCCGTTTTTGCCCCATGCTGCGCCGCATTGTAAATGCAGCACACCATGGGTGGCGGAACAGCGGCGCAAGATGACTGGCACATCCCTGGTGATGCACCAGTCATCATAAATCTATCCCTAAGCTTCTTATCTTGTTAGATATGAACTGCCATATGTATCATCAAAATATTTTGCATTTCCTAAATAGCGAATTTTAAGGAATAAATAGCGATTCTTTACCATTCCTAATTTGCGATGAGCAAATTGCTAATTGCAAGTTACCCATTCATTTCCATGGGCTAGGAGGCTCATAGGAATGAAGGTTTAATTTGCGATTAGCAATTTGCTCATCACAAATTAGGAATTTTTCCAAGGGTGCAGGGGTGTCTCAAGAACACCCTGCTGCACCCCTGAAAAAGAAATTTGGGGGCATATGGCACACATACATGCCCTAAGGGCATGTGTTGGCGTCATATGGGACCTTTTGTTTTTTTTAAAAAAAGCTTTTTGAAAAGAATTCACAAATTACCACCAATTTACCACAATAGTTTCCAAATCCTTAATGTCATTTTTTACATATTTTTTGTTTGATACATTGCATTTAAGTAGTCACAAAATTTGCAAATCCTTCAGTGCAATTGCAAAATAAGGAATAGCAAATTTTGCTACTCCTTATTTTGCATCAAACTTGTTTGATACATACCATTTGTCTAATTAACATTCGCAAAGGCCAAAATTCGTAGAATTTTGATCTTTGCGAATGCTAATTAGCTTGATACATATGGCCCCAAGTGAGGCCTGTCTTACGACATGGTGCATCTTTTGCATCACTGCTGCATCGGTTTCATGTGGTACGTTTTTTTTACACCATGACATATCTGCCTAAATGCATCAATTTGTAATGTTGTCGCCTCATAGCAAATCTTTTGCACCACCGCTGCATCATAAAAGTGACGCACAGTGGCACAAAAGAGGCATAAACCTATCATAAATCTGTCCCTAGCATTTTAAATGATTAATCCAGGATGACGATAAAGTGTGGCCTATCCAGAGGTTTGTTTAAGGTGAGGCCTACTCAGGATTGCAGATTAAAGTTACGCTTGATGAAGAATACAGAGGAGATAATACATGTAAAGGCCTACCAATGAAGTAAGTAATGTGCACTTTATTGCGCCAGTCATCATAAATGTATCCCTAAGCTTCTTATCTTGTTACAGATCAACCACCATATCTACCATCAAACTATTTTGCATTTCCTAAATAGCAAATTTTAAGGAATAAATAGGAATTCTTTACTATTCCTAATTTGCAATGAGCAAATTGCTAATTGCAAATTACCCATTCATTTCCATGGGCTAGGAGGCTCATAGGAATGAAGGTTGCAATTTGCGATTAGCAATTAGCTCATCGCAAAATAGGAATTTTTTCAAGCGTGCAGGGGTATCTCAAGAACACCCTGCTGCACCCCTGAAAAATAAATTTGGGGGCATATGGCACACCTACATGCCCTAAGGGCATGTATGGGCGTCATATGGGACCTTTTGTTTTTTGGAAAAAAATGCTTTTTGAAAAGAATTCGCAAATTACCACAAACTAGAAGTTGGTGGTAGTTTCCAAATCCTTAATATCATTTTTTACATATTTTTTGTTTGATACATTGCATTTAAGGAATCGCACATTTTGAATTAAGGACATTTTAAGTCATTTCCACATGTGCAGTGTTTTCAAATTATGATTTGAAAATCGTTTTTGGGGAAAAGTAATGGTTTGCAAATTTATGACAAGGACATAATGGTGTATGTTTCTCTATAAGGCATTTCAGTGTCTCTGATGTCATTTTTCCCATATTACATTATAAGACCTTTCCCCATGGAGCACATTCCTTGTAAATATGCTCCCACCTGTGCATGGCGAATTTAGATTTTGACTGTTTGAGTCACATAGCCATGTTAAAAGTGACCCAAAAAAATTGCAAACGTTTTAAAAAAACACATTCATGTGTCTTAAGGACATTTTAAGTCATTTCCCCATGGACAATGTTTTCTAAGTGGCGCAAAAGAGGCATACACCTATCATAAATCTGTCCCTAGCATTTTAAATGATTAAATCAAGATAACAACAAGATGTGGCCTATCCAGAGGTTTGTTTAAAGTGAGGCCTACTCAGGATTGCAGATTAAAGTTACGCTTGATGAAGAATAAAGAGGAGATAATACATGTAAAGCTCTACCAATGAAGTAAGTGATTTCTACTTCATTGCGCCAGTCATCATAAATGTATGCCTAAGCTTCTTATCTTGTTAGACATCAACCGCCATATGTATCATATAACTATATTGCATTTCCAAAAAAGCGAATTTTAAGGAATAAATAGCGATTCTTTACCATTCCAAATTTGCGATGAGAAAATTGCTAATTGCAAATTACCCATTCATTTCCATGGGCTAGGAGGCTCATATAAATGAAGGTGCAATTTGCGATTAACAATGTGCTCATCACAAATTAGGAATTTTTCCAAAGCTGCAGGGGTGTCTCAATAACACCCTGCTGCACCCCTGAAAAATAAATTTGGGGGCATATGGCGCACATAAATTTTAACAACATTCCTTTACCTCAAAAACGATTTTCAAATCATAATTTCAAAACACTACACATGGGAAAATTACTTAAAATGTCCTTAAGACACATAAAAGCGTTTTTTGATTGCCTTTCCTGCATGGTTGGGTCACTTTTAACATGGCTATGTAACACAAACATTCAAAATCTAAATTTTCCATTCACATGTGGGAGCATGTTTACAAGCAATTTGCGCCACAGAGAAAGGTCTTACACTAAAATGAGAAAAATAACATCAGGGACAGTCAATTGCCTTATAAAGAAGCATACACCATTATGTCCTTGTCATGAATTTAAAAACAATTCCTTTACCCCAAAAACGATTTTCAAATCATAATTTCAAAACACTGCACATGGGAAAATGACTTAAAATGTCATTAAGACACATGAAAGCGTTTTTTGATTGCCTTTCCAGCATGGTTGGGTCACTTTTAACATGGCTATGTAACACAAACATTTAAAATTTAAAATTACCATGCACAGGTGGGAGCATATTTACAAGCAATTTGCGCCACAGAGAAAAGTCTTACATTAAAATGGGAAAAATAACATCAGGGACAGTCAATTGCCTTATAAAGAAGCATACACCATTATGTCCTTGTCATAAATTTAAAAACAATTCCTTTACCTCAAAAACGATTTTCAATTCATAATTTCAAAACACTGCACATGGGAAAATTACTTAAAATGTCCTTAAGACACATAAAAGCGTTTTTTGATTGCCTTTCCTGCATGGTTGGGTCACTTTTAACATGGCTATGTAACACAAACATTCAAAACCTAAATTTTCCATGCACAGGTGGGAGCATATTTACAAGCAATTTGCGCCACATAATTCATAATTTTCTCCTTAAAGCACACTATTCTCTATCTAACTTAAAGAAATATTTTCTCACCTTAGCAAATACTTTGAGTTTGAAAACAGTCTCAGAAACACACCAATTTGTCTTCAGCAGAGCAAAAGGTATGCACTCCAGAGTCTGCAGCTATCAAAAGCACAGAAATGCTGTAATTCTTCACACATATTTCTCATGTCACCCAATCAAAACTCTTCCCTCACTTTTTTTCAAATGAAAACCCTTCCCCCCTCTGCCCTTTCTGTCTTTTCTGCATGGCAACCACCTCATTGGAAGACTTCTGGTGTTTGCAAGTTCACACAACTTTGTTGCAATTGAACTCTGAACTCTCAGTGCACCTGCATATCCAGTGCATTCTTTCATTTAATGATTTTTTATTGACCATTCAAAATACATCTTTCAAAGAACACATCCGTGCACCCTAACTTTCTGTTTTCAGCAATCAAAATCCACCAATCACTGTTACTGCTTCATGAACACAGAAACTCCACAGTTTTTTTCATTTTAAACTCTCATTTTTTCAACTGCCATTTCATTGCCACACTTCATCTGACTGCAGGAGAACCTTCTCTCACCATGTTTTCTGTCTGGATTGTTGGACATAGTTATATTCACTGGGCTCAAAGGTACGTTGAAAACAGGAAATTACCTAACCTCAATTTACAAGATGTGGAAATTAAGTGGTTTGGCCACAGAGGATTAAAATGTCACCAATTGATACCATTGGTGAAAACCTTTATGCATTTGCCCAAACCTGACCTGTTAATTGTGCACTGTGGAGGTAATGACTTGGGCACTTTGACTGGTGTAGGTCTGGAAATGCTTTTAAAGGACACCTTTGAGCAATTAATGGCACTTTTTCCTCAGACTGCCTTGGTATATTCAAATATATGCCAAAGACAGAAATGGAGGTGGTCAAACCAATTTTGTCCACAAATTGAGAAGTCGAGGAAGCATGTAAACAAATCTGTTTCAGCTTACATGAGAGACCATGGACTGGGCTCCCTGTACAACAATAACTTGCGATACTACATGCAAGATATCTACAGAGGAGATGGAGTTCACTTCTCAGATGAGGGCAACAGAGTTTTCACTCTGAATTTAAGAATGTGCATTGGTACCTACTTATAAGTACCTAAATGTACCATAAACCCAAAAGCTCTTCTCAGAGCTACCCTACATCTAATCACTCACAATTATTATTTTACTCTAACATTTTCACTAATTTTCAACAAAGTACGCTCCCCGGGGCGCTACCCGGTACGCGAACCGGGAGCTAACCTCGCGAAATTTAAAAAAAAAAAAAAAAAATTTCGCACATATGGGCCTCCTCAGCCACCCTCACAAAACCTAGGGGGTCAAGATAAGTCTACCGTGCCCCCTTCTACCCATTCTGAACATTATTTGCCCTCCATCTTGTATCTAAATTCGACCGAAACACAAAATGGTGGACTCCCGGAACGCTTAAGGTTCGCGAACCGGGGCGCTCAACGGTTCGCGTACCAGGTCGCTCCCTGGGAAGCGCACCATCAAAAAAGGTGGGAAAGTAGTTCACAGAAAAGCCACTGGAGACAATTTCACCAAATATAGATTAGCTCATACTACATACCAATCCCTACCATTTTCACAAATTTGATTGGAATTCCATTTAGTCATTTAGCCTGTAGACCTCTCTAAATACCCTGAGGTAAATTACTTCACAAAACACATCTGAAGTGTTGGAATTGACAACCAATGAAAATGTTACTTTCATTTTCTATTTTTTTTACCTGACATTTCATTGGTTATATACCTGAATATATATAAAGGAAGAGAAGAAAACACAGCCATTTTGACTACTACTTCTTGCTGTACATTTCAATAGTATTTTCACTAATTCCTTCAACTTCTTTCTAAAGGTAAGTTTTTATTTTTAAAACTGAAGTATATTGTGCACTATAAGTTAATATGGTAAACTTTTTCTGATAGATATATACTATCCCTCTGTAGTAGTTATAGATTTAGAGAGACTTCTCTGTTATAGTTAAGGATGGAGTTAGGCTTCTCTTGTATAATTATGAATTTACTTACGTTAAATCACATACACATTTTTATATTCCTACTTCCACTCTGATACTATACACTGCCCAAAGATAAATTCACTGATAAAAAATGCCTATCTAAAATTATTCCCAACATTGCCCTATCTCTACTAATATATATTTTTTTAATTCAAATTTCAGGCAAAATGGAAGGCGAAAACCAAGTTTCTTTTGAAATGGACCTGCAAGACAGCAGCCAAGAATTGATTGATACAATTGATACAATTGACATTGAATTTTTCGATGAAACTTGGGACAATGAACTACTGCAATGTGTACAAGCAGTAGATAACCTCCTTGCAAATGAGGACATTTTACACCCTCAGAGACTACAATGTATATTCCATGATAATTATGAAATTTCTGACAATGAAATGTTAGAAAGTTTAATAAATTATGAAACACAATCACATAAAAAAAAATGCTTAAAAAATAAAGAAAATAAAAAATAATCAACAAAAACAACAATCAATTAACATACAGCATTTGAAAAGTCTATCATTCATTTTTCATTGCAGTACGCTGCCCAGAACGCTTCCCGGTTCGCGGACCGGGCGCTCCCCACGCAAAAAAAAAACATTTTTTTTTTGTTTTTTTTGCCCCGCGGGGCCCTTTTAAAACCTCCACATTAAACCTAGGGGGTCAGGGAGGATCTAGTATGCCCCCTTATGGTCATTTTCGCCTTTGTTTTGGCCTCCTCTTGTCTCTCAATCCTACCGAGAGACAAGATGGCGGCCGCTCCGGACTGTTTAGAATGTTGACAGACACCGGAGAGCCAATCAGTTTAGCTACGCGAAGTTCCGGTACGCTTAAGGTCCGCGGACCGGAGCGCTGCCCAGAGCGCGCTTACAGATATATATCTTTTTTTAAACGTTAATTTCTCAAAATCCACTGGAGCACATATATTGAGACCTAGAAAAGGCACATGGGGCTACCAGTCCCTACAATTTTGCCAAGTTTCGTGCAAATCCATTCAGCCGTTCGGGCTAAAAGTGAGGCCAACCGCCCTATGGAAAACTCAATGTTAAAAACACGTTTTGGGACCCCCCTTTTTTCTCGGCCCCCCCTGGACGAACCCCCCCCAAATTTCCAGGGGCTGCTCAGAAACAAAATGTTCCATTTTCCAGAAAATTTCAGCCAATTCCGTCCACAAACGCCAAAGTTATTAGACATAGAATTTTCAAAAATCCCATAGGGAAAAAATCCTAACTATATATACCTACTGGCGACCGCCAGTAGGTAATATATATATATATATATATATATATATATATATATATATATATATATGAAATCAAGGCTCCTCTTCAGCACGCTCTGCGCTCGCAGACACCGCTTCCACGCCAGCAGAAATGAGGAACGGACCAACGAAGTCAGCAAAAGATGTTTTATTACCAAAACAGAACCAGCGACGCGTTTCGAGCTAAAAAGCCCTTGTTCACGCTGCAACATGTTAAGAATAATGATGCTTTTTTATATGCTTATGGTGATGACATCACCTCCCCCTAGTGGTGATCACCAGTGCCACATGTGTAACAAATAGTGAAAACATACTGACGCTGTTAGTCTGTTTTTGCTTTTTAGCTCATGGTACATAGAGACAATACAATTCCTGGTTAAATCCAAGTAGGAACCCTACTGCCACATCAAGATGGTTATTAAAACCCCAAATATCACAGGATGTAAACAATCAATAAACCATCAAAAAAAGGGGCTCGATAAATCATCTCAAATATTATATGTACATGTGCAAATCAATGCATTATAGCAGCGTAAGTTAAAGTGCAATAAGTGTATAAAAAAGTGCATAAGTGAAAGAATATTGCAAAAGGTACAAAGTGCAATGGAAAGCCGCATTACCATCAGAACAGAGATACCTAATGCTTCATAATAATCAACATTTTCAATTTCACAGATTCATAATGGATTGCATTATTAAGTAAAAGGTTCTCTAAAATTTACTAACGGTAAAACTATGTATCAAAAACGTTAAAAAAGAGAATATGTAAAAATAATATCATATCTCATATATATACACACTCACTCATGTCAAGAACAACTATACAATACAAAAACCCCTATACAATAGACAAAAAATATATACATATATATATATATATATATACACATATCTGCTCTAAATTAAAATAATACAATTCAGGTATAAGACTAAACAAAATTCAAACTCAAAAGACTCAAATATCAGAATAAATACAAAACTGTAAAATACCAATAGAGTAGATGAAAGTATATGTTTTGAAAAAATACATGTAAATCCTAGAATCATTGATATATATATATATATATATATATATATATATATATATATATATATATATATATATATATATATATATTCACTGAAATAACCATAGGTTTCAGTGGCATTATAGTTAGTTGGACATTTCACTTGTACAAAAGCATAGAAATTCCCCTGTTATAGTTAGTTCAACTAACTATAACTCACGCGCCCGCAATGCACTGCTGATGACGTCACATATTACATCACTCATGACATCATTGATGACATCGCAAATAACATCACTGATGACATCACTGATGGCATGATCCAGTGAATGTGTGCTTTTCTGAAAATTAAATATGCTATACATATGTATATCTTAAGGTTGATGGAAGAATAAATGGGTATATAAGTGTCTAAATGGATCATTGTTTTTGTAAAATTGAATGTATAACTGACTGATTAAGTGTATCTTAGTGAATACATGGGTTAGCGAGTATTTTTTAAATATGTAAATATCTGTATCAGCCTTTCATTTGTGTATAAAAAACTGCATGGGTTGGTGACTAACTACATGAGTGTCTAATAGTGTCTTTATGAGTAATTACATATGTTTTAAACTAGTATATGTCAGTATTTGTGTATATAAGTGAGTATATGTGAGAGAGATTGGAAGAGTTCATGTATAAATAAGTATGGATTTTTATAAGTGATGGTTTAAGAGAGTAAGTATGTGTAGTTTTCTGTAGAAGTAAGTGTGGTGGTGTGTGTATCACTGTATATGCAAGTAAATGGATATATGATACTTTGTTTGCTTGTGTGACTATATGTGTAAGTCAGGATGTATAGGTGTATGAGTACATATGATGATTGAGTACATGTATGAGTGACTGTATAAGACTGTTGGTGAATGAGTGGATGTGTGTGTAGATCTTGGAATTACTGAATAGGTGTGTTGTAACTGGTATTGGTATGTCCATTGTTTTGAAAATGTTAGTTTCTATTGTTGAGTGTATGGAAAGGTGGCGGGCAGAGTCATTCTTGAACGCCTCCAGCAGTGGGCGGAAGATGGTGCGATCCTCTCGGACCTCCAATTTGGGTTCCGGGAATGCTTGGGGACGACCAAACAAGCTCTAAATTTGTCATTGCTCATAGTCAAATATGTTAGCGCAAAGGGAGGCTCTATCTACATGGTATACGTAGACTTATCCGCAGCCTTCGACTGTGTTTGCCATACTAAACTCTGGTCTGTCCTATCGGAAATGGGTGTCGAAGAACCATTGCTGAACTTTCTGCGTGAACTGTATTCTAACGCATCAGCAAGAGTGAGGTTCGGGGCACAGGGCGAACTAACGGCACCGTTTGGAATAGAGAGAGGAGTTAGACAAGGATTTGTCCTGGCCCCATTCCTCTTCACGCTTTATACCAACGGGCTGGAGAGGGATATGATCAATGGGAGCCGGGACCTTCCTTCAATAAACAATCGACCGATTCCTGCTCTCCTCTATGCCGACGATGCGGTGATACTCGCCAGAACGCCCCTTGAATTGCAGAAGGCACTAAATAGATATGCACAATTTATGGGCAATCTGGACCTACGTATAAACATTAAAAAAACCTTCGTTAATGGCAGGTCCAGGGACAAAAAGGTTAACTAATATTCATTTAGAAAAGGAGAAACTAGTCCTCACAGATCGGTACCCATACCTGGGCATTATCATAGATAACAGACTCAATTGGAAACCCGCTGTCGAGTCCAGAAAACTCCTCCTAATGAGAGCAACTGCGGCTCTGATTAACTTCTCGAAAAAACTAGGTAAAAGGCCCCCGTTAGAACTCCTGCAGATATATAAGGCGAAATGTCAATCAGTTGCACTGTATGGGGCAGCCGTCTGGGGGTACGCAAACAACAATGCTTTGCAACCAGTGGAAAACGCTTTCTTGAGGTTCCTTTTGGCTGTCTCTAAGAGTACCTCTACTTATGCATGTCACCCTGAGCTGGGAATTCCCTACCTTACCGACCTAGCAAAAATAGAACCACTTCTCCTATGGCATCACATATGGTCCACGGATAAAAATGTTTTCACACAGGGGATTATTTTAGACTGTATGTCCTTCGATCACTACTACAAAATTGGCTTGTTGATATATATAAAACGTTTTCTAAGTGAGCTGGGTCTGGAAAATGTTTATCTTGTGCCATCCTCTATTAGCTCTTAACCAAGGAAGACATTGTAGGTATTGTGCTTAGCACACTTAGACGAAATGAGATTGGCTAAAGAGATTACTAAACCATCTGTACAACAGTCCATAGCCTTTCAAACCACATTTTCTATTCAGCCATATTTAGCCTACAACTTTTCTGTGTTTGAAAGATTCCTTTTGGTTAGATTCAGGCTTAATGTATTCCATCGTTGGGTCGTCTTCCCGCAGAGCAATAACTGGGCTGTAGATTTACCTTCATGCCCATGTGATGATATGTCGGTTCAGGCAACAATCCACACTCTATGTTTCTGTAAATTTTATACTGAACATAGAAAGGCCTGGCTGATTCCTATTTTACAATCCCTGGGTATTAGAAGATGTCGCCCGGCCTTGCTCTACTTACAGTTTTTGGAAGTGGAGGGGGTATCGAGATACATTGTAAAAAAAATGTTCGAAATCGACCTAATTTGTAAGAAAATCTGATTTTCCACGATATTAACATTGTATTTGCGTCACTCATTAACTGAAAATATGATCGCTGTATTGCTGTATCAAGTCATATTGTATATTGAATATTTCTTGGGATATGCGGTACGGATCAGCTTGGTATTAGCTTCCCTGTCTCTTAATGTTTAAATATATACATTTCTGTACCAGTCTCTCACTTTGTAATATGTCATGTCATGAGTGATGTAATATGTGACGTCATCAGCAGTGCATTGCAGGCACGTGAGTTATAGTTAGCTGGATTAACTATAACGGGGGAATTTCAATGGTTTTTTATGAGTGAAATGTCCAGCTAACTAAAACATGTGTGAAACCTATGGTTTTTTCACTGAATTTGCAAGGTTTTTTAAATGCTAATTCCTAACTATACCGTGTGTGAAACCTATGTTTTTTTCAGTGAATTTGCAAGGTTTTTTAAATGCTAATTCCTAACTATAACGTGTGTGAAACCTATAGTTTTTTCAGTGAATTTCCAAGGTTTTGTAAAAGATCATTTTTAAATTTACTAATTATTATTTTTTTTTCTTTTTTATACTAACTTTTCTTTTTTATAATAAATACTATTTACATATTATTTTTCCCTTCTTTATATTTCACATTTTATATTTAAATAATTATAAAACAATGTACAAAAATATATATTTTTTTTATTTTCAAACTTTTTTTTACTTTTTTTTAATATGATTACAAGGTCCGCGCACCGTGAGAGCTCCGCCAGCACACCGTTAACTTTCTGTGTGCTTACCGTCGAAAGTTTTTTAATTCCAAAAACGTAATATCTACGATTTAATGTACATTTTAAAGGTAGACAATATCTGCTATAATGAAGAAAATGGGTTTTTTAAACTTTTAAGAACAGTATATTACTTTTTAAAGTAATTACAAATCTCGTGAGGGTACGTCGCACGCGCACGCATCGTAAGAGCTCCGTCAGCGCACCGTAAATGCTTCGAGCGCTTACCCCCGAAAGTTTTATTAACTTAAAAACGTTATATCTACGTATTTATTGTACAATTTAAAGGTACACATTATGTGGGATAATAAAGAAAATGTTTATTTTAAACTTTTAAAGACCGTATATTACTTTATTAAAGCAATTCCGAATCTCGCGAGGGTGCGTCCCACATAAGCGCATCGTAAGATGACGTAAGCGCTCCGTAAATAAATCGTAAACGCATTGCGAGATTACTGTATGCAAGGTCAAGCGCACACAACCTAAGTATGTTCAACGGTTGGTTGTGTATCTTTTGATGGAAGGATAAGATCAGACTTCACTTTAGTTGTTTCTTTCCTTGTTTATTATATCCATTGACAGAGTTTGTTTATACACGAAAACCAGACATACAGAAGGCAGAGCTCATCTCCCCCTTCTCTCCCAGAGAACAGGGTTATCTCTGATCAAGCAGCACCAACAACTACTAGCTACAAAAATTACCTTATACCCACTATCTGTTGAGCGCCGTGCTATTTCTGAATATTGTGATAACCCTACGCTGAACTGTGCATTGCGAGATTACGTAAGCGCTCTGTAAACGCTCCGTGAGCGCACCTTTAGATGACGTCCAACCATGTGACCTTAAAACAAGACATTTTATTGGTTTATAATACTTCCTACTCCAATTGTAGAAAGACCCCTCCCGTGTTCATCTTCTTCTTTGGCTTTCAGAGAAGCAACATCTTTTTTCTACAGCTCCTGGCTTGAGAAAATTGTTTGCAAATGGCTGAACGTGAAGAGTCTGAACATTCTTCTTCAGAAGAATTTGTTGAAGACCCCCGCCCAACCAAAAAAAAGGAGTCTATAGTGTGGAAGTTTTTTTCCTTCCCTGAAGGTTTAAAGAGAGTTAATGCACCACATGTCACATGCAAAATCTGTGACACGGTATTGTCTAGAGGCAATCCAAACAAAAAGTACTCTTTTGGTACTCATAGCATGGAACGCCATGTCAAAAATATGCACCCCAACAATTGGGCTAGAGCTGTGGTGCGAATATCTGATGAGCAGGGCTCTGCTCCAAGTACTTCCACAGCAACAACAAGACCACCACCAATGCCATCTTCCATGGTTGCAAATATCCAGCCGGAACTCAAAAATCTGATGATGCAATGCATACACTGCAGTCAATGAATTGCCTTCGGACAACGGTCCATAGAAGTTATTTTGCAAAAAAGCAGGAGCCACAAGTGCACCAAATAATTTTTTTCTTTATTTTTCATTGTTTGTTCATGTTAAACAATTGTTTTGGTTAAAAAGTTCATTTTTTTTCACCGTTTTTCCAGCAAAAAAACTACCTCTACTGGTCAAGAAAAGAACTATGGGGCATATTACCAAGCAATAGCGATAATTATCGCTATTGCTTGGTTAGTGACAAAATTTTACCGCTGAGCTGCGGCGATTTTTATCGTAGATAAACCTTGGTATTACCAAGGTTTTTCGCAAATGCGATAAAAAACGGCCGCAATGCATGAATATCGCTGAAAAGTCAGCGATATTCATGCATTACCGAGCTAATGCTCTTAGCCATGTTATCCACCTCCCATTGGATAACATGGCTAAGAACTGCTCAGGGAAGGTGTTAGCTTTTGGAGATATTCGCGCTTAGCGCGAATATCTCCAAAAGTTGGTAATAGGAGATAGCGATGTTAGCGACTGTTTCCAGTCGCTAACAACTTGACACGCCCACTTTGCATGTCATTAGTGATAAATATCACTGACATGCAAAGTGGGGCCCAAGATGGTTGCTATCTCCTACTAGATGTCGCTAACTGGTGTTAGCGACAGCTAGGTAATAGGGAGATAATTTTATCTCTGCTTTCTTGGCTTTTAAAGCCAAAAATTCGGAGATAAACCCCCTTGATAATATGCCCCTTTATTTCTATGTTTGTATGTAAAAGTTTGCCATAGTAAATGTCAAAGTGCAAAACTATAAGGATGTGGTACAGCATAAATCTATAGGGTGTTTACCTATAGTATACTCTAGTACTTCCAAAGCACTGAAATGTAACTTATGTATATAAATATGTTACAACTCTATGCTTCAATTTGCACTATTAGTGAAAGTGCGTGAATTAATTTATATGTATTAAGGGCAATTTTATAATCCCCTTGTGTGTCTTTTACACAACTGTTGTCTGAAAGTCAATTCAGTATCATTACAATAAGTCCAACCTTTTTTACATGTTAAATCAGCTGTATAATGTCCTGATATTGTAGAAGGACCATCATGAAAAATAATTGCAATATCTACAAAAGTTCTTAGACCTGCAATCCCTCCGGGACTACCTCCAGGGTGCAACCCTCCCTTCTTTCAATGAGGCACAGGCGGAGTACCTCGATCGTCCCATAGGACTAGAGGAAGTGATTTCGGCGATATCCCGCCTCAAACTGGGTAAATCACCGGGACCGGATGGCTACTCTGCGGCCTTTTACAAGACGTTCTGCCCACAAATAGCCCCTTTACTGCGTGATCTATTCAACACCTTTGACCAACCAGGTGCCGTGCCCCTGGATCTACTAGAGGCCGCGATATCGGTAACACCCAAAAATGGCCGCGACCCCACCCGGTGTGGATCATACCGACCAATATCCCTGTTGAATATAGTACTCAAGCTATACACAGGGATCATAGCGAGCAGACTCGCCCCTTACATGCAGCAACTAGTGGAACCCGATCAAGCCGGATTTATCCCGCAGCGGCAAACCAGCGACCGGGCTGCATGATCCTTACCATCGACGCTGAGAAGGCATTCGACCGAGTGGACTGGCCGTACCTAGACCTGGCACTCCAGAAGTTCTGCATAGGGGAGACTCTCCGCAACCTCATTTTTAATTGTTATCGTCAGCCGACTGCGACGGTCAGAATCAATGGCCATACATCTCCGCGCTTTCCAATTGGCCGGGGGACCAGACAGGGCTGCCCACTGTCCCCCCTGCTGTTCGCTCTCTATATGGAGCCGTTGGGACGGCGTATACGACAACACGGCCTCATTGAGAGTATCCCGTTCGGCGGGGACACGCATAAGGTCAGTCTGTATGCAGACGATATATTGCTTTCCCTGATGTCGCCGATGCAGTCCCTCCGGGCGCTCTTTGTGGAGCTTCACACCTTTGCTCTGGCCTCGGGCTTCAAGGTCAATGTAGAGAAATCGGAGGCCCTGAACATCTCCTTGTCACCTGACGTGTTGGCGGGGGCCATGGTCGAGTACGACCTACAGTGGTCCGCCTCCCCCATTTCCTATCTAGGGGTTCTGTTGGCACCGACGGTACGAGCTACAGCAGAAGCCAACTACGTGAGGCTCAGCACACGCCTCAATGGAGAACTCCGGCGGTGGAAACACCTCACGCTCTCCTGGCTGGGCCGCATTGCGGCTATCAAAATGACTTTGCTGCCACAGATTCTTTTTGTTTTTACAACTCTCCCCCTACGCCCGCCGGCGGGGTGGCTCCAGAAAACGCAATCTGACCTAGCGCGGTATATCTGGAATGGCCGGCGCCCGCACTTTAAGCATTTGATTGCTACACTCCCCCCGCTCATGCTGGAGTAGGCATACCTGACCTCACCCTATACTTCTAAGCCGCCCAGCTGCGCACACTAGTAGAATGGCATCAACTGGAATCCAGTAAACACTGGCTCTTCCAGGACCAGGCGGTAGCGGGCCGGCCGCTGCAGGATGTCCCTTTTTTACCGCGTCGCCATAGGCCGCCCAATCTCTATGCATCACAGATCACGAGCACGGTCCTGGGCATTTGGGACACAGTGGCGATACGGCAGGGCTTCACCTCATTGCCCTCCCCGATGACACCGATCTTCAGCAACCCGGACTTCTCCCCGGGCCTTGACCCTCAGGCGTTTGCGATTTGGAGGACGACGCCCTGCAGAGCTTGGGTCATATGTTTGACCTTAACGGTATTCTTCCCTTTCCGAAGGTGAAGAAGGATTATGGCATACCGGAATCCGACTGCCTGCCATATCTACAGGTCCGTCACTGGGTTCTTCATCCGTCCATTAAACCCGGCGCACAGCGACACCTCACGCCGTACGAAAAATGACTGTTGACACGTACCTCCGATAGAAAGCTGCTCTCAGACTTGTATCAACACTTACTACTCACTAACATTCACTCCTACATTGCGGGGAGGGTCAGGTGGGAGAGAGACCTTGGGAGGGCACTTACTCACAAGGAATGGGAGGGCATATATCACAGAGCCCTCCACTCAGCCTATCACATGGGCCTTACTAAAACGCTGACTAAAGTGGCCACATATTGGTATCACACACCGGAACGCCTACACCGCTGGGACTCCCGAGTCACTGATCGCTGCTGGAGGGGATGCAGGGAGCTCGGTACCCTAGAACACCTACTCTGGAGCTGTGAACATCTGCAACCTTACTGGACCACAATCCTCGGCTTGATAGATATGCACCTAGACACTCAACTTCCCAGATTCCCTGCCTATGTGCTGCTCGGCCTCCCTAACGCCTTGATGTACCCCCTGAAGTCCTTGAGGGGGAGACTCATAGCGATTGCACTGGGAGCAGCGATACAGAACATTGTGGCACACTGGAGGGATGGTCAGCCTCCTCAGCAACTTGGGTGGTTGCCTAGGCTATGGACAATACTAGGGATGGAGAAGCTATCACTGGCAAAGGCTGGGCGGGGAGAAGACTTTGCAGAACTTTGGCGGCCGTTCCTGACCCTACTCACCGGGGAGTTCAGGGAGCTGAGCTGTACCCGATACCTGCGGCTGCTGCGCTTGGCGCATACCCCACTCGCAGACCCTACAACACAATCACGTAAGCCGAGAGCTCGGAGGCGCGCAACCCCCCAGGAAATGCTTTAAAGTGGCGCCAGTCTCCTGCAGCTCTTTACTCGTTGGACAAGGAGGGGGGCGGGATGGGTGAGGTTGGGGGGGAATTGTTGGGGTTGTCACTGTTCTGCTTAACAGCATACTACATTCGAAGACGGCTCCCGAACCCTAACAACGCGGCCGGCCCAGTTGGGTTGTAGGCGACTTGCTGTGTGTTACACCAAATGAACTGGGCTCATCGCAGACCTTCTTACTTGCTTGTATTATCATGGGTGGGTCCGTGCCACTTCAAGCACGAGCCGTTGTACCTTTTGTGATGTTTTTCTTGCAATAAAAAGATTTAATACTAAATAATGTTGATAACATTTCTGAGTTACATTGGGTACAGACCATGTTTTCATCTGCTTCCCTAACTAGATTATTAAAAGACACTGATTTGCAGTCTGGTAAAGTCAAATATATACATCTTTCAGTGTCTATTATAGTACTACTTGAAAAGGAACAATTGTTACAGTCATGTTGCCATTTAAAAGGAAGGCCAAAAATATTTTCAATATCTATACCTTCATCTTGCAATACAACAAGCATATACATTAGAAATTCCTGACAATCTTGCTGAATATTCTGTGAAAATTGATATACACCAGAAAATATGTCTAAAACATTTCGGATATCAGAAACACTTTCTATTTTTGTTTTATCACTGCTACATTTCTCAAAGACAGAATTCAACAAACAACAGAATCTTTGATCCCGATTTTCAACAATCTGTTCTTGTAAAGTTTGGAGAAAAAAAACAACATTAACCACTACATTTGCATAGCAGTTGACACCAGAACTGTTTTCAAACTGAAATCCAACAACATCTTCAACAGAATCCTTTTCCTTACTGCTTACAATTACTGGTTCATCTACTTTTTTTCTTTTTGCTACAACCTCGCTACAATTTTCTCATTTCTTCTTTTCTGACCTACCACACGCATTTCAAATAAAGGATATTGAGGTAAATTTGGAGCATATTCTCTTCTTAACCTATTATATTCTTTTACACAATTTAGATCTGCACTAATCTTTCTGTCATCAAAATCAATCAAGTATAATCCAGATAAAGTTCTGACTCGAGATAAAGCAACATATGCCATATCATCCTTGAACACAAAACTTCCAATATTCACCAAAGCACTATCTACACTTAAACCTTGAGATTTATGAATAGTCACCACATATGCCAAACAAACAGGAAACTGTTTTCGGCGGACATATAAATCTTTGACAAGCAAAAACCGAGCAGAACAATGACTCAATTGTTGTACTTCTTCAATTTCATCAAATTTAATTTTCAAAAATTCAATTTCATCTCTATTTCGGTAATTCACAAAATCAACAACATGACCCATTGCTCCATTTACCAAACCTCTTTCAACATGTAAATTCAGTCGTAAAATTATACAACAATTTAAACATGCATACAGACTCTTTTCAAAACCAGAAGTTTTAGATATTGTCTTCTCTGAAGAATCCAATTTTGACTTCAACTTTTCTGACAAAATAATAGTAGCTCCTTCATGCTCTATTCTACCAATAGCTTCCAGTTTTATAATTTCTTGATCTTCTAACTTTAACATTTTGTTGTTCAAGACTGAACATTACTGTAGAGTTGGCATCAGGCATATCACTGATTTATTTTCAGCAATTGTTCTATAAATATTCTCTGTCAGAATATTTTCGTTTGGAAACAAATTTGAAAGTAATCGTGCCTGTAAAGCTTTCTTGCCATGTTCACTTAATTTTCCAATTCCTATATCTTGAAGAATTCTTTTATAATCATCATCCTTTGCCTGTCGCATATTTTGAAGGAGTTCTGTATATGTGAAATATAATCATATATTAACATTTCCAATGCTTCCTAGGAACTTCCTGGTATCTTCATGTGTAGGCATTTTAAACACTGGTTGTCCTTTCACAGGAGTCAGCTGTAGTAGATCTCCAAAAACAATGATGTGTTCGCCTCCAAATAACACATCATTCTCTGTTTTAAGAATGTGTTGCATTCTTAAATGCACAAAAGCAAGCATTACATTTGATACCATGCTTACCTCATCAATAATGAGAAGTTTCATTTTTTTGAGGACTCTGGAAACTTCACAACAAGCTTCTCCAGATAGCTTGTGGTATTCTAATTTATTTTCATGCTCTACTGGCAGCATCAACAAACAATGTAAAGTAATCCCTTTATTGTTATGTGCTGCCAACCCAGTTGGAGCGGTAACAACACAAGAGAGCGATGACTCAGTTCTTTTTTGTAGATAAGTTGCAATTCCTTTAATTAGGAAACTTTTTCCAGTTCCAACTTCTCCACTCACATACAGTCGGACAAGTTTAAATGACGTACATGAGCGCTCTTTTTTATCATGATATAAACCATGCTCAATCTGCTCTGTCACTTCGTCATATATTTGTTTTTGTTCAACATTTAGTTGTTTCTCCAATTCTTCTAAGTTTACTACATCCTCCTGAGCTTGTTCCATGGCTCTTTCCACCTCATCCATGGCAGTGGCAGCTTCATTTTGGATAATTGGTCCTCCTAGTGGATCCTGACTCAATGAAGCAGAACTCTGACTGTCTTGAGAACTGTCTCTAGTAATCTCTGCTGCAATTGTAGCTTCTTGCTGTATTTCGTCATTCAACGTTTGTAAAAACAGGACATTCTATGGTATTTTGGTTGCATTGAATGAATCTTCATAACTGAGAAAATCTCCAAGTAGTTCCTCTTCTGTACGCCATGGCTTAAAGAGTTACAAAAGAGCTAAATAGTAAAATTCCCTTTTGTCAGGAGTTTCGCAACTCAATTTTCGATGATTAATCAAATGTCCTTTTCTTTGTTTCAGTAGACATCCTTCACATCCAATCACAGCATATACTCCTTTATTGATATCTTTTGTAATATTCCTCTTAAAAGTATAGGTGTGCAGTACTCAGATGATTACTTCTATTTGGATAGTATGTATCCAACATGTTTGTCTTCAAAATATCTGTACTGTTTGGTTCTTTCTCTGCTAAATACTCAATTTCTTGTACAGATTTCAAAACTCGGTTTCGTGTTGCAGCAAGACCTAGACTCACCCAAATGATTGTTCTAGATTTTGCATATAGACTTGCAGATGATAACCGATCTGAACATTCATATGCTCCAATTTCTCGATGAGACAACATCTTCAAACTTTAGCTGTATAATTTCTTACTTAGGCTCTTTTCCTGAGAAATTTCCTCCCACATTTCCTTTAGTTCTGTCTTCTCAGATTTTGTGATGTAAGACGTTACATACCGAACCACAGCAATGGAGTTGTCTGCAAAATATTGAATATCCATGTAAGCATTCCACATGGACAAAATGACTGGGTTATAGTCATTTATGTATTTTGACTCTTCATTTCTTTTTAAGTTATAGGTATTTTTCTGTGATTTTCTTGTCACAGTATGTCGCAAAGAAGACATGAAATTGTTAACTCTTCCTTTTGATAATACTGGTCGTGGAAATCCAAAACGACATTTTGAGTAGAACTTGTCCTTGGATTTCTACTTTCGACAACAGTATTTTCCACAACAATGGCTTTGAAACCGTAAGACTTGATGTCTTAAATTGTTTTCTTCTGTACTTTTCGGAACAGCACATGTAGAATACTGTTCAATAAAACTCATCACTGTGTCATGCGAATCTGTTCCAAATCTGGGAGCATCTTTGATCCAGCAGCATATGTATGTGAGGAGCACCTCTTGCTTGATACTCCTTTCTCCAAAAGAAATCAAAAACCTCTCCAAGAGGAGGATTTTTTTTGTTTGTGTTAAAAGACATCATAGCTTCAAATCTATGATTGAAATACCTGTATACATTAACTGGATCCAAAGAGCACAGTTCTCCAGGTGTCTTGAAGTCTATATTTTCTATGTTTGCATTTGCCTCTCAAAGAAATTCAAGTAAGTCTTCCCAAGCATACTCAGCACAGCTAAGAGTAAGGAACCATGTAGGAGTTCCTAAGTTTCTTAGCATACATTTCAATTCCCCATGACGATGGAACCAATACTCGGTAGTACCAAGCTGACAAGCCATGAGATTAATTAGCTGAGAATCCAAAACAGTATCTTTCTGTTGGACTTTGTCCATAAAGTCCCTTGCCGAAACATTTTGCAGATGTACTCAACTGTTTTAGTATATGGTTCACTGCATAAGAAAGTCCAGACAAGTCACTCTCAAACAGAAGATGAAACAAATATGGAATGCATTGGCGAAACCTTGGATCTTCTGCATATAATCTTGATGTCCGGTATTCAGATGCAGGAATTTGCACAGGTCGGTCATCATATCTTCCCCCACACCTGTTGGAAATAACTGAGGAAAACAACGAGCTTCCAAGCTTTCTTCCCATACACTTATAGGACTTCCTTTTGCTTCTTTCATTTGGAATAACTCAATAGCATTCCCCATTACTTCTTTGGAATGCAGAGGATAAACACTATAATGTTCATAAAGGTGTTCACTTCTGCACACATCCACTTTTTTAATTTGCCCAGCTGGCAAATCACTGTCCTCTTCTACTGTTGTTTCCTCTTCTCCTACATACACATTTTTATAGTACGGATTGTTTTTTATCAAATACAACGTTGCCTTTTTTACTTTCCTAACATCCACTAATTCTTGCCAGATTTTCTTACTCTTTGTAGGAACGCCATTAACTAGAATAACTAGAGGTTCCTCTTCCACTTTCTCTACACCAATTGTGTCAATATTTTTCTTAAAATCTAGAGGCAAATAAACAACTCTTCCCTTTAATCCTCTATGTAAATCTGAAGGAGGCAATTTCCCTGTCTTAGGCTCCATGCGAACAATAGCCTGAAATGGATGCACACATTGAATCAAAATAGACTCATAGGTATTTAAATCCATCAATTCAGAAGGAATCTTTTCCAACTCAAGATTATTATGTACAGCTCTAGCAGGCATTTTGTTATCATTTAATTTATTATAACAATATTTACAAATACGTTGATCAGAACCCAAATCAAAACAATTCTCTACCAACAAATAAGTTGCAAAATCCTTCCACTCATTATTATTTTCCTTTTCACTTTTAACATATAAATCAACTAACCTAGTCTGATTCTTATAATGAGTTCGTCGACAACACACACAAGAAAAATTTGGCCTTTCACTTAAAATGACCTTAAACTTTGTAATTTCTTGGTCAAAATTTTCTGTACTTAAATTCTGTATATTTTCATCCACAATGCCTTCTATTACTGCATCAGTTTCAGCACTGTCGTCTTTTTCACCAAAATAACAAAACTCAATTTCTTCACAAATGTTCTTTACATCTAATACAGATCTATGCAAAAGAGCACTGTTTAACTGTTTTAGCTTAAGTGCTGGACTTTTTGCATAATTCAACCTTCTCACTAATTTCCTCACTTCAGTATGATGCACTGCTAACATCCTAAAATGGTGAAAAACACCCTCGCATACTTTTCTAGAAAAACAAGCCAGAGAATGCCCTTGTAAACCTGTTTTTTTTCTCAGTCTGCAAGGGTTCAAGTTCAAGTTCCAGAATTTATATAGCGCACTACTCACCCAGAGGGTCTCAAGGCGCTTGGGGAAGGGGTTCATTATTTATCGAATAGCCAGGTTTTAAGTTCTTTTCTGAAGGAGATGTGGTTCTGTGTAAGGCAGAGGTGGGTGGGGAGTGAGTTCCAGGTCTTGGCCGCCAGGTAGGAGAAGGATCTGCCTCCCATGGTGGATCTTTGGATGCGCGGGATTGCGGCGAGGCCTTGATCGGAGGATCTTAATTGGCGGGTGGCTGTGTAGAAGGATAGTCGAGTGATGAGGCATTCGGGCCCTAGCTTGTAGAGGGCCTTGTGTGCGTGGGTGAGGAGACGGAATGTTATTCTCTTGTTGACGGGGAGCCAGTGGAGGTCTTTCAGGTGGCCGGCAATGTGATTTTGGCGAGGGATGTCCAAAATGAGTCTCGCTGAAGCGTTTTGGATACGTTGGAGTTTTTTCAGTAATTTGGCTGTAATTCCGGCGTAGAGGGTGTTTCCGTAGTCCAGTCGACTCGTGACTAGTGCGTGGGTGACAGTTTTTCTTGTCTCGGCGGGGATCCAACGGAAGATTTTTTTGAGCATACGAAGTACGTTGAAGCAGGAGGATGAGACGGCGTTGACTTGTCTGGTCATTGAGAGAGAGGAGTCTAGGATGAAGCCCAGGTTGCGTGCGTGATCTGTGGGTGTGGGTGCTGTGCCCAGAGCCGAAGGCCACCAAGAGTCGTCCCAGGCAGAGGGGGATGATCCTAAGATGAGCACCTCCGTTTTGTCTGAGTTAAGTTTTAGGCGGCTGGTTTTCATCCATTCGGCCACTTCTTTCATACCTTCGTGAAGATTGGTTTTGGCGGAGTTAGGGTCTTTGGTGAGGGAAAGGATCAGCTGGGTATCGTCAGCGTAGGAGATGATGTTAAGGTTGTGTTGACGCGCGATGGATGCGAGTGGACTCATGTAAACGTTGAAGAGGGTGGGACTGAGTGATGAACCTTGTGGTACCCCGCAGATGACTTCGGTAGCCTCTGATTTGAATGGGGGAAGTCGTACTCTCTGGTAAAAAAGGTCTAATTCTTGCAACATTTTAATCTTTTGTTTAAGACTTTTCTTAGTATGTTTACGTAAGAAATTGTGAAACAAATCAATTGAATCCTGTTGCATATCACAAATACTACTACTATTCCAAGTGTACACCGGAGCCTTAGGACGTCTCCCTAAAGCTTCATCAGCTAACACCTCTTCTGCATTTCTAGGCACAATTTTTTCTTTTTCAATTGGACAACCGTCCTTCACCTCATATGCTCGACCACTGATGTCAACTGCATGCAACACATCATTAGTCTGAAAGTAGGTCTCTTCATTAAAAAATGGCTCACAACTTGAACTATGCTTCCATTCTCCAGAAAAAACATCACAAAATTAGTCCTATTAATTACTCTTTTCCACTTACTTTTTGCTTTCAAAACATTGATTGCCTTGTCTAGTGTACGAATTCTATTGATTACTAAAATATATTTAAAAAAATCACTGCAAAAGCCTAATCAACTATCATCTCTATACTTTTCTTTTTCTTGTAAAAATAGTTTTCCTTTTACAATTCTTTACACTTTTTAATAAATTTAAAACAACTCTGTTATAAAACATTCGCCTACGAATGTCAATGAACTGATTTTTGCGTCTATTACTATAGACCAAATCATCTCCATGTACATTTCCAGCATTTTTTGGGGGGCTCTGCTTTTTCTTTGTAGTTACAGATGAATTTTTCTTCTTTTGCACATTATCCACAATTTTTTTACATTGGGTTAATTTCCTTATAAAATCTTTAGTTGGCTTACCAGGAGCATTCTTTTTTTCTTCTGAACATTTTTTTTATAAATCTTCTAATTGTGTTTTCTTGGACAATAAAGCCTATTTATATTTTTTTCTTTTTGCCTCCTTCGTAGGCATATTCCTTTTTCTTTCTGTAGGTAATTATAATCAGTTGTGAAGAAAAAATAACATGTTATAGACCACTACTAACATACTACATAGCAATTACAATCACTAAATGATATACACACTGGTTTACTTCATAAGTAGGTTTAAAGCACAGCAACTATGTCTGAGCAGTTTAGGAAATCAGGCAGTGAGTGCTGTTTATGAGTTTATAGCAGTGCAGTAGTGTTTCAACATTATGGAGTAATTTGCTGAGAATGGTATTTCAGGGTTCAGCACACCCAGTATCTAATTTGCACAACATAAATACAATTTGGAAATTAAAAGGCCTAAGGCATATACTGCATAGAACTTTGTACAAGTACATCTAGTAATTCATGACTAACTTCATGATTTAGGTGATTTACAACACAAAAGGAATGAAAGTACAAACAGAGATAAAATGATACAAGCAGATGGTGCAGTACTACAGGCGCAAAGACAGGAACGATTTAATATGATGGCACTGTCTAATACACACCAGTAGCCATATCATAATAGGCCTCTGCAAATGTACCTAAGAGGGTGCAGGCAGAGGGTGCATGCAGAGGGACAGGGACGGTATAGACAGAAAATAACATAATGCAGTCAGAGACTACACTGGAACAGGCAGAGGAGAGATGATACAAAGCTGCAGGCAGAGGGGCAGATGGTGTAGTCCAAAAAAAAGATGGTGCAGAGAGAGGGTGAGATATTTCAAGCAGACACACAGATAGTGCAAGAAGTCACAGACATGGTACGCAGGCAGAGAGTGAGATGGCGCAAGCAGAGGGTGAGATGGTGCAGGCAAAGTCAGACATGGCACAGACAGAGGAAGAGATGGCGCAGGCAGAGAGAAACATTACACAAGCAGAGGGTAATATGGCACAGGTAGAGAGAGACATGGCACAGGCAGAGGGAGAGATGGCACAGGCAGAGGGAGAGATGGTGCAGGCAGAGGGAGAGATGGTGCAAGCAGAGGGTGAGATGGCGCAGGCAAAGACAGACATGGCACAGGCAGAGGGGGAGATGGCGCAGGCAGAGAGAAACATGACGCAAGCAGAGGGTAAGATGGTGCAGGCAGAGAGACATGGCACAGGCAAAGAGTGAGATGGCACAGGCAGAGGGAGAGATGGCGCAGGCAGAGAGTGAGATGGCGCAAGCAGAGGGTGAGATGGCACAGTCAGAGGGTGAGATGGCGCAGGCAAAGACAGACATGGCACAGGCAGAGGGTGAGATGGCACAGGCAGAGGGTGAGATGGCACAGGCAGAGGGAGGGATGGCGCAGGCAGAGAGTGAGATGGCGCAAGCAGAGGGTGAGATGGCGCAGGCAGAGGGTGAGATGGTGCAGGCAAAGACAGACATGGCACAGGCAGAGGGTGAGATGGCGCAGGCAGAGACAGACATGGCACAGGCAGAGGGTGAGATGGCGCAGGCAGAGACAGACATGGCACAGGCAGAGCGTGAGATGGCGCAGGCAGAGACAGAAATGGCACAAGCAAAGACAGACATGGCACAGGCAGAGGGAGAGATGGCGCGGGCAGAGAGTGAGATGGCGCAAGCAGAGGGTGAGATGGCACAGGCAGAGAGAAAGATGGCGCAGGCAAAGACAGACATGGCACAGGCAGAGGGTGAGATGGCACAGACAGAGAGTGAGATGGCGCAAGCAGAGGGTGAGATGGTGCAGGCAAAGACAGACAAGGCACAGGCAGAGGGAGAGATGGCGCAGGCAGAGGGTGAGATGGCGGAGGCAGACAGTGAGATGGCGCAAGCAGAGGGTGAGATGGCGCAGGCAAAGACAGTCATGGCACAGGCAGAGGGAGAGATGGCACAGGCAGCGAGAAACATGACGCAAGCAGAGAGTAAGATTGCGCAGACAGAGAGAGACATGGCACAGACAGAGGGTGAGATGGCACAGGCAAAGGGAGAGATGGCGGAGGCAGAGGGTGATATGATTACTACATTACAATGCAGAAAAATGACTCATTTCCAAAATACATTTCCAATACGCACAATTCATTTTTTGCCAGCATTACATACAAACATGAGACACAATACACAGTAAAAAGGGGAGTCTTGGTAGTTTAAACAACCAGTAAGCTATCAGAATTTCAACATCATGTGGTATGCTGATGACACTCTGCTCATCCTTTATCTTAGAAAGGATCTGTATACCATTTAAAATACATGATAATAATTGAGATGGCGCAGGCTGAGGAACAGATGGCACAGGCAGAGAGTTAGATGGCGCAGGCAGAGGGAGAGATGGCGAAGACAGAGGGAGAGATGGTGCAGGCAACGGGGAGATGACGCAGTCAGAGGAAGAGATGGTGCAGGCAGAGGGAGAGATGGCACAGACAGAGGGAGAGATGGCAGAGGCACAGGATGAGATGGCACAGGTAGAGGGTAACATAGCGCAGGCAGAGGGTGAAATGGTGTAGGCAGAGGGGAGATATGATGCAGGTGGAGGGGAGATGGTGCAGGCAGAGAGTGGGATGGCGCAGGCAGAGGGAGAGATGGCGCAGGCAGAGAATGAGATGGCGCAGGCAGAGAGAGAGATGATGCAGACTGAGGGATAGATGCTGCAGGTGGAGGGAGAGATGGCACAGGCAAAGGGAGAGAAGGCGCAGGCAAAGGGAGAGATAGCACAGGCATAGGGACAGATGGCGCAGCCAGAGAGTAAGATGGCGCAGGCAGAGAGTGAGATGGCGCAAGCAGAGGGTAAGATGGCCAAGGCAGAGAGAGACATGGCACAGGCAAAGGGTGAGATACCTCAGGCAAAGGGAAAGATGGCGGAGGCAGAGGGTGAGATAACGCAGGCAGAGAGAGAGATGGCGCAGGCAGAGGGAGAGATGGCGCAGGCAGAGGGAGAGATGACGCAGGCAGAGGGAAAAATGGCACAGGCAGAGATGCTGCAGGCAGAGGGGAGATGGTGCAGACAGAGGGGAGAGATGGTGCAGGCAGAGGGGATATGGCGCAAGCAGAGGAAGAGATGGTGCTGACAGAGGGTGAGATGGCGTAGGCAGACGGAGAGATGGTGCAGCCAGAGAGTGAGATGGAGCAAGCAGAGAGAGACATGGCACAGGCAGAGGGTGAGATGGCACAGGCAAAGGGAGAGATGGCGGAGGCAGAGGGTGAGATGGCACAGGCAGGGGCACAGATGGCGCAGGCAGAGGGTAAGATGGCGCAGGCAGTGTGATCCTGGTCAAAAATTTTAAAACCAAACTTTTTACCAAAACTCATTTACCACACTAAAACAATTAAGACACAGAACACATCCTATCTATTTCAGCGCTACAATACACTGCAGAAACCTGAGTCATTTTCAAAATACATTTCCAATTTGCAACATTACTTTTTGCCAGCAGGATTTATAGAGAAACTGAAGAAGGAAAAAGAACACTGTTGGACAGAAAGGAAGACAGTGAGAGACATTGAAAGAGCGGGAGAGTGAATAACTTCCACATTGCAACTCATTTTTATTATTAACTTAAAATACACAACATATATTCTGTTACAAATTATTAACTCACCTTTAAAATGCTTTTGAAGATTGAGAACAGTGCAAAAAACACACCAGATTTTCTTCAGCAGAATCTCTGAAATGTACCTCAGACACTGCAACCACAAATGGCCCTGATTCCTCTCATTAAACACACATATCTCTGGACATACCCAATGAAATTTCTTCCCACACAAATTCAAAACCAAACTAACATTTTAATTGGTTGTACATTTCAACACTTTCAAACTCACATAATTTTCAACCTTCCCCCACTGCTCTCTCTGCCTGTTACCATCGCCACTCTCCATAGAACACATATCTGAACTCAAAAGGTTAAAAGTTCATCTCTCAATGTTGCAAACCAAAGCAGCAGGTGTGTTTGACCTCTCAATATTCCAGCTTATCCTGTGCAATGTTCCTTTCAATGACTTTCTCTAAACCAATAGTATTATTACTTACAAAAACAGTAGGATGCACCCTAGTTTTCAATCTTAAATTATCAGAAACCACCAATCATTTCTTCTTTTTCAAGTGCACTGAATCTCAACCACTTTTATTTCTAAACTCCTACTTTCAAACTGCCATTTCATTTCCACAACCTATCTGAGTACAACCACATCTGCCTTCAAGATGCTGAAAGTCTGGATAGTAGGACATAGCTATATTTTCTGGAGTGAAAGGTATGTAGCAAATAAATGCTTTCACCACCTTGATTTACCAAATGTGGATATTATGTGGATTGGCCAGAGAGGATTGAGATGTCACCAATTGATGCCATTGGTAAAATCCTTTATGCATCTACCACACCCTGACCTCATAATTGTGCACTGTGGTGGAAATGACCTGGGCACTTTGACTGGGGTAGGTCTTGAAATGCTTTTAAAGGACACCTTTGGACAATTGATGTCACTTTTTCCCAAAACTACCTTGGTATATTCTAATATATGCCAAAGGCAAAAATGGAATTAGTAAAACCAATTTTGTCCACAGAATGAGAAAGTAAAGGAAACATGTGAATAAGTCTGTTTCTGCTTTCCTCAGAGACTTTTGTACCGCTTTGGCCGCCATAAGTGTGGCAGGGTATGCTCAGACGTGAGTCCCTTGCTCACTTTGCCACTGGAATCAAGCAAGCCGGGCTGAAGATGGCTGGAATGCCATAAACCGGTCCTCGGAAGCTTGTTTCCGGTCCTGGGAAGGCATGGCTTGGCAGTTCGGGCTGGACTGTTCCCATGAGGCACAGGGTCAGACTGATTTGCATATAGCCATGTCTGAACTGGGGTGGCAGAGTGGGCTAAAGAACGGTGATGGATCAAACCCAGATCTTTTGACTGGGTGTGAGTGTTTGATTGGTTCAGATGCTCCGCCCATCACCACCCCCTTTTGTACCACTTTGGCCGCCATAAGTGTGGCAGGGTATGCTCAGACGTGAGTCCCTTGCTCACTTTGCCACTGGATTCAAGCAAGCCGTGCTGAAGACGGCTGGCATGCCAGAAACCTGTCCTCGGAAGCTTGTTTCCGGTCCAGGGAAGGCATGGCTTGGCAGTTCGGGCTGGACTGTTCCCATGAGGCACAGGGTCAGACTGATTTGCATATAGCCATGTCTGAACTGGGGTGGCAAAGTGGGCTAAAGAACGGTGATGGATCAAACCCAGATCTTTTGACTGGGTGTGAGTGTTTGATTAGTTCAGATGCTCCGTCCATCACCACCCCCTTTAGTACATTCCTCAGAGGCTATGGCATGGGTTCTATATACCACAACAACTTGCGTTACAACATGCAAGGCATTTATAGAGGAGAGTTGTGTACATTTCACAGATGAAGGGAACAGAATCTTCCTCTGTAACTTAAGACTGTGCATTGGTACTTACTTGTAGGTACAAAAAAACACACAATGAACACAACAGCTCTTTTTAGAGCCAACCAACATCTAAACACTCAAATTTGATTTTTAACTGTATTTTTTTAATACATTTTTAAAGAGGTCCGCGCACCGAGCACTCACCGTGCACTCTTCAAGCACTCACCGTGCGCGCACCTTCTGATTTTTTTTTTTAAATAAACATTGTTTTTAACCTTTGGAGTCCTTCAGGGACCCCCTGAGAATGTCTAGGGGGTTAGGGCCACTCTACCCTGCCCCCTTTTCACATTTGCAACTTTTATTTTTTACTCTCTTCTGAAACCACAAAATGGCGGCGGTAAGGTTCGCTCTCCGAGCACTCACCGTGCACTCTACGAGCACTCACCGTGCGCGGACCTAGCAATTTTTATTTTTTTTTGTAAATAAACATTTTTTTTAACCTTTGAAGTCCTTCAGAGAACTACTTACCGGCACAAGTAAATTTGATCACATTTCTCCAAACCTGAAAAAGCTAAACTGGTTTCCTCTCAAGGCCAGATTACTGCTTAACTGGCATGCATCACACACAAGGCTTTATACTCAAACTCCCCTGCATATCTTGCACAGAAACTTGTGGTATCCGGAGGAATCAGAAACTCACAGTCCGCCAGAGACCTCTTACTCCAGCCTGCACGTTTTCAGAAAAAACAACTTACAATCGGGCGTTCGCTGGGGCAGCGCCAAACATATGGCACCCTCTCCCACTCGCCATCAGAAGAATCCCCTCTCTTGCACGCTTCAAAAAGGAGGCCAAAACCTTCCTTATGGGTAAATTCATCTTTTAAACTTTTACCTTCAATCGCCACAGAGACCCTGATCAATTTACAGCTATTGCCTCCCTATGATGACCTAGTCACCCCACCAAGAAACCTGGGGCCTTGTCTTGAGTAACTGTAATGTAAATTATACATATATATCCCTCGATCCCTTATGCACCCAGTCCCCCGCCCCCTTCCAATCGATTGTATACTCTTATGATTCCATGCCTTTTGTACGAATCTATGATTCTGTAAAGTGCTCTGATACCCTAAAGGGTCAAGTTCGCGCTCTATATAACACAAAAATAAATAAATAAATAAATTACCTATCACTAATTTCCTAAATGTGTCAGCTCAAACCTTAGCCTTGCATAATCCTTGCAATGAAGAAATATCTAAACCTCCTTGATTTAATAGTTTATTAATATTTTTCTAACATATTTCATCATATGTTAAATGATTATCTTAATAAAGTAGGAAGTATTGTTACTTAATTGGTGTGCTTGATTTACAGGACCCAATTTAGAGTTATTATATATTTATTTATTTGCAGAGTTTTCTATAGCGCGAACCAGACCCAAGGCAGGGTAACAGAGCACTTTACATAGTGAGTAAGGTATGAATAGCACATTTGGTACAAACATAGCATACAAAAACAAAGCCTACAAAGTAACAACATAGCATAACAGAGTTTGGGGATAAAAGCAGAGTAGAGAACTGTTCTGAGCTTTGAAATATCAATGGACAGAGTATAGTCAAGTTTGAGGTTGTAAGCTGGTGTGGTGTTTGTGCGGATTTTAAGGGAGAAATTTGCGCATCAAGAATGATTTTGCTTCCTTTTTGAAGAGGGGTGTCAAGGCGATTTTTCTGATGAATGACAGAAGCGAGATCCAAATTCTTGGCCCCGCTCCAGAGAATGCTCTGTTGGAGGGTTTAGACTTGTTGAACCGTGATGGTTTAAGGAATAGATTATCCAGTTTCCAGTTTGATATTCCCCTTTCCTCCTTACTATCCCCCTTTTTTTTCCTTCTTTCATCTTTTTCTTTTCCTATTCCTATATGAATTCTATACGTATGTAATAAATGTTTACATGTTGTACTATGTTTTATCTTTTTCATCAAACAAAATCTCTTTTAAACTTAACAAAAAAAAGAAAAAAAATGCTCGGGTTTACTTAAATTTACCATTTGTTCTCAGAGCAATCCTAAACAAAACTTGGGGGCATATTACCAACCAATAGAGATAATTTTTGTCTCTAACTTGTTTAGAGACAAAACTTATCGCCGCAAATCGGCGATTTTTATCGCAGATAAACCTTGCTATTAGCAAGGTTTATCGCAAATGCGATAAAAAACGGCCGCAATGCATGAATATCGATGAAAAGTCAGCAATATTCATGCATTATCGAGCAAATGCTCTTAGCCATGTTATCCACCTCCCATTGGATAACATGGCTAAGAACTGCTCAGGGCAGGTGTTAGCTTTTGGAGATATTCGCGCTTAGCGCGAATATCTCCAAAAGTTGGTAATAGGAGATAGCGATGTTAGCGACTGTTTTCAGTCGCTAACATCTTGGCACGCCCACTTTGCATGTCATTAGTGATAAATATCACTGACATGCAAAGCGGGGCCCAAGATGGTCCCTATCTCCTATTAGCTGTCGCTAACTGGTGTTAGCGACAGCTTGGTAATAGGGAGATAATTTTATCTCCGCTTTCTTGGCTTTTAAAGCCAAAAAAGTGGAGATAAAGCCCCTTGATAATATGCCCCTAAATGTATTATACCTGTTTGCTTTCAAGGCCTGCAACCGAAATATAGTGATTTATGAGATGAGACAAAACTGTTAGGTCATCATTGTTGTTCGATTTTTTTCCAATCGTATATTTTACATTTCCAAAATTAATTTATTCTTAATTTGTCAGCACAAGTCTTAGTATCAATGCTATGACGTGCTACCTAAAGACTTGCCATGCCCCTTACTCCGAGAAAACACAACCTGCGATGTAATAAAACAATTAATTGCATACTCTCGATCACAAAACTGCACCTCGGAAATAGACACTTTCTAAGAAGAAACAATGACTCCTCTGGTCTGTAATTTTGTCACTGCAATTTTCAATATGCTCATTCACATTTCCGTTTTAGTTTCAAATGCTTAAGTTTCATTTCCTATAAAATCAATTTGCTGTAGAAGCGTTATTCATTTGGATGTTGAATACATAATTAAGGCAACAGTCTAAGGAGTGCAAAGTACGGGAAACTGTACAAACGACAGTGCTGAAACGTGGTTTGTATTGTTTTGCTTGCATCCCATTTTATAAGATACATACTACTTGTTTGATATGATTCTCTGAATCTCAGCGGTAGCAGACATATTCTATCATCACCTCTGTTGCTATGGCAAGTGTGTTCTTTGATTGAACAGAAGAAAAAAAAGTCACATAAAAAATCCCCTGTGAACGGCCATTGCCTCAAGGCAAACTTAACTTATTCACAGGCCTTTTGAAAAACATGAGGATTTTATATTTCATGAATAGATTGTGTTTTAGAAAAACGTTGTTTATTGTGAAGCTACCTTCCTAGCCTTTATCCTTTCAAAAATCACTAACAGAAAGACAGTGAGGGCACATATACTGTAGCGCTTAGAGGGGCACAACAAAGGGGGCTTTGCAGCAAGTAGGAGATTTACATATATGTTAAAAACAAATATGCATGCTTTTGTAAATATTTCAAGCCTCTAAAAGGTGTTCCATCCACTTATTATGGCCACTCTAATTTCGTCTATCATATTCAAGAGATCAATCACCTTAGTGGGGAGTTTTCTGGTCTTAACATATTTCTTTCCCTATTCTGGTATCATGTTTCTCATGTTTACCACTGATACCCCTTTTTAGCTCTTGGTGCCATTAGCCCACCCATCATTCCATAATTTCCTTATCACATACCATTACATTTTTTTGGGTCATACATGCACAATCACACCCAAACGAGTATGTAATGTAGGGTAAAAAATACCCCCTGCCATACATTATAAGCCAGTCAGTGAGGAGTTCAGAGACCATGTAGAGGACCAAGGAAGAAGCCAGAGTTCCTTCATAAGATCAAGGAACTCCAAGGTGACTCTTACTATCCGTATAATGTATGGTGGCAGGCACTTTGGCCCACATGCATCATTGTGACATTTTGCACTTCCTAATTTGCGAAAAATAAGGAATCGCAAATTAAGAAGTGCAAAATGCTATGCATCATTATTTTCGGTATTCATTTGTGATTCGGTAAAAATCGCAATTTTTACCGAATCCCAAATGAATACCGAATTCTTAAGTTAATTTTCGCAATTCCCATTGATTCCTTTGGCCCATAGGAGTCAATGGGAATTGCGAGTGGCACTTAGAAAATTTCATGGGTGCAGGGGGGGGTCCAAAGGACCCTCCCATGCACCCCTGAAATGTATTTTTCGCATCATGTTTCACACACACATGTCCTAAGGACATGTGTGTGTGAAACATGAATGTTGAAAAAAAAACATTTTAAGCATTTTAAACACTTTTTCCAAATTTACCGAGTGGTTCAACCACTCGGTAAATTTGGAACCCTAATTGCGAATTTCCACTTGTCAAAGTAATGATGCATTGCTTTTAAGAAGTCGCACATCTGCGACTTCTTAAAAGCACCCGCAATTTTAGAACTCGCAAAAATATTACGAATTCTAAAATTGCTTCATGCATCCCAAAAAGCACTTTTGCATTCGCAAACGGCCGATTTTAAGGAATCGCACCGTTTGCGGCTACAAAAATGCTTGATGCATGTGGTCCTTTATTCCTTATATTGCATGATCACAGCATCACCTTTCCCACAAACCACTTAATTTCTAGGGCCCATGTTGATCAAGATTTTGCATCACCCTTGTGCGATGCAAGGGGTGCAAGGGTGATGTAAAACCTAAGTGAGATTTATCAAGCCATGCAAGGCTACCTTGCGTGGCCCTGCATAGCTTGATAAATCTAGAATAATGCAAGGCAGCATAAATCGCTCCTTGCATTACTTTGCAGCAGGGAGGCATTCCATGGGTGGATTGTGGGTGTTCCCATGCGGTTCTATGATACAACCATGTGTGCCTAAACCACGCATGCCTAAAGAATGCTGTCTTAACCACGACTGCATCTTTCTCACGTATACCTTTACCACGCATGTCTTTACAACAAATGTCATTTAAAAGGCATGATTGCCAAAGGGATATACACCCAAAACACCAGCCCTGCAAATCAACCCCGTCCCAACCCTTGAAACCACCCTGACTCCTCATCATGAGCCATAACACTCTGCCCCTGCTCAAAAATCAACCCCAAACCCAGCCACCCTTAGCCCTAAAACTGTTCCCAGCCCTGAAAACTGCCCCTTTCTCTTCTCCTCCCCAGCCTTGAAGCCTAAAACCCTGCACCCTGCAAAAAAATACCCCAACCCTAGCCCCCCGCCCTGAGCCCTAAAACTACCCTTCACCAACTGAAAATTGTCCCTTCCCCCTGCGGTGAGCCCTAAAAGCCTGCCCCAGTCCTTAAACCTACCTGATCCCCCTTCCCTGTGCTCTAAAACTCTGCCCTCTGCCAAAAAACTACCTAGACGCCCTCGTCTTGAGCCCAAAAACTGACCCCACTCCTAAAAACTACCCTCCTGGCCCAGGTTTAGGAAAGCATTGTTCTGCTTGTGTGGAAATGGCTCGTTTGGTTCAGCCCATGTTATAAAAGCTGTTGCCCTTCCCACGCGTCCACCTATGGATGTTGGCACATTCCCAGATTTATCATTAATGGTAGACCTGGGAATGTGTCAAAATGCTTCTCCTCCACAGGTGATGGGTAAGGAGGAGAAATATCTTTATTTCTCTTTGTTTTTCCCCTTTCTGTGTGTGCTGCATTCTGCAGCACACATAGAAAGAAGGAAATACCTCTCCGGGACACCTATCTGCACAAAAACAATCTTGCCTACAATGCAGGCTGACTTGCGGCATGACAACAGGGTGGCTGCTTTGGTGCTAGGCAGCCAAAATTGTGCCAGCACTAGGAAAGGACAGGAATGCGTCATAGTCATAAATCCTGCACATTCTTGCATTTTGTCTTTCAAACAGCACAGCAAGGTGGTTTGTTGTGTTGGATTAAACAATCATAAATATGCCCCTAGGTGTTATGCTCCCTCATAAGAAAAAGATAGCATTTTCGGAGACATGAAAAATAAAATGAGAATGTGTAGTGCAAAATTAAACTCACTAGAAACCAGTTAGATATTTTTGGCAAAAATATATTAGAATCAGCTTAACCCGTTCCATGCGCCCGCGATTTTGCGGAAGTGCGGCACTTCCGCAAAATGGGCAGGGCCGCGTCGGCCATTGGCCGACGGCAGCATGGAAGGGGTTAATACAATTCAGATTAAAAAAAAGCTTTAGCTCAGAATGTGTTGAAACATGCAGAGAAATGCTATCTTTCCTATAATTTCCTAAATGTTGAAAATTAAAACAAGTTGCCATAAATATCTCCCTTCTGCAGATCACTGTGCATCAATATACAGAGAAGATAAAGGAAAAGACAAGTTTCATATTCATTGTTTAAGCTGCTGCTCTAAATATGCTCTGTGTCCTGTCTTTCCTATAGGGTGATGGTTGTGACAGCAGCCATTATGACATCGAAATATGTTACTATAGTTGAATAGCAACATCATTTCTTTATTACAGGTGACAAGAGATGCCACGACTTGTCTGTAATAGAGAAAGTAGAGACTGCGAGTGGAGCCCAGCAGGCAGACGGTGAGGAGGCTCTGAGCTCTGGAGCCGGCAGATTGCCAACGGGGATCCAACCAGACACCAGGTGGCTCATGGGACTCCCAAATCTGATGCTGAGCTCCAGGGAACTGCTGGAGCCCTCTCAGCTGCCCCGAACAGAGGAGAGAGCTGGGGGCACACAGCACGGCATAGTGCCCCCTGAAAAGAGAAGCATGTACAGTTGCTGGTGATCTTAGGAGGATCCCCACATCTATAAGGCCTGGCCAAAAGAACATGCCATCAAGTGGGGGGGAGGTGCTAACACAGCCCAGCAAAGTACAAACTGTCGCTGAATTGATGGGACTGCAGTGACTCAAGTAGGCAGGCCGGCTGAGTACTGCAAGGCTGGGAGACAATGAGCGGTAGGCATCAACATCTGCAGGCAGCACAGGAGAAAGCACAGAGGTCCTGGGCATAGTAGGTGCAAGTGCGGTGAAGTGCGAGGCACGGGGTTGTGAGTTTAACAAAAGCGGACACATTACCAACTTTGGATAGTGTTGGGTACCACAGCCATAACAGAACTGACAGGCCGAACAGACAGTGAACATGGGTCCCATGGATTGATGAGTTTGCTAGTGGCCCCAGAAACACATCCTACAAGAAGAAATTGCGAAAGTGAAAGGGGCCCCACCATTCCGCCTCAAGGTGAAGTTTATAAACCAGGTGGCAGAGTCACATAAATGCCTGCATTGGTGTGGCTTGCGCCTTCAGTGTCTCCTGGGCTTATAACCTGGCCAAGAGTGAGGACACTCTGAGAAATTGTGCTGCACATCCAACGCATGGTCCCATGCCTCGTGCCTGGACCTGACTTCAATGATACAGCCCAAACGAACCACACATGTCACACTAGCTGGCTTTGCAGGTAACAGACAGGCGTAACTCTGGAGCAGCGTTCTCTCCAGATAGAAATAAAAGGGCTGTGATGACACACTTGTTCCCCCCCGAATAAATTATGGGTCCCTTGTGTAAAGAGAACAAGTTGGTGTGAATCACCTAGATGGCGACATTGAGAGGCATGACGGAGCTTGGCGGAGGTCACTAATTAATGAAGTACTAGAGGTGCAGTCTGTGGTAAAGGGTGGATCTGAAGAATATATGATTATACCACGCTTATAATTACCACGCATGGCTTTACCATGCGAATTTTACATCGCAAGTGGCTTTACCACACTGGAATTTACAAACGAAGGATTATACCACGCGTAGAAACGTCTTACCTGCACGTCTATCACCAGCAGCCCTTACTTCCATCCACCATGGAAACAAGCGTCAAAACACGTCTACCAAAATTAAAAAAGGACTGCTATTTTGACGTACAAGGCACGTCTTTGGGGGAGGCTCTTTCCTTTTACTTCAAAAATACTAAAGAGCTTTTTTTTTATTTAAGTAACCCGCTCCATCATTTTTGTTATTTTTTGGGGGGAGACCCCCCCAACCCCCTCAAACCCCACCCCCATCCCCCCCAAGCCCACGCAGAATGACTGGAAGGAATACCACGTCTCCCCCCCAACCCATGCAGAACGTACTTGCGTGGTAAAGACGGTCGTGGAAGGCACCCGCGTTGAAAAAACGTTTGCGTGGTAAGTGTACCGTGGTAAACGTTATGCGTGGTGATGCCTTCGTAGTAAATGATGTTTCCCGGATCTGAACACAGATGGAAACTTCAGTGCCTAGACTGACTGTGTTCAGTAAGACACTTCTTGTCCCACTATAAGAGAAGAGATCATATGGACACTGTAGTTACTGTCTGCCCTAACTGGGAAACAAGGAGCATGGCAGAAGGCTCCAATGAGAAAAATGGTTAAATCTCAGCCCGAAATCAAAATGGAATCCGGGAAAAAGCATGCAAAGTACAACTGAGACAGCAGCAGAATCAGAGAATCGTGGCAGACATGGCTGGTTGTAGTGATAGGTCTCTGAGGCAGATACATGTGGGAAGACATATAAAATGGTACACTGTCTAAAATGTGGACCTTGCCAAACACCCTATTGATTAGTACTGTCTTGTATGCATGAGAATACTGTCACTGTCACGGTCACTCTGAAACTGCTTCAAAGGCCAGGCACGACCAAGTCTTACGGCCAGCCCCATCATCCATGTGGGAACTGGGAATAAAGCTGCCCCATGAGGATATACCCCACACTAGTTTGTGGAATTAACAGGTGTGTGTAGTGGCGCAGTCTAGTGCACGCACGTCACGTAACGACGTGACGTGCAGGGGCCATGTCCGGCTGCGCGCGCAGAGGCGGCAGATGAGCGTGAAAGCCACGAACGGCAGTCTAGCGGCTCGGCGCTCTTTAGAGCTTAATTAGTAATAAACACAGCGTTAATCTTCTACCGCTGCAGTGTCTTTATTTTATGGTAACATCATCGTTACAATGGCGACGAGGGTGGGATGCTAGACCCACCCACCACGAATCACTACACGAACTGGAGCCACCGAGGAACCCAACAACCACACCGGGGAACAGAGGACACGTGGCAGAGGAGCAGGACCACAGCGCTGAAAGAGCAAGAGAGCTGGAGGTCGGGAAGAGCCCAGCCAGAGGAAAAAAACGCAAGTACCAGCCCTAAAGAGCGTGGCAGAGCCCAGGGCCACCCACGAAGGCAGAATAAACCCACAGCAGGGACAGAACGCTTCCCAGGGGCCCACGTGTTAGCGCGCCCGACCAAGCAAGCACAAGACAAAGCGCGCCAAACCAAACTGAGACCGGCGAGACAGAGAGACAGCGCTGGATCCCCCTCCAAGGAGCGAGGGGGCGGATGTAAGCGGTCCCCAGTCTCACACAAGTAAGGAAGAGCGGGACAACGCACCTTGTAGTCCCAGGAACCAAGGGAGCACGCAATCCACGATCAAAAGCGAGAAAATGAGTGCACAGGCAGGATACGCGATGGCACCAGTACAATTTCTTCCCAGGCCGGGAGAGCCACTTATGAAGTGGGAGGACTGGAGAGAGTACATAGACAATTTCATAGGAGTCTTGGAAGACGAGAGTGAGGAGGAGTTTAATCCCAAGAGGAAAAAACGCATTCTATTACTCAACCTAGGCCCCGAAGGCCTGAGAATATACAAGAGTCTGGTGCCGAAGGAAAGAGTGAGCACGGATGACAATGTGTACGCCCATGCCATTGATGACCTGAATGAACACTACAGACCGGCGGTGTGCGTGTCGGTGGACAGATTTAATTTCCAACAGAGGAAACAACGCTCAGGCGAGACTGTGGAGGAATATGTGGCAGCCCTGAAGAGACTGGCGTCCACGTTCAAGTACGATACTTGGGAAGAAGAATTCATCAAGGACCAAGTGGTGATGCACACCACGTGCACAGCAGTGCTGGACAAACTATGGGCCAGCGGAGACACCACACTGAAGGAAGTGATGGTAATCGTCAGAAGAGCAGAACTAGCGCACAGGTTTGCGGAAGCAACAAGGAAGGAGACCGCGCCCACCGCCATGGTGAACAGAGTAGACGACGAGGTACCACGCCGGGACTACAATTACAAGGGGTCGGCGGCAAAGGGACCCAACAAATGGCAAGGCCACCCAGACCCGCCGAGCAAACAAGCGGGAAGCAACAAGAAACCATGTTACAGGTGCGGGAGCTGGTCTCACGAGGCGCACGACAGAAAGTGCCCAGCATTCAGCGCCAAATGTATGTACTGCGTGATAGTGGGACACTATGAGAAGGTGTGCCGGAGAAAGGCATCGAAGAACATGGTAAAATATATCGGACAAGACAGTGAGGAACCAGAGGAGAGCGCAAGTGAAGACGTCGTCACAGTCATATATATCGAGGACCAGGTACTAGGAGTGGATGGTCAAGTGATGAGTGTCGATGGAAAGAGGACAATGAAACCCGTCCTGCAGATGTCGATTGGAGGGATACCGATAAACGTGGTAGCTGATACGGGCTCGCCCTACACCATCATCCAGAGGGCAGTATGGGAGGAGTGTTTTGCACCACACCTAGGCCCAGAACTGGAGAAGCTGGACATCCGCCCAGTGACGTACAATGGGGATCGCATTCCCATGGCAGGGTTCAGACCATTACATTTCAAGTTCAGAGGCCGGTCCGCGTTCTGCAAACTCTACATATCCGAGAGAGGACCCTCGGTCTTAGGATGGCTTGACCAAGGCGACCTGGGGATCAAGCTAGACCCCAGGGCAAGGAACAGATACTACTCACGGAACCGGACTCCTGGCCTGACCTAAACAAATGGAAAGGTGAATACCCCAAGGTGTTCGGAGGCACTGTCGGAAGGATGGAGAAATTCGCACACAAGATAATTCTGAAGGAAGATGCCGTACCGGTCGCCCACAAGGTGAGGAATGTACCATTGGCAGTGAGAAACGCAGTACAAGAGGAACTACAAGATCTCGAAAGGAAAGGGATCATCGAACCCATCACATACACGGAGTGGCTCGCGCCCCTGGTAGTAGTGATGAAGCCCAGAGGGAAGGTCAGGCTGTGTGTCGATCTGCGCGAACTGAACAAGAGCATCGTGGTAGAGAAATTCCCTTTGCCCAGGATTGAGGAAATGCTGGCTAGGACCAGGGGGATCAAATGGTATTCCACCATAGACTTGACCTCCGCCTACCACCAGATTGCCCTGCACCCGGAAAGCCAAAAACTGACTTCGTTCATCACCCCGTTCGGGTGTTACCAGTTCTGCCGCATGCCGTTCGGGCTAGCCTCAGCGGCTGCGGTGTTCCAAAAGCTGATGCACCAACTGTTCAAAGACACAGACGGAGTCCAATATTTCCAGGACGACATCCTGGTGATGGGAAGAGACAAGCCGGATCATGATGACAAACTCGGGAGGGTACTACAGATTCTTGAGAGTAAGGGCCTCACAGCTGAATGGACCAAGTGCCGGATAGGAATGGAGTCCGTGACGTACTTAGGACACGAAATTGGGGTGCGAGGGGTTACCCCAAAAGCAGACAATGTGAGAGCCATTTGCGAAGCACCACCGCCCTCCAACAAAGAGGAAGTCTGTTCGTTCCTTGGAATGGCGGAATATTATAGTAAGTTTGTGCAGCACTTTGCCTCCAAAACCCACCACATGAGGCAGCTGACAAGAGACAACACAGAATTCTGCTGGTCGGAAGAGGCGCAAGGTGAATTTGACGTTATCAAGAGATTGGTGGCTGGAGCAGTACCGCTGCAGGGATATGACCCCCAAGGAACCACAGTGCTCACCACCGATGCCAGCGACAAGGGGCTGGGTGCTGTCCTGATGCAAGATCGAGGTCAAGGGAGAATGGAAACGATCAGTTTTGCCTTCCGCACGCTGAGTGAAACCGAAAAGAAGTACAGCGTAATTGAAAAGGAAATGCTGGCGGTAGTATGGGCCATGACCAGATTCAGGCAGTTCTTGTGGGGCACGCGGTTTCTGTTGAGAACAGATCACAAACCCTTACTAAAGGTACTAACGTCAAGCGGACACGCAAGCCCCACGCCCAGAATCTCAAAGATGACCCTCAAACTGCTAGAATTTAGATACGATGTAGAGCACATCCCCGGCAGCAGGAATAGGGTGGCCGACTACCTGATTAGAGCAGCAGCTATGGACCAGAGTGGAGAAGACCAAGCATGGGCGGAAGAAATGGTGGCACTTACGGAAGACCAGGAGAAAACCATAGGACATCAGGAATGGAAAGAAGCATACGGAGAGGACCGGATCCTAGAAGAAGTAAAGTCATACATTACAGGAGGATGGCCAGACAAAAGACAAACCCGGGGGGACCTCAACCCATACTTTTAAATCAGAGAAGAGTTGTCGATGGACGACCTAGGGGTGTTTGTATACAGAGGGGAGAAAGTCATCCCCCCGGCAGGAATCATCCCCAAATTATTGGACATGCTCCATGAAGGACACTTGGGAATAGGGAAATTGAAATTGAGAGCCAAGCAAAACTACTGGTGGCCTGGGATGGACGTGAGGGCCGAGAGGCATGTCAGGGAATGCACACAGTGCCATGGGGCCGATAAGACACTTAAACCACTAAGCCCAGCTCTCGGAAAGTTCGATCTCCCAAGGAACCCATGGGAAGAGTTATCAGTGGATATTTTGGGCCCGATACTGGACATACAAGGAGTCCAAAAATATGTATGTGTTCTGATGGATAGATACTCCAAGTGGCCTGAGCTGAAAATAGATGAGGCGATGGATGCTGAGACCATCATTAAATTCCTGGCCGACACATTTGTTAGGGAAGGCATCCCTAAGTCCATCCTGAGTGACAATGGTCCCCAGTTCAAGTCGGAGAAATGGAACGAGTTCATGCAGAGAAATGGCATACTAGTGAAGCACACGTCAATATATCACCCCGCAGGAAACGGACTGGTGGAGAGATTTAATAGAGTGGTGATGGGGTCCGTTCAAGCAGCCATCTCCAACAACAAAGACTGAGAAAAGGAGATATGGCACTTGGTTTGGGCCTACAGGATTACCCCTACAGGGACTGGATACAGCCCCTTCCAGATATTAAGGGGCCGAGAACCATTCACTCAAGACAATCGAGTATGGAAGGAAAAGACTATAGTGAGCAAATGGTCCCCCGCAGTGGTGCGAGCCAACTTGGAAAAGGCGCAAGCCATTTACTTAAAACACTACAACAACCGGAAGAACGTGAAGGAGACAAGATTGGAAAAAGGAGAATGGGTGCGAGTAAAGTTGGCCACTCTGCAAAGGAAAGGAGACAGCAAGTATAGCAAACCCTTGCAGGTCGAGGAAGTGCTGGGCAGAGCAGCTCGGCTAAGCGATGGGAACGTGTGGTCATTGGACCGCATGGCAAGATGCAACAAAGTACTAAGTTGGGCCCGGGTGGGAACAGACCTGGAAGACAAAGAGGAAGAAACGGTCGAGCAAGGACACTCTGAGACATATCCAGAGGAGAGGAGTAGAGAGCAGCAAGAAGAAAGACCTGGTGATACCAACCAGGCATCGGCGAGTGAAGGCAACATGGACAGGAGAGAAAGTAGTGCGGCCGCACTAGGAAGAGGAAGGTGCGATGAGGGGACTCAGGAAGGAAGAACCCCGTCCACCCCGGTGAGATTGACCCAGAGGGGGAGAGCGGTGGTCAAACCTGCCTGGTTCCGAGACTTTGACATGAACGGCGGACTGTGAGTTAACAGTTTCTGTATTGGGAAAAAAGGGGAGATATGTAGTGGCGCAGTCTAGTGCACGCACGTCACGTAACGACGTGACGTGCAGGGGCCATGTCCGGCTGCGCGCGCAGAGGCGGCAGATGAGCGTGAAAGCCACGAACGGCAGGCTAGCGGCTCGGCGCTCTTTAGAGCTTAATTGGTAATAAACACAGCGTTAATCTTCTACCGCTGCAGTGTCTTTATTTTATGGTAACATCATCGTTACAGTGTGGGCTTTCTTAGTGCCAAGGTCTGTTTTTGCCGCTGTTAGTAGTGGGTATGCTACATAGGGAGTTCTTTAGCATGTTTGGGTTGCTGAAGTGGGTGGAGGGAGCGTTGTATGAACTGTTAGATTGCAACCACTTAGTATACTTCAATGTAGGATACCATACACGCTATAGAATCAAAAGTCCAGTAGAGCACAGATTAATAGGGCCCAGCAGCCTGGGCCAATATCTATGACCCCCTGGAATGTACAGGGACTGAACAATCTCCATGAACCACAACAGGTACTGGCCTCCTTTGATCGGCACACTATCGCTGTACTTCAGGAGACATAATTAACAAAAAAAGCAGAGGACAATAGAGGATCACGGCGGGTTGCAGCATGACTAGCTTCATCATACTCTTAGTTCCCCAGAGGAGTATTAACAATGATTAAAAAAGGAGTGCCATTTAATGTCACCACACATTCACTGACAATCAGGGCAGATACGCAATTCTACGGGGTGCACTGTGTGGTTCCCTGAATACATTAGTAAGATATACGGACTAAACATAGACAAACCATCCTTTTACACTAATATATGGAACAGACTACACTCCGAGCCCCAGCCAGAAATAATTTGGAGAGGGGATCTGAACGTGATTCTTGATGTGTCGCATGGTAGATGATCGCAAATACCAGACCAAGGCAAGCTATTGGCAAAGGTGCTCCTGCAGGATATGAAGGAGATTAATATGGTAGAGATGTGAAGGTTATGTAACCCAGACATGCGGGGCACCATAATGCCATCAGTGCAAGCCACCTGGTCCCGATTTGGTTACTGGCTGGCAATTAGAGTAGTAAACACTTGGGTCATGGACGTACGTCATCTCGCAAGGACCCTATCAGACCACAAACCAGTTAAGCAAGTCATTGCTTTCCCTACACTTGTGTCCAGCAATTCATATGGGAGTTCAAGGCCACTACTCTGTTAGCTATGATATATAGGGAGGCAATCCAGAAGGTCATAGAAAAATACTTTGAAATAAATAAGGACTCAGTCTTGGGAGCGAACATCCTCTGGGAATGCAGACATTCTGAAAAATGTATGCACAAAGATGCAAAGACAACAATAAACTGAATATGAACAAATGCACTGGGCTGACACCCTGGCCAAAATCAGAATCCTGAGCTGGAGGCAGTGGCTGTACTACTTGCCGCCAAAGTCTATAGAATGTAGTTATATATTCACCATACTAGGGCCCATGAGAATACCAGACAACTTTATACAATGGGTGAGACAGCTGTACACAGACCCAATGGAGAGAGTTTGCATCATTGGCATGTTGGCACGACTGTACATAAACCAGGGTACAAGACAAGGAGGCCCCCTCCCCCAAGTCCGTTTAAGATGGCCTTGGAGCTGACAGCGACATGAGGGAGCGACACTCAGATTCCGACAGCATCCCCTTGGCATATTGCTATATACAGATGATATGGTCATCTGTGTACAGCACACCACACTGCACCTAGTGCTAATTCTTACGGAATATATCAGATTTGAGAGACATTCCGTCATCTGCATCAACTTCTGAACATCGATAGTACTCTGTCTGACCACCTACACAAAACCACATATCTTATGATATCCTCCGTAACGGAGTACTGACCCAGTGACATATCTTAGGGTGTGGCTACACAGAAACCCTGAGGTCGTCATACATGAGAACAATGGCAAAGCAATAGCGAAACCTGTGGTAGAGAGATGACAGGGTGGCTATAATGAAAATTATAATATTACCATGATTTCTCTACTTATTTAGTATTATCCCCATAGTGCTCCCTAATGTTTCTTTAAAACAGTGCACACCAACCTGGTAAAGCTAGCATGGGCATGCAAGCAATTTAGAATAGAATGGGATACAATGACACAGCCATATGCACAGGGAGGCTTCAATGCACCTGACCTCTACCTATATTATTTATGTGCCCAAACACAATTTGAACACTACTGCTTTCACACCTATATGCCCCATTTGGCAATCGAAGTAAATGACATCCACCCCACTCAGCTGAGGAAACATTCTGCTGCACACATGTAAGGTAAGGTCATACCAAGCACGGAAATAAACATGATAAATTGAACAACAGCGGCAATCTTCCCTTGTATGCCCCTGCAATTACACGAGGCCACCATCCAGCCCTATCACTAATGTGGGAGGAAGGGACCCTCGCCCTTCTTAAATGAGTGGGAATTGCTACACTGGGTGACATATACCCAGGGGAAACTTTTTAGACACTAATGACATGACCTTTAAAAGCAGCAAGACACCTTTATTAACATTTGCATACTACCACCTCCTTTCGGCTCGCAGGACCCTATACCCATTATTTCCAGAAGCGCTCCCCATGCTGAATACCTTGCAGAAATTTATCACTAGCCCTATGTGCAGATATATGGTCACAAAACTATACAATGCCTACTCAAGAAGATAGCCCGCTGCATAGGATCAAATTGCTCAAGCGATTAAATAACACATTAGATACTCCCCTGACATAGGAGAAATGGAAATTCAGCTGCACCTTGATGGGGCTGCTAACCCCTAATTGTAACGTATGCATCATAAACTTTAAGAACCTGCAGAAAATGTGTTATATTTCTGCTAGACTATATAATGCCCTCCTCGAGGGATCACCAGTCCCAAGTTCTTGGAAAGGGGCTGAGGTGATCCCCATTTATAAGAAGGGGCCCAGGGGGGACCCTGCCAACTATCGCCCAATAAGTCTTATTGATGCTGGTCATATGGTGGTTGGTAGGGTTCTCCTGCAGAGGATTCTTTTGTGGGCGGAGGAGAATAACATCATTTCACAATTTCAGGCGGGGTTCAGGGCCTGCAGAGTACAATCGACCAGGCTTTTAGGCTGATGTTACTGCACTGGAAGGTTGTAAACATTGGCAAGGGCGGTCTTTATCTTGCATTTATTGATTTGAAGACCGCCTTTGACCTGTTTCCCTGAAAGCGTCTTTGGATGGTCTTGCGGGAGATGGGGTTTCCCCCGCCCATCCTGAAGCTCTTGGCCCGCATGCATGACGGAAATTATGCTCGTATCAGGTGGGGCACCCAGGATCAAAAAACAGACAAAATCCCTGTGAATAGAGGTGTCCGCCAGAGATGCGTCTTGGCTCCAACCCTATTCACGCTATTTGTGAATGGGGTGGTTTCTTTCCTATCAAAAATCAATGCCGATGCCCCTGTTTTGGCTGGTGATAAAGTCCCCGCATTACTTTTTGCGGACGATACGCTGCTGGTATCGAAAACTCCGGCGGGCTTACAGAAGTTATTAGATCGGTTCTGTCTTTTTTGTAATTTGAGGGGCCTAGTAATCAACACCACCCAAATGAAGCTCCTTTATTTTAATCTGAGCAGGTCGGTTAAATCCACGCTCACACTTGATAGGGTGCCCCTAGAGCGTGTTAAAGTTTTTGACTAACTGGGGATCAGAATCTCGGACAAATTGAAATGGCAGCCGCACATTGAAAAAATGACCGTAAGCCACAAGCGGGTTGTGAGAGTTATTGGGAGAGAGCACCGAGCATCAATCCCCAGACCTATCGCCCCTGCCCTGGAGATCCATGCCGCAAAGGCTGTAAGCTGCGCATTATATGGAGCCGAGCTCTGGGGCTTCAATAATGTAGATGCCCTTGTGACAGCAGAAAATAAGTTCTTTACAGAGCTCGTTTCACTTCCCAGGGGAACTCCTAGCAAACCCCTTTTGAGTGACCTGGGCCGTCGCTCAATTAAGAATCTAATCAGCTTGCGTCCCCTTCTTTACTGGGCTCGCCTTTGGCGTACCCCTGAGTTATCCAGTTATGCCGATGGCCTAAAAGAAATAATGAATCTCCAGGGATCTCACAAGATCGCTTGGTTAGCAAATATAAAAAGGCTTCTTTTGGCCACCGTCCTTAACATTGCATGGGAGTCAGGGGTCCCATTGTCTAAAATGGAAATGAAGAGAGTATACTGGACATGGTTTGATAACCAAGATCATGGAGATCCTAAACTGGGTAGACTGACTGACGAGTTCCGCCAGCACAAGACAGTGCCTCGTCTTGAGTCTTACCTGGATTTTATCCAGAATACTAGCGACAGGGCCATCTTCATTCAGTTCAGAATGGGAACTCTTCCTGTTCACAAACGCTCAAACAAGTGGAAACCTCCCAACCAAACGTCTACTGATTGCCCATATTGTGCAGGGCTAGTTGAAAATATTCCACACTTCTTCGTTGTATGCCCAGCCTACACTAAACCTAGATTGAAGTGGTTAAGACCTGTCTGTCGACAGCTCGAGACCAGGAATCACTTGACTGCCCTCAGAATTCTTCTAGCAGATGTAAATACCATGTTAGCTTCTGGGGTGGCTAAATATTTAAGCTGGGCTTGGCTGCTAAGATCGAAAGACCCACAATCAATCTGTATAGTCACCAGTTTTTAAGCTCTCATCAAAGCTGTTTCTGGTTTAATATATTTTTACTATTTTATTGTAAAAATGATTGTCATTGTAATCTTTTTTCCTGATTATATTTTGAATGAAATGTGTTTTTAATTGTGATGTGCTTTTTAAGATATTTTATATCGAAATAAAGCTGTGTTGATGTTGCTATATAGATAAGCGCTGACACACCTAGTAAGTGATGCGAGATCCCTGATGCAGATTTCCTGTCCCTAGTATGGAGCTGTGGCGCAATTGTGGAGTTCTTACAAAGAGTGATGAATGATGTGTGCTCCATGATGACAGACTCAGTAGAATGTTCTATACAGATATGTTTACTGGGCCTGGTTAAAAAGCTGAAACCCCAAAAACTAAAATATGTTGCAGTGGTGCTTGCTGGTTAAATGGAGGGTGCCCATACACTGGGGGAAATTTGTGCTGAGTATCTGTAGATACTCTCTCAAATTGGTTTCTATGTCTAGGAGTAAGGGGGAGGGAAGTAAAAAAAATGAGGTATTTAAATCTCCCACACAACCTATATTTCTTTCTTTAAGCTCACTAGAGCTCTATAGGTTGTCCATTGTACACATTTAACATATCATACTTGTACTCATGATATTCATTTTTTATTATATTTCCTAAATTATTCATATTTTGTTTTTGATTTTTATAAGTGTACAAAAAGGGAAAACACATATTTAAAATTGTCATTGGCTCAGATGCACAATAATTCCACTTCTTGACATATAACAATGATCTTGATATATTATTGCACTTCAAAAAGTAATACATATACAATACATTTGATGTGTACCCCACATTTGACCACACAACCATTCTGACCTCACACTCAACAACACACTACCACTCTCTCATCATATACATCCACCACCCGCCTAGATAGCATACACTGTTGGAAATCACAGAAAGGACAATTCAAAAGATTTCCACGAAGGTGTTGTAGGCTGGGGTATCACAACAACCAGGTCAACGCACATTTTGGAGGAAACTTTCAAATCAAATCCACATTCATCAGGACCACCCATTAATAGGTTTAAAGGTGAGCGGTTGGGGAATACCAGATGTCTAAGACAGCAAGTATGAGCCTCCTCTCCTTGCAGCCAGGATTGAATGAATGAATGAATGAAATTACATTACTATAGCGCGTTGCTACCCTGAGTAGTAAAGTGTGAAAGAATCCTAGGTACTAGTCTCTTAGTTTAGAATCCCAAAAAAGATCCACCAATATTTATGTTTATTTTCGTATTTCCATTTGTGTTTCCAAAGCTTCCACAATAGGGTTTGTATAATGTGTCACTTTATTACCATAATTCTTTTTAAAAGGTAACCACTTGAAGTCCCATATCTGGGTAAGAACGCATCCTGCACCACGCTTGTGTTCCAATGGCAAAGGTGAAAATGTTCAACCCCCATGCACAAACAAATGTGTTGCTGGTTTTTTGACTGTGCACACTAAGATACTGATGTCCAGTGTCCAGTGAACATTCTCTGACCTCTAAAAGCATGTTGAATTGGTATACACCTAATTGGCATATTTAACTTACCTATACGTCACTAGTGTATGGTTCAAAGTGTACCAAGGGCCTGTGAGTTAAATGTCAGTAGTGGAATGCCCTAATAACCTGGCTGTGCATGTTTAAACTTCAAATTTGACCTCCAAAATAACCTGTTTTGACGTGCCTAAACTTCCCTTTAAATGCTAATGAACCACTCCTAAGTAGGCCTCAAATGTCCATAAGGCAGGCAGCATGACATTTAAAAGTAGGACATGTAAAGGTTTACGTTAAATGTGTCCCTACAGTAACAAAGCCCTGAGAGCTATTTTCACTATAGTATGGCTAACTCTTCCATAAGAAAGCATTTGGATACTTAATTAAAGCTGATTAAGTTATCTCCACCTATGCACCAGATAAAAAGTCTATTCTTGGACTTTTGAAAAAATGTATTTCAAATCTAACTCATTGGTAAAGTTGGATCCATAACAAACTTGTAAAACATATTTGACAAAAAAATTACCTTTAGCCTGCCTTAAGCCTATATAGCCCATAAGCCCGAGCTTCCAACTGACAACCAGGAGCTGAATAGCTTTTTGAATAGGTACATATTAGGTCCCAGAGATGAGACCAAGGTCTTGTATATGTGAAAGTATTCCTTTTCGTTTCTTGTATATGTGAAAGTTTTCCTTTTTGTTTCACAGAATGACCATGAGGGCAGTGTCTAGTAACTTAATTATCTTCAACGGGTCCTGCCATGTCACAGGAAGATTTAGCTAACAGTTGGGCTTCACCCCTCCATAGTCAATCTGAACAGTTGGCATCAATCTCAGTGATAGAAGACCTGCCCCAGAACTGTTTTTTAGTGACCACAGGGAAGGGTTTTCTCGTTTCACTGTTCACACCTCTTGGGTGGAAACAGGACCACTGAACAGGGAAAGAAAGCTTCTGCCATCTTATTGTAGATAGAGAAATCCACTGTGGGGATTCTTACAGTAGGGCACACAGGAACTGCTACGAACATGAATAGGGTTACCCCTGAGAACGTTTTCCCTATTGGTCCGGTAGGGGCCAGGAGTCACCCCAACCCACAGGTTAGTGTCAGACATAACTGAGACTCCCTTGGGCACCCTCTTCATACCACTGTGGAAGCTTGAAGAAGGACTGAACATGCTGTTGTGACCTGTGAGTAGAATCCTAATGATTGGATCTGCTCCCACCTATAACTAAGAAGTGGACTCCAAGGGGCAACGGCCAGTTGGCTGACCTCCTGTTAAGCTACAGGAACATTAAAGCTGCAAGATTTCCTATTCCATGAGCGAGCCCAGTTGACCAGTTTTTACTGGATCTGTACTGCTGGTGACTTCTGTCGCTTAAGACCTGACCTCTAAGTGCTATTCCAAAGGTCCTGGAACTCCTTGATGGTGTGAGAGTGCATTCTTCTCCCCTAAACCTAAAATCTGGGACTTAGAAACTTATTGACGGATTTTACCCGGAGAACTGACAGAAGACAGAGCCCAGCCTGCCAAGTTGATCTGCTGAAGGTGCCTGGTTTTGCCACAGATCACTCTATTTTCTTCTCCACAACACCAAATTCGATTCCGAGGGCCCACTGTATACCAACAAGCATTAGTTCTGTATGCCATTATGTACTGTATTTGTAGCAACATAAAGCAATTTAGATCTTATTTTAGAGAAAGGAATGTGTGCCTAGTCAAGGGGTGGGAATCAGGCTACCTGATAGAGAATGCATGTGGGTCTCGAACTTGCATGAACACAGTGTGGGCCAGTGGGTAAAGTATCCAGATGACAGGTATGGGGAGCATGTGATCGCTGCATGTACTGTGTGTGCTATGCGCTGATTGGCTGAGTGTTCCTAACTTCATGTAGCCTCTAACATTATGGAGTTTTGGGAACACGGCACCCCCCCGGCCATATATCCTTTACTGGGACCAGTCTTCTGGCACCAATGTGGTGTTGCTGCCTATCTGTGGGACTAATCTGGGTTTTTCCTGTTTGCTTGTTTGTCGGGCTGGTTACATGCCAACCCACCTGTGATTCGTCATTCAGTAGCCTCAGGCCTATGCTGCAGGGACGGCCTCACCACACATTTCTTACACGGGGCTGATGAAGAGGTCATCTCAGGAGATTTTGACAACAATGATTTGATCTCGTTTTTTAATATACATGTATTGTTGCGTAGATTGAAATCAATATTAACAAATTTAAATACTCACATTACCAGCACTTTGTAAACATGTTCTATATGGTAGGGAATATTTAAATAACTTTGTATGGACATAGCTTTAACAATATGATCCACCAAAAGTACTACAGGCTTAAACATCCTCTGATTAGAGGTCATTAGAGGTGGATGGTTGGCAGACCTATTTTTGGACAAACAAAAGAGTAATTGAGATTGAAAATCCTTTCAGTCTGTAAGCGATTGTCTAAACCAAATTATTGCCAGTGGTATTCTCAAAGATATGGTTTGACATCACATTTGTAACTACAGGATCACCCATTCTTTCCAAATGTTCTCTCGTCTATTTACAGTTTTTGTTTTATTATAGACTAGACTTTCCCTATGATTATCTCAATAATGTGAGGGCCTTTACCAAAGTACCATATTCATAGGGGATATGATCCACAACAACCACAGAGTTTGGTATCACTGACATGCACAGCTTACACTATAACCGTATTCAGCGAATTAACTTTCCCATTATACTATGACAAAACCATATTCTCCACTCTGCATCCTTTGAGATATTAGTGAATTCTTACCCTTTACTCTGAAGAAATTCACGAAAATAGCCCTCAACTTTGTGCTGTGTGTATGGTATATTTCTAGGCAACGAGAAACTACCTGATTTCCTAGATTGATCACTTTATGCTGAACGTGCTCAAATCCCACCGACCCAGTTAAAGGTACACTCACATTAGTCGTGCTTAGAAAGGAACAGAAGATTTAGAGAGCTGCTTTGCAAAAAAAGACTCTAACTTAAATGTCAGTGAGTTCCACTGAATTACGGCAATTGCTACCAGCCTGTGGACCTCTACATGATGTCCAAAGTCTTTATAGTTTTTAAAGTGATATAGCCTCTCTACTTTGCACTCGCTGCACCCTGCATACTTAGTATGCTGTCTGAGCTTGTGATGAATACAATAAGTACAAATTACAAAATGGTGCCACTTTGTCTTGATTGGGTTCAGATTTAGACAGTTTAGATCCATCCATCTCTACTGTGCACAAATTGCTACACTGCCTAGGAGGCTGCCTTTTGATTGCCATGATTTTATACCTAACTTTGGGGTTGATTAGGATGGCGGACGAAAAAGCGTCTGGACCGCCAGTCTCGTGGGAAATGACCGTCCGACCGCACTGGGGGAAACTGGCGGTGCTATTAGGAATCCCCTCCAGCAAATCCCGACCGCGGCAGACGGATGTCTCCAAAGACCGCTGACCGCGGAAGGAACCATAGAAAAACCGACCGCCGCGGACGGAGTGGCTGCGGTAACAGGCCCAACCGCCGACAGTGCAGCGGAGTGACCGGCTGCACAATTAGGATAACACTGCCAGGGCAACGTAAAGAATCACCCTCCACGACCGTAGTGGAAAATAACATTGACAAATGTAAGTATCAGCGGAAGGGCCAAAGCTAATCCACCGCGGCGGTCAGACCGCCAAAAAAATGGCGGCAGCAAGGTACCATGCAATCCAGCAAATCAGGACCCAAACCTACCATGAACACACCCCTCCTCCAATAATACACATCAAAAACACACCCCCATGGTTGAAAATCTGATAGGCAAGGGTCCACACCCACAACATATCTGACTGCAAGATACCATTGACACACAGCCACAAAGAAGAAAATAAAAGGAGCCCCTCCCATCCCCACAATCCTTTGCATCACAGCAGAACTGAGAGGAAGAGGCACAGAGCAGAGCACAGCACCACATGCACCAATAGCCACACAACAACCTGCACATCAACACACAAACCTCACCATCCAGCACAACACCATCCCAACAAACAACACACCTGCACCCCCAACACCCTGCACAGCACAAACCATGGCCCAAGAGAAACAGCCTAAATTCACAGAGAGTGAGCTGAAAGTCATGGTGGATGAGATTATACGTGTAGAATCCACCCTGTTTGGAACACTTGTAGAACAGACCACACTGGCCAACAAAACCAGAATGTGGGAAAGGATAATCACCAGAGTGAACGCATCAGGGACTGCGCCACGCACCAAAAGAAACATCCAGAGGCAGTGGCATGACCTCAAGGCAAAAGTGAAGTCAATCAGAGCCAAGAACCGCGAGCGGGCCGAGCATACTGGCGCCGGCACTCCCATTCAGCCAATACCCTACAGGGAATGGGAGGAGAAGGTGCTTGCAATACTGCACCCGGAGAGCCTGGATGGAATAGCTGAGGGATTAGAGGCTGGTAAGTACAACCTAATTACCACAATCACAATGCCAAGTACTGCCTTGCACAACTGCTAAGTTACTCCACCTAGGCCCCACACCATGCATGTGGAGCACACAGTCATCCAAATGTGTGAATGCCAGGGCTAAAATGCATCCACCATGATCACCCACAAACGGAGAAACCACCATTTTCAGGGTCACATGTGGCTAAGCAGCCAACACTCAACTTCCAGCAGGCCCCCTTGACCCAACGCTGAGCAAGATGGAGTCCCTCCACCATGTGCTAGCAATGCAACCCCCCTCATCAAACTTACAGGTAGGTAGCCCTCTTCACAGGGAGGGGTGTACCTGGTTGAGGGGCCAGCACTACAACTCCCAACAGGCCCCCTTGACCCACAGCTGAGCAAGATGGAGTCCTTCCACCATGTGCTAGCAATGCAACCCCCCTCACCACACTTACAGGTAGGTAGCCATCTTCATAGGGAGGGGTGTACCTGGTTGAGGGGCCAGCACTACAACTCCCAACAGGCCTCCTTGACCCACAACGGAGCAAGATGGAGTCCCTCCACCATGTGCCAGCAATGCAACCTCCCTCACCAAACTTACAGTTAGGTAGCCATCTTCACAGGGAGGGGTGTACCTGGTTGAGGGGCCAGCACTACAACTCCCAACAGGCCCCTGTGACCCACAGCTGAGCAAGATGGAGTCCCTCCAACATGTGCTAGCAATGCAACCCCCTCACCAAACTTACAGGTAGGTAGCCATCTTCACAGAGAGGGATGTACCTATTTGAGGGGCCAGCACTACAACTCCCAACAGGCCCCCTTGACCCACAGCTGAGCAAGATGGAGTCCCTCCACCATGTGCTAGCAATGCAACCCCCCTCACCAAACTTACAGGTAGGTAGCCATCTTCACAGGGAGGGGTGTACCTGGTTAAGGGGCCAGCACTACAACTCCCAACAGGCCCCCTTAACCTGCAACACTGTAGCAAGAAGTACCACACATGAGAGGGCAATCCATCAATCATACATCACACAGCAACAAAATCAAAGTGCATCCATCACATCATCACATGTCGTTGTACAGACCAAGCACAGACTCACATGGAGCACAATCTGCAGGTCCATGGGAACACTGAATTGTGTAAATGTTAACCAACAACCCATGTCACATGTGAGCCACCACATCACAACATTGTCACTGATGTGCACTGGCCTAGCTTGTGCACTCAGCACTGGTCTAGGTGGGAAACTTGCAATGTTTGCACTGCAATGGAGGTTCACGCATACCACGGGGGCGGGGCACGCTTTCCGCAACATTTGAATCTACATTGTGAAATGTCAGTTGGTATGTCCCTCCATGCAGAGAGCGGTACCCACCGCCTTTCCCCGGCGGTGATTCACTCGCCAACAGGGAACAGCGGTGGGTACCGCTATGTGCATGGTGGGCCCCTAGACTGATTGGGCATGGGTGGTCACTCACCGCCGGGGAACGGCGGTGGATACCGCTATGTTCCTGGCGGGCCCCTAGATTGATTGGGCATGGGTGGTCTCTCACTGCTGGGGAACGGCAGTGGGTACCGCTATGTGCCTGGTGGGCCCCTACACTGAATGAGTATGGGCGGTCACTCACCACCATGTTACTAAAGCCTGCCCCGCCCCCGTGGTATGCATGAACCTCCATCGCGGTGCCGGACACTGGATGCATTCAAAAGTTGCACCATCATGTTAGCGCGCATGACCGCGTCGGTGTGTCACCACCATGGCACCTGATTCAACAGCCAATGGGAACCGACATCGCGGTTGCTAAATGCAAGTTTGAAAATCGCGGAAGGCGTGCACTGCCACCGCGGGGCCAGTCATTGGAGAGTTTTGAAAGTGGTAGACCAGAGACACCAATTGCAGCTGCCCTGTACCACTGATATTACCTCTGGGGCCTATATAGGTGTGGGAGTGAGCACCACATCTCCACTGCTGCCTGCACCCATCACCTCTTCCAGCTGCTGCCTGCTCCCTACAGAATCAGGTGCTGCTGTGCCTGTGTCCTGGACACCGTGATGTCGAGGGTTGTGCAGATCCGATCCCGTCCCTTCACCACTGAGGAGCTGAATGTCCTCGTGGTCAGGGTGCTCAACCAGTATGGGATGCTATACGGTGCCCCTGGAGTGCTGGTAAGTGTAGTGTGATGTAAATGAGGGGGCATGCGGTGCACCACTTACTCTGTGCAACTGCTGTCTGGGCATGCCGGGGGGCTGTGTGGGACACAGTTGGCCATGCTGTGTGCATAGTGATATGATGTGTATCCAGTTCCTCATGATTCGCAGTCCACACTTTGAGATGGGTGTGGCACGCAGTGTCGCAGAGCACATGCCATATGAAGGCTAGTAATTAGTGGGCTGACTCAGGTCTGTTGTGTGCATGTGACAATCCGTGGGGATGGTGCGGGAATTGCATGTTCATGTCCCTCCATGTTGGGGCCATGGCACAGATCCCTTTTCACCAGGGCCATGTCGTTCGGTGATGTGCATTTGAGGGCAATGTGGGTCTGCTCCAGCCCTGCCTGGACATTGTGTGGTTTGTCTGGTTCACTCACAGGCGATTTTGCTACAATGATATGACATCTAATTCACCCATGGGCACCAAGAAGACATGTGCACGTTGGTACGTGTGCTGTTCCGCTCCCCATCCCAGCTATCTAGTTCGAGTGAGCCTCCCATGCCTTTTCTCTAAGGCTCGTGGTATATGTACCAGCCAGCCATATCTGCTGTTCCCCTGCTATGTTTATGTGATTCACATGTACAGTGTGCCTGTGTTGATGGACTAATGTACACTGACATGTCTTCCTCTCACCTCCCAAATCCGTAGCTCCAACTTCACCAGCGTAAGGGCATATGGAGGGTCATAGCACCCGAGGTGCGTGCCTTGGGGGTGTGCAACAGGCGACATACACACTGCCACAAGCGGTGGGACGACATCTCCAGGCTCAGCAGGAACATGGTGGAGATGACACTGGGGGTGATTCCACGTGCTGGCAGGTTGGCACACTGTACCATGACCCCACTGATGGCACGCATCCTAGCAATGACACATCCTGGTCTGGCTGCCCTTTTGAGGGAGGAACAGCAGGAATCTGGGGGTGAGTCTACAGTATGGGCTCATTTTCTTAATGAGTGACCACATAGGTTGCAGGTCAGAGCCAGTACTTGCCTCTGTGATGTTGGCAGTGTGCTTCATGTGCTTGTGAGTGGACTCTGTGTTGTGTGCAGTTGTCATGGTTTTCCACCAGAAAGACATACATGGTGCATTCCTGTGTCTGGCCCTGTACTTGGCAATCAGATCTGTGGCCTCATGGCATCACCTCCATAGTGGTCCGCATTGACGTGCCATGGATGTTTGACGCACATGTTTCACATGTGCAGGCGATTTCTGCTAATGAGGATAGGTGATGGAGGTTGTGGATGCACAGGCTGCGTACGATATGTTGTTTGGACTTCCAGGTCTGTCCGCAACTTGTCTATGAAGTTTGGGACTCTGACACTTACGTGTACCCACATTTCTCTCTCTTTCAGCATTGGACGAGGGCAGTGTCAGACATGCAACAGAGGCAGTTGATGACAATGCATCGTGCTCTGATGTGACACAGGATATGACCGAGACAGATGTGAGCAGCATCGTTGAGGGTGGCAGTGGTGTCCATGACGACTCACATGTTGAGACACCAACATCCTCGTCATCCGACAGCGGGGGGGTGTCTTCATTGTTAGGTGTCACAGGGAGTGGGAAATCAACCCCCTCAACTGGCACACAGCGTACAGGGCCCACCCTCCCGCAAACTGCAACAAGTACTGCCCGTGCTTGCCAGAGTCAAAGGCGCAGAGTGTCCTTTGGTCCAGACACCGCTGCACCTGACCCTGTGTGCCAAACTTCCCTCAGTGCTAAGGCAGTTGACCTGCTGCCCCAGCTGTGTGTGGGTCAGACTAACATGCTAAATGCATTCCTGGACCATGAAAGGAAGTTGGGCCAGGTGGTAGCTTTCATTGAGGGGATGCATGGGGATGTGGCTGGTACACACAGTACTTTCCAGTCCATGTCCTCAAAAGTGACGGCAGCCATTCAGATGTCACATGCCCAAAGTTCAGCTTCTGTCCCTGTGTCCACACCACAGGCTGTAACAGAGGAGAGTGACCTCTTCAATCCTGCCTCACACTCTGGATATGGCACATGGAGACAACACAAGCAGCAGGCAAAGCAACACAGGCCACAGACACCATCCTCTGGGAAAGCTAGAGGCAGCGCAGGGCAGGACATAAGCTGCCCCTCAGATGAGACACAGGACACTCAGGCGTCCCCATCCATGACCACTCCCAGGGACAAGGCATCTCCCAAGGACAAGGCACATACCAAGGACAAGGCATCTCCCAAGGAAAAAGCATCTCCCAGGGACAAGGCACCTCCCAAGGACAAGGCACCTCCCAAGGACAAGGCATCTCCCAAGAAAAAGGCACCTCCCAGGGACAAGGCACCTCCCAAGGACAAGGCATCTCCCGAGAACAAGGCACCTTCCAGGGACAAGACATCCACCGAGGACATGCAGCCATCAGCCATGCCTCCCCTGGAGCTGGTATTGGTGCGGGATCATTAGATACATGTCTCAGAGGTCGATACACCCCATACCTCGACTCCCACCTCCACCCCTGTGAAGCAGAGGAAGGAGTACAGTGTTGTGGGGTCCCCTGTTACACAGGTGTTTGAGGGCAGGAGGCAGGGCCAGAGCTAGCATTCAGCAGGGTCCAGCACATCCCCAGAGAGCAGACCACAACCAGCACATGATCCACCTTTGATGGGAAGTGTGTCTGTGGAGCCAGCATCACTTCCCAATCCTGGCAAGTCCAGACCGAGCTTACAGATCCCCAAAAAGCGTAGACACACACCACAAACGACTGAGCCTCATACTGTCTCTCCTGTACAGCTGTCTCCAGCTCCCAGTGCTACCCAGCCTCCTGGACCATACAGCCCAGTGGGTCGTCAGTACAGTGATGTCACTACCTCAGCTGCAGTTCACTCTTATGTGTCAGATACTGGCACTGTATCTGTTGTCCACTCTCAGGTGTAAGATACTAGCACTGTGTCTGTTGTTCGCTCTCCTGTATCAGGTACTGCCACTGTGTCTGTTGTTCACTCACATGTATTAGATACTAGCGCTGTGTCTGTTGTTCACTCTCCTGTCTCCGATACTAGGACTGTCTCTGTGGTTCACTCTCATGTAGAAAATACTTGCATGGTGTCTGTTGTTCACTCTCCTGTATCAGGTACTGCCACTGTGTATAGAGCTATCTCTCATGTATCAGATGCTAGCGCTGTGTCTGTTGTTCAGTCTCCTATGTCAGGTGCTGTCAGTGTGTCTGCACTCTGCACCTCCGATAGTACAGAGTCCACCTGATTCTCTGGTGTGAGTTTAAGTCCCCCTCACACACATCTCTTTCACATTGCTGGCTGGACTGTCCATTGTAGGCACCCTGGCTGTGTTGTTGCCCGTGGCAGTGTATATGCACCACATTTCCCTGTGCTGCCTCTGATGTACCTGCTTCTGTTCTGGCCACTGGCCCTTTTTGAGTTATGATGCAATGTGCCCCTCACTTGTGCTGCCTCAGATGTACCTGCTCTGTTCTGCCCACTGGCCCTGTTAGTAATGTGATGCAATGTGCCCCTCACTTGTGCTGCCTCAGATGTACCTGCTCTGTTCTGGCCACTGGCCCTGTTAGTAATGTGATGCAATGTGCCCCTCACTTATGCTGCCTCAGATGTACCTGATCTGTTCTGGCCACTGGCCCTGTTAGTAATGTGATGCAATGTGCCCCTCACTTGTGCTGCCTCAGATGTACCTGCTTCTGTTCTAGCCACTGGCCACTGGCCCTGTTTGAGTTATAATGCAATGTGCTACTGACTTATGCTGCCACAGATGTAACTGCTCTGTTCTGCCCACTGGCTCTGTGGGAACTGTGCTGCATCTTGCCCCTTGGCTGTGCAGCTTCTCAGGGACATTCTCTGCAATGTATACTGGCCACTGGGCTGGCTCCGGGGTACATCAGATTGGTATCTTTGTGATGTTTAATAAAGGCACTTACTCATGTTGTGTACTTTGTCAGTGTACGTGCTTGTTGTGTACTTGCATTGTGGATTTCTTGTGATTTACAACATGCCCTGTCTACCACTTTCACATGACCAATGGTCCGTATTTGTTTTCAGCTGTTACAGGCAATAGAATTTGTCTTTTCTCTGTGACAGAGGCAGGTGGACTCAGAGGGATCTTTTAGTCCAACTACAGTTTACATACTCTCCCTATTTGTACACATGTCAATAGCTGCTATTGTTGCTATCAAGGTGGGGATTCTATCCCCATCAAAGACAGGCAGCCGGTCCAGGGTCCATCATGAATGTGTGATGATTGTTAATGTGTGTACAGCAATGTGGATGTATGCTCTTCTGGTGATGGCCTGCCTTCCTAGTCACATGTGCTAAGTTGTAAGTGTGTAATTGTGCTGGGATGGGATGTCAGGGGATGACTTTGTGGTGGTGATGTGTATGCTCCTACATTTGGCAGCTACGCAGTGTATAAGCCAGGTGCTGTGTGCCAGTCTGTTTGCATTGTGTGGCTTGTGCTTGGGTGCACATGTGGGTGTTCTGGTAGTGCAGTGTGTTCTGGTTTCTTTGCAGTCCTGTGGTCCACCTACTTGTTGTTGCTGGCAACTGTGAGTATGCAGGGTGTGTGACAGGCAAGTCTGTGTTGTTGATGGGATATGTGTCTGCTCACAGTGTGTGTTCAGTGTGCAGCCCTATTCTATTCCATTGACATGGTGGGGGTGTGTTGTCTCTCACTGATGTCACCTGTCTGTGTTTTGTTCTCCAGTATGGTATGTGTGATATGTGCCCATTCTATCCTGTTTCTTGGTATGTGCATCATCCCCTTTGTGTGTTGCTGCTCCTTGTATTTGTGTGTGGTGCACTGTTAACCTGTTTGATTCTGAGTTACAGTTCACTTGTGTGTTGTGTGTCCTATCCCCTTAGCTTGCCAGTGTGTGTGCCTCACCATAAGTTAATCTATTCAACTGTGTTTGTATTGCAGGTCTGTGCACAGGGCTAATGTGCCAGTTGGTCCTTTGTCCCTTTGCTCTTATGTCAGGTTCTTGTCCTGGTTTGCAATGCGTGTAGGTTGTATGCAGTCCAACTGTTGTTGCTGCACTGGCCTCTGTTGATGTTGTGGGCACCTGTGTGTTCCTGAGTTTTGCTTGTGTAAGTGTATTGCTGGTCATCTGCGTGTCTACAGTGGCACTACTACCATTTCAGGATGTGATGTTGTCTGTGTGCTGCTTAGTGTTGTGGAGGTACTTTTTGCGTCCCTGTGATGTGTGGTTGTGCATCTGTTTATTTTCTCCAACTACTTGTCATGCATGCAGTGCTGTGAGTGTATTTTGGCTTGAATTGGCCTAATGTGCATCCTTCTGATCTTCTGCATTTGACTTTGTGCACTTCCTATGCTTCTTGTGCCTTTGCAAGGCTTCCCTTCTTGTCACGCAGAGTTGTTGTTGCACACAGTTCACTGTGGTTTGCATTGCTTGACCGTTCCATCCAGGTGTTGTTTGCTAGACTGTTGTGTTGTGCTGTGTTGCTTCTCTTGTATGTGCTGTTGACATGCTTTGTGTTAGCTCTATGACTTTACTTGAGTGTCCCCTTAGCTTTTTAGTATCTGTGTGCATGCTCTCCATTGCAGCTGGCTTCTGATATGTGTGTCTGGCTGTGGGTATTGGTGGACTGTGTATGGCCTGGTGGTGTGTTTGTGGTGGTTGATGTTCATGTGTGGTGTGTGTGTTGTATTTGTGATTGTACAGAGTGTACTTGACATCGATGTAGGGTGCCTTTTGGTGATTGTGTTGCCATTGCCCTGTGGTTGGGTGTCTTGTGTTCACCCCAACATTCTGTGCATGTGCAGCTGGTTGGGGGGGAGGGATTGCCTATGTGCAGCTGCCTGGGAGGGGGGCTGGGGGACTTGTTGATGATCCTGCATGTCTCCTTGTGTGTGTGGTTTGCCTTCTGTGTGTGTGGTGGGGTAGAGGCCCTGTGGGCTGAGTGGACGGGCCATGCCTACCTGTCTGCCTGGCTGGTATCTTGGACACTTGGGTTCTGGCGTGTGCACCGCTACGGTGCGATGTCCGTGGGCTGGCTGTGGTGTTGTGTGGGCGTCATGTGCCTGATGCAGGGGGTGATTGTGCTGAGGTGGGACTGGTGTGGGTGCACTTGTGTGTGTTCCTGTCCCCATCAGGGTGTCTGGTGTGGACAGGTACCAGTGTTTATGCATGCGGTATGTGTGTATTGCATGCTTGCGTACCTGCGGTGGCGTCCATTATGGTGCATGACTTGCTCGTAGTGAAGTAGGAACAGGGCCGGGAAGGCATGTAGGGCTGGGTCCATAGCGGTTGGGTCCGTGCGGTGGGTCTCATGGCAATGCTTTCCCTCTCCGTTGTGGTGCTTCCGCCGTCTATGAGATGGAGGTGTTTCCGCTGCGGTGTTCTGGTTTGTTTGGGACATCGTAATATTGCAGACGGTCGGGACATCATTCCGCACGGCGGTGAGCCTGGATTGGCTCAGTTCGCCGTGGTGTCTGGTGTGTTCATGCGGCGGTTCACGTTTTTACGCGGCGGATGGTAAATGTGCCCAGTTCCCCTTCCTAATATGGCGGACGGAAGGTCCGCTGCTGGCGGACGATGAGGTGCATTTTCCGCCGCCTCCAGCCCAGCGTTCATGCATCCGTCCGCCATCCTAATCAGACCCTATGTGTATAGATGTGTTTTTTCAACACATTTGTAGACAAGTTCAAAAGTCGAAATATACTGCGGAAATAATGCAATGCATGAGTTAAAGAAAGGTAACAGTAGATTGGACCCGGGCCAGACAGGTTATTCTACCAAACTAACATTTCCCTGATAGGCTAAAGGCGAGACAGCTGCTTTCTGAGCCGAATGAGATTCCATAATCCCATCATTGCCCCTATCAATTTGCAGTCTCCTGGGCTAATGAAGACACTTTTTTAAGTGCTGATTTTTGTATCCAGTCTGGCCCTTTCTCAGGGGTGAATGATCCGACTATCTATAATATGGGATAGCAAGAATAAAACTATCAATTTCATCACAAGCTCAGCCGTTCCCTGATTTTGTTGAAACAGAAGGTAAAAAAGGAGATTTAAAAGCAATGCCCAAGTTTAATAATATCAGCCTCCTGACACCCTGTGCATTCAAATATCATTTGACTGTGCTGGACTGCTCATTTATTCCATCAGGCATTTCCCTGGTGGAATGGAACTGGAGAAGGTCTCCTGAGGTCTTCATCTATCAATTCTGTTACTTTCTCCAGCTCTCGCATATTATTTGGGAGAGGCATAGTCGGTGTTTTCAGAGAGACAGTAAATACAAAAGGGAGACGAAAGAGGAAGAAGAGAGAGGGGCTGATTTGAACATTTTTGCGAAGGCTGCTTCTAGTTTCCTGTCCAACACTGCCTTTTGATGATTTTGACTTCTACAAGAAGCACACAGTATGTTGAATATAAATGTTACTTGGATATTTCTATTTCTGTTTAATCAAGTTGTAAAGCTCATGGGGACCCTAAGGCATCACAGCGCTGGAAAAAAGTAGCACCACAGAAGATCTGGAAAGGACACCTGTGTAAATTATCTATTTAAAAAGCCAGGTTGTAATTGCTTTACAGAAGCTTGCCTCATTGCCTGTAGCATGGATAGCCGGGGGAGTGAGTGAGTGAGTTCCAAAGCTTAGGACATTAAAGCCAAAAGATGTACCACCCCTTCTAGCTCTTCTTTTATGGGGTGTAAGGGATAACAGACTGACCTGCATCTTGAACTCTGTAATAACCCCAAAAAATAGTTGGCGAGCTTCCTCAGGGACAGAACAAGCTCCTACAACCTTAAACCCAGCACTTGGACTCTTCCAGCTGAAAGTTCTACTCCACCCATGTGGTTCCAGCCCAGTCCTGGACCCTTAGAAATGAACCTGAAGGTGCATTACAAACCCGACTGTGGTCCTAGCAAAGTTGATACATTGCTTCCCAGAATTCAGCATCAGAACCACTATGCGCACATACCTGATACAGGTCTTCGTATTATCGCTCGCATTGTACGTTGAACGGCCACTGCATGATGCATTCTAGATGTAGGTCTTCACTTTTCAAACCCCTCATCAGCATCACCCTTAGCTATGCAGGACTCTACATCACAAGCCCTGCAACTTCTTTGGAACCAGCTGATGCGATATAAATAAAAGATACAAAACCTTGTATTGCAGCCTCGCAGCTTCCCGGAACTGCTGCTGCACAACGTGTCTCCACACCAGGTCCTCCCATCACCAAGGCGGCATAAAGTGTCCTTGTTGCGGGATCTCACAATGCTCTGCAACCAGGATTAAATTTACCCTTGTTCAGCAGTCCTAATTTTGTCCCTGGAGCCAGCCTGCACTCCTTCGCTGTTGACCTGAACTGGTGACTTTGTCCCGGTCTGTCATGACTAGATAACCACAGTTGGCGCTTTGTACTTTTGGGTGCTATATTCATTTACATGTTTAAAAATTGCACATGTCAAGCCCTATTTAACTGTATGTTTTTCATTTTGGAGTTTAATTATTATTATTCTTTTTTAATTTGGTGTGGGATTTTTCTTGTGTTGTGTTTCACTTTATCGCTGAGTGAATTGCTGTAAATATACTTTACACATTGTCTCTCAGTGAAGCTTGATTGGTATGTGTCAAGCTTCCATAGGATTAAACACAGGGTAATTTAGGGTTTGCTTTGGACGTCACCCTGATAAGACACGTGGTTGCTGCTTGAGTAGGGTTTTACTCTCTCTACCAGTAACCCAATTTCTTACATTGGTGTTGAGCGATGAGGGTTTAGACTGGTTTGTGCAGTGCCATACAATGATTTTATGTTACACTGAAAATCCCTGTTAAGTAGTCTGATACCAATTTGAGCCTTTTTAAATTTTCCCTAATTTTCTGATTGGCCTCTTTTTTACTTTTTCTGAATTTATGTTCCCTACCTCTTTGTCTTGAACCATGGAGATGGATATGCTATATCTAGACAGCCTCAGCAGGGCTGAGCTACAGCAATTCAGCGAGAAGAGGGGACTTCATGCAGGGAAGAAGACCACAAATCTGTACCTTCAGATAGTACTTCATGCCTATGAGAAGGTCACAAGCATTCAATAGAATCCTGATGAGTTTGAGAAGGAGGATCTTAATTAGGAGTGGATGGAACTCACAAAGTTTTATGTGAATTTACCTAAAACCTCTGTGAGACTCCACAGAGTTCTGCGTGCGTGAAATTCCTTTCATTGGACTGCTCGCACTGATTTTTAGAGCACCAATAGTTTGTCCTGTGCTGTGAAATCAGTGCAAACGGCACCATGTGGCTCATAAGAGAGCGCTGCTTTCTTTCTGCCACTCAAGTCCATTTTCTACTCGAGCGGCAGCTTTTAGAATGTGATCAGCAACTTTCTTATCACCTGTGGTAATGACCTCCCGCGAGCCCCCGCTTTGAGAAATGCCACTGGGAGGTAGTCTAGAGCACGCTTTTCTCAGTCACACTCCCCAATTTAATGTTGACGAGCCGTGCACTCGGTGGTTGGTGCAGTTTATCCCAAACTTCGTTCTCCAAGGTGAGTAAGGAGTGGGCAAAACTCCACCAGCGGAGCAGAGTTTGACACCCACCCCTAATCTTAATTTAGGATAAGAGGGATACCTGGCTGTGGGCCCTGGACATCAAGTTCAAGATAAGGGCAACCATCTGCCTACTGAGAGACAGCCCTGTGTGAGGACAGGTATCAGGATGTCAAAGGGAGCTCTCAGAGCAGCTGGATGACCGGAAGCCAGAAATAGAGCACAATATGCAATAATAAAAAATTAAACTGGGGCCAAAGAAAAGAAGGCTGAGGCAGTAAGGGTCTTGACAGAAAAGAAATGCTGCTAAATCCCAAGAGAAGGCTGTAGGAACTGGAGCTCAAAGCTAGACAAGCCTCAGAGTCAGCAGCTATGGTGGCAGCATACCTGCAGTGTCTTAGCGGGACAAAAAAGTCTTTATCCCTAAAGTTCTGGTGCCCAAAAGGATGGTGGGAGATTCATAAACAAATGGCGTTCTGCCTATCAGATAGTTCTGAAGGCAGACAAGGTTCCTGATGATTACTAGGGGAGTAGCTCATTGAAGCACATGCCTACAGTGGGGGACACACACTTATCACACTTGGGGTGGGTAAACCAAAACAGTATGCCCCCATGAAGGTCATATTGGTTGCTAATTTTGAAATGAACCCTGATAAGTCCTGTCAGAGGTTCAGTCACACATTTTCAAACTGGTCTTGGGTGGATTTCTTGCACTATTCCAGCAAGGGACTGAGTAGCTGGGCGAGGGTCAACAACGTTGATAATTATGTTGGGATGTGTAGCTTGATCTTGAGGGAGCACATGCTCATCACTTGTTTTACAGAGCTTCACAAGTACCCAGTGGATAACAATTTGACTGATCCTAGGAATCTTGCTGAGGAGGTGGACCTCTGGGTCAGTCCCAGAGTGTGCTCAGGGTTCTGACCAGAAGAAAGAGATAAAAAGAAGAAAGAGTTTTTGCAAAGCCAGTAAAATAGTTCACAGGGGATGGGTCCCATTTCTTATCTGGCCACCAACAGAAAGGTTTTGTGGACAAACTTAGTGGTAAGTTTGTCCCTAGGTGCAACCAGTATGACCACACCAAAGAAAATGCCAAGTGTCCTGAAAGGCCCAGCAGTGAGCTGTCCCAAGGGTTGGTCTGTGTAGCACTTGGAGAGGATATGGTTCCAGTCAGTATTGGTGGCATCTGAGGTTTCATTAGTGTCCTTGGTTGATAGAGAGATGGTACCTAAAGTTCACAGCTTTCCAAAGCTCCCAAGTTTTGACAGTGTGTCACCATCAATGGGCAGAGGGTGGAGGCTCTGAGAAACACAGGAGCTAGTGTGAGTACTGTCAGGAGTCAAACCAAAGGGGATGATGGACGGAGCATTGACAATACAAACACTCACCCCCAGTCAACTGATCTGGGTTTAATCCATCACCGTTCTTTAGCTCACTCCGCCACCCCAGTTCAGACATGGCCATGTGCAAATCAGTCGGACCCTGTGCCTCATGTGAACAGTCCAGCCTGAACTGACAAGCCATGTCTTCCCTGGACCGGAATCAAGCTTCCCAGGACCGGTTTCTGGCATTACAGCCGTCTTTAGCCGGGCATGCTTGAATCCAGTGGCAAAGGGAGCAAGGGACTCACGTCTGAGCATACCCTGCCAACTTAGGGCGAACAAAGAAAAACCAAAGGGGATGATGGACGGAGCGTTGACAATACAAACACTCAACCCCAGCCAACTTATCTGGGTTTAATCCATCACCGTTCTTTAGCTCACTCCGCCACCCCAGTTCAGACATGGCCATGTGCAAGTCAGTCTGACCCTGTGCCTCATGGGAACAGTCCAGCCCGAACTGCCAAGCCATGTCTTCCCTGGACCGGAATCAAGCTTCCCAGAACCGGTTTCTGGCATTACAGCCGTCTTCAGCCTGGCTTGCTTGAATCCAGTGGCAAAGTGAGCAAGGGACTCATGTCTGAGCATACCCTGCCAACTTAGGGCGAACAAAGAAAAACCAAAGGGGATGAGGGACAGAGCGTTGACAATACAAACACTCACCCCTAGTCAACTGATCTGGGTTTAATTCATCACCGTTCTTTAGCTCACTCCTCCACCCCAGTTCAGACATGGCCATGTGCAAATCAGTCTGACCCTGTGCCTCATGGGAATAGTCCAGCCTGAACTGCCAAGCCATGTCTTTCCTGGACCGGAATCAAGCTTCCCAGGACCGGTTTCTGACATTACAGCCGTCTTCAGCCGGGCTTGCTTGAATCCAGTGGCAAAGTGAGCAAGGGACTCACGTCTGAGCATACCCTGCCAACTTAGGGCGAACAAAGAAAAACCAAAGGGGATGATGGACGGAGCGATAACAATACAAACACTCACCCCCCGTCAGCTGATCTGGGTTTAATCTATCACTGTTCTTTAGCTCACTCCGCCACCCCAGTTCAGACATGGCCATGTGCAAATCAGTCTGACCCTGTGCCTCATGGGAACAGTCCAGCCCGAACTGCCAAGCCATGCCTTCCCTGGACCGGAATCAAGCTTCCCAGTACCGGTTTCTGGCATTACAGCCATCTTCAGCCGGGCTTGCTTGAATCCAGTGGCAAAGTGAGCAAGGGACTCACGTCTGAGCATACCCTGCCAACTTAGGGCGAACAAAGAAAAACCAAAGGGGATGATGGACGGAGCATTGACAATACAAACACTCACCCCCAGTCAACTGATCTGGGTTTAATCCATCACCGTTCTTTAGCTCACTGCGCCACCCCAGTTCAGACATTGCATTGTGCAAATCAGTATGACCCTGTGCCTCATGGGAAAAGTCCAGCCCGAACTGCCAAGCCATGTCTTCCCTGGACCGGAATCAAGCTTGCCAGGACCGGTTTCTGGCATTACAGCCGTCTTCAGCCGGGCTTGCTTGAATCCAGTGGCAAAGTGAGCAAGGGACTCACGTCTGAGCATACCCTGCCAACTTAAGGCGAAAAAGAAAAACCAAAGGGGATGATGGACGGAGCATTGACAATACAAACACTCACCCCCAGTCAACTGATCTGAGTTTAATCCATCACCGTTCTTTAGCTCACTCCGCCACCCCAGTTCAGACATGGCCATGTGCAAATAAGTCTGACTCTGTGCCTCATGGGAACAGTCCAGCCTGAACTGCCAAGCCATGTCTTCCCTGGACCTGAATCAAGCTTCCCAGGACCGGTTTCTGGCATTACAGCCGTCTTCAGCCGGGCTTGCTTGAATCCAGTGGCAAAGTGAGCAAAGGACTCACGTCTAAACATACCCTGCCCACTTAGGGCGAACAAAGAAAAATCAAAGGGGATGATGGACGAAGCGTTGACAATACAAACACTCACCCCCAGTCAACTGATCTGGGTTCAATCCATCACCGTTCTTTAGCTCACTCCGCCACCCCAGTTCAGACATGGCCATGTGCAAATCAGTCTGACCCTGTGCCTCATGGGAACAGTCCAGCCCGAACTGCCAAGCCATGTCTTCCCTGGACCGGAATCAAGCTTCCCAGGACCGGTTTCTGGCATTACAGCCATCTTCAGCCGGGCTTGCTTGAATCCAGTGGCAAAGTGAGCAAGGGACTCACGTCTGAGCATACCCTGCCAACTTAGGGCGAACAAAGAAAAACCAAAGGGGATGATGGACGGAGCGTTGACAATACAAACACTCACCCCAGTCAACTGATCTGGGTTTAATCCATCACCGTTCTTTAGCTCACTCCACCACCCCAGTTCAGACATGGCCATGTGCAAATCAGTCTGACCCTGTGCCTCATGGGAACAGTCCAGCCCGAACTGCCAAGCCATGTCTTCCCTGGACCGGAATCAAGCTTCTCAGGACCGGTTTCTGGCATTACAGCCGTCTTCAGCTGGGCTTGCTTGAATCCAGTGGCAAAGTGAGCAAGGGACTCACGTCTGAGCATACCCTGCCAACTTAGGGCGAACAAAGAAAAAACAAAGGGGATGATGGACGGAGCGTTGACAATACAAACACTCACCACCAGTCAACTGATCTGGGTTTAATCCATCACCGTTCTTTAGCTCACTCCGCCACCCCAGTTCAGACATGGCCATGTGCAAATCAGTCTGACCCTGTGCCTCATGGGAACAGTCCAGCCCGAACTGCCAAGCCATGTCTTCCCTGGACCGGAATCAAGCTTCCCAGGACCTATGGTTTTTCTGTCAGGTGTCACCGGTTGTGCTCAGAGCAGGTGCTACCCAATTTATTTATTTATTTTTATTTATTTATTTGCACACTTGTACCGCGCTGGGAATCGACTCCCTAAGGAGTATCTCCGCGCCATTGGCAGCATCTCAGAGCACCCAATCCCTATCCTATAATTTATTAATGGTCCAACAAGAGCTAATACTTAAACAGGAAAGTTTTTAATTTTTTCCTAAAGGGAAAGAGTTCCTTGCATGATCTAAGTTCATAAGGTAGTTCGTTCCAGAACTTCGGGCCTGCTACTGATAGCGACCTTCCCCCTTGTCTTGTCTTCCAGAACCTGGGGACAACTAACAATTCACGATCTCCAGATCTCAAAGATCTTGAAGGAATGTAAGGGTTAAATTTTTGTGATAGGTAATGAGGGCCATTACCCGTGATGCACTTGTGGATGATGCAGCCAGTTTTAAACAACACTCTCTGTTTCACTGTGAGCCACTGGAGTTTATTTAGCAGTGGTTTAGAGGGAGTGCGAGCCGGGGCATTGAGAACAAGGCGGGCAGCCGTGTTCTGTACCACTTGCAGTCTGGCAGTAATCCCCTCATTTGCGGCTAGCAACAGACCATTACAATAGTCCAGTCTACTCAATACGAGCGACTGAACTAGAGTTTTCCTGGTAGTATCAGGTAGCAGGGGGAATACCCGTCGGAGTAGCCCAATTACATGGAAACAGGAGCTCACCACTTGATTGGCATGATGTTTAAGGTTGAGCTCCTGGTCCAGTTTAACTCCTAGGTCTTTCACAACCACCTTGGGTTCGGGGTCTGGGCCTAGGTCTTGAGGCCACCAGTCAGGGGTCCACAAACGTTTGGCTTCCCCAAAGAGCATCACCTCGGTCTTGGAGACGTTGCACTGGAGGAAATTTGCTGCCATCCAGCGTGCCACTTCTTTCATCCCTTGGGAGAAGGAGCTACGTACTTCCGGGGTCATGGTTTTAAACGGGAAGATGAGTTGGGTATCGTCTGCATACGATACGGGAATGAACCCGTGGGATCTCATGATGTTAGCTAGGGGTGCCACGTAGATGTTAAATAACGTTGGGCTCAAGCAGGAGCCCTGTGGCACCCCCTTAGAGAGCTCCACCTCCTCAGACTGGTAGGGACCCAGTATGACTCTTTGGGTACGTTCGGTGAAAAAACTCCTTAACCAGGCCAGCGCCTTGCCTCCCAGACCGATGTCAACTAGTCTGGAGGTCATGATCTCATGTGACACAGTGTCAAATGCCGCTGACAGATCTAAAAGCACCAGGATAACGGAGTAACCCGTATCCTGTAGCATATGAAGATCGTCAGCGACGGACAGCAAGGCGGTCTCAGTGCTGTGCCTTGGCCTAAAACCTGATTGGGATGGATCTAATCCCCCCGTACTTTCAATATATTTAGATAAGTGCTGGTTTACAAACTTCTCAGTAACCTTCCCCAAGAAAGGGAGGAGGGAGATGGGTCTCAGGTTAGTCAAGTCGGTCCACGGAATAGAATTGTTTTTCCGTAGAGGCCGCACCAGAGCATGCTTCCAGTCAAGGGGAACTTCCCCTGTACTCAAGGATAGATTAACGACCTGCTGAATTCCAACACCCAGATCGTCGCTCAAAAGTGACATGACCCATGCTGGAATTACATCTGAAGGGCACCCACTTTTAATTTGAGTGGTTAGAATGGTTATCTCCTTCAGAGATATTGGTGGGAATTCAATAAGTCTGTTACCCTTGTTTTCTGCTGTACTAAGGTGTGGCAGACTGTCAACAGTTTCAGTGTTATAAGGGGTGGTTTTTGAGGTCAAGATCTTAGTATAAATACCTTCAATTTTTCTAACAAAGAACTGTGAGATGTTATTGCAGAGTTCCTGGGACTCAATCCCCTCGGTTTCACATGCTATGGGCTTAGTGAACGTTTGTAAAATTTGATAGAGGACTTTAGCATTTTTCCCAGCTGCTGTTAATTGGGCCGCTATATGATGTTTCCGAGCAGACCGAATAGCTTTATGGTAGCTTTTTAGGGAAATCCTGTAGTCATCTCTATCCTCGGCCCTGCGTGTGACTCTCCATCTTTTTTCTAACTTCCTTGCAGTTAGCTTTAATTGTCTGAGATCGTCCGTAAACCAGACTTCTTGTTTAGGGGCAGGCCGTGGTTTATATGTCCTAAGAGGGACAACATGATTTATAGTTGTAGTTACAGCTTCATTAAACCTGGCTAATGCAGTAGTGACGTTATCGCCACATTCAACCCAATTGGGTTCTATATAATTCCCCCTAAAATTCTCAGGTGTTAATTTGTTCCAGGGTCTTCCGACATCCGCCATAGTCCTCTGAATGCCATTTACCCTCTGATTGGAACGAGTATGGAACTCTATGATGAAGTGGTCAGTCCAGTCCACTTGAGTGGGAGGCAGACATTTAATCACTGTAGAAGTATAAAGCACAAGATCCAGTGTATGGCCAGCTATATGTGTGGGTCCCTGATTCATTTGGTTAAAGCCAAGAGTGGCCAAATCCGCCAATAATGTCTGTGCCTCCACGCAGGTGTCTATTTCACTGTGGGCATTAAAATCCCCTACCAGAATAAAATCTGAGTTTACCTGCATGTAGGGAGCTAAAGCTTCAACAAGATGAACGGAGAAATTCCCAGGAGGACCAGGAGGTCGATAGACCAAAGCTCCCTTCCTGGTTTCCCTAGAACTAGGGTTAATGGTGAAAATTAGGAGCTCCATTTGTGGATTACACACCGTCTCGGTAACCACCACCTCCATTTCCTGCCTGAAAACAATGGCTAGCCCACCTCCAGTTTTAATAGGGCGGTCCATCCTTACCATTTTATATCCTGACGGCACCCCCAATGTAATAGCCGGAACAGTGTGGGGCTTAAGCCAAGTCTCAGTCAGAAAACAAAGATGTGGTTTCTCTGATGTTAGGAGATCCCAGACCTGAGTGCAATGCGTAACCAAGGAGCGAACATTACACAATAAGCTCTTACAGTTTAAAAGGGGGTCGTTAAAAGGGCTGATAGTCGACTTTATAGGGTCTTTAGCAGTGACAGATAAAGTAGATCTTAACTGACGCGAGGTAATTACCGCACTTATGGTAAATTGTGTTAGGCATTCCCTGCAGGTAAACGGTCCCTCCAAGTTACTCCCCACCTTGTGGGAGCACAGAGTAGTAACATCCCTGCCCATGTCGATTAGGGTCTGGCTGGTATACGAAGGAGCCAGACGCCGGACTGACTCCGAGCACATGGTGGTAACCGCCATAGCCCCCTGCCCCTGGCCCCGTCCTGTCGCGGACGGGCGCAGACGGGCTGGTCTTTGGCTCGTCTTAGGCGCAGGATTAGGCGCCACACTGCGCGTCAATTAATTTAACCACAATTGACACAAGGTACATTTAGGTGCTATCTTCACTTAAATGTTTAAAAATAGCATATCTCAGGCTCTATTTAATTGGATTTGTTTCATTTTGGTCTTAAATGATTTATTGATCTTTTTAAATATTTTGTTACCCAATGCATTTCACCTAGTTTTAGTAGCAGACAAACACAAAAGCCACTACCAGGCACACCAGGCAACTGTTGTTCCCTTCAAGTGGGGTGGGAGAGTCTTCAAGTAAGCCAGGGTTGAATTTGGGGAGAACTCTGCGAAGTGGCAAAAAAACTCTGCCAAGCTATGCAGAGTTCCCTGCGCTACAAGATGGGTTACCTCGTGTTGTTCGCACTGATTTTTAGTTTGAGGTGTTTGTCCTGCACTGTGAAATCAGTGTGAACAGCATCTTGCACAGCACAAGAGGGGGCTGCTTTCTTTCTGCCACTCAAGTAGAAGTCCTACTCGAGCAGCAGCTTACTCAACGCGAACGGAAGGTTTCTCAATGTAATCGGTATCAACCATCCACGAGGGCCCACACTGAGAAATCTCTGTGTTTTTGTGAGCTTCATGAGCTCCGTTTGAAAAACTCAGCAAACTCTGCAAACTGAGTGAATTTAACTAGCCTTGTCTCAAGCTCTCTTAAGGTAGCTATGAGCATTGCCATGCCTGTGCATTATTTACTAGGGAATGACTTGGAGTACACTGCCTTGAAGGAATTGGGGATCAGGTCACAACTGAAAATGTTGTGGTTGCCTGAATGGGTCTGCATCACCACTTAGTCCATTGCTGCCTGGGATGAAAGTGACAAGAACCTGGACCCTGGAAGGAAGGCAAAGGCAAACCAAAAAGAAAGAAAAGGGTACAGAAGGGGGTGTGGGAAATAAGTCCCTGAGGCTACTGCTGTACCGGTAGATGGGGCACTGGAGGAGGCGGACCCAGATCCGACCAGAAGGATATTGCCTCCCTAGGAGATCTTCCAGAGCTTTCTGTATGGCAAGTTGAGGATGGGCCTTCCATGGAGAAGTTCTGCAAGGTACAGTGAGAATGCTCAACCTTAGAGTGGCTGTGGGGAAAGACTGAAGTCAAGACAGCTAGCAACACCTCTGGAGATCACCTCATGTACTGGGAAAACAACCTCATTTACAGTGAGTCTAAGGCATCTGAGCATGGGGGCAGCACATGAGCCGATGGCCCCTCAATGCTACGGGGCCTTCCTTCTGGGTGTGGCTCATGAGACATACTCACTGTGTCACTAAAACCAAGCTGTGTCTGGGTGATGAGCCCATAACTAGGGCGAAACTGGTCCTGGGTTGCTTGTGTTCCAGTTCAGGGAGGACCTGACTTGGCAGTTTGAGCTGAACTGTTCCGATGAGGAGCAGGGTCAAGATTGATTTCCATATGGCTGGGTCCAAACTGAGGTGGCATACTGATTAGAAGAACTATAGGTTGGAGTGCTACCCCGGGTGACTCGCAGTAGTTAGACATATTGCAAGCAGCATTCCATCACCTTTTATGTGATTCATGAGATACCCTTGCCCTGGCAGAACACTTGAGGCAGTAAAAAACCTTTGCCAGGCTTGTCATCCACTTTTACTGCCCCCAATGAAGAGTGCCTCCTATGTTTATTGTAGGACTTGTCTAACCTGCTAGGCCAGTGGAAAGAAGCGTAATGCTCCCCTGATTCCCATGTCTGCCATTGGCACTCCCTATGAGAAGGTGGGCATCAACATTGTTGGGTCACTGGACCCCAAAACTACTGTGGTAACAGATTAATTCTGGTTTTGGTGGATCATGCCACTAGGTATGCAGAGGCCATCCTCTGAGGACAGTGACTGTACTTGCAGTGGCTAAGCTCTTGATGGGGATTTTTACCTGAGAGGGTACCCCTAGGAAAGTGGTGTCTTATAGTTGCACCAACTTCATGTTGGCATATATGAAGTCTTCGTGGAAAGAGTGTAGGGTAACCTACAAGTTCTACGCACCCTTCCATCCCTAATAGTCTTACTAGACCCTAAAGGGCATGATTATGGGCCTGTCTGAGCCCATGACGTGGAAGTAGAATGTCCTTTTGCCATGCCTGCTCTTTGCAAACAGGTAGGTACCACAGACGAGAGTAGGGTTTAGCCCTTTTGATCTCCTCTATGAGGGGACCTCTCAGTTTGGTGAAGGAAGCGTGGGAGCAAGCTGTAGGAAGGTGGATACTGGCTATGGTTACCCCCAAACTTTTTGCCTGGTGTTTAGCTGGTTTTTGACATAGTTGGCCTGGGATCCTGCTATTCAGGGCCCCAGGCTAATTGCTCTCTCCTTAAAATGGACTCCATGTACCTTAGGTACATACACAATTGGAACTGGTTCACCTTATTGGCCCCTGTAACAGTGTACCCAGGTACCCAGGGCATAGGGGCTTCCAAGGCCTACCAGGGGCTGCAGCATGTATTGTGCCACCCCTGGCCTGGCCTCCATATTTGACACAACTGGCTGATCACTCAGCTGGGGTAAGTCGGTGTAACCACCCCTTACTTAGGTGTAGTATGCCTATACCTAACCTAAAATGAACACATATGTTCCTATCAGTCACTCCTATGGAAGGCCTCATCAATCCTGGAGGCAGAGTGCTTGGAAATATGTGAGATGGTGCTCTGGCATGAGCTGAGCCTGTCTGCAGCTTTCGGAACCATGTCCTTTAGCTGTTTCATGATATTGCCATACCATATACTCTTAAGTGCATTATGAACCTCGCGGTTAAATGCTATCTTGGGTTTGGCTTTATCAAAACATGCCGAGTAAGGTGTCATACGAATTGGAATACTACCCCCTCGCCAGTTCTGGCGACGGGGGTAGCATTCCACCCTTCTAGAGGGACACGACATGTACCTAACATGAACCCCGGTTAAAGTTAAACAGCGCCTTAGCATCCCAAAATTGATGCTGCCACCACAGACACAAGTCTGACCTCCTGCTGCTGGGAGTCCTTCCAGCGAGGGCAGCTTGGACAAAGGGTTTCCTGCCTGGGGAGGTGCTAGCACCACTCCAGACAGGATTTTGTGTATTGGGTAGGACAGGGCTGAATAGAATCAGACATGCCTGGGGCACACAAGGTGTCTCTGTGCATAGGCCAGTTCAAACCGGTGCTGGGGCTTTCCAGCCCCAGTCCTGGACAAAGGAAAGGGGGTGTAACCACCCCCCTTCCTGGTCCCACCCAGAGGAGGGACCTAGTAGGTGATCCGGCCCCCCAGATTCGAATAAGAGTGGGAGCTGTGTCCTGAGACTTCAGATCATCCTGAATCAACTTGAAATACAGAAGAAGACTGGACTTCGACATTCTGCTGCACAGAAGACGGAAGAGAATCTCCCTTGTGGCCAAGGAGTGACCACCCTGTGAACACAGGCACCAACCAGCAACTCAACGTCTGCTTTGCTGCCGCCTCCCGCTGGAGCCCGAGCCCAGAGCTTGACAAGACCCAGACTCCCAGACTTCTCACCGCCCGATCCACAGTCCCTGCAAAGAAGGGACCCGTGGAGGCACCGAGCGACGTGGGACCGGACCTCTTGGAAGACCCCCGAAACGCTGACTGCGCAGCATCAGAGGCACCCTCGACGCTGTGCTTTGGGGTTTGAGACGCCTCAACCTCGAGCAGCCCTTGCAAAGAAGATCAGCCCCCCAGCATCTCTACGATCTGCGTGGGGCCCTTTTGCACTGTGCCACTCGACGCGCCATCCCGGCCATTTGCCACGTGGCTAGCGGCCATCTTGGCGATGAAACCTTCAACTTACACTGCGGGTCTGGTTGCTCCAGACTTGCCCTCGCTCCTGTAAAAAGGAGCACCTGGTCTGACCTTGCTGGTCCGAGTAACAAGCCTTTTTTGATTCCTGCGTGGCTTGTATTAGCCAAGGCCTGTTTGCTTCAATCAAGTTGCCGACACCGCCAACAACGAGAAGCCTGCGTGGGACAGCTCGTGACCGACTCTTGGACGTCTTCGACCCCTCGGGTCCACGTGGCTGCAGAGAGAAGCTACACCTCGACGCCTGTTTGCACCCGACATCGCCTGGTTCCACTCTGGTTCCACGGTAGTCACTGGCTAGTGACTTTGAACATTGTCCCCTCTGCTTTCAGGTCTTCACCACTTCAGATCCACCCTTGGATCCATCGGAACTCTTCACATCGAGTCGCCTGCAGCATCTTCAGCTCCAAGCACCATCGACCTGCGTGACGAAACCCGACACTACTTCGACCCTATGCACCCGCTTCCTGTGGGTGAGGTAACTCAGCTCCGCCGGTGTTCCCACACTGGTACACACCTCTAGTGTCTGTGTCTAAAGTTTCATCCTTCTAGGTCACTCGGAAGGTTCCTTAATAACTAACTTTGTAACTTTTACGCACCATTGACATTGCATTGGTAAAGCGTGCACTTTCCGCACTGCACCCGAGTCCCGCGGGCCTTTCCTGACTTCTTCACTGCTAGTCCCGAACAGCTCCAGCGATTCCCCAGGCCCTAGGCCTCTTCACTTTCCCCATAGTGGTTCTTATACCACTATTTTAGTATATGGTTTAGGTGGCCCCTAGGGCTCATCCATAATTGTGCAACTTTTGTGTATTTAAACTGTGTTTTGTTTTAACGCATTTGCTTCTGTGCTCATAAAGAGTATCAGGGTTATTTGTAGAAATAAATCTATATATATTTTCAATATATATCTGTGTGGTGTCCTTTCATTTGGTATTCAAGGGATTGTGTATGGTAAAACAGCTTGCTTCACATGCCTTTACAGAGTTTAGCCTAAGACTGCTTAGTCCATGCTACCCCTAGGATAGCTTGTCTATAAGGTTGACTTTACAACCTGCACCATAAGGGTTGCTTGGCATGGTACAAGGTGATCACTAGAACTAGTGAGCATCATATACCAGGCCAACTTCTCACATTGGTGGCAGCGGTGGGATTTGAGCTTGCTGTTGTTTTATAAGGAACTGAGGCAACTGTGTTCCATGAGAGGAATCAAAACAGGTCCTACTCCTACAGCAGGACACCTCAGAGAGCTGTTAGACCAGTCTGAAGCTCTAAAGAACTCCAAGCCAGGCACCTCAGGGACTGGAGATGGAGGCTCTCCCACTGAAGATGATAACCCAGATGCCCCTGCCCCTGTCATCCAGATAGATGAGGAAGACCAGACCCCTGGGAATTCTCAGCCTGAGGAAGAAGAAGGGGAGGAGGTAGAAGAAAGTGATTCTGATGATGATAGAGATAGCCAGGTGTTAGTCAACAGGCTTAACCAGGCTAACCTAAGCTTATTTGGGACTGAAGGTGGGTCCAACCCATTCAGACCCCCAAATGTACTTAACCAGGAGCATAGGAGGAGGAGGAATCACTCAGGTGAGTCCAATACTTCCCATGTTTCTAGAGGTTCTCATGGCAACTCCAGAAGGGAGTTTACTAGCCCTCAGAGAAGGGAACATGAGGCCAAAATGAGAGAGGCTGAACTTAGGATCCAGAGACAAGAATTAGAAGTTGCCCTGGCCAAAAAGAAACTTGCTAGAGCAAGGCAGCCTAGAGAGAGTGGATTAGAATCCACTGGTGGCAGCACTATCCCTAAGGATAAAGACAGGTCCTATGACAATAGAAACCTGAGTAAGATTGTGCCCCCCTACAAAGTTGGGGATGATATCCACAAATGGATGACTGCACTTGAGAGAGCTTGCAAAGTACAGCAGGTCCCTCAGGAGCAGTGGGCAGCAATCTTGTGGCTCTCCTTTGAAGGTAGAGGCAGAGACAGACTCCTCACAGTTAGTGATGGGGATTCTAGAAACTACCTGGTCCTGAAGAGTGCTCTGATTGATGGGTTAGGCTTAACCACTGAACAGTACAGGTTAATGTTCAGAGACACCCAGAAGACACAGACTCAGGACTGGTCTGAATTTGTTGAATGTGCCACTAAGGCTCTGGAGGACTGGTTGCTGGGAAGTAAGGTTACTGACTATACAGGATTGTATAATTTAATTATGAGAGAGCAAATCTTAAGTAATTGTCAAAATCAGCTTCTACATCAGCACCTGGTTGACTCTGATCTGACCTCTCCACAAGAATTGGGTAGGAGGGCAGACAAATGGGTCAGAACCAGGATCAGGCCTAAGAACCAGGGTGGTGACCAAAAGAAAGAGACTACCAAGCCTCAAGAGAAGGGTGGGGATAAAAGTAAGGAAAAGACTTCCCCAGGGCTCCAAAACTCCAAGGATGGGGGTGGGTCCCAAGACACTTCTTCAACCCAGAAAAAGCCTTATTGTCATGTCTGTAAACAGGTTGGGCATTACAAAACAGACAGCTGTTGTCCCAAGAATGGCAATAAAGAGAATATACCTCCAAAGCCAGCTCCAACACCTCCTGTTACTGTCAGCAGTAATCCCCCAGGAAGTGGGAGCACACCCAGGAATCTGGGTGGGTTTACTTTTGGAGGACAGGTGGATTCTGGCCTAACCAGGTCCCCTACCTCAGATACTCTTGTCTATGAGACTGGCATGGGGTTTGCTAATTTCACTGCTTGCCCAAACACTTTGAGCAAGTATAGACAGGAGCCCCTCATCAATGGCTTGAAAGTTGAGGCCTTTAGAGACGCAGGGGCTAGCATCACCATGTTGGCTGAATGTCTAGTCCCCTCAAGGCAACTTTTACCTGATGCCACATATCAGGTGACCAACATTGATGGAATAGAAACCAATCACCCCATGGCAGTAGTAAATCTTAGCTGGGGAGGTGTCACTGGCCCAAAGAGAGTGGCAGTGTCATCAAACTTGCCTGTAGATTGTCTACTGGGGAATGATTTAGAAATCTCAGCCTGGGCTGAGGTGGAACAAGAAACCCATTCTAAAATGGTAAATCTCCATGGAAAGGTTAGTGGGGCTGTGATGGCTACAGCCCCAATCCAAGATGTCCTTCCTGAAAAGGTTGGTAGGGCTGAACAAACCTCAGCCCCATCTTTAGCTAACTTCCCTCCTGAAGAGATTAGCAGGGCTGTGATGGTAACAGCCCATACCCAAACTGAGTCTCCTCCTGAAAAGGTTGGTGGGGCTGTGATGGCCACAGCCCAAACTCAAACTGATACATGTGTTGTGAAGCCTGAAAAGATGGATCACTCCACACAAACAGAGAGCATTGAGGAGGAAGAGAAATCTCCCTCCCACCAGACTTTAGGAAAGGATCAGCCTCCTCAGGGAACTGATCTTACCCCTGATGAAGGAACTGTCCCAGAGGTTAGTAGGCCTGGCCTGACAGAGCCTCTGATGACAGTGGACCCTTCTCAGGTGGGAACCAGTCTGGAGCAGGTATCCTGTCCCTCTCTACCTTGCCTTGCTCAGCCCAGGGCTGCAGAGGACAAGAAGGACAGTGAGCCCCAAAGGGCCCCCTGTCAAAAAAAGCACCCCCATCAACAGATTAGGGGCACCGAAACTAGTAGCCCTAGTGAGGTGAAAACTTTAAAAACTCCTGAGGGAGCCCCCTTAAAAGTAGTTAGGGACCTCCCACAGATGGATTCTGTTGGGCACAGCCAAACCTGGGACCCCAAGGCCCCAAACCTGACCTGTCCCTCCAGTAAGCCAACAAGAGGGACCCAGCCTCCAGCTTTAGGTAGCCAGAGGTTGACCCTGAGAGCACAGTGCAACTCAGTCAAAGAAAGAAAGGCACACATGGTGGAGAGTGATTGGAGGAAGCTGAGTCCTACAGAGGGATCTCACTTCAGTACTCCATCCCAACACCAGCCTTTAACTTTGCAAAGACACACCACAGGTAGAGATTCCCTATGGTGGAGACCCTCAGATACCCTTAGGGTGAGGGATTGCTTAGTGGACCATGAGACAGGGGGTAACCAAGCCAGAGCTGGTACTTCCTTATATGGCCACTTAGGCAATATAGGCTTACCTGTTCAAGGATAGCCTTATCTCCTTTCGTTTGGGGGGGGGGGTTATGTAGGAAGGTGGATATCTGACTACGGTTACCCCCAAACTTTTTGCCTGGTGTTTAGCTGGTTTTTGACATAGTTGGCCTGGGATCCTGCTATTCAGGGCCCCAGGCTAATTGCTCTCTCCTTAAAATGGACTCCATGTACCTTAGGTACATACACAATTGGAACTGGTTCACCTTATTGGCCCCTGTAACAGTGTACCCAGGTACCCAGGGCATAGGTGCTTCCAAGGCCTACCAGGGGCTGCAGCATGTATTGTGCCACCCCTGGCCTGGCCTCCATATTTGACACCACTGGCTGATCACTCAGCTGGGGTAAGTCGGTGTAACCACCCCTTACTTAGGTGTAGTATGCCTATACCTAACCTAAAATGAACACATATGTTCCTATCAGTCACTCCTATGGAAGGCCTCATCAATCCTGGAGGCAGAGTGCTTGGAAATATGTGAGATGGTGCTCTGGCATGAGCTGAGCCTGTCTGCAGCTTTCGGAACCATGTCCTTTAGCTATTTCATGATATTGCCATACCATATACTCTTAAGTGCATTATGAACCTCGCGGTTAAATGCTATCTTGGGTTTGGCTTTATCAAAACATGCTGAGTAAGGTGTCATACGAATTGGAATACTACCCCCTCGCCAGTTCTGGCGACGCGGGTAGCATTCCACCCTTCTAGAGGGACACGACATGTACCTAGCCTGAACCCCGGTTAAAGTTAAACAGCGCCTTAGCATCCCAAAATGGATGCTGCCACCACAGACACAAGTCTGACCTCCTGCTGCTGGGAGTCCTTCCAGCGAGGGCAGCTTGGACAAAGGGTTTACTGCCTGGGGAGGTGCTAGCACCACTCCAGACAGGATTTTGTGTATTGGGTAGGACAGGGCTGAATAGAATCAGACATGCCTGGGGCACACAAGGTGTCCCTGTGCATAGGCCAGTTCAAACCGGTGCTGGGGCTTTCCAGCCCCAGTCCTGGCGCGAAACTGGACAAAGGAAAGGGGGTGTAACCTCCCCCCTTCCTGGTCGCACCCAGAGGAGGGACCTAGTAGGTGATCCGGCCCCCCAGATTCGAATAAGAGTGGGAGCTGTGTCCTGAGACTTCAGATCATCCTGAATCAACTTGAAATACAGAAGAAGACTGGACTTCGACATTCTGCTGCACAGAAGACGGAAGAGAATCTCCCTTGTGGCCAAGGAGTGACCACCCTGTGAACACAGGCACCAACCAGCAACTCGACATCTACTTTGCCGCCGCCTCCCGCCAGAGCCCGAGCCCAGAGCTTGAAAAGACCCAGACTCCCAGACTTCCCACCACCAGATCCACAGTCCCTGCAAAGAAGGGGCCCGTGGAGGCACCGAGAGACGTGGGACCGGACCTCTTGGAAGACCCCTGAAACTCTGACTGCGCAGCATCAGAGGAACCCTCGACGCTGTGCTTTGGGGTTTGAGAAGCCCCAATCTCGAGCAGCCGTTGCACCGAAGATCAGCCCCCCAGCATCTCCACGATCTGCGTGGGGCCCTTTTGCACTGTGCCACTTGATGCGCCATCCCGGCCACTTGCGACGTGGCTAGCGGCCATCTTGGCGACGAAACCTTCAACTTACACTGCGGTTCTGGTTGCTCCAGACTTGCCCTCGCTCCTGTAAAAAGGAGCACCTGGTCTGACCTTGCTGGTCCGAGTAACAAGCCTTTTTTGATTCCTGCATGGCTTGTATTAGCCAAGGCCTGTTTGTTTCAATTAAGTTGCCAACACCGCCAACAGCGAGAAGCCTGCGTGGGACAGCTCGTGACCGACTCCTGGACATCTTCGACCCCTCGGGTCCACGTGGCTGCAGAGAGAAGCTACACCTCGACGCCTGTTTGCACCCGACATCGCCTGGTTCCACTCTGGTTCCACGGTAGTCACTGGCTAGTGACTTTGAACATTGTCCCCTCTGCTTTCAGGTCTTCACCACTTCAGATCCACCCTTGGATCCATCGGAACTCTTCACATCGAGTCGCCTGCAGCATCTTCAGCATCGACCTGCGTGACGAAACCCGACACTACTTCGACCCTATGCACCCGCTTCCTGTGGGTGAGGTAACTCAGCTCCGCCGGTGTTCCCACACTGGTACACACCTCTAGTGTCTGTGTCTAAAGTTTCATCCTTCTAGATTACTCGGAAGGTTCCTTAATAACTAACTTTGTAACTTTTACGCACCATTGACATTGCATTGGTAAAGCGTGCACTTTCCGCACTGCACCCGAGTCCCGCGGGCCTTTCCCGACTTCTTCACTGCTAGTCCCGAACAGCTCCAGCGATTCCCCAGGCCCTAGGCCTCTTCACTTTCCCCATAGTGGTTCTTATACCACTATTTTAGTATATGGTTTAGGTGGCCCCTAGGGCTCATCCATAATTGTGCAACTTTTGTGTATTTAAACTGTGTTTTGTTTTAACGCATTTGCTTCTGTGCTCATAAAGAGTATCAGGGTTATTTGTAGAAATAAATCTATATATATTTTCAATATATATCTGTGTGGTGTCCTTTCATTTGGTATTCAAGGGATTGTGTATGGTAAAACAGCTTGCTTCACATGCCTTTACAGAGTTTAGCCTAAGACTGCTTAGTCCATGCTACCCCTAGGATAGCTTGTCTATAAGGTTGACTTTACAACCTGCACCATAAGGGTTGCTTGGCATGGTACAAGGTGATCACTAGAACTAGTGAGCATCATATACCAGGCCAACTTCTCACACAAGCCCCCAAGGAAGCCCCTCAGGATGTGTTTAGCTGCATGCTAGCCTCACAACCAAATGCAGGCATTCTGAGAACTTAGAATATAGCCACTAGGTCATATTAAGTGGTATAATCAGATGGTCACTCAGGTCAGTTTCAGCCTTGCTAGAAGGTTTGGGTCATAAAGTCAATTGAGCCCAGGGTCCTCAATGATCGTTGGGCAGTGCACTATGAGGTGAAGCGCCTTTAAGGGTCCTCATCATCAATTGTCTCAAGCCCACTATGAGAGGTCTGAGGTCAGCATGCTTTTGATGACAAATGAAGTAGTAGCGGAGGAGAGGGAACCTCTCTTGGATCTCCGTTTATCCATGGACAAAGATGCAATAGAAGGTGTTAACCTCTCTCTCCTAATCAGACCCCACAATAGCAGAATGACTGCCGTCAGTTATTGTGGCAAATCTCTTCTCTGTTCTCATATGGTCTTTGCTGTAGCATGCAGATCCTGTCATGCGTCGACGACGGTTATTGCTGATGCTTCGCGTTGGCGGTCGCCATGGGCTGAAGTGCAGAGCTCCCATTGCCAGTCATTGCTGGTGTACACTGTAGCACAAAGAGTTGTGTTCGCTGGAGATTCACATTGGTGATCATCATGGGCAACAACATCTTTGAATTAACAGGCCCATTTGTCTTCTTAAAGAAACAAAACTTCAGGATTTCTCCCATTCATCACAGAAGAAGCTCAGCTGATGCCAGCCAAAGTTCTAATGCATGGGCAGGCACTTTGTTGGGATCAGGTGCAAATTCCAGCAGATGCCAAAAGGGTTCAGGCAGGTACAGTTGCAGTTACAGGCTTGTATAGTTACACCAGGTCAGCTTGGCAGTTGCAAGGAGGCCTCTGGAGCTTGTTGTGTCACTGAATCTCAAAACAGGAGGTCAGTCAACTGATCCTTGGAGTCACTTATGTTAGCCAAGAATGAAGGGAACGGGTATAGTATTCTTTCTCAGAGAGCAGGGCAGTCCTCAAGCAGCAGGGAAGTCCTTCTTCTGTAATGGCTTGGTGATCAGAAGGGGACTCAGGAGCTAGTCTAAATGTCCTATGTTTACACCTGGTTCCAGCTGTTTAGTGGAAGAAGCTTTTAGGGTGTTCCTCCCCCTGGATCTGAAACTTGCTTTCTCCCTGCTCAGGCTCCAATGGATCTGGGGTGACAAAACCCTGGTGTGAAGTTCTTTGTGAGTGTACAGAGGCAGCTTTTTTAAAAGGTAAGTGGGGCAAGGACCAGCTCTACCCAACACATCCTTGGAGGAAGGCCCATCCTTCCAATACCCAGACCCTCTGATTTGCATGTGGCTGGGTTTGAACTAGAATTGCATGGGAGCAGGAAAACAATGGATTTTGGCCCAGATCTCTGTACTCGAGTGAATGTTTGACATTTTTCAGCATTCTGTCCATCAATTGTTCTTTTATCCTATGGGAGAGGTGGTGAAAACGTAATTTGGAAATTTCTCACTAGCCGATCAAGTAAAACTTCAAGTTACAGGTTCAATCTGTGCTGAGCCCTCTCGACTGTTTACGGCAAGCTTTAGTGGTGGATTAGAGGTATTAAAAGGGACTTTTAGGAATACACAAAAGGTTTATTTTGTCGGGCTGAATTGTGAGGTTAAAACTGCACACAGGCTGCAATGGCAGGCCTGAGACATGTTTTGAAGTTCTATTTAAGTGGGTGATACACTGCGTGCTGCAGACCCACTAGTAGCATGCAATTTACAGACCCTGGGTGAAGGTAGCACCACTTTACTACACTTATAAGTAAATTAAATGTGCCAATTGGGTGTGAGCTAATGTCACCATTTTCTCGGTGAGAGTGCAAGCACTTTAGCACTGGTGAGCATCAAGGAACATGGCTCTGACCATAGTATTGGTTGCTACCCCTTTCCTGAGATAGAGGAATATATATTTGTCAGAGGTCTCATGAAACATTTTGCAACAAGTAGCCATGGGCCATATTTATGAAGCTGTTTTGCGATCGCAAACACAGCAAATCGCAAAAGAATGGTGTTTGCAAAACAGAGAATCCCGATGTTTGAGAGGCATCCTGAATGCAAAATTGCTAATCGCAAAATTAGCAATTATCAATTTTGCGAGGCCTAGATTCTGTGAATATATTGCGAATTTGCAATCTGCAACACAGCTGTTGCGAAAATCGTGATTAAGGAGTTCTCAAATTGCGAATCCACAAAATAAGATGCATGAAAAAATCGTAATTAGTGATTTTACGAAATTCGCAATTTAACTAATTGCAATTTCCACCACATTTGAGCAGGTGGTAACCAGGTGCAATCTATTTAAAGAGGTCCACAATGTCACTGGGGTTTTTTCCACAATGGCTGGGCTGTATGTGATAGCCAAAAAGGCTGCAAATCAGATCTGCTGCACAGAGAAGGAGACGCCAAGAGAGGATCTTCAGACCGCGCATTACCTTGTTGTAGCGGATTGTGGAGGAGATCCATGTGAACTACAGGCTGGACGAGGGCAGCATTCTGGACTTAATAAAGGAACTCAAACCTATACTAGAACTCCCCTAATGCAGGACACACACCATCCCCACCCATGGACAGGTCTTGTGCTCTCTGCATTTACTGGCATCAGGGAGTTTCCAGGGGGTGATAGCCACAGCAGGAGGGGTCTCCCAGAGTGAACTGTTGCGCTTCTTCCATGGTTTCCTTGATGCAATGGTACAGAGACTGCATCACCACATCCAATTCCCCAGCACACAATAGGCAGCAGACCAGACCAAGCAGGAGTTCTAAAGGATAGCATATTTCCACAACATAATTGGCTGAATAGATGGGTCCCATGTCGCTATTTTCCCCCTCACAGAATAAGTATGTGTTCAGGAATTGCAAGTCATACCATTCTCTGAAAATACAGGAAGTATGTAATGCCAAACATTGCATCAAGGAAACCATGGAAGAAGGGGGAGTGATGCTGCTCCTGCTGAATTGCCCATCTTCCTCCAGTGAGCTGAGGGGTCCTGTCCCACATATAGCTGCTGCCTGCAGCTAGTCCACAGCATGCATAACTTGCACAAGGCCCCTAGCTACATCCTGGCAGCAGTGTGCCATCTCATTCTGCATGCTGACATAGTGACGTGCAAGCACTGATGTGGCAGTGGACATCCGGTTAACAGCCTTTGTGTACATGTCCTGGCATCTGTGGTTGCGCTGTCTCCCTCTGCGCCTGGCTGCATGGTCTCGCCGCATCTCTGCGCACATTGCTTCCATGGAACCAGTCATGGCCATAACACCCTCCCTCATTTGGGTCATGTTGTTGTTGTGTGCTGCCAATTGGCACTGTATTGATTTTATTGCCTTGGCTTGCAGGCGCTGTACCTTGAGCATGTTGCCCTCGAGCCCTGAAAATACTGAGCCTTCACCTGTGTCAGCAGTGCTGGTGGATGGCTGTGCCCTGGACCTGGACAACATTTCTGTGGATGAGCTGGGGACTGTGCTGTGTGAGATGAGTTATGCTGGCTCTGGTCTTGCTGATCCTCGCCAGTTGAGTCCAGTGTATCAATCTCCAGTGGTGGCAGTGGTGGTACAACGAGGCGCCGCATGCGTGTCACAGGGATTACTGGTGAGCCTTTCTCCTGCTCCTCTTGCCCTGACTGTTCTTCTGGGTGGGATGCCTCCTCCACTCCTGCCATGGATTCCTGTGTTTCTGGTGCTGCTGTGGATGCAAATGCACACATTAATTTGCTGTCCTTCCTCGCATTTCTTTCGCAATAAATATTTCTTTTTGGAGTTACATGGGTCCTATCTGTCAGTTTTTTGCCTTTCATGATACACACATTCTGATGGTACCTTGCTGGGTGTCACTGCTCAATTGCTTGGTGCATGTGACTACATCTCCCATAATGCATTACTATGTCTGCTAGAATGCATGCACTGGAGTTGCATTCATGTTTGGTGCCTGTGTGTTTCCTGTGTGTGTGGGGGGTGTTGTGATGTATATGGGGGGTGTTAGCATGCTTCTTACCTTGTCTGGTGTCTTGGGGGTCGGAGCTGTCCAGGTCAGCAACGCCACTCACACTCTCCGGCAGCAGGGTGCCCTTAACCAGCTCCTCCAAAAGGCGTGTAATCTGTAGCAGTGGACGTGCCACCACCAGTCTTCCTTGCCTCAGCCAGCCTAGTAGCCACCTTTTCTTTAGATCTCTTGCACATGTCAAACCACCGCTTCCTGAGGTCTTCAACAGTGCGATGGGTCACGCAAATAGAATTGACCTTCTCCTGGATGTCTGCCCAGATTTTCCTTTTGCGTGCCTCAGGCACATACAGTGATTGTTTTCCAAACAGGAGTTCATGGCTCACAACCATTTCTTGGATTAGTACCTCGTGATCCCTTTCACTAAAGTTTTTGTTTTCTCTTTTTGGCATTCTCCTCCTGCTGCTGTTTCTCCTGTGAGCCCATGTCTCCTTCACTCATAATCAGTGCACAAGTGGCTCATCTCTCCTTCAAGCCTCTCATTCAGCTGCTGGAAATCAGGTGCAGCATTGGCATTCACACTTCCTGGTTGTGATGTCATCAAGTTGCACCTGAATAGCAGATTAGCAGATTTGCGATTGCTTTATTTGCGATTTCGGAATTAAGGAATCGCGATTTAGGTATTCACATTACATTTTTGTGATTTTTTGAGAGTCGGTAAATATCAGCAAAGTTTTATTTACATCGGGTTTTGCGATTCTCAAATGGCCGTTCACAATTAATCGCAATTTGAGAATCGCAAAATCTGATTTTTATACATATGTCCCTATATGGTTAATACCCCCTCTGCATCTTTATATGAAATGGAAGAACTCACCTGACAATACGGAGAAACCTTTCTCTTTTGCAGGATTATGTGAGTACTACAGTAAGTTTATGCAGAACTGTGCAACTAAGGTGGAACCTCTCAGAGAGTTGACCAGGAAATCCACGGAGTTTGTCTGCTCAGATAGGCAAGTACATTAAGAATGAAATAGTGAATGCTCCCACCCTCAAATCCTTTTGATTGAACAAAGAAGTGTGTCATTACTGTTGATGCAAGTCTATATGGATTGGGAGGCTTGCTTAGTCAGTGTTGTGGTAAAGAAGAATACTGTGTTGACTTTGAAAGAAGATATGCTGTAATTGAAAGAGAACTATTGGCTTGTATTTGAGCCATTGAACATTTCTGTAACTATTTAAGGTGTTTGCTCAGAACCGATCACAAACCTCTCATTGGTATTTTATCTACTGGGGGGGGGGGGTTAATTCCACCACGCGCATTGCTAGAATCACTTCTTGGTTGCTAGAATATGACTTCAAAGTAGTGTATGTTCCTCGTAAGAGTAACATTACCGCCGACTGTTTGTATAGGTTGCCCTGTTCTGATGATTGTGATTCTCACGATGAACAAGATGTAGATATGGTTGCCAGTATCAATGGTTTTGTTTCCAGTAAATTTTTGGGATTATCCGAGTGTGAGTGGATGAGTGAGATGAATAATGATGCTGTATGTCAACTGATTAGTCGGTATTTGAAGAAAGGCAGGCCTAAAGAAAAGTGTTGCACAGCTGAATTAGCTCCTTTTTGTCAAGTCTCAGATGAAATTGAAGAAGAAGGAAGCCTACTATTCAACAGTGGAAAGATTCTCCCTCCCACAACTATGTGAGGCAAGATTTTGCAACTTGCTCATGAGGGACATTTAGGTATGTCTTCTATGAAACATCTCATTAGAACTAACTTTTGGTGGTCTGGCCTCGACAAAATGGTTGACAGAATTGTCAGAGAATGCTTTGACTGCATCACTAGTGATAAGATGTTTAAAGTGTTTTCGCCTCCCCCTCATGCCCGTAAGTTGGCCCGAGTCCCCTTGACAAAAGATGGCCTTTGATATCTCTGGCCCTGTCAACTGTTTACCTTCTGATGCCCGCTTTGCCCTTGTACTGGTGGACTACCATTCTAAGTGGCCGGAAGTAAAATCCGTAGCCAATGCCACTTCTCAGGTTTTTGTTACATTTTTCAAAGGGGATTTTGCATGAAGGGTCCTTCCGATGTTTTAATTACAGACAATGGGGCACAACTCATATCACAGGAAATGGAGGATTTTTTCTGTAAATGTGGCATCAGGCATGTGACCACTTCCCTTTACGAACCAAGAGAGACTGGACAGGTTGAACAATTCCACCTTGTTTGTAGAGAGGGAATCGAGTTGGCCAACAAATCCAATGAACCGTGGACAGATGTGTTAAGAAAACAATTATAGATGTACAGCATCACACCCTACACCATTAGTAGGGTGAGTCCCTTTAGGCTTTTGAAGGGAAGCAAGCCTGTTTCAGATATTTGTCCTTGGTGGATCAAGAAATCTAACAAAGCTGTTGATAACATTGAGTTAGATCTTATTGCAAGGTGTATGAAAGATAAGCAAAATAAAGTGAAAGAGCTGTTTGATGTTAGCATGAATGTGAGAGTTCCTGATTTTGGCGTTTGAGATTGGATTAGAATGAAAAAAGCCTGGTTTTATGGTGAAAGGGGATTCCAAATTCGGTAATTCCATTAAGGTTGTTAAAGTTTGCAAGAACAGCATTATTACGCTAGATGGCAAGGTGTGGAATGTGAGAAAAGTTGCTAAATGCAGATTCTCAGGGCAAAGTAAGAACAATAGCAACAAATCTCTGTTTCATAACAGTGACAATACCAATGATGGCCAAACCAAACCTGTTCAAACCGTAGCCTCTACAGTCAAGACCACCAATAGAACTAGATCTTTACCTGCAAGGTATTTGCCCAAATTACACTTAGCCGTATTTACTTGTCCCTGTTTATTTTTCTTTGTCGTTTGTTATTGGGGTGAGATGTGTTACATTATCACTTCACTGTTCTCCTGTATGTTGTCCCATGCACGGAACCCTGTACCTGCATTGTACAACTGTTGTTCCATGTTCCAGAAACACTGTTCGGCAGTTATGTTTACTGTTTCCTTCAGCTGGATGTACTGTGCTGCTTCTTCATTAAACTACATGTTCAACTTACCTAGTTGCTATCTCTCATCTTTACAGCAGAATTTTAGCACTCAGTTGCTGAACCTTGGTTTTGGAAGTTGGTAGTGCACATGTGTCTCTAGATCCATCATCTGTCAAGTATCAAGTTTAGAAAGTCAACTTAAATTAGCAAAAATGAAAATTCTTTTTACATTTCAAACTAATGTAGTAAAAGAAGTAATTGATATGAAATAAAGACTTATTGATCAGTGTATATATAGTTGTTAGGAAATTCAAAGGCTTTAAAGAGGTAGATAGATGTTTTAAAATGGTAACACAAGGATGACATAGGCTTACTTGATGGATAGATGGCAGAGGGTTGGATTGCTTCATTCAGAAAACCACTAATGTCTGATGAGTGGTAAATAGTATTCAGAAGAGGGGCCACTGGATCACTGAAAATGTGTAGATATACATTTTTGTCTTAAACTAATATTAATGGAAGTAATTAGTATCAGTGTTACTACAAAGTCAGACATACACTTGGCATAAAAAGGAAAATAAACATCTGCTTGATCACAGCTAGTGTGGTCAAGTTGTTATTAATGGACCCAAACGAACAAGACATTAGAACTAGGAAATTAAGATGGAGGTTACAAGCGTACTCTAGCTCTACTCCCAATGCAGTGACACAGTCTTGCAGCTCTCATGTAGTTTCCTGTATTGTTCTACAACAAAGTTAACAACAAGGTCTGTCTCCCCATTAGTGAAGTTTCTCTCCTTCTTCAGTGTGGTGACTTGCTTTCTGCAAGCCATATCTGGTTCCTGGTGTTTGCAATGGGACATAGAACAAGGAGGGAGCAGTTTCTTGTGAGTCAGAGATTACAGAACTCTTTTGGTTCCTGATGGACTCTGTAGAACAGTGACATAGGTGCATGGTTGTGAGTGATAGAATTTATGATGTAGAATGTTCAGTCAATGGTTACACGCTGAGGAATAAATATGTGTAATACCAAGCTCCGTGTGTAGTGTGATCATGTTCATGTACGCGGCTGGGGAAGATGCTTCAACTGGTCCCAAAAGAGGGGATTACTTAAACCCTGTGGCCTGGAGAATCGAGACGTCTGTCCTTTAGAGTTTACCATGGGCTAGCAAACTGCTTGTTGATGCCATGTGTGCCTCAGTCAAAGTGAAAATCGACAGTTGGCGTATGTGGAGTCGAAGCGCCACACCAGCCAGTGCAAGGTCTGTGAGAAAATGGAAGACCTTACAGAAAGTTAATTTGTCTTCATTTTGAAATGCGCTGGTAAAGTTGAGACAAGAGATACTGCACCAGAATGTGACACATAGCTGTCATTAATACAGTACAACAACGTCAAAAGCAGAGACAACTAGGTACAGTGATGTGCTAAGGCCCTGTTAACCTAGTGCAAGGAAGCACTAAAAGATTAAATATTTGTGATGCAAAAAAATGCTAATGGCAATAGAAACCAGGTGAAAAGCAAAGTGGTTAGAAGAGTGAAGAACTTGAACAAGAAACAAAACCTTTCCTCACAGCCAGAGAAGAAAACAGTGCCTCATCGCCAGAAAGTGGGTGCTTTTAACCAGTTGTCAGTATGGATAAGGTACTTAATGAAGGTGGCAATACTAGCAGGCAGCAGGCACTGTTGGAGAGAGCGCTGCTCCCGGCAGCAGAAAGTTCCACGGGTTATGATGCACCACATTCCTAACAGCACTGCTTTTTTTCAATACCGACAAAAAGCTAAATATTAGTTACAGATGGAATGCCTGGATTGATGATCTCATTGATGCACTGGAATAAGCAAGTGACAAAAAGATCATTAAATACCCAAAGAATTTAGCAGGTGAAGGAGTAAAAGGAGTAATAAAGAAAACATCACAAGATGATGAAGTACTGTCTAATCAAAAAAGCATTCAACAGCAAGTTTAATCCAATGCCGAATGTTTACTGACAAAGGTACATTTTTAGTCAGCAAAGGCAGAGAGCAGGTGAAACCATTACTGACTTTGTAGAAAGCCTTGATTCACTCATCATGCATTTCAAGTTCAACAAATTCAATGATGAAGAGATCAGAATCTCAGATTAAAAGATGGTTGTCTCTCCGATTCCTTCAGAAGACAAGTGCTGAAAGAGGTGCTCAGCTTGGAGCGAGTATTCATGGCTCAGAGCAGAAGAAAGAGCTGTCAGACAAGCAGCTAACATGGGAAAGTGAATCAGTGCTGAGAGTGGCGGAAGGCCAAAAATAAACTTGGGTTTTCAAATGTGGATTTTCGTGAAGGTAAATGTTCCACTATCAGACAGTTATGAAAAGGCCATGGAAAAGAGAACCATTTTGTAACAGTTTGCAAAGTGAGCGAAAAATCAAGTGTGTCATGTTGAGAAAACAAAATGGAGGAAACATCAAGTGCGTTATGTGGTGGAAAAATAACGGATGCCAGAACGTTCCAGACGCAATGCTCTACATGCCCCCTCAAGGCTAAGCGACCACCTCAGTTGAACATTGATTGTCAAAAAACAAATTACCTAAAAAATCATCACCGTCATTGTCAAGCGCACATGTAGGATTAGCTTTATGCAAGGAACAATGCCAGTTGAAGCTAGGTCAACAAGTGAAAATGAGAAATTCATTTGGACACCGTCACAAGATCACAAAGAAAGTGAAAAGGTGCTCCATACCACTTATCATAGATAGACAGTGAAGCGTCAATAAACAGTATGCTAGTGGAAAAGTACATTGAACTGCCCCATTTAACTCTGTCATAATTCAAAGTATATATGTGGACTGCTTCGATGCCACTGCAAAGTGAAGTTTTATTCATAAGCAACAGTGAAGCATAAACAGACGAAAGTACAAGCACCAATTCTTTCCTTGCCAGGCACTTCATTGAGTATTGCTGCTGAAATGGGCTTGATTTCTGTAAAATAGAATATCAATGCCTATCATGAGATAGGGAATCAATTTCCATATTTGCTTCATGGACTTGGAAGAATTAAGACCATCAAAGTGCAACTTCACATAAATGAGGGCATCCGTCCTGATGCTCAAAGATATTGTTGAATTGCATTTCATTTTCAAGAGGCTATTGAGAAAGAACTGGAGCTATTCTTAAAGCACAACATCATTGAGCAATCCAATGGTCCGACGCCATGGGTATCACCCATAGTTGTAATGCCGAAGAAGGACAGTGAAGGAACGGTGTGCATATGCGTTGATTTGCGCCAAGTGAACAGGGGAATTAAAATTGGAGTCCTTACATTGGTGACATGATTAGTCAACTGCATGGAGCTATTGCTTTTCTTGTCTTGATTTGAACAAAGGATATCACCAACTTGAACTGGAAGAAAATGTCAGGTACATCACTACCTTTTAGACTCATGTTGTTTTTTTTATTCATCTTATGAGGTTCAAGAATTTTCATACCCGAGAGTCTGAGACAACAAGTTATTGAACTGGCTCTTGAGGGGCACATTGGAGGTGTTGCTATGAAACAAGCTCTACGGGACCGAGTGTGGCTCCCTCGTCTTGATGAAAGAGTTGCAAAAGAGTTGAAGGCATGTCATTTGTGCAACTGTTTGTCACCCAAACTTCCTTGCATCCGTGAAAACATGTCTGATCTTCCAAAGCATGCATGGTAGAAGATTTCAATTAATTTCTTTGGACCCCTTGACAATGGACATCATCTACTAGTAAATGTTAATATTCCTGTCTTCCACGTGAGGAAGATTTGGCATTGAATACTCATGACAAGAGTCATCGAGAAAATAGAAAGCATCTTTGCAATATGGGTGTTCCTTCGATTTTGAAATCTGACAATGGCTCGCCTTTCAAAAGTCTTTTTTTTCTCACTGATCCAACTGTCAAGCATCAGAAAAGCACACCTCTCTGGCCTCAGGCAAATTGTGAGTCAAGAGATTTTTGAGCAACCCCAAAAAAACAGTTCTGCTCGCCGTGCTGGAAAAGCTTGAATTCAATTCAGTTCTTCAGTCTGTGCTTCGTGCATACTAGTCAATTTCCCATTCTACCATGGGTGATAGCCCTGCCACCTTATGTTTGGGAGAGCCATAGCAACCAAACCGGCAAAATAGACCAATGAGAGGTCTATAGACATTGATAAACTTCACACTAATGATTAGGCTTACAAAATCAAAATGAAGACCTATTCAGACAGACACCACTGTGTTCAGAGCACTGTGTTTAAAAAGAGAAGACCAAGTTTTCGCCGGGGAAAAATGTAAACGTAAGTCTGATGCTGACCCATTGAGGTTTGAGACTAATATAGTACAGCTTGTGACCATTCACAGTCCATGAAAGTCCATTACCTGATATTATTCACATTTGAAGCACCAGCCTCAACATTCACCAACTCCAGATGTCAGGAATGAGATATGTACACCTTAGAATCCAGGGAGCCCAATGACTGTACCAATGTCTCTGTCACCAGTGCCAGTCATGTACACTTCTTCTCCACATCCTCACATGACCAGATCTTGGTGATTGATTTGAGCACCAAAGCGACTTATTGAAAGACTGTAATGTATATATGTATTATTGGTACTTTTTATCTAACAAAAGTGGAGATGTACTATCTTGTGAGTCAGGGATGACAGGGCCTTTTTGGTTCCTGACAGACTCCATAGAACAGTGAGTGTGGGTGATAGAATTTACATGCAAAATGTTCAGTTAATGGTTACATGCTGGGGAATAAAGATGAGTAATACCAAGCTCCATGTGGAGCATGATCGTTTGTATGTACTGGCCTGGGGAGGATGCTACAGAGGGAAAGCAAAAAACTAGGGTGTGTGCTGAATTTATGTGTTTGCTGTGTTAATGAGAGTGAGGTTTGCAACTGGGTTCAGATGGATGCTATTTCCTATTGGTGACAAGCATTTTGGGAAAGATGTTTGTCTAGTCATAGGTGGAAATCTACATTAGCAGAGTACTCCGGACATAGAGTTTTCTTTCCAAATCAGATTCAGTAGGACTGATTTGTGATTTTTATCTGCTTAACTGCGGCACGAATTCAGCCGCCGTGTGGCGGTTTAAACAAGTGGGCGGGGCCACGCCGGCCAAAGGATTTGTGCAGCACTACCAAGGTCGTTCTTGCGACGTAGGGGTTAACAAGTCAAACTCCATATAATATATGGTTATATGTGCTGGGAAGAGGACTGGAGCAGTTGACCTCGAAGCTGGGGAACCGGGTTCCAATCCCGGCAGGGATGCTTACTATCCTGTGATTTGGGGCAAATCACTTAATGTCCCTGTGCCCAACAAAAATGTACGTGTCCTTGTGTAACGCAACTGGTGCTCAAGTAAAGCGCTCTGATACCTACGGGTCAAGTTTGCGCTATATAACATTCAATAGAAAAAAAATGCGTTACCATTGGAAAAGTTGTAATGTGGCCCAGTTCAGGGATCAGCATTTTCATGAAACTACCGGCTGCTAAAAGATGTGTTACTCAAAATAGTGCTACATATGGGCATATGGGCTACAGTCAAAAGGTGATTCAGTAATTGGAGCTGCCTCTACCAGAGTTTGTGAGTTCAACATTTGGCAGGACAACTCCTTTCAACTGTTTAAAGGTAATAGGTTGAGTGTCATTAAATTAGCTAATATGGCACTGTTTGAAGTTGGTGCTTATTAATCATGGCAAAACTACTATAGATAGCACCATTTGAAAATGCTAATTATTTTGATTAGTTCTGACTAGAAAGAATAGGTGTAGAAATTGATTGGGTGCACAGTGTCAGGCAGCTATATAGAAGCTTATAATGTGGTTTTGCATGCAGCCATAGTGCTGAGGTGGGGGGGAGATTTGCAATTGGCGTTCTAAAGCAAACCCAGTAGGGAATAGTTTGCAAAAATAGTAATCATCATAGAAATTGTTTATTAAAAAACATATATTAAACCATGAATATATTTTTACAAATCATAAAAAAGTTACGTTTGCATTTTTCAAAAACAGTTTTCCATAAACAACCCAAAACTTTAAACAAAATAGAAAATCTAAAAAGTACGTATTAAATAAATTACCAATTAAAACACTGAAATGTGTTTACCCTACTCTACTACAATCTCACCAACCGACACAAAATGTGAAATTACTCTGAAATTATAAATGAATCACATCAAGAAATAAAAATAATACATTGATTTACCATTAAAATTGTGCTATTTGTAATTTAATTATCCATAGAAAACAAAATAACAATTAAAATAATTAATAATTAAAAAAATAATTTAAATAACCGTTTAAAAACATCCTATTCTTGTCACTTACACACCCAACAACCCACTCATATAAAAAATAACAAACTCAAAAACAATGCTTTAAAATTATAAAGCAAAAAAAGAAACAATTACTAAAAATATAAAAAAGCAACTACTTGAGTTAACATATTCTGAATTTAACGCATAAAAAACTATAATACCATTCACAATTTTTCCAAATCGATATTATATACCATTATATTTAAAATATTCTGTTCGACAAAATTCTTTCCAGAACAATGTTTTTTCCCGCAAGCTCAAATATCATCTCAGGCAGGAAGGTGTACATGCAGGACTGGCCAATTTCAATAGTGTCCTAATAAATGCTAAGCTTACAAACTGTCACTCTGGTTAGTTTTTTATGTTTGGCAGTTGCTTCTGAAATCCAGAAGAGAATACCCTAAATGCGTGGAGCCTATAGTCATCTTCAGACATGTCATAGATCCTTCCATATGTAGATGAAAACAGCATGTAATTTTAATTAGGAATTGATTAGTACATGATTTTGAGATAAGCATCACAGTAACAGTTCAACCAGTGCCATGTCTGATTCACTCTAGACACCAATATCACTCTCAAGCAGCATATCACCTGAAATCTAGGACACCCTTATACCATGTGTCTCTACTTTAGCCTTATATCCGTCTGCTGAGAGCTATACCCATTAGGTTAAAAGTCCTGAACCCAAATGTTATGCCCGAGCCACATGTGAGGGAAAGGGCTTTTAATATATGGAAAAGCACAAGGCATAAGGGGTATAAGGCCATTTGAATATTCCACCCACTAAGGGTGGAATGCTCTAAGTCATTAAAAAGGGAGAACCATCAAGTCAGACATAGTAATGTTGGAGCTCCGGTCTCATTCCAGCTATTATGAGCCCTGAGTTCCTTCACTGTCTTCAATATTCCAATGTTCTAATATGTGAAATTACACATCCCAGAAAATGGCATTAGACTTGCCATTCAAGACCTCATACTTTTGCAAATGAATGGTGGCAAAATAGCATCCTAGATTCAACACTAGCCCCCCAAGGGCATCCCTCAGGCTGCAAATGGACTGATCAAGGGCCTGAAGTTGTATGACCACATCACTCCCATGCAAAATGGCTCTACTTGAGAGCCTTTACCACCTTTAAAACCATCCACATTATTTATAAATTCATCATGAAAGCAGCCCTTCATAGGTGTTTGACAAGCTCATCATCTCTGGTGGCTCTCTAAGCCAGAAGACCATCAGACTGGGGACAAGTAATTGTAAAATACAAGTAAAAAACAAGGGTACTCCATGTATGCATCCAGGATCTACAACAACATCCTTGTATCCACCAGAACTTCCCAAGCCCTGCTGCAATGTATAAAATCTAAATGAGCACCTCTCTAACATACACTATGTTATACTTTGGCAGTTTTTAATTTTGCTTTTTATGAATCAGCTAATCTGCCAATCACATGTTGAATGTGTTTTAGGCAATTAACAGCAGGTTGTTGACTTTTAATTAGGTTCTTGCTATTTATATACCACATACTTACTGACATTAATACTGAGGCAGCAATAATTTAGTTGTATGTTGGTTGATACAAAAGTACCAAGCATTGTCTTTGAAAAGTAGAGGTGTGTGATCGCAAAAGACTAGGTGAGGGTGATCACTCATGTTTATCATGTTGTTGTTATGGAGTTAATGTGTTCATCCTACCAACATATTTTAATTACTTAATTTTCCCTTATCACAGATTACCTTTATTCACCATATCTTTTGGTCTTTCGATGGATCTTGTTCTGTGCTGGAAGGGACTGGGTATATTTAAAGGATGAGCAATTATCAAATGAGGAACAGAAATAAGATAATTGCTTACATACAATATTAAGAATCACTTACACATGATCCCACTTCTAGTTGAGATAACCAGCAAATCAAATTGAATTTAGCAACAAACAAATAATGAGATGGAACCAGCAGAGTAATTTACCTTAATTATGTATTTCTTTTTTGATTCCTAATAAATAGCATGCAATCTAAATTCAAATTAGATCAAGTTTAATATACATTTGCCGACTGTACAAGATGCAGATATGAAGGAAAATAATCTTCATCAGCAGAAGGGAGATTTTATCCTAAGGAAAGGAAGTTAGTAGGTTAATCAGTTGTGTCTCATACTAAACCTTTAGGAATGTTCAGTAAATTCCAAATGCCCAGTTCCTGGAAAGAATCATCTGCCTCTGCCTGCAATGTAGAGTTAATGCCACAGCTGCTCTGACGCAAACTCTGTCAGTCAAAAAGATTCCGCTACATTAGCATACCAGCCGGCAGCAAACGTAGAATTTCGCACCACAGTTCATGTTTGTTTCTGGAAGGCCCAATTGTCAGTCTCTTTACTGCAGGATGGGTAAAGAGGTGACGCCCCCTAGTTCGATATTTAGGCAGTTATATTCCATTGATTCCAGGTTTACACCCCTTGACATCACTAAACATATTGGACCATTTTGCCCCATTGGTTGCTCTCCATAAGATAAGATGATGTAGTAAGTAAAAATATACAAAAGAATTAGGTAATCCATTATTAGCAATTTCCTTGGAGCCACTGTAGTTTAGTTATACAAGCATTTGTTGCATTTAGAAAGTAGGCAATTTCATGCTCTCATGCCTTGTCTGTTCATTCTCAAGCACTAGGCAGTAAAATCTTTGTTGCAGTCCAGTCAAGTAGGCTAAAAACGTCAAAGAAGGTGATTGAGAGTTGGATCACACTTGGTAACTTTATGAAAGGTTCCCATAAGCTGCAGACTTCTCAGTTCATAAGTTCAGAAGCAAAGTTGAGGCTTTCATGAAATACAGCTCATACACAAGGAACTTGTGCTAAAATGTGAACCTCACGTTACATTGAATAGTGCATTAGTTCTTCAATTAAGCATATTAATATCACTTCAATACGATTTGCAATTTATTTATGTCAGTATAAGGTACTCATAAAAATTTTAATACATCACCATCTTTTCACAGATAATTGTGTAAATCTCCTATACACTTTATATGTTTGTACATCATACAAGGTTTAAAGGCACATCAAAGATGAAGTATAGGGAATGACATTTTCACATGACTTCATTCAGCACCTGCTTTTTCTTGTCATTGTCAGTGCTCACATTATACATTCTAATATTGCTACCCATTATCTAACACATGAAGAATAATTATTCCCACATGAAAATCTCTGTTATCGTTCATCACATTTATCTAAACATAAAAACACATACCACTAAAATGTCAGATTTCACATCTACCTATTGACTGTTATGTGTTGTCAGATAGCTACTTCTAATATTCTGCATGCTTTTATGATGCAGTGTCGAAACCAGAGCTTCCTTCATTAGTGTGTTTCTTGAAACATTGAGCCTAATACACATTTTGTCATCTTCATATAAAATAGTGTCACAATGCATTTATGTGAAAATGTGTCTGAATAGAAGAGGTAGCATCTCTTCTCTATCATTTTTGAAGATGTCTTGATATTCTAATCACCCTAACATTCAATCAATAAATCAATCAGTAGATTTGTAGATCACTACTTGTGTGACCCCTGAGGGTATTCAGGTGCTGTTTAGTTCATGTTCTTGAGGAAAGCCTTCCCAATGGGGTCAAGCGTTTTAGCAACAGATTTCTTCATATTATTCACTTTATTAAGTGCCGATGGAGTTGAGAAGAGGAAAGGTTGGCAGAAAATATGTCAAAAAGGAAAGGGCATGGTTTTACACTAAGTCAAATTCAAATTCAAATTCAAAATATCTTTATTCGGTTTTCAGTGTGAAAGCCACAAAAGTACAAATTTACACAGTAAAAAACACCAAAGTTAAAATGAAGAAGTTAAAAGTTAATGAATTGATGTAATTGAGGACTCTTGTGCTGTACAGTGTATTCGCTAGGGACCGTGTTAGGACAGGTACTCAGATTACTCATAAATTCATGCGGTGTTTGAGGCACATTCTAAGATAGTGAGCCACAGATTTAGCGACTAGGGGATTCTCCAAGAACTGCAGTGCCAGAAATGCTGGACGACATCTTCTAATGTTCATTGCTTTTAGAATTGGTAAAATCCATCTCTTACGGAATGGTGAATAAAAAGTACAGAAGAAAAGAACGTGGATAGTGGACTGAGGAGAATTAAGGTCGCAGGGGCACGCTGTAGTATTATGTGACCAATTGTTCTGAGTGGTAAATGAAACCATGATGTGGAAAAGATTGAACCTGAAGCGGGTGAGCAGTAACTTTTCAAATTGAGTCAGATCGTACTGCAAATATGATTGAATGGATGGTACAGTTTGTATCATGAGGCAGTGTTGTACTGATGGCTTACCTATTTCTGTCATCAGTCTTAGTTGGTTTAGGTGAGACAGACAAATCTTTTTTAGCTCTTTTTTTGCTATGTCTGTTACTGACTGTGGATCGTTAAAAAACCTCGGAAGGCCGATATCTGTGAGGAAAGTTTTTACATAGTGTAGCCACTTTATCTTTTCCATATGCTCTAGGTTCATGCAATCCTCGATGATTTCTCTGGTAAGTGTGCATTCATCCCTAGCCCATATTCTGCGCCATAACATTATGGGTTGAATCTTGATAAGATCGGAAATATGTTCCGCTCCAAGTTCTAGGTGGCACCCGAAGGTGGTCGTGCTTTTAGGGACTGCTAATAAAAATTTGAAAAAAGCATTTTCGATTTTTTGAATTTGTTCAGCGTTTGCTGTTCCCCAGACTCCTGCTCCGAAGATCGCCGTGCTAATGCATTTCGCGTTATAGATCTTTAACATCTCTGCCAGGGGTTTTTTTCCTAGGCGAAGGGAGAAAGCTTTTAGAGCGCCCACCGTTCGTAAGAGCGATAGCTTACGGGAGTTAATTGCGTCTTTCCATTTGAACTCCTCGTCGATTGTGATGCCAAGATATACGTAGGTTTTTGTTGTTTCAAGCGGTAGATTGTCCGCAAAGATTGTTTTCACTCTTTTCCCCTTGCTACCGGCGTGCATCACAAAGGTTTTCTTTATGTTAACTTTCAGATTGAGATTGGTCATGAAAGTGCAGTAATTATTTAAAGCTCTTTGTAACTGTATTGGAGTTCGGGCGAGGATCACCGCATCGTCGGCGTATAACAGTGCCGGTATTGATCGCCGACCTGCTGTTGGAAAGTCTTTTGTTCCCTGCAGCATTGCTGCCTCTAGGCCGTTTGTGTACAACGTGAATAGAAAGGGGGCCAGTACACAGCCCTGCCTGACCCCCTTCTGTATTGGGAAACAGTCCGTGAGTTGTCCTTCCAGCCCGTATCTTACCTTGCCTGTGGCATCAGAGTATAACTCACGTAAAAAGTCCACTATTGCAGGGTCGATCCCCATTTCCAGCATTATTAGCCAAAGTTTTGTATGTGCCACACAGTCAAACGCTGCCGTGAGGTCAACGTAGACCATGTGGAGGCTGGTTTTTTTTACAGCTGTGTATTGTTCGACCAGTAGGGTTAAGTTCAAAACTTGGTCTACGGTGCTCAGGCCTGACCTAAACCCGTATTGAAGGTCTGAGAGGAGTCCTTGTTCCTTGGACCACTCCTGGAGACGATCAAGGAGTATCCTTCCTGCCGTCTTTCCCACTGAGTCCAGGAGCGAAATGGGTCGGTAGCAGGAAGGGCTGTCTCTATTGCCTTTCTTATAAATAGGGACCAGGATTGATGTTGACCAGGAGTTAGGGAGATTAATTTCTTTAGCTGCATTCAGTACTTTTGTTAGCAGCGGAGACCAAAGGTCAGGAAGAAATTTATAAAGATCCGTTGGAACGGAATCTGGGCCTGGCGCTTTACCATTTTTAGCCAGTTTGATAGCTTTCTGTGTCTCCTTGATGGTGAAGTGTATGTCTAAGGGATATTTCACCGGTGGAAGGATGGGTTGAGAAGTTAGATCCTCAGTTTTTGTCGCTCCAAAGACCCCAGAAAAATGCGACACCCAATCCTCCGCGCTTATTGCAATGTCTAAGGATGGGCCCTCGTTGTTCCCAGCTAAGAATGGAGTTTTGACTATTCTCCAGAATGCTAGGTGATCTTCTTGCAAGCTACTATCTAAAAGCTGGGTCCAGAGGTTGAGTTGTATCTCTTTTTTCCGTTGTTTTAGTGCTTGCGCGTATGATTTTCTCAAATTGGCTATCTCTTCCCTATTTCGTTCTTTCTTTGTTAGGGCTTTCTTTAGATTAGAATAGGCTTTTGTACATTTGGTATTAAACCATCCTTTTCTTGATGCGTTGTTTTGTTTTCTAGGTTTGGTTAATTCATTTCCTATGGTCTTCACTATATTGCCGTAGTCGCTTAGGATTTCATTCGCAGTGGCAGAAGGGTTTAAGCAGTTATCGATAAGTGTCCTGCATTTTTCAACTATTCTTTTGGTGGTCAGTTCTTCGTCTAGGGTACCCCACTTTAAGGTGAAGCCGTTCAGCCTGTTAAGCGTGAGGTTTTCTTGATGGAGTAGAGCAGAATTGTCTTTTGCTGGCTTCTTATGGCAAACAGGTTCTAAATATGTTAATCTAAGGGGATAGTGGTCGCTGAGTACATTATTAATCACTTCAAAGTGCTTTATGCATTCTGCGTTATTGGTGGAAACCAGGATATAATCGATCAATGTTTGGGCGCCTCTGCCATGAAAAGTTGACGTGAATGGGATTGTCGGTGACATTATCATATTTGCAAACCCCAGGTCCAGCTCAAACATGGCGGCTTGCATGTTGGTTCCTTCCTCCGTGTGCTGGAAATGAATTAGGGGGTTATCTTGGTCGTCGGTGATCCCACAAGTGGGTGCGTTACTTTTATCGCAGATGTGTAAGTTGAAGTCTCCACCCCAGATTATTGAGTGTGTGACTTTAGCGTATTTAATTTTTTGCTTGTTTGTTATTTCAATGATTTCGCTTAGTGATTTAAGTAGGTCCGCCAAGCTCATGTTATTGTAAAAGTTTATTATGGTATAGACAATTTGATTAGTTGCTTTGATATTGATTACTTGATAGTTCTGATGGAGAGCTATGGACGTTGTTTCCTGGCAGGGCCAAAGATTCGAGATGTATGTTGTTAACCCCCCTTTGCTTCTCCCAGAGTGTGATTTAATAGCTTGCGAAAAATATGTTCTGAATCCCACCAGCTGGACTGGATCATTCAGCCATGTCTCCTGAAGACATATTAGATCGTTTGTCTGGGCCAGATCCAAGAAGACTTTCTCTTTGTACTTGGTTGCGAGGCCCGCCACGTTCCAAAATAACAGGTTCCTCTCGGCCTTGGTTGTGTTGACGTTGGGGAGAATCGTAGGTGGAGGGGATGGCTCATAGGCCATTGAATTTGGTTCGTCTACCCTCTGGGCCGTTTCAGGCTGTCGGTTTGTTAACTACTTGTGTGACCCCTGAGGGTATTCAGGTGCTGTTTAGTTCATGTTCTTGAGGAAAGCCTTCCCAATGGGGTCAAGCGTTTTAGCAACAGATTTCTTCATATTATTCACTTTATTAAGTGCCGATGGAGTTGAGAAGAGGAAAGGTTGGCAGAAAATATGTCAAAAAGGAAAGGGCATGGTTTTACACTAAGTCAACTAATGATGATGGCCACAAGTTCTGTTTAACTCGTACCTCTCAAATGTATCCAACCTACGATATAGGTGATGTAGTCGCTGGACCAAGAAAGGGCTAGGAGACTCTAGCAGTACTGCATAGGTTGGCATCAGAGCACTTCAGGAGTAACACTAGTAGCAGGTCTAAGTTTGAGATGAGATTGAAGAGAATACTTTGTAACTGGCCAACAAAAAGTGCCATTCTGCTTGGCATCATTGCCTTTGTATGAGTTCCAAATTCTGAAGGCAGACAGCATTTATATTTTATTTGGCCAACTGAAGGTTTTCCTGCCAACTGAGTACATCGGTGGATGAGCAATTTGAAATTTTGCAACATTTTGCAAACTTTGCAACCTTCACTTGAGGCTGAATTTACATACACAACTATCTTTGTGAGAACGTTCTTACACTAAAAATGAGTTTGTTTCTGAGACATCTATCATACAAGGACTGTGAATTTCATTTCCTGGTATTTAAGCTACAGGATTGTGAAGTTTGTAAAGTTTTGGAGAGAATAACTTTATAACTTCGAAAACTCTTAAAGCATCAGGCCAATGGAACTCACAAAAAAGATACAGAAACTTTGGCAGTGCACATATGTTCTGTGAAATCCGAAGTGCAAAGCTTGTGCTGTGAAAGGTTTTCCTTAGATGTAAAATGCTTCATATCTTGCTGTGTGCTCAGGTATTCTTCTGTGAAACCTTGCCCCTGTGTGGAGAAACCTGCGAGGACATCTGAAGCACTTGACACAGCTACGCTTAGATGGGTACTTAACTGCCAGAAGGTGCTGCAAAGCATCTTATAGTGAATGGGTAATTGGCTGGAGAGGCAGTAACCAATCTTGTACGGGAGGATTGCAGGTATTAAAGTTGGAAGCGGCACAATGAAAAGACGACCAAAGCACCAGCACAAGAAACAATGAAAACATTCTTTAGTCAACTACAATAATTTGTTTTCAAATTAAATATAATACGTATAGGAGTTGAATGACAGGGGTGAGGCTTTTGGCCATTTCTGTGACAGTGTCTCTTGGATTTGCTCTTTTAAATGGATCACTGACTATGTCTAGCCACGTTGCGAATTCAACCTTATCAGGAAATAATTAACAAAGTCCAGGATATCAATTTATAATTCACAGCTAAAACTTTCTTTTTCAGACTTGGAGAAAGAATGCGGATGAGAAATATCCACAAGATATGTCCACAGTCAATTTCAAGTTGCATAGGGTAAAACACATAATTGGAAATTATTCACAAATACAGGGGAAAAGATTAGTAAAATGTAAGGTGTGAGTTACGGAGGGTCAGGGACTGATTTAGGGAGGGATGTCAACCAACCCACAAAGATGAGCTTATAGTTATTCACAAACTGTGCTTCTATTTTTATTACATCCAAAGAGGGGCCCAAAACATTATCAAGGTACTCCACTCTGAGGCGCAGTAAGTCTAGCACCACACATGGCTAACTACGGTATTGCAATCCCCACCCCAAATAATTAGGTTAATGACTTCAAGCAAAAACCAATAGAAAATAATGTTAAATCAAATAATTTAAAATAGTAAAATAAATGAAGAAATATAAAATATTGTTGAAAATAATTGATAACTATGGCACATAGTGTTTATTTTATTATTAAACATTTAAATGATTGCTTTTGCATTTGAAACTTTGCAGAATTGCATTTTAATAAAATATGTGAAACTAATTTCAGCAAAATCAAGATAACAATGTTAATAATTATTAATACCATGTAAAAATCATAAGATTTTACTTTAAGTCAGTGTTTATTTTTCAATTTAAATTTCAGAACATGTATTTTAGTTTACCCTACTATACTTACAGTAAATGCATATTTAAATTCAAACGTAAGTTATTAGTTCTGAAGTTTCTTAATTGTGTTCTATATATGAAATGCATTTATACAAATAATTTGCATTACTATTTATCATATTAATATTTTTTACATATTTTTTCAAGTGTAATAACTTTTTTACAGTTTCCATATGGTTTAACATAGGGAGACCCCAGAGTCAGTGCCGAGATCTACCCAAAGGAGCAGCTTTGGAAATAAAGTAGCTAAAATTTCAAATACTGTTATAATTTTACAATCCATTCTAATATTCTATTTTGAAGCTCTTATTGTTGACACTAATCTGTTGTTTTGTTGTCAAAAGTACACAGATAATATGCCCTAATTATTAGAATCTTTATTTAAAAGCCATAAAAAGCAATACAACTAAACAGTTAGGGCCTCATTTACAGGGTATTACTTCAAGGCATCCTGCTGCGCTGCCCTGCATCATAAGGAAAGGGCAGGAATGCACTGTATTACTGAAATAAGGTGGCACACAAATTGGTGCCCAGCGACAACGCCATGGTGCAAGGGTGCATGTGTTTGATGGAATGATTGTTTTGTGCAGGAAGGGTTCATCAATGGAGGTGTTTTCCTTTTTCGATGTGTGCTGCTGATAGCAGCACACATGGAAAGAGGAATGAGGCAAAATAAAGTTATTTCTCCTCGTTACAGCTCCTCCGGGAAGGTACACAATGTTGATACATTCCCAGGTTTACAGATCCTTGTACATCTGTCAATGAGTCAAAACCTATGGGTGCTGCTTGAGAAAACCCACCGCAACGCCCATGGAATGCCTCCTTGATGCAGAGTAAGGCAAGGCAGTGCTTTGCGCTGCCTTGCCTCATCTATATCTGTGAGACCATACAAAGTCATGCAGGGTGGCTTTGCATCGCTTTATGGATATGATTGAGAGGCCTGCGCCACATGGGTGTCATTAAAAGTGAAGCTCCAGTGATGTAGGCCCCTTAAAAATGAGGCCCTTAGTATCTAATTTTCAGTTTGTATATTTATGGTGAAGGGAAATTTGCAAAGTCTCTTCTGGGTCTCAGAGGATTGATCCTTGCCAAGAACACACCATGCTCCCGTAATGTGAAGGTGGTTTGTATGTTCCAGTTCACTGGGCTCTTTTTTATTGTGGCATCAGACGAATGGAGGGCTCTAGATGGGCGCTAATGCTGTAGCCTCATTGAAAGATAGTGCAGGCTTGTACTATAGAAAGCTCTGTGAGTCAAGACTAGTGCCTTGAACTGAATTGTCTTCTTAACCGGTAGGCAATGGAGCTCCTTTAGATCAGGAACAATTGCCAAATGCCGAGGCACTTTTTAGAGTAGTCTAGCTGATGAGTTCTGAAAGGTATTCATACAAAATATCCAGTAAAAACTATTGAGATGCCGAAAATTTTAATTTTTAATATAGTAATCCACAAATATTGTGATGCAGGAATATCATTGACAAGAATATAGATTTTCCAAGGTAAGTTATATCGATGTCAATGTGAATGTTAATGTTGTTAATATTGTTTGCAAAAATATCTATGTTTTTAATATTGATGTTAAAAATACCTATATTGTCAATATTGTTTACAAATATATTGTTGATAATATTGTGTATTCATTATTTTCATATATTTTCGTATATGTTGTAATTCCATATGTTATAAAATGTTTATACAATGAATGTTAATGTGTTTAATATAGTTTGTAAATCTGTCGTTATTTTTGATTGATCGTAATTGTTTATTGTAATTTTAAGTGTCATGGGGGTTGTGGGTTTTGAAGGGGTATAGGTTGAGAATTAATAAAACTATAATTAATTAATAATACATTTAATTTAATATTCATTATTTAATTGATAATAAATGATATACATTTTTGTAATTTAAATATTTTTTAAATGATATAACAGGGTTGCGTTTTTAGGGTTGCAGGGTGGAAAGTGAATTGAGAAATAATTTATTGATAATTACTTTAATAATATTTATTTAATTGATAATTAATAATTGATAATTTTGCCATGCTGTGCGCGCTACGAATTTCGTTTTATTAATTAAATTGTGTACTTACCTGCAATTATCCATATGCCGGTTTTTAGAACCCTCCACCCTGCCCCTCCCCCTCCCCGCCTCCCTGCCCCACCGGTACTCCCTCTACGGGCCGCGGCTGGTGACAGGCACAGTCACTTGGTACAGGGATCTGCCCCCATACCCAAAGAAAAGGGCCCAGGGTGAAGGGGGCACGCTATGGGCCCCCAAAGTCCATCCCCGCCAGTCTTTCCATGGCAGGTGAACCCCCATGGAAAGGCTGGTTCGGAGGGACCATCCTAATCCCTATGGAGGTGCTTGGCAGGCCCCGTCAAGATTTTGGGATTGGGAGGCCCTCCGCTTCCCCGGCAGGCTCAAGGAACCCATCGGGTTTGTGGAGGTCAGGCTTTCTGCCCGCCTGCACACCGCCCGTCATCAATATCTGGCGGGCGGAAAAGGTGCTTAGGATGGTGTGGAGACCGCCACCAACAGCCTTCTTGTGGCAGTGGTGGTCTCCCTGCCATCCTAATCAGCCCCATAATTTTTAGATTTAGAGTTTTATCTTTTTGAGTATTAAATAGAGTTCTTAAAATATTTTATTTGTTTGAAGTGAAGTTCTCTCTGTACTCTACCAGTGAATGGAGAGGGAATAATAAATGTTATTCCTGCTGAGTCCAACGCTTTCACTACTGTTGCACCGACTGGTGTGGGAATAGTACACTTAACCCCTCCTGAGAACAAAACGTTCCCTACTGTTGAACACACTGGAGTAGGAATAGTAAACTTTAGCCATCCTGAGTCAAAGAGTTAAACAACTGTTGCATCAACTGGAGTGTGAATAGCAAATTTAAGCCCACCTGAATCCAACACTTTCCCTACTGTTGCATACACTAATATGGAAATCGTGCATTTTACTCTTCTTGAGTCCAATGCATTCCCAACTGTTACACCAACTGGTATAGGAATAGTTAATTGAACATTCCCTGAGTCCAATGCATTGCCTAATATTGCACCTACTGGAGTGGAAGTAATTAATTTAACTCCTTCTGGGTCCAACACTTTCCCTAGTGTTGCACACACTGGAGTGAGACTGGTCAATTTTCCCACTCCTGGGTCCAACACTTTCCAACACTTTCCCTAATTTGGCACAGACTGGAGCTGAAATTTTAAATTGTCACCCCTCCTGAGTCAAACCCTTTCCCTTTGGTTGCGTGGACTGGAGTGGGAATAGTTAAAATAACCCCCCCCCCCCGAGTCTATCACTTTTCCCACTGTTGCACACATCGGAGAAGGAGTAATTAATATAACCATTGCTGAATCCAATGCTTTTCCTACTGTTGCACCTACTGTAGTGAGAATAGTAAATTTAACCTCTCCTGAATCCTGAATCCAACACTTTCCCTTCTGTTTCACACACTGGAGAGGAAATAGTTAAGTTTCCCCTCCTGAATCCAACACTTTCCCTACTGTTGCACCTACTGTTGCACCTACTGTAGTGAGAATAGTTAAGTTATCCCCTTCTGACTGAGTCCGGCGCCTTCCATATGGTTGCACAAACTGGAGTGGGAATAGTAAATATAACCCTCCTAAATCCAAAACGTTCCCAACTATTGCACAGATTGGAGGTAGAAGGGTAAATGTAATCCCGTTCTAAGTCCAACGTTTTCCCTATTGTTGCACTGACTATCGTAGGAATAGTTCATTTACCTGTCCTGAGTCCAATGTTTTCCCTACTAATGCACCTACTTTAGTGGGAATAGTTAATTTTTCCCTTCTGAGTCCAATGATTTCCCTACTGTGGCACCTACCGGAGAGGGATTAGTAAATGTAACCCTCCCCCCTGAGCCCAACGCTTTCCCTAATTTTGCACACACTGGAGTGGGAATAGAAAATGTTACCTCTAATGAGTCCAACACTTTTCCTACTGTTGCACACAATGGAATGCAAATAGTAAATTTTACCCCTAGTCAAGTCAAGTCAAAAATGTATATAGCGCACTACATACCCAGAGGGTCTCAAGGTGCTTGAGGAGGGGGGGGTTACTTATCAAATATCCAGGTTTTATGCTGTTTTCTGAAGGCTAGGTGGTTATGGGTAAGGCGGAGGTGGATGGGAAGGGAATTCCAGGTTTTGGCCGCTAAGTAGGAGAAGGATCTTCCCCCCATGGTGGCTTTGTGGATGCGCGGAACAGCGGCGAGGGCTTGGTTGGACGAACGCAGTTGGCGGGTGGGAGTGTAGAAGGAAAGGCGCGTGTTGAGGCAGTCAGGTCCAAGTTCGTAGAGGGCTTTGTGTGCGTGGGTGAGGAGACGGAATGTTATCCTTTTGTTGACGGGGAGCCAGTGAAGGTATTTCAGGTGATCGGAAATGTGGTCTGTGCGGGGAATGTCTAGTATGAGTCTGGCTGAGCCGTTTTGAATGCGTTGGAGTTTTTTCAGCAGTTTTGCGGTGGTGCCGGCGTAAAGGGTGTTTCCGTAGTCCAGGCGGCTTGTAACCAGTGCATGGGTGACCGTTTTTCTTGTTTCGGTGGGGATCCAGCGAAATGTTTTTTTGAGCATGCGTAGGATGTTGAAGCATGATGATGAGATGGCGTTGACTTGTCTGGTCATCGAAAGAGAGGAGTCCAGGATGATGCCCAGGTTCCGTGCATGGTCCGTCGGTATGGGAGCATTTCCTAGGGCCGTAGGCCACCAAGAGTATTCCCAGGCGGAAGGGGATGCACCTAAGATGAGGACTTCCGTTTTGTCCGAGTTCAGTTTCAGACGGCTGTGCTTCATCCATTCGGCTACTTCTTTCATCCCTTCATGTAGGTTGTTTTTGGCGGTGATTGGGTCTTTGGTGAGTGAGAGGATCAACTGAGTGTCATCAGCGTAGGAGATGATGTTGAGGTTGTGTTGACGTGCGATGGTTGCGAGGGGGCTCATGTAGACATTGAAGAGGGTAGGGCTGAGAGAAGATCCTTGTGGAACGCCGCAGATGACTTCGGTGGCCTCTCATTTAAAAGGGGGGAGGCGGACTCTCTGAGTTCTTCCAGCGAGGAATGAGATGATCCAGTCCAATGCTTTTCCTTGAATTCCGATGTTGCTGAGGCGTTATATTAGGGTGCTATGACAGACTGTGTTGAAGGCTGCGGAGAGGTCGAGGAGGATGAGGGCGACTGTGTCTCCGTTGTCCAGCAGTGTTCGAATGTCGTCTGTTGCTACGATGAGGGCGGTCTCGGTGCTGTGTTTGGCTTGGAAGCCAGACTGTGAGGGGTCGAGTGATTTGTTGGTTTCGAGGAAGGCGGCGAGCTGATTGTTGACGGCTTTCTCAATGACTTTGGCAGGGAATGGGAGGAGCGAGATGGGTCGGTAATTTTTGATTTCGGTGGGGTCAGCTGTGGGTTTCTTCAGAAGGGCGCTGAGTTCGGCGTGTTTCCATTTTTCTGGGAATGTGCCGGAGTTGAGGGAGCAGTTGATGACGTCTCAGGAAATGGGGTGCGATAATGGAGTCTGCTTTGTTGAAGATGTGATGGGGGCATGGGTCTGTAGGGGATCCTGAGTAGATGGAGTTCATTAGGCGAATGGTGTCTTCTGTGGAGATTGGGTTCCAGTTGAGAAGGTTATTCGGAGGAGGTACAGGTTCTGAGGTGAGAGGGGTTGACTGCTTTACGGGTTGGTTGTCAAAGCTGTTATGAATGTCGGCGATTTTGTCATGGAAGAATGAGGCGAGGGAGTCGCAGAGGACTTGAGAGGGGTGATGTCGTTGGAGCTGGCGGTGGGGTTGGTGAATTCTTTGATGATGTTGAAAAGTTCTTTGCTGTTGTGGGTGTTGTTGTCTAGTCGGTCTTTGAGTGCTGATTTCTTGTCTGTCCGGATTAGTTGGTGGTGTTTGCGGGTGGCGTTTTTGAAGGCGACTTGAGTGATAGTGTTTGGGTTTTTTTTCCAAGTTTTTTCAAGGGAGCGGCAGAGTTTCTTCGATTTCTTAAGGTCATCATTAAACCATGGGGTGTTCTTGCTTCCTTGCTTGATTTGATGTTGTTTCAAGGGTGCTAGTTTGTCGGCGGTTTGGGTTAACCATTGTGTGAGGTTGATGGCGGCTTGGTTAGGGTTCGTCGAATAGGCAGGGGGTTTTTGAAGAAGTGATGTGGAGATCTGGTCGATTGTGATTTTGTTCCAATTTCTTCGCAGAGTTGGTTGAGGGTGGGTGTCGATAGTGGTCTTATTGTAAATGAAGTGGATGCAACTGTGGTCCGTCCAGTGGAGGGCTGTGGTGTGAGTGAAGGAGATATGCTTGCTGGAGGTGAAGATAGGGTCGAGTGTGTGTCCTGCGTAGTGGGTGGGGGTGTTAACAAGTTGTTTGAGTCCGAGATTGGCGAGATTGTCCAGGAGGGTGGTAGTGTTCCTGTCGTTGCTCTTTTCCAGATGGAAATTGAGGTCTCCCAGTAGAATGTATTCTTCTGAGGGGAGGGCGTGTGGGGTATTGAAGTCAGTGATGTCTTCGCTGAATTGTGTACGGGGTCCTGGGGGTCTGTAGAGGAGGGTGCCTCTGAGTGTGGTTTTGGGGTCGGTGTGGATCTGGAAGTGGAGGTGTTCGGCGATAGCGAGGTTGTCTGCTGAGCTGGTTGAGACGCGGATGTTGTTCTTATGGACGATGGCGATGCCTCCTCCTGTTTGCTTGGTGCGGTCCTTACGGATGATCTTGTAGCCGTCCGGGATACCCCTACTGAGTCCAACACTTAAACTACTGTTGCATCGACTTGAGTGTGAATAACAAATTTAACCCTTACCAAACCCAAAATTTTTCCTACCGTTGCACAGACTGGAGTGGACATTTTAAATTGCTACCCCCTTTTGAATCCAACACATTCCCTTCTGTTGCCCTAACTGGAGTGGGAATAGTAAATGTAACCCCTCCTGAGTCTATCACTTGTCCTATTGTTGCACACACTTGAGAATGAATAGTTAATTTAACCATCGCTGAGTCCAATGCTTTCCCTACTGTTGCACCTACTGTAGTGGGAATAGTAAATGTAACCCTACTGAGTTCAACACTTCCGTACTGTTGCACACGCTGGAGTGAGAATAGTTAACTTAACCCCTTTTGAGTCCAACGCCTTCCCTATAGTTGCACACAAAGAAGTGGGAATAGTAAATGTCACCCTTCCTGATTAGAAAACATTCCCTACTGTTGCACACACTGGTGTTAGAAGGCTAATTTTTTTTTTAAACATCTTTTTATTAAACAAGAAAGGACATTACACAACTCAAAACTGACCAGAGCGCATTGAGCGACTGCAAATATACACATAGAGATCATAGACCTCCACATTAGACATATAAAGCAAAGTATAAAGAATGGGCTTAGGAGTCTTCCGATTCCACACTGGCAGGATCCACCTCAGGTGGTGTACAAATGTCCCCATGGTAAGCATTCCAGACTCCCCAGATCTTACCCCACTTGCGGGGCCGCCCCCTAGACACATACACAGACCTCTCCCGGAACATACACCAGTCGAGGTTCTCCATCCACTTCCCAACCCGAGGCGCCCGAAAAGCACCCCAGAGTTGTGCAATATTACGCTTGGCTATCCCGCAAGCAAGAGTGACCCAGAGTTTGCCGTGGCTCGAGAGGTCGGAGGGCTCCCAAACATTCAGCAAACATCAACGCGCCTCCAACTCGATCCGCACATCCCACACTTCACTCATCTTCAAGTGTAACCTCGTCCAAAAATCACGGACCTTCTCACAGAATATGTAGGAACATTCCGGGCATTCCATACCCTCTGCGACAATCTGCAGACACGGCCAACCCCATCCTCAACAATCCAGGACCCGTGGTGTAGGAGCGGTGCAGAATCCTGAGTTGGACCAATCATTGGGACCGCCACTATTCTAGGGGATGACACCGCCTCCCTCCAATCTTCCTCATCCAGAACTAATCCATCTGCAACCCACTGTTCCCTAAGCTTCACCAGGGGATCCTCAGTATGGTTAATCAGTTTACTGTAGGTCAACGATATTGCTCTGGTAGGCAAGTGACCATCCAGCAGTCGGTCCTCTAGCGGGGAGGCTACCGGAGGCTTCTCGCTATGGGGGATTACTGCATGTAAAGCATGACTAACCTGAAGGTATCGAAACAGTTCAGTATCATGCAGCTGGTACTTGGCCTGCAACTCCTCAAATGTCAACACCCTATCCTTACCCCACACATCCCCCACCTGCATAATTCCAATCAAATCCCAACGGTCGAACCCTTTCGTTTTCCACAGAGTCCCCAACACCTCCGAGCTCCACAAAGGCATAGTCAGGGTTATATGCCCCGCCCATTTAAGGGCCCTGTTAGCCTCATGCCATACTCTCGTCGCTGTCGATGGAGGACCCACCAAAGGGAAACGACCACATTTCACATATAACACTAGTATACTCTCCCCCGGGCACTTGGCCACGGTCCATCGCGAAGCCCAGATCTACCGGTGAGCCGTAAATTGCTTGATTAATAGGCACCAACTGGGACGCCCAATAGTATTTCCTAATGTTAGGCAGACCGATATCTCCGTCGTACCAAGGCAACATCAATTTTGACAATGCAATACGCGGCCTCCCCTCCCACAGAAGGCTGCGCTGCAAAGATTTGATCTCGTTAAAATACAACGGGGGCACCGGGTCGAAGGAATTCTGCAGAGCATACAAAAAGCACGGGAGGACCATCATCTTAAAGAGGACCGCATGGCCCAACAAGGAGAGCGGTAATGCTTTCCACCTTGCAACGTTACCACACAGTCTGGCCAGCGGGGGTAACAAATTCAAACTGAAGTATACCCTGGGATCCTTCGATATCTGGATACCCAAATACCAAAAACTGACCAATTCCAGCTTCACCGGGCAATTCAGTGGCACCCTAGGTGGATCACCACTTAACACAAAGAGGACCGACTTCGCCCAATTAATAGCAAAGCCCAAGTACCTCCCAAAAATCGCAAGGAGATCCATAAAAACCATCAGGGAACTGCGAGGGGAGGTCAAATACAACAGAATGTCATCAGCATACAACGAGATCTTATCCTCCCATTCCGATGTCCAACGCAATCCTCTAATCGAATGGTCCCATCGTACCCAGGCCGCAAGCGGCTCCAGGGCCAAGGCGAACAAAAGTGGTGAGAGAGGGCAACCCTGTCGAGTGCCCCTCCCAAGTGAAAAGTCGCAGGACCTTTGGTTGTTTACGACTACATGAGACAGGGGGGCTGAGTAGAGAAGGCAAACCCACCCAGTAAATTCGGGGCCAAACCCCAACTTCTCCAGGACCGCAAAGAGGTACGGCCACTCCACTCGATCAAAGCCCATAGTGGCATCCAGGGACTACAATACAGCTGGTTCATGGATGTGGGACGCACCCGCCACCACTCCATGGAGCCGACGGAGATTAAGGGCGGTGTTCCGACGCGGCATAAAACCGGACTGGTCCGGATGCACCAGCGTCGTGATAACCTTCATTAGACGGGTGGCAAGCAGTTTGGCCCGCACCTTAGGCTCTGCGTTCAAAAGGGAAATCGGGCGATACGACGAGCAATCCAGATGCGGCTTATCCTCCTTGTAAATGACCACAATGTTCGTGAGGCGTTGATCATAAGGTAACTCGCCACGGTCTCTACTTTCGAGGTACATGTCTTTTAGGTACGGGGCTAAGCGGCTGGCATGTTGCTTAAACAATTCAATGGGGAGACCGTTCAGGCCGGAAGCATTAACGGAGTGAACGCCCCTAATGGCCGTCGCCACCTCATCATTCGTGAGGGCAGAATCCAAGAATTCCCTATGCTCGACAGATAGAATCTGCATCGGGTTGTCCCGAATCATGTCGGCATTCTCCTCCTCCGTAAAGTCCCCTGCCGAGGTATAGACCTCCTCAAAATATCGGGCAAATTCATCCACAATCAACTGAGGATCCGACAACACCGCACCCGCAATACGCAGTTCCGACACCAGCCGAGACCACCAATCACCCTTTTCCAACCAAGCTATCAACTTCCCGGCCTTGTCACATGTTCATATATTCTACTCTGCATAGTAGCGTGCTGCGTCTTTGCTCTGTCACGTGTCAGGGTCCTGTACTCATCCCCGAGTAACCCGAGGCGGTACCCCGTCCCAGGGTCACTCCCCGAGGAGACAGCGGTTTCCAAGACCAATAGCTCCACCTCCACTCTATCTATTTCCGCCCTGCTCTTCTTCTTCTGCCCAGATACTAGGGAGAGAACCTCCCCCTTGCAACAGTTTTATACGCTTCCCACAGGGAGCACTTCGATGTAACCGACCACTCATTCTCCTGAAAGTAACGATCCGTGACACGCACAAGTTCCTTCCCGACAGCAGGGTCCTTCAGGCGCCATGCATTAATCGGTGCAACCCTACCCACATCACCCTGTCCCATACGCAATCAAAGCCAAATCGGCGAGTGATCGGTCACTCCACGTGCCAAATGAGTCACTTCCTGAATAAAGGCCGCCTGAGACGCTGGTAATAAAACATGGTCTATCCTAGAAAGTGAGTGGTGCGCCGCAGAGGCATGTGTATAACTGACATCACTAGGGTGCCGGAGTCGCCATCCATCCACCAAACCCGACGCGGCGACAAGATCCGCCAGTTATCTACGGGAAGGCAAAAGCACACGGTGGGATGCCTGTCTAGCTCACCATCCATTACTGCGTTGAAGTCCCCACCCAGTACCATTGTTCCGACAGGCAGAGTGAGGAACACCCGGCCCAAATCGTGGAAAGTATCCGCCTGTAACGCTGGGGGGACATAGATAGACAGAAACGTGACAGTCCTACCCTCCCAAAGCCCCGATATTCCAACATATCGGCCTCTATTGTCAGACCACGTCGACTGAATAGTGAGAGTAAAGGAGTTTTTCACCAAGATCCCCACACCTCTAGAGCCAGAAGTAAAGCCAACATGAGCCACTAAGTTGTAGCCCCCTCTGTGAAGCGCCATACATCGTTTACCCATGAGATGAGTTTCCTGCAGCAACACCACATCGGGCGAGTGTCTTCAAATCAGCTGATTCACCATAGTGCGCTTGATCTTATCGCCCAAGCCATTCACATTCCAGCTGAGGACGGAAAACCCCAAACCCAACCTAGTGGAAGCCATTCATATCTCCATAAAAGAACAGGATATCCATAGGCACCCATAGCGGACTCTGGTCACACAAAACAAACAAAGCAACAAACAAAAAAAAACCACTCCCAGTCTCCCAACCCCCCTCCCTGCACCCCTGCGTGTAGCATACGCTCATCCCCAACTCGCAGTGTGCCTGTCACCCCCAAATAACTACAAGTATCTAAAAGTAGAAAAACGGGGGAGGACCTTACAACAGGTCGCCCGCCCCCACCACCCCAAACCAGCCACAGACCCCCCCCACCCGGTAAAATACAAAAAGGGTCATGGACAAAAATTGGTCCAGGGGGGGAAGAAAGAACATCCCCAACCAGTCCCACAACGCCACCATTAATGTTAGTTCGACTCAGACACGACAACTAGTCACTGATCTTCACCATCAGTCCAGGCCTGACCCCCGGAGTCCGAACCCTCGACCCGATCCAGCCAGTCCGCGGCAACCTCAGGATTATCGAAAAACCAAGTCTTTCCGGCATGTTCGATCCGAAGACAAGCTGGAAACATCATCAAGTACTTCATATCCCGGTCCCTCAACCACCGTTTGATGGACATAAAGCTCTGCCGTTGTTTCTGTACCATCTGGGTGAAGTCCGGAAAGAACAACAGTGAAGAGTTCTCATAGGTCAGCCATTTGCAAGATAGCATCCCGGTCCCGATAGTTCAGGACCCGGGCAATTATAGGACATGGAGGCGCCCCTGTCTTCGGACGACCTCCGGGAACTCTATGGCACCCTCTCCACTGTAAAAAAAGTTACTGAGGCCCTTAGGCATGAGATGTTGCAGAACGAGTTCCTCGACAAAGAGGTCCGGAGTCAACCCCTCTGACCTCTCCAGCACTCCCAGTATGCGGACGTTATTGCGGGGCGCCCGTCCCTCATGTTCATCGAGCTTTCGGTCAAATTGAGTCCGGGCCGCCTTAAAATCTCGCACCTCTTTCTGCAGCTTCGACACATCCTCGATGAGACTCGTCATTTTGATTTCTTAGTTTTTAACTTTCTCCGTCGTTTTAGTAAGGTCAGCCCTTAAAAGACCCACTTCAATCAACACCGAGTCCAGTTTAGTGTCCATCTTACCCAAGGAAGATTGGACCCCAGTGATCGCTGCCATCAAGTCTTTCATAGTAGGATCTTCCCCGACAGAATCGTCATCTCTACCCCCGTCAGGGAACGTTTAGTATCAACTGGGGACCCCTTGGAGATGGCGTACTTGTCCATTTTGTTTGTCTGGACCTGCCGAGTATTCTTCACCGATTTCGTCTGAGGCTTCTCAGGGTCTCCTCTCGACGCCATTGTCACCGCCAGATCAGGAGAAACCCACCACTACGCAATCGGGTCTAGGCAGTTTCCTCAGCAATGTGACCTCAGACCAGGATAGGTAGAGTCAGGGCCCTCCAGTCGTGGCCCTCCCGCAATAAACCAGGTTCCGACCGGCCACTTCCGGTCCCGGAGGCCGATGTTGTCGCACTCCACTGCGGTCAGCGCCACACTCGGGGTTCCGGCGTCCACACCCATAGGCCCCAAAGTTTCGAACGACAATAGTCTGTCGCCGAAGCACCCAATCGAACCAGAATTTCACCTAGTGACTCAGGTGCTGGTCCCCCACCCGATGGTAGGGACGGGGTTCAGGATAATGTGCCGAATGGCTGGTCAGGATGTGGCGGCCGGCGGAGCCGATGCTCAAGCGGCCATCTTGGTCGCTGGCGTGGCTCCTTCCCCTAGAAGGCTAATTTTAACCCTTTCTGAGTCCAATGTTTTGCCTACTGTTGCATGGACTGCTGTAGGAATAGTTAATTTACCTTTTCTGAGACCAAGGCTTTCCCTACTGTTGCAACTACTTGAGTGGGAATAGTAAATGTAACCCTTCCTGAGTCCAACGCTTGCCCGACTGCTGCACACACTGGAGTGGGAATAGAAAGGGTTACCCCTAATGAGTCCAACACTTTTACTACTTCTGCATCGCCTGCTGTGTGAATAGGAAATGTAACCCCTACTGAATCCAACACTTTGCCCACTGTTGTGCACACTGGATTGGGAATAGTACATTGTATCCTTCCTGAGTCCAACGCTTTCCCTACTATTTCAACTACTTGAGTGGGAGTAGTTAAGTTAAGTCCTTCTGAGTCCAATGCGTTCCCTACTGTTGCTCTGACTGGAGTGGGAATAGTAAATGTAACCCCTGTTGAATACAACACTTAGCCTACTGTTGCACACACTGGATTGGGAATAGATCATTTTACCCCTAATGAGTCCATCACATATACTACTGTTGCATCGACTCATGTGTGAATAGGAACTTTAACCCCTCCTGAATCCAACACTTTGCCTACTGTTACGCATACTGGAGTGGGAATAGTACATTTTACCCTTCTGAGTCCACACCGCTCTCTAATGTTCAACCGACTGGTATGGGAATAGCTAATTGAACCTTTTCTGAGTCCAATGCTTTTCCTACAATTGTACCTACTGGAGCGGAAGTAGTTTATTTAAGTCCTTTTGAGTCCAATGCTTTCCCTACGGTTGCACCTTTTGAAGTGGGAATATTTATTTTAACAACCTTTTATTCCAAAACTTTCCCTACTGTTGCACACTGAAGTGGGAATAGCAGAATTTACCATTTCTGAGTCCAACACTTTCCCAACTGTTGCACGCACTGGAGTGGGGATAGAAGATTTTACCCATCTTGAGTCCAACACTTTCCCTACTGTTGCACAGACTGGAGTTGAAATTGTAAATTGTCACCCCTCCTGAGTCCAATCCTTTCCCTTCTGTTGCACTGACAAGAGTGGGAATAGTAAATGTAACCCCTCCTGAATACAACACTTTCTCTACTATTGCACACACTGGAGTGGGAATAGTAAATGTACACATCCTGAGTCTAGCACTTTCCCTACTGTTGCACCTACTGGAGTGGGAGTAGTTAATTTAACCCCTTCTGAGTCCAACACCTTCACTACTTTTGCACACCCTGGCGTGGGCATACTAAACATTATCCTTCCTGAGTCCACCATTTTCCGTACTGTTGCACTGACTCGAGTTGCAAGGTTACATTTAACCCCTCCTCAGTGCAATGCTTTCCCTACTGTTGCACCGCCTATTGTGGGAATAGTGAATGTACCTTTCCTGTGTCCAATGTTTTCCCTACTGTTGCGCCTTCTGGAGTGAGAATACTTACTTTAACTCCTTCTGAGTCCAATGCTTTCCCTATTGTTGCACACAGTTGAGGGGGTAGTAAATGTTACCCTTCCCGAGTCCAACATTTTCCCTACTTTTGCACAGACTGGAAAGGGAATAGTACATTTTACCCCTCCTGAGCCCAAGGCTTTCCCTATTGTTGCCCACACTGGAAAGGGAATAGTAAATGTAACCCCTCCTGATTGCAATGATTTCCCTACTGTTGAACACACTGGAGTAGGAATAGTAAAATTAACCACTCCTGTGTCCAACACTTATACTACTGTTGAATCGGCTGGTGTGTGAATAGGAAATGTAACCCCTCCTGAATCCAACACTTTCCCTACTGTTGCACACACTGGAGTGTGAATAGTATAATTTAACCTTCCTCAGTACAATGTGTTCCCTACTGTTAAGCCGACTGGTATGGGAATAGTTAATTGAACCTTTTCTCAGTCAAATGCTTTCCCTAATATTAAACCTACTGGAGTGAGAGTAGGTAACTTAGTAGTAAGTCCTTCAGAGCCCAATGTGTTCCCTACTAGTGCACCTTTTGATTTGGGAACAGTTAATTTAACCCCCTTGAGATCCAACACTCTAGCACACACTGAAGTGGGGACAGTAGATTGTATCCTTCCTCAGTTCAATCGTTTCCCTTCTGTTGCACTGACTGGAGTGGAAATAGTAGATGTAAACCCTCCTGAATCCAACACTGTCCATACTGTTGCACAATTGAAGTGGAAATAGTAAATGTACACCTCCTGAGTCCAGTCTTACCCTACTGTTGCACCTACTGGAGTGGGAGTAGTTAATTTAACCACTTCTGAGTCCAACACCTTCCCTACAATTGCACAAACTGGAGTGGGAAGACTAAACGTCCAACGTTTTCCGTTCTGTTGCGCCGACTGTAGTGGGAAGGTTACATTCAACCCCTCCTGAGTGCAACACTTTCCCTAACGTTGCACCAACTATTGTTGGAATAGTTAATTTACCTTTCCTGAGTCCAATGTTTTCACTACTGTTGCACCCTCCGGAGAGGCAATAGTTAATTTTACTCCTTCTGAGTCCAATGCTTTCCTTAATGTTGCACACAGTTGAGTAGGAATAGTAAATTTTACCCTTTCTGAGTCCAACACATTCCCAACTGTTGAACACACTGAAGTGGGGATAGCTGAATTTACCATTCCTGAATCCAACAATTTCCCAACAGTTGCACGCACTGGAGTAGGGATAGAAGATGTTACTCTTACTGAGTCCAACACTTTCCCTACTGTTGCACATACTGGAGTTGAAATTGTAAATTGTCAACCATCCTAATCCTTTCCCTTTTGTTGTGCTGACTGGAGTGGGAATAGTAAATGTAAAACCTCCCGAATCTAACTCTTTCTCTACCGTTACACACACTGGAGTGGGAATAGTAAATTTACACCTCCTGAGTCCATCACTTTTCCTACTTTTGTGCCTACTGGAGTGGGAGTAGTTAACTTAACCCCTTCTGAGTCTAACACCTTCCCTACTTTTGCACACAGTGGAGTAGTAATACTAAACGTTACCCTTCCTGAGTCAGAACATTTCCGAACTGTGTAGGAAGGTTACATTTAACCCCTCCTGAGTGCAATGCTTTTCCTACTGTTGCACCGCCTATTGTGGGTATTGTGAATTTACCTTTCCTGAGTCCAATGCTTTCCCTACTGTTGCACCTTCTAAAGTGGGAATAGTTAATTTAACTCCTTCTGCGTCCAATGCTTTCTGTACTATTGCACACAGTTGAATGGGGGTAGTAAATGTTACCTTTTCTGAGTACAACACTCCCCCTACTGTTGCACAGACTGGAGTGGGAATATTACATTTGACCCCTCCTGAGCCCAAGACATTCCCTATGAGTGCCCACACTGGAGTGGGAATAGTAGATTTTACCCTTCCTGAGTCCAACACTTTCCATTCTGTCTAATGCTTTCTCCACTGTTGCACATACTGGAGTGGTAATAGTAAATCTAACCCCTCCTGATTGCAACACTTTCCCTACTGTTGCACATACTGGAGTAGGAATAGTAAATGCTACCCCTCCTATGTCCAACACGTATACTACTGTTGCATTGGCTGGTGTGTGAATAGGAAATGTAACTCCTCCTGAATCCAACAAGTTTCCTACTGTTGCACACACTGGAGTGGGAATAGTATATTTTACCCTTCCTGAGTCCAATGTGTTCCCTATTATTGCAAATACTGGAGTGGGAGTAGTTAATTTGAGTCCTTCTGAGTCCAATGCTTTCCCTACTGTTGCACCTTTGAAGTGGGAACAGTTAATTTAACCCTCTTAGAGTCCAACACTTTCTCTACTGTTGCACACACTGAAGTGAGGAGAGAAGATCTTATCCCTCCTGAGGCCAACACTTCCTCTACTGTTGCACAGACTAGAGTTGAAATTGTAAATTGTCACCTCTCCTGAATCCAATCCTTTCCCTTCTGTTGCACTGTCTGGAGTGGGAATAGTAAATGTATCCCCTCCTGAATCCAACACCTTTCCTACTGTTGCACACACTGGAGTGGGAATAGTAAATGTACACCTCCTGAGTCCAGTGCTTTCCCTACTGTAGCACCTACTGAAGTGGGATTAGTTAATTTAACCCTTTCTGGGTCCAACATTTTCCGTACTGTTGCATCGACTAGAGTGGGAAGGTTAAATGTAACCCCTCCTGAGTGCAACGCTTTCCCTATTGTTGCCCAGACTGGAGGGGGAATAGTAAATTTTACCACTCCTGCGTCCAACACCTTCTTTAATTTTGCACACATTGCAATGGGAATTGTAAATTGTACCCCTCTTGACTCCTACGCTTTCCCTGCTGTTGCACACACTGGATTGGGATTAGTAAATGTTACCCCTTTGGTGTCTAATGCTTCCCCTACTGTTGAACATACTGGAGTGGGAGTAGTAAATGTTACCCTTCCTGAGTCAAACAATGTCCCTACTGTTGCACACACTAGGGTGGGAATAGTTAATTTAACATTTCCTGAGTCCAACACTTTCCCTACAGTTACACAGACTGGAGTAGGAATAGTAAATTTTGCCCCACCTGAGTCCTACGCGTACCCTACTGTTGCGCACACTAAAGTGGGACAAGTAAATGTTACCCTTCCTGAGTCCAACACTTTCCCTAATGTTGTACAGACTGGTGTGGGAATAGTAAATGTTTTCCCTTCCTGAGTCTAATGGTTTCCCTACTGTTGTACACACTGGGGTGGGAATTGTTAGTTTAATCTTTCCTGAGTCCAACACTTTCCCTACTATTACGCACACCGGATTGGAAATAGTAAATGTTACCTCTCCTGAGCCCAAGGCATTCCCTATTGTTGCCCACACTGGTGTGGGAATAGTAAATGTTACTACTCCTGAGTCCAAGGCATTCCCCATTGTTGCCCACACTGGTGTGGGAATAGTACATTTTACCACTCCTGAGTCCAACACTTTCTCTAATGTTGCACACATTGGAATGGGAATTGTACATTTTACCCCTCCTGAGTCCTACACTTTCCCTACTGTTACGCGCACTGGAATTCTAATAGTCAATTTTACCCCTTCAGTCTCTAATGCTTCCCCTATGGTTGCACATACTGGAGTGGGAGTAGTTTACTTATTATTTTTGGAGTCTTTTTTTATTTTTTTTAAGTATTGTTTATATATTTATTATTAATATGTATTTATGTATATCATTTTATATTTGTATACATATAAATCTATGTAATGTGTAACTTATGTTTAAGAAAATGCATTTTTTATATTGCTTACTGTTTTATTGATAATTTACTTAGAAACATTTTACAAGTTTTTGCAGTTTATTACATTTATTAATATTTTTTATATATCTGTATAAAATATATATAGTTGTTATTTTGGTATCTCTAAAAAACATTCAAAATTGTAAATATAGATCATAATTAAGGTTTTTCAGAAATAGTTTTATATTATATATGTGCATATAAACATATGCATAATCATATACATGTGTTTGTGTATGTTTACATAGGTTTGTATTTGTATATGTTTAAAGATTACTTAAACACATTTAATTTACATTATGGTAATGTTATATGGTAAAATATTTTCTGTTTTTAACTATATTAACAATATTGTTGTATATCGTTTATTAAATATCAGTTATAAAACTGTATTGTTTCAATATTTTTCTACTTTCCAGTAGATGTATAGGAAAATTATATTTTTGTGATCAATATTTTTGACACAATATTTCTGTATCACAATATTTATGATTTTATTATTGTGTCAGTGATCCATTCTGAACAATCTACTGTCTCTTGAGCAGAGAGTCAGGCAGACCCGGGTACCGGATATTAGCTTAATTTATGCTAGACGTGACTAAAGATGGATTACTGTCCTCTGTGCCTGGAAAGGGAGTAGTCGCCAATTTTTTTTTAATGATCTTAAAAATTCAAAGCATGAACCAACTACAGTAGAGATCTAAGAGTGTATGCAGAAGTTAGAATAAAATGTAACCTCTAGATTCTATACCAGAGTGGGATGGGGAAGGTCAGCCCACTTTGGCTAGCATACTTAGTACCAACTTGGCACAGGAGATCCAGCTAGCAGGATTTCTGTTTTTTCAATGTTACACTGAAGATTTCTGGCTCCCATCCACTTAAATAAAAAATGGCTGTCAACAGTCTGTAAAGTCTTTAAATGACTCTGGGGTATCCTTGTCCATTGAATTGGGGAACTGACTATCTTCTGTATAAGAAAACATATGGACCCAAAAGATCCGACTAATGAGGCCATGGGAGCCATACAGATATTTTAAAAAGTTGGGTTCGGGGCATGGCTTCACCGCCAAGAGTGATTGCCGCATTGCCCCAAATGAATCCGTCATTTATTGGGATGCTTCGCAGAATTGTGATGCCGCAGCACTCCGATACCAGCAGGAGTTGAATGTGACAGGGAAAACAACGCAAAGAATTGATAACAACGCGCTCTGCAAGCGCGGCCTCACCCGGTGCCTGAAACATCGGCCTCGATTTCCAGTGCTGCCAGCTGGAAGGAGGAGGGACTGCGGGGTGGAGTGGCGGCCCGCAGACCAGCTGGCCTGCAATCCGTCACAAGGCAGAAACTGCGGACCCTCATTGGCCGCCCCCAACAGGGTAGAGGACTGTTGGAAGTTGCCGATATCACTGCAAGTGCAGAAATGCCCCTGCTCGGGAGACAAGCAAAACGGGCGGTCAGAGGTGGGAGGGAGTCAATTGTGCAGAGATTGAGCCCATTGTACATACTTGTCAAGGTCCCTCCCACCCTCATTCCCCATGTTGGCATAGAATTAAGAACTAGTGTGGCAGCTGGGTGGAGCCATCGGAGGTGCGGGAATGGGAGGCTCCGGTTATATTGGAGGGACGGCTCCCGCTGCAGCTGAAATGATGACTTGGCTGTGAATGCATTGCTGTATGCCCCTGGGACATGGGGCACTGAGGTGCAGTCCGGGCAGAGCTAGTTGACTGAAGAGCGTCTTGAGCTGAAAAATGTCTGGGGAGCATTGACGAGGTTGGCATCGGTGTGGCACCATGCTGAATTAGAGAGCTTCCCCCTTGACTAAGGCGTGGCAGCGAAAGGGGTGCACTGTAATCCCACAGACCGGGCTAAATAGCGGCTGACCTACTCTGTGTCAACAGTGCATATCCAATAATTATTTGGACTCCTCTGCCCTAATCGCACGCCTGTAGCCGGTGGCCTGCAGGGGTTGGGCCTGAGGCCTCACAAGTTGTTGTGGTGACAAGCATAAAACAGGGCCCGTGAACTGCAGATAGCTGACGCACCGGGAGAGTACAACGGGTAGACCGGATCAGTAAAATACTATAAATACGCCACAGAGAGTGCAACTATTGACAGGACCAGTCAAGTTATGGTCAATGAGGCTTCTAACACAATGCCCGGCAATAAAGGGGTGAGAGGATCCCTCCAAACCAAAATGGATAAGTATGCAGCACAGAAGCGACCCAAGTCAGAAGGCCCAGGGCGAGACAGAGCTGGAGTGCTGCGGGGTACAGAGAGTGAGGATCCATCCTTCAAGGACATACTGGAAGCACTGGTTGGAACTCGCGCATCGCTGTAATTGAGAATGGATGCAATTACAATCGAGATGACTCTGATGAGGGCTGATTTACAAAACATTATTGAAATGTGGAGATGGTCAAGGTGGAATTAAGCGGCAAGAGTAAACAGATGCAGAAGGAAATCAAAGAACTCCAGGACACTAGCCAGCAGATGGAAAGGCTGCTCAATGATTACGAAGGTCAATCTAGACGGAACAATGTGCAAATTCTGGGGGTTCCAGAGAATGCACAAGGACAGACGGCTGTCTATTTGTGGAGTCATTGATCTGCGACTACCTCAAACCAAAGACTTTATCAAAAGAATTTACCATTGAAACAGCGCACAGAGTGTCTGGAGGTACGCCAAAACCATGTGCCCCACCTCGGCCTCTATTGGCCAGAATGTTGAACTTTATAGACTGTGACAATATTCTGCAGACCGCACGCATGACCCCACCAATACAATTTCAAAACAGCAAGATTACATTTTATCCAGACTTTACCATAGCGGTGCAGAAATAACGGCATAGCTTTATGGATGCTAGGAGACTATTACGTGAAAAAGGGCTTAAGCTGAGGGTGGAAAAGAATGGTAATCCCTGGTTCTTTCACATTCCAGAATCTGCAGCGGATTGGCTGGAGGGCTGGTGACCTGCAAGGGTGCACAATGCTGGAAAAGCGAAAAGCCACACAGACATTGGTAAAACCCTGCAACAGGGAAGGCGGCAAGAAACAGCAGAGATAGCACCAAAGGTGATGGAGTGTACAGCTGAGCCCGAAGGAACATATGAAGAGGCGGCAGACCGGGGAGGCCTGGTGCAGGATAAGTGACTTAATTTTTGTTAGCAGGACACTTGAATAAACACTGTTATAGATATTGAGTGGGGCGGAACCTGAGGAGCCGGCCCGAAGCCTACCCCTTCAATTTACTTGTAGTTAGTTGCATAGGGCAACAGGCACTCTGCATGTTTGGGGTCCTGGGTAGTTCAATGCCCAGTGTGCAAGGGAGCAGGGTGCGGGCTCAGTAGCGTTATATGTTCTTGTTATGTTTAATTAGTGCAGATTCAGGCAGTAAATTGTATGTTTTCATAGGGTCAATACTGATTGCACTGGAATTAAAGCCACTGGTTCAATGGGAAAGCAAACGTCTCTCCCCTTGAGGTGGTCTAGAAAACAGGGAGGACTTGCACATACACGCGTCCTTATGAACTGTGACATATACACGTATGACGAATGGGAATGAGGTGCATTTCAAGCTGTTAACATGGAAGGTAAATAGGCTGAGGGTTAAATTGAAGAGCAGATTAGTGTTGCAATTTATCAAAAGGCAAGCGCCCGACTTAGTACTTCTTCAGGATACACACCTGAAAGGCATCATGTGCTAAGCCCTGGGACACATGGCGTACCACCTAGTAGCACACTCTGGATTTACCAAGGGATCACGTGGAGTTGGCATATTGCAGAGGAAGTCCTTCCCCATGAGTATCGATCAGGTACAGACAGACAGTTTGAGGAGATATGTGCCTATATCGGGGACTTGGGAAAGAGAGACACTGAATGTACTATCGGTGTACCTACCACCAGGCCTCCAAAGGTTGGCCTTAAGAGACCTGGGGAAGGTGTTAGTGGCACTCTCTACAGGAAAGTTAGTCATGGATGGGGACTTTAATGTGGTAGTTTCAGGTAGTATGGATCTCTACCTTCCTAGGATACTTAACACGAGACAGGCAGGATTCTCTCACTTTATGGAGGCCATGGGACTAGTATATAGTTGGGGTTCTCAGCGGCACATAACAGCTTCTCCTGTATTGACTACATTCTCACTTCTTCTGATCAGATCCAATATATTCAGCAGATCAAGCACCTAGTGAAAGGCATATTGGAATATTCTCCAGTATGGGTGCAGTTTGCGGTGCACTACAGTAGTACTACACGTGTAGTGCCCATAAACCTGTGGTATCTGTGCAACCCAGTAACCAGACAAAAACTCACCAAAGAAATAGATTGCAACTTTAAGGAGAATGAATGAACAGTAGACTTGGCAGGTGCCATCTGGAAGGCCTTCAAGACAGTCATAAGGGGGCAGGCGGTGACACAAGTGGCAGGGGCTAGGAAGGAAAAGAATGCAAGGCTACTCGGTTTAGAACTGGAGATAGCACAGCTGGAACGGGATGTCATCAGTGGGGGGGCAGGAACCCACACATACTCTTAAGCTTAAGCAAAACAAATACAGAGAGGAGGCATAGAAAACTGCAAAAGCGTTAGATAGGCATAAACTGGGCCGTGTTTACAAATTAGGTGACAAAGCTGGGAAATTGTTGGCATGGCTCGATAAGAGGGAACAGCCGAGTCAGCTGGTGACAGAGCTGGAAGGAGGTACAGGTGACGTCCTTAGAAACCCCCGAAACATCGCTAACGAATTTGCATTATACTATGAGTATCTGCACAAGTCCAAATTTACTAGACAGGAAAGCGAGGTGACTGACTTGTTGTTGGAAATGCAATTACCACAATTAACAGAGGAGGACAAATTCTCCCTTTATAGTGACCTCTCCCAAGACAGAATAGCGCAGGCTATTCTGACTCTCCAGTCGGGAAAGGCAATGGGCCTAAATGGGCTTCCCATTGAACTGTACAAATTGAACACCATACCTTAAGTCTATGTATGAGAATTTAGAGAAGGGATGCCTCCCGCAGGATCTGAGAATGACCATGCTTGTGGTCATTCATAAAGAAGGGAAACCCAGGAGTAAATGCTCTTCCTACAGGCCTATATCCCTTCTAAATGCAGAAGTCAAGATATTGGCCAAGCTCTTGGCATCCAGATTGGTGTACGTGATTTCCGTGCTGGTCCATCCCGACCAATCTGGCTCAATGCCAGTTAGAAACACGTCAGTGAATCTGAGAAGAATTAATGGGGTCATCGGGAGGGTAGGTAAACCGAGGGAGGATGCGGTGCTGGTGGTTCTCGATGCCACCAAGGCTTTTGACACCATAGAATGGCTGTACTTATTTGCAGCATTGAGGAGAATAGGTAGATACATAGGCTGGGTTTGACTTCTATACTCAGCACCACTTGCCCAAGTCATGGTCAATAATACAAAATCTGCAGATTTCCAAATTCACAGAGGCATGCGACAGGGGTGCCCCTTATCCTCACTGCTGTTTTCCCTAAAGTTGGAGCCTTTGGCTTATTGGATCCATAAAGATTCAGTAATTCATGGGCTGTGATGGGTGGAGGGCTGGGAGGATCGCATTTCCCTTTATGCGGACAACATTTTACTGTATCTGGCTTAGCCAACTAGGTCATTGCAACAGGTCCTCAATATTTTTACGAATTTTGGCACCTACTCAGGGTACGCAATAAATTGGACAAAGTTGGTGATATTCGTATTACATGGCAGCCCCCCTCCCTTCCCAGGGGCTGTCCAGTGGAGATTGCTGAGGATGGCTTTAAATACTTGGGGGTGTACATCACCAAGGATCCTAAATTGTTCTACAATGCCAACTTACTACCACTGTTACAGAGGCTTCGGGGTGATGTAGAACATTGGAAGGCATTGCCGCTCTCCCTCTGGGCAAAACGGCATTATTCAAAACTATTTCGCTGCCATGTTCCTTGTATATCCTACATAATGCGCCAGAGAAGGTCCCCAGCGGCCTATTTCAGGCTGTGAAGAGCGCACAGAGAAAGCTGCTCTGGCGTAACAGCCCGTCCCGAATTGCAATCCAGAAATTGGTATAGAACTGGTATGACGGAGGCATTGGGCTACCTAACATCAAAAAGTATTATTGGGAGGCACAGTTATCCTTCATTATTCATTGGGTATATAAGCCCCATGATGACTCCGGGTATGCTAAGGACAGGTGGCTATTGCAAGGTAGTAACTACACAACAGCCCTGTATTCTAACCCGTCTATAATGGGACTGACAGGACTCACTTACCATGCAGTTGAGGTAAGGCACATGGCACGGAAAAGCATGGGTGGGCAAACACTGTAACACTTGCCACCCCACTGTGGGACGCTGAACCGCTTGCATCCCTCTGGAAAACTAAAGGCTTCACTGAGTGGGACACTATTGGGATATCGCGTGTGGGGCATCTTTGGAAAAAGGGAGAGGTAGCAACCTTCGAGATGTTACAAAGGGAGTATGAGCTGGCGGAGAGTGAGAGATTTAGGTATCTACAGGTGCAACATGCATTACAAGCGGTATCGCCCCGGGAGGGTCCGATTCCGGAAGCCTCCCCTCTTGAGGATCGGCTGTTAGATGGACAGGCGTCCATCTTAAAAGGCGATCTGGCTGACTTATTCCAAACTGATTAATAACTCCCCGGATACACTTCACCAAAATGGGAACAAGAATTACCTGATTTAGATGAGGAGGAGTGGTATGAGGCCTTGGCGTCGCCGAGGGAGGTGACGATCTCGCCGTAGTTGAGGCTAGTGCAATTAAAAGTGCTGCATAGAATATACTATATAGGGCACACATTAGTTAAGATGGGTTATAAGGAAGATGCTAATTGTGGACATAACTGCAGTCAAGCGGGCACGTTCCTGCATATATTGTGGGAGTGCCAAGGGAAAGTAACGTACTGGGAGGCAGTAAAAGTGCTTGTTCTAATAGAGAGAATTACATTTAAAAAAAATGCGTTCAAGGCAGAACATTCTGTAATACCCCATTGAAGTGTTTTTGGCTCCTAGAAATATAGGGCCAGATAAACTGCTTCACTAAGATCCTCCAGAAAAGAGCAGAACCTCATCAAAGCAGAGACAATCACACCAATGTCCTCTAGACATTTTTACAGGAGAGCATTGGAAACATTGTTGAATGCTTCTGATAAATCAATCAGCACCAAGGCGGACTGGTTACTCTTATCCAGTGCCAATTTCATTGAGATAGCCACTTCAACCAATTCAGTGTCTTGGTCTGAACTCAGATTGTCTAGGACATGTTTTAAGTTGCTAATTAAGTAGGTGGCACAATAAATGGTGTAGGCACATTAGGAACATTTCATTTACAGGTCTTGAGTATATGGTATGCCTCTCTGCAAGGAGCTTCAACGTAAAATAAATATGCCAATCAGATGTATGCAAATCAAACCATGATTAGGGGAGTGAGCAAAAGCACTTTAACACCGGTTAGCAGTGGTAAAGTAAACAGAGTCCTAAGTCAAACAAAAATACATTTTAGCAAAAGGTAAAGGTAAGTAGAGAAAAGGTTTGCGAGAAACAACTCTAAGGCTGACAGCTCTAATGAGTCTGCCCACCCCCCACATCCCCATTTCAGCTGAAAGTGGGGAATAGTGCCCAACCTCCTGGAAAATCTAATCACTAAGGAAATAGAACCTGGAGACACCATCAGTGGGGATCTAGGTCTGTGTTCCACCGTAAATTCCATTCCCTGTAAGAAGATGAACCACCTTAGTAATTTTGTATTCTCACCCTTTATTTGCATTAGCTACATGAGGGGCCTGTGGGTATGTCTGAATCCAGAAGTCAGTCCATTTCATGTATGGTTTCACTTTCTTCAGTAACAGACCACAGATAAGGCTTTTTTTCAATAGCACTTCACCTTTTTTCTTAGGGAAATAACTTCTTAGAGATAAAAGCTACAATTTAATCTGGGCCCTCATCAATGAGCTGTGATAAAACTTCCCCATTACCATGCTCTGAGGGAACTGTTTGGACCATAAATTCCTTAGAAAAGTCAAAGGCCTTGAGCACTGGGGCTGTGCACATTGCTGGTTTGAAGGAGTCAAAGCTTTCTGGCAGGTCTAGATCACATTCTTAGGCTACATCTTGGAAGTCAGCTCAGTCAAGAGGGCAACATTGGTGTAATATCCTGTCAGGCCCAGCAAGGCCCTTACTTCAGTTATTGGGGCTTCCAGGTCAGAATAGTCTCTATCTTGGCCTGGAGGGGCTGCACCTTAACCCCTCCCACAAGATGTATCCATCTAACAACACAGACCTCTACTTTATCTGGTACTTTTCGGCCTTGATATTCAGGCCTGCATGTTGCAGGACCTGAAGAACTTACTACAGTTAAAATAAGTGGTCCTTTCAGCTCCTAGTGAAGACAGCTATGTCATCCAAGTAAGCAGCACTAAAGGCCTCCATACCAGACTTGGTTGACAAGCCTCTGGAAAGTGTCAAAGGCATTTGATATCACGTTAAATAGAATGTGCTCCTCTGTAGTGGAACAGGCTGACCTCTCTTTAGCCCCCTGTCAGAAATGTGGTTACTGGGTAACTGTGTTGTGAGCCCTGGTCAAGCAGCAGCCACAATCCCTCTCAGGGTAAAGCACAAGCAACCCCCAAACTAACCTGTGTTCAACAATCTAGTAGCTTGACATAGAGCAGTCAGGCATAACTTAGCTGCAATGTATGAAGTATTTGTGCAGCACTTCAAAGTGTGCACTACACCAGGTTAGCAAGGTTAAAAAAACATAGCTTAATTTAGTGGATTAAGCAAGATCAAAACATCAACTATCCAATTGGTAGAACTTGAGATATTCAATTTTAAACTTTTTTGAGAAAAATGCATCAAAAAACTCAAAGCACCAACTATGGATATCTGGTCGCACTGGACTGAGCCAAAGGCACAAGTTCAGGCCAACCGCAATGGAGCATGGGCCAGCCACAGGGACCCAGTTAGGTCTACTGAAAAAAAAACATGAAATCCAGGGTTGCAGTGCGCTGCAAGAATCTGTGTCAAAAATGCATTGTGCAGCCAGAGTGATACATCTGTTAAGAGAAGCAGTGAGGCTGTGATGTGTGAACCTGTGTAATCATTGGATATCCAGTCAAAGGAGCTTGTGATACGAAATCAGATGGCAGGTTGTGGTGTGCAGCCGGGGTGATGCATCAGTTCCCGAAGGATTGTGAGGCTGTTATGCTGAGTCCTGCTCCGTCATTGAGTCTGCCATCAATGAGGGATGCGAAGGCCTGCTCAGAGGTTGTGTTGCAGTCATGAGCAATGTGGCTGTTCCAAAGAGCGGCAAAGCAATGCAGATTTTTCTGATGGGTCAAATCCATGCAGCTGCAGCGATTAGATGAGTGGCTAAGGATGAGTTAAAGATGATGGTAAGTTGGCTGTTGATCATCTTCCTTCTAAGTTGGTGGGGACAGGAGACCATGGGTGCTCCTGAATGGTTGGAGTGCATGATGGATGTGGTGTTCTTTAAGGTGAGCTGGCCCCTGGCACTTAGCAGGTGGTCGGAGTCTGCATTGGGGTTAGCATCAGTGGGAGCAAGGAGGCTGAGGGTGTCAGTGGCTATGGGTTGAAGTTCAAAGTTTTTGTAGATGGTGGAGACTTTGCCATGGACATAGTCTGCCAGGGAGTAACAGAGTTCCTGAGAGGACGTGATGGTGCTTTTGGTGACTGAAGGGTTGGAGAGCGCTCTGACAATGTTGAAGAGTTTCTTGCTGTGGCTGGAGCTCTTTTCAATGGGGTCGGCTAGGGTGTTACTTTTAATCTTTTTAGGTAGTTGTTGGCATTTGTTGCGGAATTACATGAAGTTGGCTCAGTCTGTGGGCTCCTTTCTGATGCACTATTTACTTTCTAATCAGTTGTGTTTTGTGATTCTCAGTTCTGAGGTATGCCAACTGGGTTGTTTGATGGGTCTTGTGGGTGTTGTGTGCCTAATGGGAGCAACTCTGTCAGTGCAATTGGTGATCTGGGCAGAGAAGTTCTTGACATCCAGTTGTAGGTTGGGTGCAGTGTTAGTGGGGGAAGCTCTAAGGGCATCGGTCCTCTGGCTCTCTGATACTGTGTTCCAGTTGTGGTGTGAGGTGCTGAGTGGCTTGGAGGTGGTGGGGTGAATCCTGTGGCAGTGGATGATGGCATAGTCTGTCCAGGTGAGTTTGGTGACGTGGCTGTATTTGACTCTGTCACTGGATGTGAAGATGGGGCCAGCCATGCGTACTGTGTGGTGTTGGTGACTAGTTGGGTTACGCCAATGTTTTGATGCTTTTGAGGGAGTTGGCAATGTTGGCATTATTGAGGTGAAATTTGAGTTCTCCGGGGAACATGTAGTATTTAGAGTCGATGACGAGTGGGGCAACGAATTTAGGCATTGCATCGCAGAAACTAGGGTGAGGTCCTTGGGGTCTGTAGGCAAGGGTGCCCATGTTAGTTGTTTTGCTGTCGATTTGGAGTTAGAAATGGAGGTGTTTTGTGATCAGGGTGGTGTCGTCTGTGGCAGTGGTGCAAGGGATGGTTTCTTTGTGGATTATAGCGATTCCACCTCCATGTTTGTTGATGCGGTACCAGTGTGCTTTCTTATAGTCATCTGGTGTTGCTGAGGGGACATATGGAACAGCTTCAGTGTTGATCCCAGTTTTGGTGAGAAGTCGATGTCGAGTGTGAAGGAACTGATGGTGTCCCAGATCTTGATGGTGTGGTTGTAGAGTGATTGTGCATTGAGCAGGAGGCAGTGAAATTGTTCCGAAGCAGTTGTGGTTGGCGAGGCTGGCGTGGTTCTGGCTGTCATGCATGTTTCGATGTTGCAGGACAAGAGACATTGCCTACATATGAAGGGTCCTTCCATTCATTGTGGTGAAGTGTGATAGCAGATGTTGTTGCTCAGAGCTCAGCGCCGGCGGTGTACCTGTAGATGGAGGAAGAACCAGGGTTTCTGGTGCTTGGCACATTCTAGGCACGGATGGACGCAGACGGGCTTGCTTTTGGCTGCCTCCATTATGTAGGTCCTGGGTGGAGGGAAGGGTCCTGGGTGGCAGTGGGCAGAGTAGGCAGGAAGCAGGAAGAAGGAGAGATACAGCAGAAAAATAGCAGCGAGCGGCAAGATACTAAAACAATAAGGAAATACAGCAGTAACAGCAACACAGAATGGTACAGTAAATTTAACTGAACAATAGCAGCAATACAATATAGTCAGTAAAGGAGAATGAGGCAGAGGCTACAATAAGGCACAGATCAAACAAGGAGAGAATCCAGAATGGAAAATGTAGCAGCACAACAAAGCAGAAGGAAAGTTAGCAGAACGGCAAGGTAGACGGGAGGCAAGAGGAATGAATGGGGAAGTGGGATATTAGCCTGGCAAAGATCTTATCCTGCACCAGATGTCGAGCTAAAGGTACCACATAGGCTGGCACTAATAGGACAGCCTGTAGCCTTCAGGGCCTACCAGCACAAGTGTATACCTTATACACAGGTTCCTTAGGTCCATTATACAGGAGATCATTATATATGAGGTGGTCTCAAGAGGTATCAACCAGCTGCCTGGACTTCAGTTTGCCACCTCATGCCCTCCAAGGTTGGGCACTCCCTCTCTCTCTTACAGAGTCCCTCCCTGGTGGGACCTACTTATGCTTGCCATCCAGAGAGCTTGGGTAGGTCACCCAGGGATGCAGTGTCCTTCCCGGTGTGCTCTGTGGCAGCCTCCTATGACACCCCATCCACCTGTACTGTGGGACATTCAGGGGCTGGTTTACCATGCCCCGTGCACTTCCCTCTCTTGACAGCTGTCTTGGCCATTCTTTCAGGCAACAGACCTCCTTGACCCCCCTCTGGGGCAGCAATGGACTTGGTGGTCAGAAAAACAAACTCAGGCAACTCCAGCTTTTTCAGGTGTGACTTGCGCTCCAGTTAGGTCCATAGTGAATGCTCAAGATCATTCCTTGACAGGCAGTCCATAGGCAGCGCTCACAGCAACTTTCAAAAGACCTGATACCCGCCCCCTTATTCAGTGGTAATCTAAGCAACAGGGTAATGGCTGTCCTGATTGTCTGCTACTACCACCTGGTAGAATGTATTGGAAATCACTTACTCTGAGGACACCAGATGGCACCTAGCAGTAGTCCCTCAGAGCCACCCCCCTCTGCCCACTGATGGTGACACACTGTCTCTACTTGGAATTATTAGAAGGAATGTGGGTTTTGAGCACCACCTCCTTGTTAAATAGGGACACGAGGGTAACCTCACTGGTCTCTCCATCTCTAACCAGGGCGATCTCCTTCACAAACATTATGCCATCCATCCCTGTGGTCTACTCATCATGCTTGGGACACTTAGGATCACGCTTGATGTGCCCATATTTATAAGATCCGTAGCGATGGGGGACAGAATTGCCATGATTCTTATCAAGTTAGCCTTTTTTGGGATTGGGACCCTTTCCCTTGAGAACTACTTTGGGGGCCTTGAGAAAATGTTTCCTTTTATCTCCCTCTTCCTTCTTATGATAGGAACCCCGACCACACTTTTGGGAGTCAACCCCAGATGCCTTTTTGGACACTCCGGTGCTGACCCAGAAGTCTGCCTCCTCAGCACGCTTCCTGGGGTCAGTCAGCTTACTGTTTACCAGAGGCTGGTGCAGCTCTGTACAACTGGTCATGAACATGTGCTCCCTCAGAAACCAGTTGTACAGCCCATAAAATCCTCTACTTTGCTGCCCCCACCATGCCTTGCTGAAATAATCTAAGAAGCCCACCCCAGAAGGGTTTGGGATTTTGTGTCTGTGCCTAAATCGCTGTTGGTACTTGCCAGGGGTCAATTCCAATTTGGTCAGAAGAATGACCTTCAATTGAAATTTGGTCAGAAGAATGACCTTAATGGAGGTGTAATTGGTTTAACCTCAGGTGTGAGAGATGTGTCCCTCCCTACTGTGAGCATGTGCCGCCACAAGCCACACCCCTGGATTCTCTTCTGGGACCTTGTGTACCCTCAGAGCTACTGCATATGCTGAGAACCATTTATCTATATCATCTCTCACCATATAACTGGGCATCAGGTCCTTGGGTATGCAGACCATCACCTCTCAAATGCGCACTGCTGGTAAGCTGCCACCTATGGTGCTGGACTACAACTGCTTTGCTCTTGGGTCCAGCTCCCTGAGGCTGGGCCATCCTCCTCTCCTCCATGGACAGTTTCTTGCCCTCCAAGGCTCTCAGCTATAGCCCTCTACCTCGTCCTGCTAGTGATTTTCAATTTCCATTTCAGTGACTAAGTCTGTACATGGAAAATCTTCACTGCTGCTTTAGCCGAAGGGTACTTAATATTGAAAATCACTCCTCGGACACCTCCTGCAGCCCTACCCCACTAAACTTGACCTTATCAGACAAGGTAAGCGCTGCCCAGGCCTAGTCCAATTTGTTTATCCAAAACATGCTCCATCGCGGTCAGTCATATTTTTTTAATTTAGTCCTCTCTCGCGCTACTAGATGTCAGCGGTTTGCACTTTGATCTTTTTGGGGCTAGGTTCTACTGATTGCATTTTTGTGATTTTGGAGTCAATTTATTAAAACATACTCTTTTTTTCAATTGATTTGGGATTATTCTTGTGTTATTCTTCTCTTTATTACTGTTAGTGTGCTGCATACATACTTTACACATTGCGTATAAGTTAAGCCTGGCTGCTTTTTGTGCCAATCTACTCAGGTTCTCAGGTAAGATCGGTTTCCTTGATCTTTCTCCAGATGTTGCTCATTCCTTTGTACACTCCTGTCACAAATGTTTCTATTTGTCTCCCCATCTCCACCATACATTTTACAGGCTGGTTTCTGAATCATCTCATCCCATAGCCAGTCTAATCTTTTTGATAGAGACTCCTTGGTACCACATTCGGGACTCTCAACATATTTTTTCTTTCCTTTATGCAAAGAAATGTGACTCAGATGCCACACCTTGCCACCCTTCAGTGAGACATAATTATACAACGCCTTACCCCCTTTCAATGGCTGTAAAAATCCTCCTTCACTATTCTTATAGACACCTGCTTTTTGACTTTCACCCAATCCCCTTCTGGCTCACACACTTACAAATATTTTTCTTATCATATTTTTTGCAAACTTTTAGTACCTCAGACAATTGTTCCTTTACTCAACATGGTGTACATTCACTCTTTCTAGATATCCACTCCACATTGTCCTTCATGAAAGGAGTCCTGTTTCTATAATTTCAAATGGGCCGAACCCTGTGGACCAACAAGGTGTCATTCGATATGCCCACACCATTCAAAAAAATGCATTAACCCAGGACCATTTTTCTTCTTTGGCCAACTGCACAGCCTTCTTGAAGCATTCCACACCACCATCGTCTGCAGGATGTTATATGGAAGTAGTATTGTGCACGATCCCACTTCTCTTTAAGTAAACTTTAAACACATCCGAAGTGAATTGAGGACCATTATTGGTTAGAAATACTTTGGGTAAACCTTTCCTCAGAAAAACTTAATCCAAGATCCCCACCACAGATTGGGCATCCACTGTGGGCACTACATCAATATCAGGCCATATAGCAAAATGGTAAAATAGCACAATAACATACTTGGAACCCCCTCACATAGAACAGGTCTCGTAATGTCCAAACTGATCCTTTCCCATGACATTTCTGGGCTATTGATGGGACACAAGAAGGTTTCAATGTTACCAAAGTTTTCACAGAATAATTGATCCAACATTCTCTGCTTTTTTTTGACAATGGCCAAGTCAAACCAAGCCCCCAGTACAAGTACTTAACTCTTGTCCTTGTTTCTATGATACCCAGATGGCCTTCATGGCACCAATCCAGTATTTTTTTCTTTTACCCTTTCTATGGGAATCACTCGCCTATTCTGCAGCATCATACCATCCTCCGGTGAGTGGTCATTCTTTAGCTCCCAGTACACAGGTAGGATTTCATGAATATTTTTTCTTAGCTAGGCATTCCTTCACACATTCACTTTTGAATTTCCTACAGCACACAATCATTTCCTACTGCATCTGTCCATTCATCCTCCTGTATACCACTTTCTACATCTACTATTTTGGCTGTACAACATTTTTCATACTCATCTTCCGGCAAGCCCTTTATAGCAAGAGGTAATAAACAGCCTAAAAAATGTGCTGCTCTGTTCTTGATAGCTATAGATAAACAACAAATGTGCCTATACCACAACGATATTTTAAGCTCTCATTATTCTTGCTTATTGGTCAAACACAAATCCATTTTGTTTGCACCTGTATTTTATTTTTACCGTTTGATTTGAATTCTATATTTTTCAAATGTTCACATGTATGTCTGAAGAGGAAAAAATATGTTTTTCTGTTCAAATTTACAAACACATATACATATACAAATATTTACAAAACTCATTTACAGTCCACATTTTAACTAAGACATACTTGACATATTACATCAAAAGTACAAATCTTTACACAAAAATACAAACAAACATTTATAACCTTCTCAGATTGCAACTGATTGAATCAATATCCAAAAGTAAGACCAAGGGGGCCATTAGGATGGCGGGCAGATTGCCTGGCCAGGCGGGTGGTAGCCACCGCCGGAGTGGCGGGGGCAAACCACCCGCCATCTGTCCCGGAATGACCCCCGCCATATTAATATGGCTGGGGGGTCCGCGGCGGACGGAAAGACCGTCCGCCGCTTTTCCGCCCCGGTCGCCTTGCGACCGGGGCGGAAAATGGTTTCTATGGTGGCGGTGTCTGTCAGACGCCGCCAGCAATATGAGGATGGCTTTTTTAAATGCCTTTCCGTGGTGGCAATGCCGCCAAGGAAAGGCATGCGGAGTCTGCATTGGGGGTCCGATGTGGACCCCTATGGACTACAGGGGGTGGGGGTGCACATGGAGGGTACCTATGGTACCCCCCAGCAGTTCCATGCACAGCATGGCAGTCACCGCGCTGTGCCTGCCATGCTGTGCATGGAAGTGCACTGCATGCCTTCCTGCGATTGTGGCGTGCGATGCTGAGTGCACCGCCCGCCACAATGGTAGGAATGCTGGATGCGCCCACCACTGTGGAGGGCGCATCCTAATGCCATGCACGGGACCCTCACCCTTATGGCGGGCGGTCCCTAGTACCGTGAGGATGGCGGGTGGCCAAAGTCCTCCCGCCATCCTAATGGGGGCCCAAATGTTTACGGTCCAAAAGAGCAATACACCAAATAATCGCAAATTTTGTTGATAGCAAAACTTAATTGAAACTATCCCCAAACAAAATTATGGTTCCTTATATTTCTTATGCTCCTTTGATGCGCCAACACGTTTCGAATCCAGGGGATTGAATATCCAGATTCTCATCGGGGCTTTCTCTATTTTCTGTACAAAGTGTAAAAAATAAAAGAGTTTTATTTACAATTTGAGAGTGTCACCTTCCCTTCAATACTTTACACTAACTCTGTGTATGACTTGATATTGTACCTGAGTATTATGCAGGAGACTTGCACAGAGTTTGTCTATGGATGCAACATGTTTTTCACGTATGTGTATGTATAGCTCAGCAATGTTTTGAATTAATACATGACTTTCATTTTTTACTCATTTTTTACTTATTCTTTTATATAAGCTTTGTAAGGCATGACAGAATATTTTTGGTAATCATGGTGTTAGATTGGGATTTCACATAATACTGTTAGAGCATCAACACAGAATATGAGATGCTTAGAAACGGTGATCTTGGCATGTACGATATATAGATACAGGAACTGTTTATTAATGTAAGGATTTTGAGTAGATTGTTTGGACCCTCATTACGGTTAATTATATGTTTACAGATTCCCCTGACGAAGCGCCTGTAATAGGCGCGAAATGCATTGGGAAGATGCTGCGTAAAGGAATGTATATATGGATTTAAATGCAACGTTTGCTGACAAAATGTTTTTGGATGTGATTTGAAACATCGGAAAATACTTGGAAAATAAATAAAACTATCAGATGAATATACAAACTACAAGAGTGTCATTTAACTATTGAAGTTTGAACTTTGGATCACCATTAGAAAGTCAATTTGATACTTTACGTTGTTCCCAGAGGGCCGTTCCCTACTGTTAGGGAACGCTATTATTGTATTATGCAGGAGAGCCTTCTTGTTTTAACTGCGGGCTCTAATCAGACTGGCACATTTGATGTTCATATTTGAGGTTCACTTTCTGATTTTGGGGCCACCTTATTCAGTTCCTATAAAACATACGAATTTTCTTTGAAAAAACTTTTTTGGGCGGTAATATCTGATCAAGCTGATACTTAACCCAAAACATAGCGCCTACCTCAAGTGTATTATTCCACTTGTGGTCACTGCTTTATACCGTCAGCGAGGACGTCATCCCTTTGTCCTGCAAATCTACCAGGAAATCAAAAACTATTATTTAATTGCAACTTCCCTGTACTCCTTTTAAACTGTTTCTTATCGATGCAAAGAGGTTGCCGTGTCACGCTTGCTGTATATCAATTTAGTCATCCCAAAGTCGCATTTGTTTCCTTCGCCGCGTCGGTATAAAAAAAGCTGGCGAGAGAAAGATACACTTGTAAAACTCCTGTTAACTACATTTGTGTCATCATCTTCATCTAGCGCGTTATTAACTCACAGCGCACAAGCATACCTTAGGTAGGCACTTTCGCGGATCGCGCTGGTGCTCGAAGATCGTGTTCTTTATTTCCCCGATTCCTAGTGCGAAAAAAGGGGATCCGTTTAAATGTCTGTTATTGCCGCCACTTACTTTCATATGATTTCGACTTGATGAGAAAGATTACCTTCATGTCATCACAGGGTGTGGTTCACTACTTCACAAACGCTCAGAGGGGACATCTTGGAAGTGGAAATCCAACCCCTTTAAAGCTAATGGATTGAATTATGGGGATTACAGTACATAGCCTGCAGAGCGATTCTATTTGGATCAAGGAGTTTGTTTGTTTTGTTATCTGTTGGTAAAGCAGATGGCTTACATGCCAATCGATCTTAATAAAAACAATTATCTTAACATTGACTCAGTGACCAGTTGTCTCTAACAGGCGATTTCGGATAGAAGCCATGATCCCAATTGAGTTGAATTAGGGGAAATGTAGTACATGTTGTGGAGAGCAGCTCTATTTAGCTCAAGTAGTTTCTATATGTAGCAAACTGCATTCATTGAGCAAAATCAGACTACAAGACAAACATCTGAGTTTTATATCCTTGATATTTCGGACAGATTATTCAGCCCTGTCTGTGCTCTATTAAATTTCAAAATTAAGTACGCCTCTTTTTGAAGTAAATCTTTATCAATGTCAAAGGGGCATTTCATTACATTCATAGTGATAAAATTGTCCATTTGAAATCATTTTCTCCCTAGGATTTTTCAATAAAATGCTCAACCATCGGGGCTGTAGTGACCATTTTCTTAATCCGGGACCTGTGTTGCTTGATTCTCAGATTCACTTGTTGATTTGTCTTCCCTATATATATTTTCTGGCAGGGGCCTACTATGGCATATACCACATTTTTAGTTTTACAATTTGAGAAACTCAAATGTTTCCACTTTGTACCCAGGTGGTTGAATTCATTTCCTTCAATGGTATTTGGACAGGCTACACAATTGCCACACTTGTGATGGCCCTCCACTGGTTTTAAATTTCCATTTGGATAGTAAGTCACTTTTAGGTTTTGGCAATGCGATATCGGCCTGGACAAGCTGCTGCCCTATGCTTTGGTTCTTTTTTAAAGCAAAGATTGGTTTTGGGAAGGGGCATTCCAGATCTTCAAGGAGGTGCCCGTTTTTGAGTATCATCTGTCTCACTTTGTGTGTCTCTGGTCCATAGGTAGTGACACAAACCAGTCCCTCTAATTCCTGTTTCTCTTTACCCTGGCGAAGGCATTCTCGAGGTGTTAATCTCGCTCTTTTCATTGCTTGTTTTAGCAGTTTTTTGGGGTATCACCTTTGTGCAATCTCATTAAAAAAGGTTTGTGCATGTTTCTCATAATCTCTGACTTCCGTGTAATTCCTCCTAATTCTTAGGAGTTGGCAATAGGGGAGATTTGTTTTTAAGCTCCTCGGATGGGCACTCCTATGGTGTAGAATTGTATTTTTGTCAGTATCTTTCATATAGAGAGATGCTTTCAACTGACTGTCTGCACACGTAAACTCTACCTCAAGAAATTTCATTTTTGATTTACTGTATTTTATGGAGTATTTGATATCCTCATGTCTGGAATCAAGCAATTTGTGGAACGCCAGTAACTCCACCTGGCTCCCCTGTCAAAGGAGCCAGATGTCAACAATGTAGCGTAACCATTGTTTGATGTGGTCTTTAAATGGGTTATTGGTTTCCACAAACATTCGCTCATACTGGGCCATATACAGCACTGCTATATCCGGGGCATAAGGACACCCCATAGCAATACCTTTGACCTGCATAAAGAATTGATCTTCAAACTTGAAATAATTCTTTGTCAGGGCAATTTCAGCCAATTTTAAAAGGAATGATGTTGGAACAATATGGGGTCTATCTCTACTATCTAGATACAGTTATATTACTTCCAACGCCTCGTCTTGAGGGATCTGCATATACAGTGATGGAATGTTTATAGTTACCATTATTTGGGTTTGTTCATCAAAGGCAGATCCTTCCACCTTTGTGAAGAAATCTGTAGTGTCCCTTAAATACGAGTTGACCACATATTTTGAGATGGGTTCTAGGCAGGAGTCGCATCCTGAAACTATTGGCCTGCCTGGGGGTTTATTGAGGATTTTATGAACTCAGGGACCAGTTGTCTATAACAAGCGATTTCAGATAGGATACTATCTATAGATAGTAGAGAGAAACCTCAGGTGACACAAATGTAGTTAACAGGAGTTTTACAATTGTATCTTTCTCTCGCTATCTTTTTTTAAACGGATGCAGCGAAGGAAACGGATGGGACTTTGGGATAACTAAATTGATATACAGCAAGCGTGCCACAGCAACACGTGAGGTACGTGCCACGTGTTTGCATCTATAAGAAAGAGTTTAAAAGGAGTACAGGGAAGATGGAATTAAATAATAGTTTTTGATTTCCCCTTAGATTCTCGGGACAAAGGGATGGCGTCCTCGCTGAAGGTATAATGAAGTGGAATAATACACTTGAGGTAGGCGCTATTTTTTGGGTTAAGTATCAGCTTGATCAGATATTACCGCCCCAAAACAAGTTTTTTCAAAGAAAATTCGTATGTTTTATAGGAACTGAATAAGGTGGCCCCAAAATCAAAAAGTGAAGCTCAAATATGAACATCAATTGCGCCAGTCTGATTTGAGCCTGCAGTTAAAACAAGAAGGCTCTCCTGCATAATACTCAGGTACAATATCAAGTCCTACACAGAGTTAGTCTAAAATATTGAAGGGAAGGTGGCACTCTCAAATTGTGAATAAAATGTTTTTATGTTTTACACTTTGTACAGAAAATAGAGATAGCCCTGATGAGAATCTGGGTATTCAATCCCCTGGATTCGAAACGCGTTGGCACAGCTAAAGAGCAAAACAAATATAAGGAACCATAATTTTTTTGGGGGATAGTTTCAATTAAGTTCTGCTATCAACGAAATTTGCTATTATTTGGTTTATTGCTCCTTTGGACTGTAAACATTTGGTCTTACTTTTGGATATTGATTCAATCAGTTGCAATCCGAGAAGGTTATAAATGTTTGTTTGTATTTTTGTGTAAAGTTTTGTACTTTTGATGTAATATGTCAAGCATGTCTTAGTTAAAATGTGGACTGTCAATGAGTTTTGTAAATATTTGTATATGTATTTGTACATTTTGTACAGAAAAACATATTTTTTCCTCTTCAGACAGACATGTGAAAATTTGAAAAATTTACCATTTAAATCAAAAGGTAAAAATAGAATACCGGTGCAAACGAAAAGGATTTGTGTTTGACCAATAAGCAAGAATAATGAGAGCTTAAAATATTGTTGTGGTATAGGCACATTTGTTGTTTATCTATTGTTGTATGGTCCTGCCTAGACCACATTCCTGATGGCCAAACTCCTTAGCTTTCCAAAACTGTTCTTGACAGCTGGCACATAACATACATCATAGTGATAATCCAGCAATGTGATGGACATGCAGGGTAACCATGGAGATTCATTTAAAAAACCCTTTGTATCAGCATTTTCGTCAGTGGTTTATGATCATTACGAAGAGTTATTCGAGAACCCCACATGTATGCTCCATTATGTTCTAGCTCCCACACATGCTAGTGTTCCTCTTTCGATGATTAGTACCTTTCCTTCCTAGGGGTTAATGAGTGAGACGCAAACACAAAAGCACATTATTTGCTACTACAATCAACCTGGGTCAACACTGTACCCATCCCCTTACAGCTTGCATCATTGGTCAACACACTTCTCAATTCTGGATCAAATCCCTGTAAGGCTGGTACACAGCATGTCATTTTGTAATCACCCAAAATGCCTCCTGACACTGCTTAGACCACAAGAATGTGCCTTTGTTTTTTAAGAGAAGACTAATGGAAACTATTTTTCTTAAACTTTTTCTACATACTTAGGATAACATTTAGCCATTCCCAAGAAGACCATTACTTCGTCCTTGTTGGTATGTACTGGAGCATTCTTTATTGCTTCCTCCAAAGAAGCTTTGAGTTCCACCTCCTTCCAACTTATCACATGCCCTAGATAGGAAACAGTATTTTTTGCAAATTTGCATTTTGCATACTCGGCAGACCATTATTCTTTAATATGTCAAGAACTTCTTTAACCCCTTCCAAGCTCATGACGAGCTCAGGTCGTCATGCAGTACACTGCTCGTGTGCTCATGACGAGCTGAGCTCGTCATGAAAAATGGAAATATGAAGAGTTCAGCACCAGGGGAGAATAGCTTTAGCATTGAAGGTGTTAAGTATGGAATCATGTTTGGATTTAGGCTGTCCCATTACCAGGATATTGACTTGGAAAAATATCACTCTTTTAATGTGCTTGAACAACCACAACAAAAGTTGCTAAAAAATTGCAGCCACAGATGCCTGACCAAATTGTAAACAACTGAACAGCATGATCAACACTATTAATGAATTACCTATCAGGATGTAAGGCTAGCTGATGGTATGCCAAATTGAAGTCTTTTGTAGCAAACCACCTGATACCCTTGGTGACTGATTTATTTTATCCTTGGAAGAGGAAATTGCTCCAACAATATATTGCTGTTCAGGTCTCTTAGGTCTGCATATGACCTGAGTTTGCCATTGGCACTTTGTGCCACAACCAGTGGACACACGCAAATAGATGACTCTATTGCTTCAATAATACCAGCCCTCTGTAGCTTCTTAAATTCCTTGGACACCTCCTTTCAAATTGCCATACAAATATTCTATACTTAAGTAACACCTAGAATAGTATCTTCTTTTAGAATGAATTTGTGCTGGAAGCTTTTAAGCTCCCCTATACTACCTTTGAAGACCTCAGAATACTCTTCTAGAATTTGCAAGTCCTCATATGAAACTGCCTGTACTATCATATCTGTTCCAGACTACCTCGGTTTTAGATGATACCTAAATCACCTTGGTTCCACCACCATAGCACCGATGGTACTATTTTGGAGATATACAACTTGCACTTAGCTTCACAATTCATCAACATGAACAATACCTTCCTCTAGCCTGAAAGAATGATTGGTTCACTTGTAAAACTTATGGGAGATATGTCCAGTAACTCGAATCTTTCTCCTAGTACTGGCTTACATTTGTTCATCCGAACACTCTTGTTAACTATAGTGTGAGGTGAACCCTGAGTCTTCAGTAACAGTAATTGCCATCTCCTCAATGGTCACTTCACAATATCTGCGTCTTGAGACTCCGATGTAGAGTTATCCTCCAATAGTTTTATTGGAGAATTCTTGCTTTCTTTCCTCCTGCATATCCTTTGGATGTGCCCTAGTATGCCACAACCCGAATATGATTGTGGGTAGGTCATTTTTTGTTATTAGCTATTTGACCTGAAAACCCACATCTATAGCACTTCAGCTCCGCATTATAACTTGGCAGTTTTTTTCCTGAAACTGGGTTTAGTTTGATTTGGTATCTTAACCTTTTCTCATTAGAGTCTCCTGGTTGCTTGTGTGCCTCGATCTTATTGAACATTTTGTTAAACTCCTGTGCACCCTCACTTTCCATGCTGTTCTTCTTGTCAGCTAAAACAACTTTACCACACCTTCCTGTGCATTCGGCTCATTTGACAACTTCAATTATCTATTGAAGCACAGTCTTTCCTTTAGCCCACATATTGTCTTGTATTGATGAATTGGCAACACACATGACAATTTGATCTCTAATTAAATTGTCATGTAATTGGCCAAACCCACATGTTAATTAAAATGGTCCTTAGAGTTAAGGATTATTAACAATTCAATGGCATATAGACTTCAATCAGTACTATATCTGAGAGTTTTTCAGTACCCAGCCGGGCCTGAATTTTTATTCAAGTATAAGTATGAATACAGCGACCAAACAAGAGGTCTGATTAAGAAGTTGATAGGGTACAAGCCTGTACCTATCCAGAGCACACTCGAACAAGGTTCGGGGGTAGGAAAATAGGGAGAGAAAAAGGGGTCAAGAATTTCAGGCAAAAAGAACATGGGAGCCAATTGTCCCTTGCATCATTAATACAATTTCAAAGCAAGTTCAGACAAACAATAACTGTAACAAAATTAACACAATAGACAGGTTACAGAATTGTAAAAAGTGTCGACGGCGTTTCGATCCCCGGGCTCCTATTGAACTGGGATCATCATCAGGACTTTATAATATTTTGCCTGTAAGTACTTTTGACATAAGCCTGTTTATAGTGGAAAAAATGGGAGGAAAAAAAGAAAGAGATTCTTTTTATATATAAAGCACTTGTGTCAGGTACTTTACACACGCAGACAATTGTTGTTCTTCCTTCTCATGCCATAGTGCTTACACGGCAGAACACACCGTTCATGACGACATCCTCTTTAAGGTGTGTTCCAACCTCATGCAATCACGACGTGTGTCCGCAGATTTATAAACCACATCGATCCAAAGATTTTTTTAAAAACGGTTATCACAAGATAGCGTAATTGTGACCGGAGTGATGGTGTCAGTTATGAATCCGGGAATGCTACCGCGTGTGCATGCAGAGCGTGAAGCGACCGCGGAGAGATAAGGCGGGACTACCATGTGCCACGTGAAAATTGTCTAAGTGCCTATTGTGATACCAAGCTATGCGTAAGCAGGACCAACCTTTCAGAGCCTTGGTAACTCTGTTCCAAAAAGACAAATTGATGGGAGTGGACGATGCCTAAAAATTGAAAGGCGGGTCAGTTCCAAGAATAACCATTTCTAGCGTGCCAGGCAGTTTGTGCTCAGTGCTTATAATTACCTCTGTTCCTACTTGGTAGACATGATAATGTCACCAGTCTTTAGGGATTCTTCCATGCCGCAAAATTGCGTGTCAGTTCAGGTCTCACGAGGGCGGATTTTCAATTTTTACACACTCTGCGGAAAACGAGGTTCTAATTAATTAAATAAAATAACTTGCTGCGAGCAAGGCACGGGGAGCATCATTTCGCTCTTACCTTTAATGCGCAGACGATGCTGCCTTGCTCCAGAGTCGAGCAGGAATCAAGCGGTGTGCTCAATGGCAGTGAGCCGAGTTGACGATAATCCGGAAGTGAGGTACTAGCCGGCTTGGTGCATTTAAGTGAAAGGGAAAAGGGAGTGAGGGCACGTATTACTATGGCGGCCATCTTGAAATGGTGTTTGTTATATATAGGTATAGGCGGTAAGAGTGCCTGAGTGCCCGCTTTCATGCATTTAGATTGACTTAAGATTCGTTGTAGATGAAATCACATTTACAATTGGGTCATATTATTTGACCATCATTATATACATTTGAACACTTTGTGAATGGTTCTGATTTAAACGTACAGTAGCAAACAGTACATGAGATCTTCAGTATTTTGAACAGTGCTGAGCATTATTTCAAAACATCCTGAAAGTGATTTATCTTTGCATCCTTCATTGGATCCATACGTGTACATTTATGGATAGTCTTTTTGGCTTCTTTCTGTATTTACAAACAGTTTTTTGCACTAGCTGTCCAAGGAGTTTAGAGCAATCCAGCCCAATCCTCAGTGCGATTCAGGCCATTCTGTATTGTATCCAAGAGTATGATGCACTTCAGTTCCTCTTTTTTGAGAAGTTGAGTCATGTTACCTCCTCTGGCCGGTAACTTTAATGACTTTAGTACAGTCCAGCGGAACTCGTCTTCCTTATGCTTGGCATTAACAAAATGTTCCACAAGTGGGGCATTGGGAGTTTGGCAGCGAATGCGGCTCCTGTGCTGGCAAATCCTTGTTTTTACCTTTTGCGAAGTTTGGCCAACATACATTCTGTTACACGGACATTGAATCATATATATAACATTACAAGTGTTACAATTTGAAAGGGAAGAGCTAGTGAAAGTGATATTGTTAAATACTCTTGTCTTTCCCTCAATGGTCATGTCACACACACTGCAATTACCACATTTCATATGCCCAACAATGGGGGACAGGCCCCATATAGCTTCAAGCGTGGATGATTGAGTGGGACTTGGCAGTGCTGCTCGCACTAAATGGTCCTTCAAATTTTTGCTTTTTTTAAATGCAAATAAGGGACGTTCCAGTTCGAGTACGCCCGCATTAACAATAGGCCAGTGGTGGAGTACCATTTTCCTCATTTTATTTGACACTTTTTACAATTCTGTAACCTGTCTATTGTGTTAATTTTGTTACAGTTATTGTTTGTCTGAACTTGCTTTGAAATTGTATTAATGATGCAAGGGACAATTGGCTCCCATGTTCTTTTTGCCTGAAATTCTTGACCCCTTTTTCTCTCCCTATTTTCCTACCCCCGAACCTTGTTCGAGTGTGCTCTGGATAGGTACAGGCTTGTACCCTATCAACTTCTTAATCAGACCTCTTGTTTGGTCGCTGTATTCATACTTATACTTGAATAAAAATTCAGGCCCGGCTGGGTACTGAAAAACTCTCAGATATAGTACTGATTGAAGTCTATATGCCATTGAATTGTTAATAATCCTTAACTCTAAGGACCATTGTTTTCCTTAATAGCCATTTGCCCAAGGTCCTTGGTACTTTTTGGGTTCCCTTGTTTTTCTGAAAAGACTTGAGCGCAAACGCCGGTTTGCAAGGGCTCTTCATTGTCCAAACCCCCAGTGGTTTTGGGTCCCCCTAGTACCCTAATCCCCCCTATTACTCTGACTTCCTTTCCAAAATCTTGCTATTTTTCTAAATTCTCTTCCAACTTTCTACCTCCTCTAAGTATCGCACTATGTCAGGTCATGCTCCACTCTACACAGATGAATATTTGAAACAACTCTGCTCGGGTCCATCTCTATTATCTGATAACTCAGAAGTCCCCAGTCAGGAGAATGCCGCACTCCCCGAACAACTAGAAAAACTCAGAAAGAAACAGGTCCGTTTACAACTGATGATACTGATGCTAACAGATTACTTAAAAGCCGATGTAATTCCCTTAGGGTTACAAGTCCTCAATATACCCGGGATTTTTACAGATAATCCTAAGTACACAACCAATTTCAGCTACATAGGAACAACCTGTTCACGTCATTGGCTGGCACTAGGGATTGATATTGCTGTTGAGACACTTAAATCCCTTGAAGTCGAGATCTCAGATATCTTAAAACAAATTCAAGACTCAGACATCACTGAAGATAGCAAGAAATTTCTTGAACAGGTGGATAAAACCATCGCGGAGTTTCATAGAATAGAACAAAATAAAAAATTAAATAAAGTCAAAAAAGATATAAAATCATACAATATTGAGGTAACATATCCTTACTTGCAGAAGGACTTTTATACACTAATTGCCAACAATATAGACCCTGGGGGAGATTCAATAGACGCAGGAACATAGTAGGCTTTTCAGATACCTCAGCTGAATCGTCTGACAATTCGGACGCAGGTGAAGGTAGCAGCACCTCCAGACGGGGTGGCGCACATCAAAACACTGGTACAAGCCCTTTTTTACAGAGGGGCCAACAAGGCACACCTCAGAGAGGGAAGGTCAAGAAAACCCAGAGATGGGTCAACCCACCGGGGGAGCGGCGGACGAGGAACAATTACTATCAGTGGTAAACTCTCCTTCCGCTTACACAGAAACCATTCCAATTTTTAACATTTCCAATTACTCCCTTGGGGATGACGAATTTTCCCTCCTCAAAAAAGGTCTCACTTTTGTGCCCACAACCCCGCCCAACTTTTTGGAGTTGCAGACTGAACTGATGAGGTTTTTTAGACGAGTTCGGCTTAAGGCATTTTTCCAACTTCATCCCGGTCAAGAGAGTAAAGCTCTAACTCCTTTCCGACCACCTTCCACTTTCTTGCCCTCAGCGGGTATGATTCCCCCTGAGATAATCACCTTTGAGAAGTTGGTATTAAAAGATCTCTCCACCTTGCAAGGCAAACGCAGTTTTACCCCGTACAATATTACACTGAAGGAGAAACAGGCCATTTCCACACTTAAAATGAACAATTCATTGATCATCAAAAGTGCCGATAAGGGCGGTGGAATTGTTCTCCAAAATCTTGACTCCTACACCAAGGAAATACAGAGACAGCTAGACAATAAGGAACATTACCAAAGGTTAGCGTCCAATCCAACAAAAGAAATACAGGAACTGATAAAGAAAATCACCACAGACACAGTGGCAGAGGGTTTCTTATCTAAGAAAGAATTTAATTATTTAAACATCAAAAGCCCTAGGACACCAGTGATATACACTCTCCCAAAAATCCATAAGAGTGTAACGTCACCACCTGGTCGCCCTATTGTTTCGGCATGCGGATCAATCCTTGAGCCATTAGGAGCCTTTATTGATTTTTTCATAAAGGGTTTCGTCCCTTCCACGACTTGCTACGTAAGAGACTCTATGTCCATGATTTCACTGGTTGAAAATTTACCCTTCGACCCAGTAACAGACACCCTTTGTACCATGGACGTGGAGTCCCTTTACACAAATATCCCCCAGGTGGCAGCTCTAAAGGGGATTCAAAAGACTTTGGAAACACGCCCACGCCCACATGCAATACCGACGGCGTTTATTTTACAACTTCTCGAAATCTGTTTGACAAGGAACTTTTTTACATTCAATGGCCTCTTCTATCAACAGATAAAGGGGACGAGCATGGGCGCAATTTTTGCTTCAAATCTGGCGGTATTATTCATGAATGAGATAGAAAATGAGGTGATATTATCACCCTCAAACCCCTTCTATTCAGGAATAGGGTTGTGGCGTAGATACATTGACGATATCTTCATGGTTTGGAGATGTGAAGTCAGTGATCTACGCCACTTCCTACACTGGATGGATAATAACTGTTGTGGCCTTCATTTTACCCTGACATCCGACAAATCTTCTATTGACTTCCTGGATCTTACCATCTTTCACCAGGAGGGAGTCCTTCTGACTCGGCTGTTCAGAAAAACCACAGAGCGCAACACGTTGTTAGACTACTCTAGTAATCATCCCAGAGCTCTGCGCGATTCACTCCCATTCTCCCAGTTCTTGCGAATTAGGAGAAACTGCTCTTGTAGGCAGGCCTATTTCAAAGAAAGTGCCATTTTAGCGGACAAACTCAAAAACAGGGGCTATCCAAAGAGAATTGTCAAAAATGCACTCAAGAGAGCATGGTACAGACCCAGGGAAACCTTACTCACACCGACTCAAAAGACACCCCTAGAAAGACTTGCTTGTGTTACTACTTTCTCTCCCGTGTCAAATAAAATGAGGAAAATAGTACTCCACCACTGGCCTATTGTTAATGCGGGCGTACTCGAACTGGAACGTCCCTTATTTGCATTTAAAAAAAGCAAAAATTTGAAGGACCATTTAGTGCGAGCAGCACTGCCAAGTCCCACTCAATCATCCACGCTTGAAGCTATATGGGGCCTGTCCCCCATTGTTGGGCATATGAAATGTGGTAATTGCAGTGTGTGTGACATGACCATTGAGGGAAAGACAAGAGTATTTAACAATATCACTTTCACTAGCTCTTCCCTTTCAAATTGTAACACTTGTAATGTTATATATATGATTCAATGTCCGTGTAACAGAATGTATGTTGGCCAAACTTCGCAAAAGGTAAAAACAAGGATTTGCCAGCACAGGAGCCGCATTCGCTGCCAAACTCCCAATGCCCCACTTGTGGAACATTTTGTTAATGCCAAGCATAAGGAAGACGAGTTCCGCTGGACTGTACTAAAGTCATTAAAGTTATCGGCCAGATGAGGTAACATGACTCAACTTCTCAACAAAGAGGAACTGAAGTGCATCATACTCTTGGATACAATACAGAATGGCCTGAATCGCACTGAGGATTGGGCTGGATTGCTCTAAACTCCTTGGACAGCTAGTGCAAAAAACTGTTTGTAAATACAGAAAGAAGCCAAAAAGACTATCCATAAATGTACACGTATGGATCCAATGAAGGATGCAAAGATAAATCACTTTCAGGATGTTTTGAAATAATGCTCAGCACTGTTCAAAATACTGAAGATCTCATGTACTGTTTGCTACTGTACGTTTAAATCAGAACCATTCACAAAGTGTTCAAATGTATATAATGATGGTCAAATAATATGACCCAATTGTAAATGTGATTTCATCTACAACGAATCTTAAGTCAATCTAAATGCATGAAAGCGGGCACTCAGGCACTCTTACCGCCTATACCTATATATAACAAACACCATTTCAAGATGGCCGCCATAGTAATACGTGCCCTCACTCCCTTTTCCCTTTCACTTAAATGCACCAAGCCGGCTAGTACCTCACTTCCGGATTATCGTCAACTCGGCTCACTGCCATTGAGCACACCGCTTGATTCCTGCTCGACTCTGGAGCAAGGCAGCATCGTCTGCGCATTAAAGGTAAGAGCGAAATGATGCTCCCCGTGCCTTGCTCGCAGCAAGTTATTTTATTTAATTAATTAGAACCTCGTTTTCCGCAGAGTGTGTAAAAATTGAAAATCCGCCCTCGTGAGACCTGAACTGACACGCAATTTTGCGGCATGGAAGAATCCCTAAAGACTGGTGACATTATCATGTCTACCAAGTAGGAACAGAGGTAATTATAAGCACTGAGCACAAACTGCCTGGCACGCTAGAAATGGTTATTCTTGGAACTGACCCGCCTTTCAATTTTTAGGCATCGTCCACTCCCATCAATTTGTCTTTTTGGAACAGAGTTACCAAGGCTCTGAAAGGTTGGTCCTGCTTACGCATAGCTTGGTATCACAATAGGCACTTAGACAATTTTCACGTGGCACATGGTAGTCCCGCCTTATCTCTCCGCGGTCGCTTCACGCTCTGCATGCACACGCGGTAGCATTCCCGGATTCATAACTGACACCATCACTCCGGTCACAATTACGCTATCTTGTGATAACCGTTTTTAAAAAAATCTTTGGATCGATGTGGTTTATAAATCTGCGGACACACGTCGTGATTGCATGAGGTTGGAACACACCTTAAAGAGGATGTCGTCATGAACGGTGTCTTCTGCCGTGTAAGCACTATGGCATAAGAAGGAAGAACAACAATTGTCTGCGTGTGTAAAGTACCTGACACAAGTGCTTTATATATAAAAAGAATCTCTTTCTTTTTTTCCTCCCATTTTTTCCACTATAAACAGGCTTATGTCAAAAGTACTTACAGGCAAAATATTATAAAGTCCTGATGATGATCCCAGTTCAATAGGAGCCTGGGGATCGAAACGCCGTCGACACTTTTTACAATTATGTAACCTGTCTATTGTGTTAATTTTGTTACAGTTATTGTTTGTCTGAACTTGCTTTGAAATTGTATTAATGATGCAAGGGACAATTGGCTCCCATGTTCTTTTTGCCTGAAATTCTTGACCCCTTTTTCTCTCCCTATTTTCCTACCCCCGAACCTTGTTCGAGTGTGCTCTGGATAGGCACAGGCTTGTACCCTATCAACTTCTTAATCAGACCTCTTGTTTGGTCGCTGTATTCATACTTATACTTGAATAAAAATTCAGGCCCGGCTGGGTACTGAAAAACTCTCAGATATAGTACTGATTGAAGTCTATATGCCATTGAATTGTTAATAATCCTTAACTCTAAGGACCATTGTTTTCCTTAATAGCCATTTGCCCAAGGTCCTTGGTACTTTTTGGGTTCCCTTGTTTTTCTGAAAAAACCCACATGTTAAAGCCAAAGGGTTTAAGGCACAGGCTTACTCTTCTGGCTGATTCCTCCCTCAACTGTTTCATGTGTTAAAATAAATTCATAACTGGCTATCCCTACACACACTGTGAAATTGTAATATATGTATAAATATTCCATTGCAACTGCAAACACATCTTCTTACTCCTCTTGTCTTGGTTTCTACACTATGTGATTGTTAGTTCTTAAACCTTTTGGTCCCTACAAAATGATGGGGCATATTATCAAGCACGGCATTAAAATTATCGCCGGTTTATCGGCAGAAAACTGCAGCTAAAGCAGCGATAATGGGTTTGATAATATGCCCTGGAGAATTCCAATAGAAGCCGATGTTCACACCAGAACATGGGGGATATTATCAAGAACCTCGTTAAAATTATCGCCGCTTTAGCGGCAGGAAACTGCCGCTAAAGCAGTGATAATGGGCTTGATAATATGCCCTTGAGAATTGCCATAGAAGCCCAGGTTCACACCGGGACCTGGGCTTCTATGGGAATTCACAAGGACGTATTATCAAGCCCATTATCACTGCTTTAGCGGCAGTTTCCTGCTGCTAAAGCGACGATAATTTTAACACCGTTCTTGATAATATACCCCATGGGCTTCTATTGGAATTCTCCAGGGCATATTATCAAGCCCATTATCTCCGCCTTAGCGGCAGTCTCCTGCCACTAATCCGCCAATAATTTTAAACGCTATGCTTGATAATGTGCCCCCATGTTTTTGTTTGTGTCCAGGGAAAAATCATCATCCTCATCGCACATAGAAGTATAGGTTAAAAAAAATTCTCTCCATTCCTGCTATTTCAGAGAATTTTCCCTAGAAGACAATACCAATGGTTGAGGAGGCATTAAGTGTAATGAATTCCAAAAGCCATTGTGTAATTGTGGAGTTATAAGTAATGCAACTGAGCGAAATTAATTTATGAAATCCTTTTTTTGCCGTAAAAAAAACCCCATGAATTGTGCTGATCTTGGTAGCCACTCATTTGCTCAGAATAACTTGACACTGCTCGTGTAGTTGACAATGTGCGTTGAGTACCCTGGTCTAATTGTCGATGCTCTGTAGACTTGCCTGACTTAGTAAAGCTGAGTTGTTATGAAACTGGTATGCAATAGTGTGCTGAACATCTAGACTGCGCTCATGGAGGAACTACAGAATGACTGAACTACGTTGCACATACGTGTGACCACGTCACATGATCTGTCATGCACCTAAGCATGAAGGAGTTTGTAGAATGCTTGTTGCCAAGACAGCATAGAGGCCGAAGCACGCACGGTGTAGAACAAAGACCGTGGAATGTTCAGTAAGTTAAACCTTGCAACTTAGGTTAAAGTCGTGCAGTGGCACAATTTATACTAGAATTTTATTAACTGTTCTATTAATTAAAATAACTACAGTAGAAACAAAAGCACCATTAAAAGGATCAAATTGAACTGGACAATTCCTCCCTCCTGCCCCCTGCACTCTCCCCTCCCATTCATGTCTTGGCTTTGTGTTCAGCCGAATGCCCTTTAGACACGTTGTGCATTCCAAAGTGTTATTCCTAATTCATGTTTGATTAAAAGCACATTACTAGAATTTTAAAAATACTCAAACATGATCATTCTGATTCAAAGGCTGGCACTCGTCAGTGCCTATCGGGAACCAGTCTGCTTGCCTCAGCAGAGTTTGGTGTGTCAGTTACAGGAGCAGGATAGCATTCCTGCGATTCCTATAATGCCATCCTAATCAGGTGCATGAATTTCCTAAATCTTGCTAAAATCATTGAATTTGATTTGGAGAAACATAAGGCTGAGGCTTCTCTGCAGGTCTTTGATCAATTTGGCAATACAGTTCCAACGGTGGAGGCGACGACGTTCATTGCTCATTTTGGGACAGCAGCACATGATCTGCAGCCAGGATTCCATTGGGGAGGAGCACAGCCTACATTCTGTATTTTCCCGCTTGCGTACCCATGCTGTACTGAAATCAGCGATACGTAACATTGTAAGTCTCAAAAAAAGTATTTTACTTCAGGCTTGCAGTGTCAGAACCTCGCTTAGTTAGGGTTGGGCTTTTACCGGCATGTATGATTTATTCAGTGGCTCTAGGTTAGTGTCTTGAGCAAAGGATGTTTCACAAGCTTGTTTATTTATTGCTTTTTTCAGGTATTGAGTGGGATTTTCAAAAGCTGTAGGCTTGCTGCCTCTATCTTCAGTATGTTAAAGCACGGCCAAGGCTGGCATGCCAGACTGAGCCTGCCTCCTCAAACATGGATCTCAGTTGATATTTTAAGGAGTCTTCCGGAGCCATCAAGATCCTTAGGTATAGCTTTATGAGGTCCCCCTGCATGTCAGATCCGGTGTGCCGAGGCCAAGCTCCAATCGCAGCCTGGATTTCCTGGCTGTCCTCGGTATAAGGAGCATTGATTTGTATGCTTTAGCTTGGGCTAAATTTAAAAAGACATCCAACGATCCATCAAAGTCCAAGTGACCATAACTGATGGCTGGAAGCAGTTTTGCTTTTAGAACAGTATTGGTCCAGCCAGAGGACTTAGCAGATGTGGGCTTAGTTGTTTTAGAAGGTGTGTGACCTTGTTGGCCTTGGAGGTAAGATGTTTCAAATGAATGTTCACCATGGCCTGTTCTGAGAGCCAGACTCCCTCTGTATGCCCACCTTGGTGTGATCTAATATTTCTGTATCATCAGCATATTGTAGTACCGGCAGCCTTACACTTCCCAGCCTGGGTGCTACTAGATTGACGTCTTGCAGAGCAGCCCCTAGGTCTGTGTTGTACAAATTGAAGAGGCTGAGCTCCAACACACTGCCCTGTTAGAGCCCGTTGTTTGTTACAATTTTGGGGGTCACTGTATGGGGGCTTGTTTTAACCCATACCCATGTATCCTCATTTAAGAATCTAATGGCGTTCAGGAGTTTAGGTGCAATTCCCCGGTTGTCTAACTTCCACCATAGCCTTCTGCCATCAACTTTGTCGAAGCTGTGCTGTAATCAACGAAACAGTAAAACAATAGAGGACTTTTCTTCTTCACCACCTAGGTTGATAGATGATCTAACGCAAGGATGTTATCCAAGGTCAATGACTGTGACCTAAAACCTGACTGATAGAAGGGGATAATACCTTTTTCTTGCACCCACGACTATAGATCTTTCAAGAGGAAACACGCGTAGGCCTTGGCTTCAAAATCTAGAAGGGCAATACGCCTGTAGTTTGATGGCCTCCAATGGACGCCTTTTTTAGAGATGTGGAAAAGTATGGAGCACCTCCAAGAGTCTGTTGTCCCAGCTGTCGAAAGGATGTGGTTAAAGAAGCGGGGTTAGGATTGGTGCGCAGAAATCTGATGCCATTTTAAATACGGGTGCAGGTAGCCGGTTTGGCCCTGGAGCTCCATTGTTTCTCATGTTCTTGACAGTTGTGATGACCATGTTGAATTTATCAGACCTTGCAACCTACAAAGCTCTTCTTCCCACATGCTCTGATCTAGGAGGCCGTTGTCAGGAGGGACATTCAAAACTTGAAAATTTCTTTCATTTGACCAACTTTGACCCTCTTCCCACCTCATTGCTTCTGAGCTACCTTTATTTAAAGGAGCGTTCGAGTATAGTTGCGCCACGTTGTTTAACCAGTCATGCTCCGCCACTCCATTTTCTCTTGATGCCCCGCGACTGCTCAACTGGTTGATGTGCCTCCACAACCAGGAGGGGTTCTTTTTCTTCAACAGAGAGAAAACGCTAAGCCATTTCCTTTCTGTATGTTCCTTTTTGTGTTCCCACTGTTTTTTTCTTAAGGCTGACTTTAGGACTCTAACTCCAATATATAGCCCCTCTTCTCTTTGCTTCTAATGCCTTATGGAGGGCCTGTTTACCATCAAGGACGTCTTTCACTTGACGCTTGCTTCCTGCAATTGATGGCACTTTGTTACTCGGGCTGTGATACTTAGGGTTTCCCAGCTTCAATCAGAGGTCCTCTATGATATTCTCCCAATCATTTGTAGGTGATGCTTGCATTGGTTGGGTGCCTTCCTGCTTCAGATCCAACCAAACTCTCATCTTCTCTCTTGTATTTTCAGACCATTTTATCCTCAGGACTTCTGCTTTTATTCCCCACTTCACTCTCCTATTGAAAGATGGTGGCTGCTCTCACTTCAAGCTGTATCACAGCTCTCAAGGGTCTGTAATCACTTCAGCCCTGTCCTCAACTTTGAAATCTTTCAATCTGACTGCGATTGCTTCCCCTGACTATAATATAGTTGATTCTCGAGATATTCCGAAAGGTTAGTTGCAGATGCCAGGATGTCACATGTGCTTCCTTTAGTGTGTGAGTTGTGCATAGCTTGTGATTTTTGAGGAGATTGTAGAGGGGTTCTGCCCAGCCCTTACACCAGGGAGAGGAGTTTGTTTTATCTAGATCCCTCAGGTTAAAGTCCCCCACTAAAATTTCCTGATGGGATTTATATTTGTTTAAAGAGATCATCTAACGCCTGTGTCAGCACATCCATAAAGTCTTTCATCATGGTCTGTGCTGTGTTGATGTAACAGTTTATTAGCAGGAGGCGAAGCGGATGAGAGTTTAGATTTGGGTTTCTAATCTGTAAATCTTGTATCCCAGGGGTTTTAGGTTGGATTTCTGTGGCCACAAGGCTGCTGGCATGTTTTATGAGGACTGATAGTCTGCCGGATGGCCAACCAAAGAGCTTCCTTTTTTTTTGCTGGTACATGGTGTTCATAATACCCTGCAAATGGAGTGCTGGACTGGGCTCATGTCTCTTGGAAGCATAATATATCTCAGTGGTCTAGGAACTGCTCCGTATTTTCTTTTTTTTAATGATTTTGCTGATCCCTGCGATGTTCCTGGATGGACCTGGTGCACAACTGTTAGGCATAGTGCTGCTGGCTTCTTAATGTTCCTATTTGATCCCAAGCAAGAGGGCTTGCATGTATGGCCCAATGATTGTTTTGACATGAGATCCTGATGCCCGTGGGGGCGTTTGAGCCCCTCCAACTGCTGCTATGAGCCCCTTGTCCATTGGTCCAGCGCAAGACGGACCAGGGGCCCTTGACCCCGCTATTTACTGCTAGGACATGCGGATATTTTGATTGTGGCAGAAGCTGGACATCTATGCCCTGCGTGATTGGTCCAATACTGCTTATTGAAGTTTTTTTTGCTTCAGACCCACCACTGTGGAGTCGCCATAGGTTTCCCCCTGGAGACTCATAAATCGGACCTATTCCAAGTCTTCAGTTTGTATTTGATCCAGAGTGGCTTGGTATTTGAGGAGGCAGAGGATGTTACTCCGATAAAGAATATCATGCTGCCCTGTGATGTGATATTTCTGGGTAGGAACCACCTCATGGGCATTTGTTGGGAGTCTATGGTTGCAAACATGTCTCTTATTCTTAGTGGATGCACTTCAGAGCTTAACGTTGGGCTTCTACTTGCTGGATTTTTCAAGGTATTTCCTACTTGGTTCTTAATTTTCCATCCTTGTGTGCTCACTGCTCTGGGCTGAAATTGTGTTGGGCAACTCAGGTGGGGTAGTGTAATAGCTGTTGTTGCCTGGGTGGTTATGTCTACCGATGCAGTACCTATTCCAACCACTAATTAATGCCCCAAAGAGGGGCTTGGTCTGGGAGGAGTCTTAGGGCCCTTCGCAATGATGTGGCTTGATGAGATTATCTGCTCTTTGTGGTCTCCATCTGTCGGGCCAGACAAAGCACTCATCTTACCCCCTTTGTGGCTGTAAATATTGAATAGAACTGTCTATTTTTAACTTTGTTGGGCGAAGCGATCTGTCTTCCATAGCAGTGGTTGTCTCCCTTTTGTTTTAGTTTTATTCAGTTGTTTCCTCAGCTTTTTTTTTTGTTCTCCTTGATAGGGGAGGATCTGGTCTATCCAATGTGCTTAGGGCGAGTTCTTGAGTATTGGTTGTTGGTGCGTCACTTTTCCCGCTGTTGGCCGTGTGTGCCTAGAGATGAGTTGGGCCAATTTGCAGGGCTCCCTGGTCTTTGTGCGTGTATGTGTTCGGCTCTGTCTGTTAACTTTAGGCTTGGAGGGACTACCTCTTTCTTGCTCGAAGCCAGATGATGAATGTTTGAGTGAATGTTTGAGGTCACCCGGCCATCTGTTGTACTGAAAGTCAACATGTCCCTACTTCCTCTGACTATCTCTTCTAAGTCTGCTAGGACCTCTGGGAGAGAAGCCCACTTATCAATGAGAATTGGGAAAAAACATGCACCAAGGTTGGTAACAAGATTCTGGGCTATCCTGTTTTTAGATCTTCCACCCTAGTGCTTTAATTGCCTAGGCGGACTGCTATTGATTGCCTGAGGTTTATTTGGACCTTCATCTTTGATGATTGCCACAGTAATGCTCTGTTTATCGAGCTGTTTATCTCCATTGTAAACATTTTTTGCAGATATTCATTAGCACTGTTATTTGAAGTATAGTGGTCCACTTTAGAGTCCCGTGATGGCTCTAATAACGCCATCAGTTTTGGAGTTAGCTACAGAGTTCTTTCAATTTTTTGGCCCCATTTTTTGGAGGAAGGAGGAGGTGATGTCTTATACCGTAGGAGAATCTGGAATCGGGTAATCTAAAAATAAGCTAAAGCTTGTGGCTGATAGTGAAGGCTTGGTGCTCATGAGATTCTGGGCATCTTGATCATGGCTTTTAGTGCAGTGAATTTGAGCAACTGTCTCTAGAGCATGTTCCACTTTTGACGATAATGCCTCATATTTCCTGTCAATTGAGACATCAGGCGCCTTTTCTTTGGACGAGGATGCAATGTCACCCATCTGCGAGCCAGTAATAAGAGGAGAGTCATCCATTTACGGCGCACTGTGGCTTGCCAGACTTAAAAGTTGGCCTCTTTTGGGGGTATGCAGGCAGTTGTTTGACTTTCTGCGAGCACTTGTACTAGTTTCCTGAGAAATGCACGTGTTGGAACTGGAAAGAGGAGCTTCCTGGGATTTGTCCTTTTGCCGGCCCTGAACAGTGCCCTGGATGATTACTGGGGTTGTGGTTGCCATATTTATTTTTTAAAGTGCATAATTGATCTTCTTGTGCATAATTGATCTCCTTTGTGGGACGGCTTGGAGAGTTTCATTAGGGCTCACTGGCAGAATTGTACTCCTTGTAATCCTTTTAATGGTGATTGCAGGCTGGTCATTTCTTCAGGGGTTGTAAATAGGCGATCCTTCTTTTTAGGTCCCATCTTAGTGAATTGCACAATGTAGTGGTTTAACCATCTAAACGGGCTGTCTGGCCTGGTCTGGTCTGGCCTGGACTGATGTAGTGTAGTCTAAACTAGGGGTGCATTGATACTGGTAAAGTGCAGGGGTGATCACTTCCCTGAGTTACGGCCATTGCAAAATTTTGTGATGGTTTTATGATAGCCCTGCTTGGACTGCTGCCAGTGCCTGCACAATGCATCCCAATTGGTGGGCCATCTACTGCTTTCCTTTAACTGGCCGTGCTCTTGGGCGCTGGTTCTGGGTTTTGCTGCTCCACTCAGCCTCCCTAGTACGCCACCCAGCTGTCCTGTCCTGTTGTTCTGCCACCACCCCACAAATGCCTAAGGGCACGGGGAGGATTAAAGCTAGCTGGCAACAGGAGGCAAGGGGAGGGAGTACAGCGTCGATGGAGGGCAGAAGGCCTGCCAGATGTGGCAGGGCAGCCAACGGGGAGCCTGAGGCAAGGAGAGGGAGCAAGGACTGCTTTACACCAACTTGCAATCTGCAATCTGCACCCGCCATACACTGGTCACCTCCGCAGCTCTGCCTTCACCGCTTTGCGCCGTCACCGTACCTCTGAACTTGCTATGCAGCTTCACAGCGCAGGCATAAGGTGACATAAGGCAGTCAGTGAGGCTGAGCTCCCTCAGAACAGCTGCGTAGGGCACAGAAAACCACAGCGGTGGCAGAGCCCCCCCTACTGCTACTTTTTCAGGCTTGGTCAGCTGCCACAATGGATCCCAATAGTGTTGACCTGGTCCTGACCCTGGTCGTGTTGCTGATTCTTCACCTGCAGTTCCCCCACCGGCGGTGCCTTTTTCCAGCAATCTGCCTGGCATCTGCCTAGAGAGGGGGGCACAGCAACTTGCCCAAGGCTGCAACCGTACCTAGCCGGGCCACCTCCGCAGCCCCCGTGGGGGCGCACACTCAGCGGGAGTATGGCTCCTGCACTCGCGGCAGCCGCCATGGACACGTACATAGAAAGAGATTCTTGCATATTCACGGGCTGCACTGCTTTGACCTAAGGAGCAGTTTGTGTTCTTAGGGAGCCGTGAGGTACTCTCCCGGACCCAGACTTGGTCAAACGCCCGACCCCACCTCTGCACTCCACGGTACTCCTCTCTGCTCCTTGTTGCTGCTGCTGCTGCTGCTGCTCACTGCTTGCTTCAGCTTGTCCTTTTGTAGTACAATTAAAGTGTGTACTATTTGAAAATCATTATTTAAGCTCACCATGTAGTTCTAAGTGTGTTGCAGCCTATTTGAGTCTATATCAGTGTAACTCTTTGAATCTTTCACCCAGCTTTGTACTGGTCGGTGGTGTGCCATCAATCATGCAGCGGTAGTTATGTAGAGATGCAGGAGTCGTGTAGAGTTCAGTGCCACTCTTTGCCAAAATGTTAGCGAAGAAGGACACAAATTGTAGATTATATAATAAGTTTTATTGTCAAATAAGGTCCCAGCACAACAGAGAACAGTGGACATGTGCTGCCAACCATCCAGCTTCTCTGCTGGCTTCTCCCCCTGTCCTCACCAACATTCCATCTTATATCATATTATGCTTGTACTATATTATCAACTATGTGGCCACAGGGACATAATACCTACATATTAATAACCTACCTAAGTGCATCACAACAGAAATCTAACTTCAATGAGAAGGAGAACCAGATATTAATAAGTAAGGTGCCAAAAAAATCAACATCTCCTTTTTGTCACCTCAAAATTACCATTAGAGAGCAAGGGTGCCATTTGGCAATCCAAAGTAGCAAAATAATTTGTGTAGCGCAAACAAAAAGGACCATCCTGGAGTGCAAGAAGCAGTGGCAGGCACAGGACCTAGGAAAAATTAGCCAGGAACCTTAAGGGGCCATATATTAGTAAACTGTCATACAGGCCAACACTGCAACACACTTTGCTGCACTAGGCTGCGTGAAAGGAAAAGGGCAGAATGCCCCATATCAATTAATCCTTCAAATAACTGCTCTCTCCTTAGGCAGTGTCAATTTTACTAGCCCAGTCCAGCCCTACTAGGTTTGCTAGGTGCATGAGTGATGTGCTGCCCCAGGCAAGGTATTTCCTTACAATACTGCGTCTTGTAGTGTCTTTCATCTCTTCACAAAACAGAACTACAAGCTGCAGAACACTAAGTAGAAAACCTTGACTGGAGCAGCACATCATGTATGGGCCTTGGAAGCTTGGCAGATATGCCAGTGCAAATGCCCTCCCTCTGTGTGTTCTGTAACTGATCGCGCTGCCTGCCTGCCTGCCTGCCCGCATCGGATCACTACCGCCCCGCAGCACCGCCCTCTCCCCACCTGACGTCACACGCTGTGAAGAGAGCCGAGGCCAGAGGGAGAGGGAGAGACGAGGACGAGGACGAGGAGACGAGGAACTCGTATATCGCGTATGCCGCGAGTGCCGCGAGTAGAGCGGAACGTATAGCAAAAGCACGCTCTAAAAGGAAGGAGGCAACTCGGCAACTCAGCGTTACAGACAGAAATGGAGCTCAAAGGAGCATAAAAATTTGCATTAAAGGGAGACGGAAAAAGCGAGGAGGAAGGAGACGAAAAACCCAGGGTGCGCGGGGGGCTCCCTGCTCCCTACCTATTCAGCGGATTGTGGGGCACGTGGGGCACGGCACGGACATAAAGCTTGATCTGACAGACACACAGAGGTAAGTGGGGGAGCGGCGAGGTGGTTAGAGCACTGAACACAACCTCGTATTTTACCTGTATTTTGAATCCAAGCTTGGAGAGTCACATGAACATTATATGGTGACTGAACTGCTGCAAACTTAAGTAAAGACATTTTATAGGGCACGTCTAAGGTAGAAGAGAGCCTAAAAAGACTTTTTGACCCAGTAGACGCACGTAATAGTCCCTCACACTTCCTCCTAACTAATTGTTATAAACGATATAAAGGATATAACAGAGTATACCAGGTGATATAAGGGAGGCCAAGCCCCGGCGAGCTCTAACAGCGCTGGGAAAAAAGTCAATCATGGCCACAAAAAAAGTGAAAAAATTGATAGAACACAATTTGAGGCCAAGATTTAACGCAGCAAACGCAATAAATGTGGCAAGCCCGGGTTATTTGGAGTAGAGCAGTGAGTGTATTGAAATAACAACAAAAGCTAAAAAGAAAGGAGCAAAAAGGCCTAAGGTGGCGGCCAAAACCCCGGGTGGCGCAGCGTCAAACTCAATAAAGGAGTTTATGGGGAAACATTTTAAAAAGGTGTTTACGCCTGTAAAAGACAAAGACAAAGATATTACAACAAGTAAAGCGGCATCCCTGAATGGAAGTCAATAGAGGGAGAAGAACGCAGGTGCATCCCTACCCCTGGTGATAAACGTGTCCAACTCCCTCAATTTGGCCAATCAGTCGCTACAGCTTTTACTTGATCAGGGGGGCTTAACCTCGCCACGGCTGTCATCTTCACCACGTATTCCTTTTTCCTATGATTTGGAGGCAGGATCCCTGGACAGCCCGATACCACTGGACAGCCCAATCCCTCGGGTAGGGACCGAGAAAGGAACAGAAACCTCCCCGATGAACAGGTCAAGCCAGAGTAGGAGTAAAAATAAAAGCCTGCCAGAAGCCGGAAGCCGGAAACAACAGTTTAAGGCACTGTGCCGAATTAAATACAAATTCTGAATTAAACCTCAAACCAAATCATGACCTTTCATCATTGTCAGCTACATCAATGTTGGACCTAATGTTAATATTACAAAGGACCTTGCAAGGCTTCTTAGAGGTTACCTTGTCTAATAACTCTATTCTAAAAACACACAAAACATATATTGCTAACATAGAGGGGGAGCTGCGGGGGATTAAATCACATATGCCAAACATGATAAGACAAATCCCTGACCTGGAGCCCCAAATTCAGGCACAGGGGGAAACTGTAAAATACCCAAAGGGAAATGAGCATATGCCAAGTACGGCAGGTAAAATCCCTAACCCTGACCCTGACCCTTCCCCGCGGGGGGGGGAGGTCCAGCTTCAAACCGACAAACAACCAAATGAGGGCCACCAGATATATATCTCAAAGTGGCCAATGAGGATAATAAGAAGGGCAGAGCAGACAAGACGTGGGCTAATAAATAAATAGGTGCAGGAAAAACACCAGTAAGGAAGGTGAGCTACACCCCAGAGGAAGTAGTGGTGATGGAAGAGGAAGACAGTACTATAGGAAAGGAAATAAAGGGACCCAACCCCCATATGAGTATCCCAAAAATGAACAATACAAAATGGCAGGGACAAGGTGTACGCCCAGATAACACACCCAACCCCCAGAAAAAACTGGTCGATAACAAATCCACAGGTCAGCCGAAGGGGGGGGGGGAAGCAACTGGGAGGAAATTTAGAGGCCTGGGTAACACGGGAGGTGAGAGTAAACAGACCCTATATCCAGTCAGAAAAAGCCAATATGAATGAACCCTCAGTACCCATCAGGGCAAGGAAAGATGGAAATGACAATATGGGGCTATACCTCGAACAAATCCCGCTAAGGACAGAGGGAAAAAAGTTAGGTAAGAGGCGGCCCCTAAATAGGTCACAACTCCTGCAAGGTTTTTCCAAATGTCCGAAGTTGAAAGCGATAGGAAAGAACGACATTAAGGTAGTGGGTTTTAGACAAAATACAGAAGGAAAAGAGATTACTAGAATGACGCTGTACTCAAACCTGGTAAGAGATACGATTGAGAAGGCAGCAAACAAGTTACAAAATGAAGGCATTCGCCTACTAAATGAGAATTAAGTTTTAGTAGAAGTAGAAGGAAAGGGATGGCAGGGAAACAATTTTCTAAAATACCACGCAGGTTTAGGAAAGAGACATGTTAGGTTATGTGATCAGGAGGAAGAGGAGGAAATGCCGCTAGGAAACATAAAAATAGTCGCAAACAACTCAGAGGTTGAACATGGGTGGGGAAACTGGAGTAAGGAGTTTGGCCAGGGAGGACCCTCATCGAAACATGCTAAAGACTGCGGGGAGGAAGGTTGGCTAGATGATATCGAATAGGGAAAAGGTATGCCACATAGCATAAGACTAGTCTCCTGGAATATAAATGGCCTAGGAAATGACCTGAAACCCCGATTTTTGATGGTTTCTACCAGCTAAATCGACCTGCAAAGAAATGTAGATTCTGGCGACCTGCTGGTGGAATTATGACCCTGGTATCGACTAAGATCATGAAGAAAGTAACTGAAATAAATGTGAAATGTAAATGGCTGTTGGCATGTAGAATACTGCTATCAGCGGGTATAAAAATTGATACAATTTTGATGATAAATGTGTACATGCAATGGGCCACCACAGAGCATTATGCAGAGGAAATGGTTCTCTTCAAGGAGGATATGGATTACCTTTGCGAAAAATACTACAGGGATATGTTTATTCTGATGGGCGATTTTAATCACAAACTACACCCCAGAATGTATATTGCTGGTTTCAAGATATATTGGAGGCCTATGAAATACCACAAACTACTTTCCCTGAATGTATATCTAGTGCTAAAGACATGCAGTTGGGAAACCTCCTGGGAACTAAAAACCTGTTTTGTTTAAATGGAAGATGCCAGTTAGACTGCCCCGCCAAAAAAACATTTAAATTAGGCTCACAAATCTGCCCCATAGATTACGCCTTTACCACACCTTGGAATTTTCGATTAATCTCGGGATTTAAGATTTTGAATAGAGAAGGAAGTGATCATAACGTGGTAGCTTTGGAGATCTCGGATGTGCACTTTGAATCTGGCCCAAAGGTAATGGAGCAAGAGGTGGACTATCCCAGACGTTGCAAAACTAGGCTCAAGGAAGAATATGTCGCCAGATTAATAAAATTACAACAGAAACTAGACCTGAAGAAAGCAAGGGGTCAAAATCTTGAATGGTACGTAGGAAAAATTGAGGAGGTGGTCCAAACTTTTAGTAAAGGACTACAAAATATAAATAGTGGCAAAAACAAAAACAAAGCGAAAAGTCTGAAGACAGAGAAACTCACCGGCTGGTTTGCCAGGAGAAAAAAAGAGAAGTTAGGAGAATGACCCGCCGCAATCAGTTAAAGAGAGACCAAGATAGTGTAAACACCCTTGTGGGCCTAAAAAGAGAATATAACAGTACCAAATTTGGGACCCCCTCTATAAATTTCTTTTGGCCAGGGAAAAGAGAGGACAATGTGAGCAAAACTAAGAGAAATTCCCCTACGACCTTATGTTTTCATATTCGACATGGTTCAAACTATATTTTACAATAATAACATCCTTTTAATCACCACAGATGACATAGATTTATATCATTTTCATTATTTTCTTTTATTATTTTTTACAAACAGACTAGTTTCTTTTTTTCTTTTTTGTTGGATACTTTCATCATATCATTACATATTTTATAAACATTAAAAAATACAATACATAATTCATATATCAAAAAAACTCAAACAATTCTTTGAAAAGAGCCCTGTTATCCACACATGCAACGACTATCACTCCCTATTCATACATACTCAATAACATCCTACACTCAACATACAATCCATCCATTCATTTCTGTGTTTGAGGTAGTCCAGATGATATCAGTGACTAAATACGCCAGATCTACGCGTTTCGGTGGATTAAGACCACCTTCCTCAGGACCAACAGAGTTTCTCCTCTAATTCTTGTGGGTACAGGGTATCTTTTATCGTCTGGGAATTGATATTAATCAGAGATATGGGTATGGCTTCGAGATATCAGTTAGATCGGTGGATAGTAAATAAACTGCATCCTTATATTAGAACACCAGATGCAGGGATTTCCAAATTCAAACTCTACTATAAAACTATTTTCTTGCTACAGGGGCAAGTCCTTGTTACCTTATCTGGTGGTCATTTAGATGTCTTAATAAGATGATAGGGGCGTTGTGGCTTTTACAGGATGGTATCCTTGATTCTGGCTGCAATACTTCTTAGATAAAGCAACGTTCTTTCAGTTTTACACTTCCTGTCTTATTCCTCTGGTTATTTAATTTAAAGTCCTTTTGGTTTTCATAAGACGAGTCATCATGCTCCAAAGCGCTCCGCACCACCATCGACTAAAAAGAGAATATAACATGCTTATTAGAAGGGCAAAAAGGGAATTTAAAGAGGAATGCTGGCTAAAATTTACTCGAGGCAATGGAAACTAAGAACTTACGCAATTTCTGGAAGTTAGTTCACTCAGCAGCAGATCGCCAACCAGGGACAATGAATAGCATGGTAGAAGAGGCAGCATGGGAGGATTATTTACAGGATTTGTATAGCCCAGGGAAAGACCGGGAAGAAAATCTGTACACAGACTGGAGCGGTCAGGTAGCAGATATGAAACCCGTTTTTTCTGCCCAAGAGGTTAAAAAGACGATAAAGGGTTTAAATCTCACAAGAGCGGCAGGCCCAGAGAACCTCCCGGCTCAGATAATCAAAACTCATGTAGATTGGTGGGCGGAATTTTTTGCAAATATGTTTGAAGTCATCCTAGACAATGGGAAACTCCCCGATAACTGGAATGGGGCTATAATAAGGCCCATACACAAGAAAGGGGAGATGAACAACCCGAAAAATTATAGATTAATTAATCTACTGGACATCGGGGAGAAGATATTTGCCAAAATAGTGTTTGGCAAACTAAAGGACTGGGTAGAAGAGAACTCAATTATGCCGGTGGAACAGGGGGGTTTTAAAGAAAGCCACTCTACTGTGGATCACTGTTATGCTCTTTGGGCCCTTGCCCGGAAGTCGATAGAACAAAAGGGGAACTTGTTTTGTTGTTTTGTCGACTTCCGGGCAGCCTTGGATTCGGTGGATCGGGGGAAACTATGGGAGTGCCTGATTAAATATGAAATCCCGGTGTGCTTACTTGAAATCCTGAAAGAATTGCATAGAGGGAACTGAGCCCAAGTCATTAAAGACACACAAGGTGCATTGACAAGGAAAATTGAAATAGGGAATGGGCTGAGACAGGGCTGCGTCTTAGCTCCGCTCCTCTTTGCAATATTTCTAGCGGACCTGCCAGCAGCACTAGAGGTGGAAAGAAGTGTGAGCCCTAGAATGAATAGTAGAAAGGTCTCATGCTTGCTGTTCGCAGATGACCTTGTGATTACTGACCTGACAGAGCTCGGGCTACAAAGAAAATGAAATGCATTCCATGATTACTGTAAGGATAAATTGCTGATAGTAAATATGGAAAAAACAAAGATCATGCGCTTTGGAAAAGGGACCAAGAATTTTAGCTGGTACCTAGATAAAATAAAATTAGAAACGGTAAAAGAATATAAATACCTTGGTCTTTGGTTTGAATCCTCTTTAAAATGGGACACACACTTGGAACACCAAAACGATAAAGCATCTTCCTTCATTTGTGGCCTGAAAAAAATCAACGAAAATTATGGGGATATGTCACACAAACCCATGCTAAAAGCGCATGAGGCCATGATTCCGCCCCAAGTACTGTATAGTGCAGAGGTGCTCCTTTTAAGCGGTAAGGGAGGCTGGGATCGGGAGGAAGGTAAGGCCCTAAAAATGTTACTTGCCAAAGTCAACAATGATACAGGCAATTACACTGCAAACAGGTATGATAGGATGGAATACTCAGGCCAGAATGGCGGTGGTAAGATTCTGGAAACGCCAATCCCAGGGGGAAGTGGAAAAGATCTCACATTGGTGTAGTGAGGAAATCTGTCACAGTAACCTAAGATGGGCATTAGAGGCAAAAAGAAGAATAAAGGAAATAATCGGAAATCTAAAAATCAAAATTCTTTAGATGTGGAGTTCACAAAGAGTGCACTCAGAGCACAAGGAAGGGAGTACTCTAGAAGGCAGGATATAGGATACCTGAGAAATAAAAAATCAGTCCTAAATATGACAGAATCTTGGGAAAACGAGACGGGGTACCCGTATTTAGAAACCCTGCCAAATTACGGATTTAGGTGGGAGATACTGAAAATCCGAATTGGTACCATTCCTTGGCTAATGGAGGGGAGAGTTAAGGCAGAAATGTTATATCCAGTTGGTACATGTAAATGTGGCCTGGGGGTCAAGTGTGAAATGTTGCACATACTTCTTGATTGCTTAACATGTCTAGAAGTGAAAAAACGGTTCTTATGACCTTTATTTACAAAATATGGCATGAGACAACGTGTTCAAGCAATGAACTTACTGATAGGAATGGAACATCTGGATATAGCAATCACACTTGGTAACTATCTGAAAGGGGTGAATCGCTTAGCACAGGAACAGCTAAAGAAATCAAGCTGAGGAACCTACTTGTATCCCATTTCCAGAAATAAGTAAAAGTTAATATACGAGGGGATGCAAGCCCATAAGACATTAGATAGTACTGTAAGTGAATAATGAGAAACGCATTGAAATTGCCTCATTTTAAAATGTAATAATTTCCAGTTATATTATGTATAGCATGTTTTTTAAAATTCTTTTTAATGATTTTATGTTTGTGCTACCCATAGAATGTCTTTTTTAAATAGGAAGTGGCATAGCCTGATTTTAAAATTTTGTACGGTTTTGATACTGATGAGCAGCATTTTTATACGATCTCAATGTTTAAAGACTACGGTCTTAATAAACAGAGTTTCCCTCTCTCAGTGCAAATGCAGGTCCCCATTCACCTTGAAGAAATTGTGCTTCAGTTGGGGCTAGGTAGCCAAAAGTATATTGTAATTTAAATGTAGTCAATGTGGCTACGTAGAGGGTCAAAGTATCACTGAGATAGTCTCCATGTGCTGAGTAGGCGCATGCACTGCAAGTAGTATCAGTCACAGAGCCAGGTGTACAGTTCCAAGTACTAATCCATATTTGATGCAGTTGATGTGATCTACTGGGAGAGGTTGTTCCAGGTGTAGCCTGCTATATATGAGAACACCCTACCTCCTGTCTTGCTCATATTAATATGGGGGGGGTGGGTGAGTGCAAGTGATGCAGGGTGGAGGTTTATGATTGGTTGGTGGAAACATAGCTGGTGTGTGAGCTAGGTGGGTCCCTGGTAGTGTAGTTCATTGTAGGTGCGCCTGAGCATCCTGAAGTGCCATTGTGTCAGAATGGGGAGCCACAGTATTTTTCTGAGGTGAAGTGTGATGTCCGTACCACAAGCTAGGCTAAGTAATATTCTGGCAGGGGTGTCTTGGATACTTTTCCTCTTGTGTAGCAGGTGTGCAGAGATGCTGTAGTAGATGGCATTGGTATGCTTCAGTGTACATGTGTGCTTCAGTCTACATGGTGTGCTTCAATCTACAAAGTAGCTTGCATCACGCACAAACTTGTGATCTCTGGAGGAATAAGAAAAACTCTCGATCTGCCAGAGACATTTTGCTACAACCTGCGGGCTTTCAGATTAAAAAATCCTATAACCGGGCTTTCTCGGGGGCTGCTCCAAGGATATGGAACTCTCTCCCACCTGACATCAGAAGAATTCCCTCTCTGACTTGCTTCAAAATGGAGGCCAAAACCTTCCTTATGGGTACATTTCTAGCTTAATCCTGGGCTCCATGATCACTTTGGCCCTTTTCTATGGCCGTCTATTGCCTCCCTTTGGATTATCTAGCTACCCCACCAGCAACGTGGAGCCTTGTCTTGAACATTGGTAAATGTAATCTCTAATATGTTATTGTGTCATAAGTTTTGGATATGTAACCTGTAAATACATACCCTTATCTCCCTCATGTATCCTCCACCTTGTCCCCTACTTCTCGATCTGTAACTGGTTGATGGTAAACCTGTTCTGCTTATTGCTATATTTTTCCTGTAAAGCGCTCTGATAGCCTGACGGGTCAAGTTCTCGCTCAATAAAATCTATAAATAAATAAATAAATAAACAAATGAGGGCCTAGGGGAGTACTTTCAGGTGTTAGGATTGAGCCATATGTAGAAATGTCTGAACATGCAAATAATGTGAGAGCAGGTGGAGGTGATTTTGGCAATTTGAAGTCGCATTGTGAGGTTCCAATATGATGGACAGGTGTCTCTGTGGTTGGAGGGTGAAGGGTTCAAGCCTGGTCATATGGGCAACCAGAGTGAGTACATATTGCAGAATGTCATAAATTCTATCTTGTTGGGTCCAGAATGAGCAACTAATCTCACATACAGTTAAACATGTTGTCAATGGCATACTGTAAAAACTGTTGGTGGTGTTGGTGTCTACTGAGACTTATTATATGATCTGGCAGCCATCAGTCCAAGAGATGATGTACAGTCCCTCCCTGGGTGTGAATGATGATTGCCAGTGGAGGCATGTACCAGCTCACGAGAGTGGGGCTGAGTGAAGGGATTTGCCAGACTCTGCAGAGGAGCTCCTTGTGTTCTGAGGGAATGAAGTGAGCTTGAGCTTTTACATACTTCCTATTATGAAGGAGGCTATCGACTTCAATGATGCACCTTAGTTCTTAGTGTGGTGGAGTCTGGAGTTCACTGTGCATGTGCTAGAAAACTACAGGATTGCCCAGAAAAATTGGAATCATGGCATGTACAGGGCCTTCCCCTTGCTTGTGGTGCAGCAAGTTGGCTTGCTGTGTAGTGTTGTGTGGATGTTTGTGAAATATGCATCATAGGGTGCAATAATACACAAATTGCAAGCAACGCAGGGCAGGAAAGCAGCATGGTGTGTAGTGCTGTGCAAAAGGCAGAGTTCAGCATGGTGTGAGTATAACAATATATGACATATCTTGGCTAGTGCTAAGCCACAAACCAAGGGCTAGAGCAAATACAAGCACCCTTGCTACATGCTGCAGTGGTCCCTGCAATGGTGCTGGGAAGCCAAATTTGCATCGGTGCAAACAGACAGCAGAAATGTACCATAACATGTAAACTGTGACCCATGACTTCACTCACTCTTTCAGGAAGGGCAGGACAGCAAGCTGCCTAGCTGCAATGCGTTTTGTAAAATTTACACAAATAAGCCTCCTACGGAAAACCAAGGTTGTGTAAACAACAAACATATATTGCCATATAAAAAGCATAAATAGTACAACAAAGGCATATACACTTGTAGTAACATCTGTTCTATATATCCCTGTTTACTTGTAAGTAAATACATTCTGTCCAAATGTTACAGAAATGACTTAGGTCCTAATCAGTTAAGGAATGTTCGTAACATATTTCTATTTCTTTCCAGAGTGACAAGCAACACCTCCTGGTCATCAGCCTGTCGGTGATGCCCAACCTGTTGAGGACACCATCCTTCCCCCATGGATGAAGACACATGCCAACAGTTCCTGGTCACTTTTGAATCTTCTCCACTGATAGTGGCAAGGGTAGACAACATTGCTGGGCCTCCAAATGATTGGACATAAACTGGACATGGACCATCATTCTTGTACATCACAGCTGAGGACTCTGAGGACTCTCAAGTTGGTCTTCAATGGTAAGTGGTAGGAGTCCAACAGCGAATGGCTGATGATACCCGGCTGCAGTTGGAGACCATTGCAGTCACGCTTGAAGGAGTCTGTAGGTGTCTCAGCCTTAATAAGGGGGGTTGACAGAGGCTTTCACAAACACTTACTCTTGGCTAAATGGGATTGATGAGTCCCTAGCTGACATTGATGGTGTCATAAAGCAGAAGGAGCAACAGCACCAGCCCTCTACGTCTGATACCAGTGAAGTTGTCAGGCAGCTGCAGGCTATTAATCTTTCTATTCAGTTATGGAGACCAAGATAAACTTCTTCGTAGCATCAACGAGTGCTCTCAATATCAGCGTTGTTGCTTTGTTGGCTAAGCAGAAGACCCTTGTCCGGGACAACCATTCTGCCTCACTAGCACTCACAAATGTTGTTGGGAACATGGGAGTTAATTCTTCTGCCTCAGATGTGTGTATTGCTGAGGCTAGTAGCATTTCTCAGCTGCCTCCCATTCAGATAATATTTAGTTCTCCTGAATCTAATTAAAGGATCAATAGAAATAGTGAATAACAAGGGATAGCAAGGGCACCCTTGCCTTGTCCCTCGCCTTATATTAATCTCTCCTGACTGGGTTCCCATCAGAGCAATTTTAGTAATAGGGTCCTTGTACATACTTTGAATTGCTTTCAAAAATCCATCCCCAATCCCATAATGCTTCCAAATAGCATGCCCATAAAAAAGGCCAGGAGTCTCTTTCAAATGCCTTTTCTGCATCTAATAAAATTAAGGCCAAAGGGTCTCCTGTAACCTTAGTGTAGTCAAACAGTGGTATTGTTCGACGTATGTGATCGATAGTTTCCCGACAAGGGTCAAAGCCATGTTGTTGAGGATAAACCATTTTTTTAATGACTGACGCCAGTCTATTTGCGAAGATTTTGGAATAAATCTTGATATCACTATTTATCAGTGTAATGGGCCGGTACGCACCCAGGTCCGTAGCCACTTTCCCTTTCTTTAAAAAAATAACAATCTTTGCATGCCTCCAGGACAAAGGAGGAGAATCTGTACTGTACGAAACATTTCCAGAATAATTGGAGCCAACTGAACTCGGAAGGTCTTGTAAAATTCCCCTGGGAGGAAATCTAGCCCGACCGCTTTACCAGATGGCAATGAGTCTAGAGTGTTAAGAATCTCTCCTAGGTTAATCGGAGCATCCAGCATATCCCGATCTTCAGCAGTCAAATCCTCCAATTTAACCTTGTCGAGATATCTCTTCATTTCACCCTGCAACCCAGAAATGTCTCTGGCATCTTCCGAATACAGCTTCTGATAAAATGTCTGAAAAGCAGCGAGAATTGCACCTGAGTCAGTCACTAAGTCAATATTGGGATCTATAATACCCGTAATCCGGGTTTGTGCTTCTTTTTCCCTGATTCGCACAGCTAGCATATGCCCCACTCTTTCATTGCTCTTGTACAACTTAGTCTGCCAAGCTAGATATCTGCCCGCGGATTTAGTAAATGAGATCTCTGTTATAGCAGATTTTGCAGTTAGAATCCCAGTTTGAGCCCTTTCAATGTCCCCCCCTCTGATATTACCTTAACCAGATTTAGCTCAGCTCTCATCAGTACTTCGTACATAACTTTTTGTCTGGGCCTCCCATCCAAACTGCGTGGTCTCCCCCCTAATACCCGCTTTCATAGTGTCCCAGACATTCTGCATACAAGTACTCGCCAAAGTTCTCCTTAAAAAATCTGGTAATCCACATGGCCATATATTCTATATATAGGTTATCATTCAGCAGCGCCCTGTTGAAAGTCCAGCTAGATACATGTTTCTCGCATTTAATATTCACTTCCAGTACCAGAGGGTTATGATCGGACATTACCCTGGGAAACTTAATGATTGTACTGCCCTGCAACAAACTTTAAGAAATAAAAAAAATAATCCAATCTTGAATGTGATTTGTGTGGGGCAGAAAAATAGGTGAAACCTGGAGCTTGGCTCTGAGTTAATGCCCACATGTCTACCAGCCCATGCATCTCCTTTAATTGACAAAGGGATCTAAAAACTTTTGGCTGACGCCCCTGGTATTTTATTTCCGGGTGATTCGATATTGCACAACCAAAATTAATATTGAAATCCCCACACATTATAACTGGCGCTGGCCAGCCCACCAATTCTACTCTCAACCAATTGTACAATTCAGGGTCATCCAATACCGAACCATAAACGGAGCAAAGTGTGAACAAGCTTTTGTTAATTGAGCATTGCGTAATTGCCCATCTACCATATTTATCGGACATGGAGTGAGAAAAGTTTGCCATACCCCGATGGGAAAATATTGCCACCCCCTTTGTCTTAACTTCCCGCTTAGACCATAAAATAATTGGAACCCATCCAACTCCATAATCTTACTCCTACTGGCTTCGATGTGCATCTCCTGGAGGCAGATAATATCTGCATTCAGGATTCAAACATCTTCCTTTATCCTACGTCATTTAGCAGGATCATTTAATCCACATATATTAACAGTGGCTATCCTAACACATCCCATTGTATATAATACACAAGCCTAAGTAGCCAATGGCCCATAGCATCAAAAAGAAAACACATTTCTAAACACCCCAGAAACAAAACCCCTTGTCCTACCCCAAAATGGAACAGAAAAAATCCCCTTGTTCTTTCCCCGAAAGTAATAAACCTGCCCCCCAACCCTCCCCAACCGCCTTACTAAGGCAAAAAAGGTCCTCAGACCCTTATAATGCCTCCCGTGTTAGTGCACCCCCTGTTGCCCCCGACCAAAAAAAAAGACAAGGAGCCAACCCCTGCCCCGCCCCACTGCAACCCATATTTATGAAAAGTAATTCTTACACATTTTTGTTTTACCTGGAAAAAATCCTTAATTTGAGCCTAACCACCCCCTACCTAACACCCCACTCTTTGAAAGAAAAAGAAGAAAGAAAAAAAAAGGCTGAGAAAAGCAAAACAGGACAAAGTCTATCAGCCAGTCACTTAAAGCCACCCCCGGCCCCCAGAGATTTCAGACTCGGACTCAAACGTGCCTAACCACCTGTTATCTCCTTTAGATAATTCTCAGCCTGAATCTCAGAGGTGAATACTCTGACCCACCCCTGATATGTAACTTTTAGCCGAGCAGGGTTCATCAGATATACTTCACAGACAAGTTTTTGAAAGGGAGTGATCAGCTGCCTAAGTCGACATCTTCTCTCAACAGTTGTGTGACAAAAGTCTGGTCGTACGAAAAATGTCTGTCCTTCTGCTGTTTTTCCTGGCATATGGCCGGGCATTTTCAAATATTGCCCGCCACAATAAAAAGTTCCCAAAGAATATCAGGATTTCTCGGGGTTTTGAATTGGGGCCAGGGTTGCTTTTTGCCATTATTGGGAATCTGTGCACACGCTGGATCTCAGCCTCCCAATTCCAAAGTGAAAGTTCTGGGAAGGCAGATTTGAAGAGTTTAAGCACAAAACCAGGTATATCTCCACCTTCAACTTTCTCTTTGATGCCCAGCAAATGCAAGTTGTTCCTTCGTTGTTTATTTTCAGACTCCTCGAGCTTCCACAAAATATCCATCAGTCTGGCATCGTTACCAGATATTTTTTGCTCAGTGCTTTCCAGCCCAGCCTCCAATCCCACTACCCATTCCTCCAAGGCCGTAGTTCTTGCTACTACCTCCGTACAAGCTTTAGTTGTCTTACGGATAGTGCCCTGGATTTTCTTAGTCGCAAGTTGGGCTCTTTTGTGCTCCTGACGAGCCTCGACTTGCATTTCCACAAGAGTTGCATATATTAGGGAGATTGAAGGAACCGGCTTGGTTTTATTTTCCGAGAAGAAGAGATTTTCCTGTTGAAATCCAGGACCTGCACCCCCTTCAGCCCCCTCAGCTCCCAGGTTGGTAATGGAATAGTCCCATTGGAGATGAGCATTGGAATCAGAGTGCGAAATCTCGTGCTGCTAGCCGGTATGCTTTTTCTTCCTAACATGATTTGCTGCCTGTCTGAGAGTATCAGCAGTCGTGGGTGGGCTATCCGTATCACTATCTTTCCCCGATGCATCTAGATCAGTATTATCCGGGTCACTGGCAATATTTAGATCAAATTCCTCAGCGATTGAAAAAAAGTTCTCTCCATCCGGAGTACCAGGCACTGTATCCCCCGCACCAAGCACATTGTTGGTATCGAGACTTTCGCCTCTACCCACCTCCAGTTCTCTCCTGATCAGAGACCCTGGTGACTCCTCAGCCTGAGTGTCCACAACTTCTGGGATATGAAACACACTGTCCGTTTCATGTACATCTAGAGAGGCTTGTGTAACAGCCTCGATCAGCTCAGATACAATGTTACCAGATTTACTGGAAGCAGATTTACTAGAGACAACAGTAGCAGTAGCTGTGGCAGAAACAGAGCCTGTGCTTCTTAGCTGGATTGGGGTTCTCTCTAGCGGTAACTTAGACTGGTAGCTCCGTTTACCACTTACCAGCTTGCCGGAAAACATCCCCGGGATCGTTGGGGTCTTTCTCCTTGCACCCCCGTCGAGAGAAGCCCACTCATTATCGGAAGTCACGCCCTTCTCCGCCACCTTCTCTTCGTCTCCCTGCACGGAGGTGGGGGCTGTTACAGGGTCTTTTGCAGTCGGTAATTTCTTAGGAGCCGTGCTCGCTTTGGTGCTGATTACACCCTCCTTTGGAGCCGCTCTGCGAGGCGCCATCACGTTCCAAGTGGCGTGCTTCCCCAACAGCTTGCCGACGGTCTGTGCCCACCAAAGCCACGGCCACAGGTACGCTCGGCTTCGCGGAACCCCGAGACGGAGTTCCGTCAAACGTTGCCAGATCTTGCTCAATCCTTGAGAAAGAATTATCCGCAGAAGGTATGATTCTGCGGTTTGCAGAGGGTCCGGTTCAGCATGATGGCATTAGCTCCGTGAGTAACATTCAGCGAGCACAGTGGACAGGAAGCGACACCCACACAGATAACGCAGCCGCCATCTTGCCTCCAAAAAGGACTCTGATGACTTTGGTATTTATGATGTAAGAGTTGTTTTATTTAGTTTGTTCTAACTGTGTAGAACTGTGTGACTCTTGTGTTAGTATGACATTATGGAAGTTATTTATACCCAATTATTTCCAATTGTACGAATAACCACTTGTACCAAAACTCCATATTTACAAATTCCCTAATTCTTTCATATCAGCCGATAACAAATTGTATCTACTCCTGACAATACGTATTACTCTTACTGCTGCTCATAACATAGTTCCTTTAATCAAGACAATACCCAAATATATATATATATATATATATATATATCATAAAATGTCTGCCCCTGCCTACATCCTATACATCTATATCCCTCTACCCATGCTTACTCCCTCGAAACATTACTGCTGTCTATATTTCAATATCTGTATTCTGTATATTGCCTCAACCTTGTCATAATCTCTTGTACTCATACATCATCTATAGTACATTCTTGTTTATAACTTAGTAGCTCTAGCCACTTGTGAGTCATCCTTGAGAACAATAACAGGAGTACCCTATGCACACACACAAAATATAAATCAAAAATGATATAACAGTCATGTAACAGTGTACAAATAAACAAAGCAACAGAAAGCAGTGGGGATCTCCTGTGGGAGAGTAGTCCGATAATTCCTTTATTATGTTAGACAGCCAGCCGACACGTGTTTCATCGCCTATGCGAATCCTCAGGGCCCGTGACCTTGGTTGTAGGTCTCAGGGAAATGACGTCCATACAGGAACACGGAGACCCGGGAGTACGCGGTTTCACTGCACTCAGGTGAATCAGACATTACGGAGAAATTTGGGATCTTTATTGAGATCGTACGCGACTCCTGGGCACTGCACATCTTTACACCATCTATAGAATCACTCGATTTTCACGATTCTTCTACAACGTTGCCTACGCAATATACTGGAACTCTGCTTAATGATCGCCCACTCCTGAAACAAGGTGTGGACGTCATTTCCCTGGGACCTACAACCAAGGTCACGGGCCCTGCTGGGTCGGAAATATCACCAGCAGAGCGACCTCCCGGTTTTGACACAGCCAAGTTTAGCCCTGAGGATTCGCATAGGCAATGAAACACGTGTCGGCTGGCTGTCTAACATAATGTTATTCATTTAGTTGGTAGTTTCTTCTACTAACTGCTGAGTGGTTCCAAGGGTTTCCAACTCACCCAGTTGCACCACTTCTACACAGCGCGCTACTTATTGATGCGTCCACTGATGGCAGTGCACCCTTTGCCAATCTGACATCGAAAACCTTTCAGGATTTGTCATCATTGAGAACAATGCCAGCTGAACAAATTCTGGTGCCAAAAGGGATTACATCACTTCATAGCTACAGTGAGAGTCATTCTAGGTGGACAATTTATACGGACAAATTAAATATCATCCATGCATATTGTCAAAACAAAGTCCTGTGTAGGCCAGTGGCACTCAGAACATGCTTAGAGCACTGCAAAAAGACTTCTATTGCCTGCTGTGATGCCCCCCGTGACCTGAATCTCTGTATTTCAGAACTGAAGAATCTAGTTCTTTGACATGGCACATGGGCTTTTCAGGACATGTCTGCTGTTGGATAACTGTCAATGGCAAAGAGCCTACTTCAAGCATGTGTAGTTGCTGAGGAGCTGAAATTATCTCGGACTCAGATGTAAGAGGCAACCACTACCATTTGAACAGAATGCTGACATCTCTTTCATTAAGGACCTGGGATGCTGGAAGATTAGATTTAATGAGATATATGTTGATAAGTGAAATTCGGCAGTACTGTATTGGTTCCTGAAGAGTAGAGAAAATATCCCATCATCTATTTTCAACAATTTTCCTATAAAAGTAGCCATGTTAATCACATTAAATTAACTGATATGCTTCAACCAAGTGGGCCTGAGTTAAGCGTTCTTCTGTTTGAAGCACCCTACTTTCTGACTCCTTCCTTTTTCCGAGAACTATCACAATACATTGTTGCCATGAAATTAGACCCATTGGTTTGATCATTTTTTAGACTGTTCTTTGGAAAGATCTTGCCCTTGTAATTAGACCCTGTGTGAACATTTAGGTTTTTTATTTCTGGACTATATTGTTATCTGGTTGGCATGTAGCACATATTACCTCATTTATTTTCTTAATACATTGTCATGATACTCTGGCCTACATACAAAATGTGAGCCAAGGAATCCTTATTGAACCATGTTTACCTTTGTAAAGTTAAATGTGGGTGATTACCCAATAGACCAGACTCTCATAGTAATCATACCTACTGTTTCTCAAACAAATGTAGTATTTTATGAGAAGAAGGAGCTTTAGGGGATTTTTCAGAAGATGATAACATAAACTTCAAGCCCTATACACAAACCTTACTAGTTATACTGTTACACTATTATATATGCATACTAATATTGTAACAGTTTTAAGGCCCTTTGGTGTTGTCTCATCCACTAACACCCATTGCCTTATGCTCCAACAGTTCACCAGCACCTGAACTGGCACTATACTACAGACGGATGGTACACAGAGATTAATGTCTGATCCTATGCCTAAGGATTTAGCCCCTTCATTTATTAGAAAAAGGGAATCTGTTGGTCTTTGTCACACATCCCAGTTGGCACCATGTTTAATGTAATCTTATCTTTGCAGAATATGAATTACTTTAAAAATGTACCTTAAATTTAGAAATGAAAGGATAGTACTATAGGATTTATGATATGCCCTGTTTTAACTTGCAGGATAAACGTATTTGAAGCTTTCAAAATAAGTATCAAAATCATACACCCAGTATCATCTTGAATGATTTAAAATGGTCTTACCACACTATGTATGCCTCTCTCTCCTGTCAGCTTCTTTTGTACAAGAGCCCCACATGTCCACCTTAAGAACATTCACAAAAATGACATATTGGGATATCCTGGCAGCTACTATTAGGACCCTTACCATCCGTCTGAACTTTGGCATTTGCTCAAAAATTCTTTTCAGTTACTCATTTCTCTGTAATCTGTATGCTTATCAAATGTTAAAATTATATTTCTTAGTGCTATATATTCTCCTGTATACATCTCTAATGTTTCTGTATTTGTAATCATAATTAATTATAAGGATTTACAATATTTATTGAATGTAAATATCATCTCTATATTATCTCTATAGCTTTTGGTTCTGTAGATACATTGGAATCACTAACTGCAAGAACATAGGTTTAGGAGCTGACTTCATGGGGGATCTCAATCAATCAATCAATCAATGACACTTATAGAGCGCGCTACATACCCGTAGGGTCTCAAGGCGCTGGGGGGGGGGGTGCCGCTACTGCTCGAACAGCCAGGTCTTCAGCTTCTTCCTGAAGGAGAGGTGGTCTTGGGTCAGGCGCAGGTCGGTCGGGAGGGAGTTCCAGGTCTTGGCGGCCAGGTAGGAGAAGGACCTTCCTCCTGTAGTCGCTCTTCGGATGCGGGGACGGCGGCGAGGGCGTGGTTGGCTGATCGGAGGTGGCGTTTGGGAGCGTAGAAGTTGATCCGGCTGTTGAGGTAGCTCGGGCCTTGGTCGTGTAGGGCTTTGTGTGCGTGGGTGAGGAGGCGGAAGGTGATTCTTTTGTTGACGGGGAGCCAGTGAAGGTCTCTCAGGTGTCCGGTGATGTGGCTGGTTCGTGGGATGTCGAGGATGAGTCTGGCTGAGGCGTTCTGGATCCGCTGGAGTCTCTTCTGGATCTTGGCGGTGGTGCCGGCGTAGAGGGCGTTGCCGTAGTCCAGTCGGCTGGTGACGAGGGCCTGGGTGACGGTCTTCCTGGTCTCGGTGGGGATCCACCAGAAGATCTTCCGTAGCATGCGTAGGATGTTGAAGCACGCCGAGGAGACGTTGTTGACTTGCCTGGTCATGGAGAGGGAGGAGTCCAGGATGAAGCCCAGGTTGCGTGCATGGTCTGTCGGTTTGGGTGCGGTGCCCAGGGCGGGAGGCCACCAGGAGTCGTCCCAGGCGGAGGGTGAAGAGCCTAGGATGAGGACCTCCGTCTTATCAGAGTTCAGTTTCAGGCGGCTGGTCGTCATCCACTCGGCTACCTCTTTCATCCCTTCGTGCAGGTCGGCTCTGGCGGAGGCGGGGTCGTTGGTCAGGGAGAGGATCAGCTGGGTGTCGTCGGCGTAGGAGATTATGCTGAGGTTGTGTTTGCGTACGATGGCCGCGAGGGGGCTCATGTAGACGTTGAAGAGGGTGGGGCTCAGAGATGATCCTTGAGGGACGCCGCAGATGACTTCGGAGGCCTCTGACTTGTACGGTGGTAGGCGGACTCCAATACAATTGTCATGTAGTTTCATTAAAAAAAGTATATAGGTTCTGCACGTTTAGACAACATACATTTAGGATTGGTGTCAGATGAACTCTGATCACCCCCACCAGGTATGTTGAATTCTTTGTACCAAGTAGCTCACAGTGCCACTGGAACCTCCTCTTACCAAGGAGCGAATAGTTCCTGGCAACTTTCGAACATGACAATCCTGATTCCTCAGGACCGTGGAAATAATATACTATCTTTTGCTCAGCCACTCGTGCTTACTTAGTCTGCCTCAGAGAGATACACCGAATAACGCAGGCTGGGCATTTTCAATAAGCTAAGTATATATAGAACAGTTGTCATTCTGGTGTAGAACAGATGTTCTGCAACATCTATTAGGCAGTATGAGATATAAATGATTAATAGTACTATAAAGGTAAAAAGATGGTAGAGTTCTACCATCCTACTATAATCATGAATACATTCAAGTGTATACAACACATAATAAATGATGCATACTCCTATGATGCCTCCCTAAATAGATGTACCTAAGTGTTAAGCCAAGAACCGCTCTGGGATTTAGTTTACCCCATACCTGAAGTGAGAGACTATGGGACCCTGTCCTGGTCTCAAGCGTAGGGGTAAAAATTACTATTCACACTCCAGAGAGTGCAACAGTAGGGAAATCGTTGGATTGCGGGAGTGTAAAAATGACTATTCCCACTCCAGAGAGTGTTGGAGTAGGGAAAGCATTGGATAGCGTAGGGGTAAAAATTACTATTCCCACTCCAGAGAGTGCAACAGTAAGGAACGCGTTGGACAGCCTAGGGGTAAAAATTACTATTTCAACTCCAGAGAGTGCAACAGTAGGGAAAGCGTTGGATAGCGGGGGGGGGTAACAATTACTATTCCCTCTCCAGAGAGTCCAACAGTAGGGAAAGCGTTGGATAGCGGGAGGGTAAAAATTACTATTCCCACTCCAGGGAGTGCAAAAGTAGGGACAGCGTTGGATAGCGTAGGGGTAAAAATTACTATTCCCACTCCAGAGAGTGCAACAGTAGGGAAAGTAATGATTTAATATTAAAATAGCATTACATTAATTATCAATACCAATAAAAAATGTATTATAAATAATTACCAATTATTAAAAAGTCATTACCAATTACAAAATTAATTATACATTGATAAAATGTAATTACCAATTAATAATTAATTAACAACCAAGTAATTATCAATAGATATAAATAAAAATAAATATTAACTTTATTACAATTAAATTACTTCCCACCCTATTCACCTATAAACCCACAACCCGCTCCACATGAATAATACAATTAGCATAACTATCAATTAATTAATCAATATAAATTATTTACCAATTAATAAAAATTAATTACCAATTAAAACTGTAATTATGAATTATTTAAAATGAATTGCCAATTAAATACATTAATTACAAATTAATTACCAATTAATAATTAATGATCAATTAATTATCGATACATATAAATACAAATTGATATTTAATTTACAATATTTAAATTACTTCCCACCCTATTCCCCTATAACGCCACAACCAGCTATAGAATTAAATTACGCAAACATTTAATTACGTAACATTCATTACTTTAAAAAAATTAAACATACATAAGAAAATGTATACATAATTTTAATACATATACTACCATATATAACACTAAAAAAAGTCGATATCATGGAAATCGATATTTTAAATTCGATATTATGGAATTCGATATTTCATACCCCAAATTCGATATCCTGACTTACTGTATTTTCGTTATTCGATATTTTAGGCAGTGTATATTTTTGATTATCGATATTTTGGGCAGTCTATATTTTAGAATCGATATTTAGGGTGTTCACCCTAGGGAAAACCTGAGTTTTGAATGCAGTGTAATATCTAGGTAAAATGTCAGTCCCTGAAAAGCGTGAGAAGTGTAATGTAGGGAGAGGATATAGGTGAAGGGTAATGAGATTACTGAGGCCTATATTATGGTACCTATCTGGATAATAACACAATACTGTTAGTGCCGGACATACTGCTGAATGTATTGGATGGCTACACATGCGGGGGTGGACAAGGGCTAACACCGTGCACTGGGAGTGTCAGTTTTACCTAACTGATTAACAATCTAGTGCACAGGAGAATATTCATACAATGATGGCAACTCTCCGTGAGATATCTGCCTCCTTTAAATCACTACTCAGATGACTTACAAGCGAACATGTGCCTTGGATAATGTTTCCAAGACATGGCAAAGATGTATTGAGAAAGCAACACCCCAAGGACGGCGTCCCCTGAATGCACTGCAATGTATCCAAATGAATGGAGTTATCCAAGTTTGATCGAAAGTAAAACAAGGTAATCTAGTGTCAAAGTATAAAATTTATTGTATCCTCATAAATTCTTCTTCATAATAATACTAATGCAATGTGTTTCCTTCATAATAACAAGAGTTGGTGCTCCAAAATTGTTGGTAAATTATGGTCCCAATGCATTTTGGGATAAGTGAAGCCCTTTGTCAGGGGACCATTAAACATTGGCGTTAGTTGGTGGAAAACACAGCACCGTTGTTGTTACGGACCGGGCGAGAAGCCCGGCTGTGGTACCTACATATAACTAGATGCAAAATTAAAACCTTGCTAGGGGAAATAATAAAAATATCATAATTTGTCAAGAAAATTGAACCAGTCTATATACAGAGTAAAAAATAAGGAGATTGACCAAAATACCAAAGATAAAATATTATGTGGCCAACAAATTATGGTAAGACGTTAGAGGACAAGAATGTTTTAAAGTAAGTTTGTATTTGTAAGCAACATTCTACTATTCTTATTTCTACATATATGTACCTTGATATATTTACCTTGAGGATGCATAGATGTGGAATTAAAAATAGTAATTCTATACTTACTTTTTTGATATTATTGTCCTCTATATTTCTGCAATGAAAGTTTAGCTTTCAAACCTTTCATAGCACAAAGCTCACAGTGAACATGTGATAGGACAGCTCTCTCGAAATGCATGTTCCCCTAAGTGGTTAATACTAATGTACACTTACAGTCTCTCTGCTGCTCAAATGCTCCTAGCTATGGGAGGAGGGTTGGCCAGGCAGCTTTCTGGTGCAAAGCATGTGGCTGAAAGGACAAGCAGCTAATTTCCTATGCCCTAATGTTGGCCCAGTGATAAAGGTCCATTCATGACTTGCAGCATAGCTTTCCTACCTGGCTACTGGCATCATCTGAACTGGAGAGCAGTATGTGATCTTTTTAGATATGTATCTCTGCTGCATTGCTTTTGTGGTCTCAGGATCCCTTGTTGATGACCCCTTGTCTAATGATGTTCAATTCATCTTCACAGAATGAAGAGGCCTTCTCAGAAAGTCCATTTGCCATGTTAGGGGCAAGAATAATACAAGGAGCAGCAGGATGAAGCAGAATGAAGAGAAGATGCCACTCTTCCTATATGTCATTTGCTGCTTGTTGCATTAGGCAGTGGCCTCCACCGAGGAGTGAGGAGTTTTGCCTCATATGCAGAAGGGAGTCTTTGCACTCGGAAGGGATACACAGCATTCTGAAGGGAAACCCCTGCATGTTAGAGGGACACAACTTGCATATATCTAAATTAATACAAATGTAGTGTAGCTACAAAAAAAAGATTATTTATGTATCAAATAGCTGTGTTTTAAGTAGGGGTTTTAGTATATCTGCCCAAAAAACATTAGTGTTATATGAGAGTATTGGACTTGGCTCTTTCTGCAGGGTCACTTCACACATTTTTGCCTTCAATTTCCTGTTGTCTCAATCCATTTTTGTTGGCCTTAGAATTCTGTGTATTTTGCCACTGCTAACAAGTGCAAAAGTGCTTGAGCTCTCTCTTCTAACTATGGTAAAATTTGCTTATGCCCAATTGGTACATTTAACGTCCGCGTAAGCCCCAAGTAAAATGGTACTACATATACCCAGGGCCTGTAAATGAAATGCCACTAGTGGTCCTGCTGTGAAACAGTAAAGGTATTGGATCCTACATCTGACCAACCCGGATCTCAACAATAGGAAAAACAGAACAGGGTGGCTGGACAGGATTATTCGTGAAACAATTCACCAGACACACAGTCAATCTGTACCGTGTGACCACTGGATTTAATTTTCCAAACAAGTTTATTTTTCTTTTTTACATTTATCAGCAATTTTTTGAAACACAAGCACAAACAAAACCACTGTCAATTCAAAAGGTTCATATATACAGTATCTACAAATGCACACATTTACAAATTTACAACAAAGAATCAAACAAAAGATTGGTTAGACACACCAAAAGACAATCACAAATGTATAATAATTCAAATAAATTGCAATTATATACAGTGCAGAGATTAATCCATAAGCGAACAAACGGGAACCAGTCCTAGAGATTGAAAAAACCAAGTGACAGGCGGGGTTGAGATCAAAAACAAGCCTGCCTGTCAACGAAAGCCTGTGGTGTAATGTTAAATAGGGTTGCAAGGCTAGGATACAGAGTGGTGGTATGATTTACATCCTAGCGGCACCCTTTATTGTAGCCACAGGGTGGTATTGTGGACTAGCGGTCCTGCAGCACTTACTTTGCCAGCCACTTAAATAGCTCTATGAAACTGTCTAAGACCAGTTTTGCGGTGCCATTTTGACCTGGCAAAATGAAACTTTTGACAGCCCCAACCAGTCTTTAAGAGCCCAGAGGGCAGAGTACGTTGTATTTAAAAAGAAGGACATATACGTTTTAAGTTTTAAATGCCCTGGTAGTGAAAAACTCCACTACAGCAAGGCCTACCTTATTAAATTTAAAATGATGTAACATTCAAATGGGGACAGGTAAAGAGCTCATGTTTGTTGTCGTCAGAATGTGGTGGAATGTGGACCAGGGTGATGCCCCCTCCCAAACAAAGTGGTCATCTAGGGGGCGCAGTGATCCCAGGGGTAAGTATCTTATTGGCTACTAACCCTCACTCCCCTTAATATCCCTAAATTGAGTATTTAAGGGACTCCCTTATACCAGGACTTCAGATTTTTACAGACTAAAAGAAGAAGTGGACACAGAAGAAGACTGCTTACCCGAGAACAGAATAGCACAACTGACTTGGTTCCAACCCTGCCAGCCTGCCTGTTGTACCCAAACCTCATGGAACAACTGATTCAGCCTGCCATTGTGCAGAGCTCAAGTAACCCAGAGGGCTGTTAGTGCTTTGCAAACTGCCCCCAAAACTCCCTTGGAGTAAAGGACCTACTCCCATGCAGCTGCAGGCACCAAAGAGCAAGACCCGGTACACTAACCTGCTGGCTACCAGGACTACTGATGCAGCAGCCACCCAAGAAGAGGTAGCAGTGTTCCTTCAGGACAGATATGCCGTTCCTCTAAGTATGGGGATGCCCGAACTGACCGGAGCTGCACAGTACTAATCCCAGCGGTGCTGAACTCCTTGCAGCAGCCAAGGCTTGTTTTGCCTGGACCGGATAGCAACACAAAGTAAGAACGACCTGCACGTTGAGGGACTTCAGGGACAGTGCGACCCACATCGAGAGTGGCCCAGCTGTCCGGTTTGCCACTCTTCAGCAGGAGCAAAGACCAAGAATGAGTCTATGACCGCCGCCACCGGACGCCTCAAAGCACCTTGGCACTCATGCTCCAGAGCCTGTGTTCAAAGGAGGTGATTCTTGGGCATCTTTGGCTTTGCCCAGACTTGACTTCTAGTCTTCACCTGCAGCCTCTTTCTGCATGCCTTCTCAAACCACGAGAGACTCCAGCATTGGATGGGATTCCAAAAGACACCACTGCACCAAAGCTACACAGTCCGAGGATCTCAAGGGTGAAGCCCCCTCTGTGGGTTCCTCCATACTGGTGCCCCAGTCCCCATTTGTAGCTTCTTTGTAACCAGACCCTTCTCCCCTTCACCCAATATTGTGACACACCTCTACACCCAGAAGCCCCAGAGCCTCCTGAGGTAACCAAATGGTGTGGCCTTGGATCTTGCCCCATACTCACCTTAAGACCTGAAGAACAGTCCTATAAGTCACTGCTAAGTGCCCAAATTTAATATATATTTTTCCTCAGTAGCATTATATTAGGAATCCAGAAATTGCACTGTATCCACTTTTTGTAAACTGTAAAAATGAATAACTCAAAAAGTACTTACCCTCTTCTGATGACCTTGGTATCTAAATTTATATGAAAGTGATGCTATTTTTATAAATTGGTATCATATTTCTTTTTTGAGTGCTATCTCACTTACTGCTTTGCGTATGTAATAAATGCTTAGCACTATCCTCCGATATGCCTAACTGCTCACCTACACTACCGCAAAAGAGAGCATTTGGGGTGTAATTTGTGCATCTGTAATTTAGTTGGGTCTAGCCTGGACTCTCCACACAGTCTTATTTCGGAGTGAGCAAGCATTAGCAACAACTAACATTGTTCAATTGTTCATATTATTTCTTATTCCAATAATTCTGATGACAGTAATGTCTGATCTTTCTAATAATTGCAGCTCATGCTTACTTTGCAAGAATACGATCTTTATAGTAAATGTTTGAAAATGCCAGTCAGTCAAAAGCTTTATTCGGTGAGTAGCCATAAAAAGACTGAACGTAAATGCAAATAGTACAGACATACAGTTAAACATGTTTAAATGACAGACAACATGCAATTCATGATTATCATAGTGCGTACTTGAAGCCATGTTTCCACGTACTATATAACTTCATATTAAAAGGGACGCATTAAATAATGAAGCGTTATTGCATGCACTTTCATGTATAAGGTTGAACTAAAACATAAATACCAGTGCTATTTTAAATAAAAGGTTATCTGATATTATGAGCTTGACAGACATAGCATAAAACAGAAGAACAACTAAATTCAGACTTTATGAAGCGGACAAACAGACAACTTGAGAACCAAAAGAGCACACAACAGGGGCTGTAAAAAATGAAATTTAGGCTGGATATAACAACCACAGAAGAAGTGTTTGTTCAGAAATACCATCGCAAAGGGCATTGTGGTCGGCTGTTAAATCATGAGCCCTGCTGGGGTGGGCTACTAGAAAGTGTAAAGTGCCTAATCTGACCCTTTTTTTCACACAATAGGTCATTTTGAGAGGGGAAAGAAAAAGATTTGGCAGCTCAAGGTCCGAAAAGGGTTTTTGAGCATATGGTCATCATGGGATAGAGGCAGCATGATGTTGTGTTAAGAAGTCCTCAATGAACAGTTTAGTAAAAGTATACAGTGAAAGCAAAATCTTAAACTGCAATAAAAGCGGGGCAACCTAAACTAAATCTTCCATAAAGGAGATGCCAGAAACAAAATAGATGATAAGGCTGTCCGTGCTCCTAGTTTGCCAGGTGGGCCAGACACCTGCCTCATACGCTGCCTTATAAGTTATTTAATGAGCTTATGCCCAAGTCTCTTCAAGAACCTAAAAATTGCATCTATTGCCTCCTTAACTTTACAGCCTCTCTGGCTCAAAAGTTTATCCCAGCTCAGATTAGTTAACATCAGAACCAGAAGACAATTAATAGTATGTCTCTTTGTAATAGGGATTCCCTGCTTTATTGTGAGGGTGTGAATGCGTCTTTTTAGGGCTACTACATATTATAGGATTTTGAGTGATCAATTTTCAGGTTAAGGTCGCCCCAAAATGTAAAAAAATATATCGAGTAGTTTTTTTTTTTTTTTTTTTTTTTTTTATTGAGCAAACTTTAGATATATAACAGTGAACATATACAGTATAAATATTCTAACATACATAGTAGAATTTTTTTCCCCACAAATTATACAGGAACGCATAAAAAGGCTGTACATTGTACAATAAATACAATTAATAGTACAACTTATTTTTTTGTTGTATGTGACAGATATGATGATATATTGATGATGGAGAAAGGCATGGCTTTAAAATAAATATTCGACATGAAATATAACCTCATTGTCTTACTCCATACTTCCATATAGAATTAACAACTATTTCTACATAGTTGAAATGGTTTTAGGGTCAGGCCCTTTGCTGATTATACCAACTAGCTACGGGAGCCCAGATCAATTCCCCTTTAGCTCTAGATTTTTTACCTCTGGTTTTGTATATTGCTATTTCTAGTTTGTATATTGCCAGGAGTCTATTTATCCATCCCTGAAATGTAGGGGCCTCTGTGTCCTTCCAGCGTGCTGCTATCATAATTCTTTATATAGCTGTGCATAAGTAAGTTGTATATATTTCTGAATTATTAAGTTCTAGAGAACTATCAAAACCCAATACAAACAAAGTTGATGACGTTTGGATCTCCCGGCCAAGAATTTCGACCCAGTATTTCCCTATACTTTCTTTTAGTTGTTCGAGTTTCGGGCAATCATAAAACATATGTATTAAATTTGCAGGGCCGAGTGCACATCTAGGGCATTTGTCATGACTAGCCTTACCCCATGAGAATAATTTAAACGGTGTATAGTATAAGTTACATACCGTTTTATAGATTTGGGCTTTTAGATTACTTGCAAGTATAACTTTAGAGGATAATTGTAGCACCCTGTCTATATCCACATTAGAGTTGTTTAGTTTATTAGCCCAACTTTCCTCTATTTTCTCTAGGTCATCTGGGTGATTGTTTATAAGGATCCCATAAATATCGCTAATTCTGACCGCTAGTTTTTGCATCAGGTCTAGTAGTGATGACGACTGTAAGTTTAAATTTGCAGCGTATTGTCTGAGTGATGTGGAAATTTGAATAAATTTAAAGTAGTCTGTGGGGTAAATCTGATATTTGAGGCGTAACTCATCAAAAGTATTTCTACCGTCTGAGTTTAGGAAATCGCCAATAGTGACGATCCCTAACTTTTCCCAGCGTTTAGTGATGTTATCATTAAGATATTGCGGGATTATAGAGCTGCGCCATAAGGGTGTATATTTAGTATATTTAGGTATTGACAGTACTCTAGCCACTCTGGTCCATACTTTAAATGCGTCTGTCACTATTTTAAATTTGATCTTTTTATAATATGACGGCTCGATTTGTCTTAGCAGTAGTCCTCGTGCTGTATTTCCTAATGTGAGTTCATAAATAGAGGGGATGTCATGAAGAGGTCTTGTTTGATCTGGATTTTTAGATTTGATTAAGAAGGTCATCTGCTGCAGAATGGCGGCCCACATATAGTAGGTTAAATTTGGGACTGCTAATCCACCACGGGATGTTGGTAGCACTAATTTAGTTATGGCCCGTCTTGTCTTCCCATAATTCCAAATAAATGATGTTATTATTTGGTCTATCTTCTTTATATAGGTGTTGTTAATAAGGAAAGGGATTGCTCGAAATAGATATAGTAGTTTTGGGAATATTGTCATTTTAATATAGTTCGCTCTACCGATTATGGATAATTGAAGATTATTAACTCTGACCAGATCTTTTTTTATTTTTGTAATTACAGGATCATAGTTGAGTGTGATCATTTCGTTAGTATTAGGTGAAATATTGACCCCTAAATATTTCGCAGTTGCAACTCTATATTGGCTTGTGTATGGCATATTGTCGGTACAGACTACCATCGTTTTGTCTTGATTTAATGAGTACCCTGAGTACTGCCCGAATATTCTAGTGACTACTCCTATTTCATCTATGGCCTCAGTAGGATTAGTTGTTAGAATCGCTACGTCATCGGCATAGGCAAGTATTTTAGTATTATATATTCTAGTTTTGACTGGTGTTATCACTGGTGACGTTAATAGTTTGATGATTAAGGGGTTAATATATAACGCAAATAAAAGCGGTGAGCACGGACACCCTTGTCGGGTCCCTCTCTGAATATTTATACTTTCAGACTCGCTACCTCCCGTCAAGACTTTGGCTTTAGGTTCTACGTATAAAGCTTTCACTGATTTTATGAACCCCGGGCCGATATTATTAAGGGCTAAAAGCTCCCATAAATACTGCCAGGAGACCCGGTCGAAAGCCTTTTCGGCGTCTAATAAAATCAGAGACATTTGACCTTGCTCTATCTTCATTATATCGAAGAGTGTTATTACTCGGCGTATATGGTCAGTGGTGCTTTTGCCTGGTATAAACCCGTGTTGCCAGGGAGACACTAACTGTTCAATGTGTTTGCCAAGTCTGTTAGCGAAAATTTTTGCATAGGTTTTAGAATCTGAATTTATCAACGAGATAGGTCTATATGATGTGGTTAATTCAGGGGGCTTGTCCTTTTTCCTGAAAACTGCTATGTTTGTTTGTCGCCATGATTCTGGAGATTTTCCATGCCATTGGATGCCTAAGAATAAATCGTGAAGAAATGGAGTTATGGTCTTACCTAATATTTTGTATAAGTCTAGAGGTATTTTATCAGGCCCTGCTGCCTTCCCTGCAGCTAGTTCTGCTATTGCCAGCTCAACCTCTGTTTTAGTGATCTCTTTCTCTAATTCTTTCCTTGCGTCATCATCAACAGTTTGTAACATATTATATCGAGTAGTAACTGAGGACTATCAGCTGTCCCGGAGATTAAGGCACTGTCGACATGATAAAGTAAAACAGAGACAACGCGATTCCCGATTCTGTGAAGATCTTTACCGGTAGTCACCGGTTTTCCCTCAAAAGTATTTATTTTTTTTAAAAAGGGAGCTCAAATGCAGCCCTGTCTAACACCCTTGTTTGAAAGAAAAAAATGGGGGTACAACTCCATTTGTGTCATAACGGACCTGAGCCCAGATTCCTAGTGCAATTGTTTAAGAAGATCCATTAGAGCTGGGTTGAGCCCAGCTTTCCCCATCAATAGCCATAACTTGTCCCTGTCCACCAGATCAAAGGTGCTAGAAAGGTACATAAAGAACTTTATTTACCCCACTTGCCTTATCCCGTTTTTCAACAGACACTCCCTCTTCCTGTTGGTCCTGTCCCTGCCCCTCTACTGATCTCAAACATATGTTGTTTGAATGCCCTCCTACTTCCCAGTTCTGGCAGTTGGTCTGGAAACAAATTCAAAAGATTTTCCAGTTCCAGGTCCCCTTTTCACCTTCACTAGTTTTTCTTGGCTCCCTCTCGTCGGAACTTTCTCATTCCCCCAATCAATACCCTTTACTTGACCTTTTCCTGGCTGTAGCTTTTCATGTTGTCACTTCTAACTGCAAACAGGCTGCGAATGTTTCCTATCAATCTTGGTGGAATGCAATTTGTTTTAACCATCGTTTAGACACCAATTATGTATCCCCCATCTCCCTAGCTAATAAACGTGACCTGCTTTGGCTTCCTTTGGTAACATACCTTTCTCCCTCTGCTCCGGTTCATCCCTCTCCTAATCCTGACACAGTTGAAGTTCGCAAACCCCCGTGATTTTCTTATTACCTGTTATTTCTGTATATATTTGATTGATATAATTACTGTATTTCTATATATTATATTTTGCTTATTGTATTTCTATTTCTAGGATATGTTCATAATTTTTCATGCTTGTAATGCTTACTTTTATGACATTTTTATTATACTGTTTATTTCTTCCATCCGCTTATTGTAACTCTTCTCCTTTCATCCCCATTCCCCTCCCCTCCCTCTCCCCTTTTTTCTACTCTTTAATAAATCAAACTTAAAAAAAAAGAAAGGTACATAAAGGCCATGTGAAGAGCCCCGTTCCTAGCATGACGTATTTGCCAGAGATCATGAGGAGATTCAGGGGTATATTCACAAGAACGTGTGATAACTACTGCAAGAGAAGCGTAATGCAACTTTCAACATCGCAGCCTATCACTGGAAAATAACCCTGTGCCAACGTGGAATTCACAACAAGGTGGTAGCATGCAATAGTCTGCAGAAACCGCAGACAATTTCTGCAATACAACCACCTCAATGGAGACCAAGACACATACCACAACACCAAAAAACATGCGATGGGCCAAAGCGCGATGAGGAAACCTGCGATAAGCAGCGCCAGGCCTGTAACACACACCTGACAGATGGGAAAAATCATCATAAAAGTAGAAAAAACACTCAAACACAAACTGACCAACACCCAAGCACCATGGAGACAGCCGGAGCAGGCACAGCGGACAAGCACAACCCCACAAGCACCCCAGACGACCAGCCTGGGACCTCTTGGACAGAGACAGACAAGGACAAGAGGAAGAAGAAGACGAAGTTCAGTCCGCAGGTGAACAGGATCATAGTCACGGAGGTGAAGGAACACCATCAACAACTGTTCGTCACCTCCAAAGTGTCATTGGACACCAAAAATGGAATATGGCGGGACATCGTGGACAAGGTGAATGCCGTCAAGGAGCACAAGCGGACAATAGACGTGGTCAAGAGGCGATGGAATGACATCAAACGGCGGACGAAGGAGAAACTCTCCGCCAACCAGAAGGCAGCAACACAGGCTGGAGGTGGGGGACGGGTGGAGATGGGCACAATGGCACACATGCACAATGAAGCAGAGCAGAGTGCACATCCACATGACTCTGGGTCCTTGCCCAGATCTGCAGACTGTGAAAATGTACAAAGCCATGCTGTCTGAATGTCAACATGTACCATGTGGCTACATACATGTGGACACATTGTAATACACCATCTCCCCTTCACATCGCAGGGGCACCGTTAACACCTCCTGCAAAGAAGTCCCAGCCACTCTTCACTGATTACGAGGAGGACATTACCAGCATCGACACCCAAGCCATCCAAGGCATCATTGACCTAATGCGCCACTCACCTCCAGGATCAGGACAGTGCCGCACAATGCGGCCGACAATCCACCTCCGGCACCCGAGGTGTCAGCGGCACACAGTGCAGCCGAAAATCCACCTCCGGGACCTGAGGTGTCATTGGCACATAGTGCGGCAGACAATCCACCTCCGGCACCTGAGTTGTCATTGGCACACAGTGCCACAGCCGGTACAGCAACATCCCCAGGTGGGGCAGGGCGCACATCCGGGGATGAGGACGTGGATTGGATTGTGATCAGAAGGGCTCAGTAGCATTCATTTCCGCCACCTGCCTGTTCCTGGTTGGTCCAGCATATGGTCTCATGACCTTTGACTTACCCCCAATTCACTCAGATGCACTTACCTTGGACTGCGACAAGGACCCCCACATCCAGTTTGATGACCAATGACTGCGGACTGCACCCCTCCTCTTCCACAGTACTTGTCTTCCATGAATGGACTCTGGCTGGCCCTACATGGGCCTAATGCTGTGGTGTATTCGGCAGTGCCCTGTACCACTCCAGCTGCGGAACTGCACTGGATGTTCAATTAACATCCAGTGATGCACTGCTGTGTCATGTCTTTCATCATTCATGTATGTATGTGTGGATGAATGTAGGGACAGTGATTTCCCTGGTTTTAATGATGCTCCTCCTGTGGGATTCCAGTCAGAGGGTGCTACATAGCGATGAGTGCACGAGTCCCTTGAACACCACAACAGGGACACACGCACCAGCCACTTTCTTGTCCGGACATGGGCTGAACCATGCCCAGTGCTCACGAGTCATTTTTGCAAGCCCTGCGATGTTCCGGCGTACAGCAGGCCAGACCACTCTGCTCACGCTCTGGGGGGGCTCATTGCTACCTGGCTGCAGCTGGTGTTGTGCTGGTCACTGGTATAGTTGTCAGCATGTCACAGCCACTCCCTGAGGGCAGGTTTTCACACACATCACACCGAGCCAGCACAGGTGTCACAGGCCATGTGACCCTGCAAATATAAGGGGCCGCCGACATCACATACCCCTCTGCCGGTAGTGACTGGATAACGGCCCGAGGCCTTGAGGCCAGCACAGGCCTACCACCACGTGGTGCTGACTGGGGTTGGACAGGGTTTGTGACACATGCTGCATTGCAGCCACCACAGGCACCCCAACACAGAACTCTGACTGGGATTGAACAAGGTTTGTGGCACATGCTGCTTTGTGTCCAGCACAGGCACTCCACCACGGGACAGTGACTGGGGTTGAACAGGATTTGTGGCACACACTGCATTGCGGCTGGCACAGGCACCCCGCCACAGGATGGGGATTTAGGGTGCACTGAGTCATTGTCACCTTGAACTGCTGAGCAGGTGTGCAGCCTGAGATGATAGCCCGTCCTGGCATTCTGGACTGCTCAGAATTAGTGTGCCTTGCTGGACCGCAGAGTAGGCCGCGCCAGTGGGCTGTGCTGGCCTACCGCCGCGTGGCCTTGCTTCCAGGATCCCAGAGTTAGTGGCACCCATTGGGCAGAGCAGCTGTGCAGGCTGTGATGTTGCTGGGTGCCCTGGTATGTCCCATCCCCTCATGGCCTGCGCAGCTTGGCTGCATGGTGTAAAGGATGCCATGTCCGCGGGCCCGGGCTTGTTGCTTGCAGCGGCACGTGTTGGGTCTACATGCCGGTGGTGGAAGGTGAGCAGTGAGGCCCATGTGTGCATGGGCGGGCAAGCTCCGATGGGTGGCGGGAGGGGCTTGGATGCCTCAGCCTGGGTGTGCATGGGTGGGCGGCCGGGCAATGTTATCTTGTGCAAGTGTGTGTACTGTGCCAGTCATGGCTCTGGACTCTGTTTCAGATGACAGCTTTATCTCAGATGTATGACCTGGTGTACTGCTATATGTCGAAGGAGTGGTAGGTGGTGCACAGCTGTGGTTGAATAGATTCAAAGTTCAGTTAAACGATGTGGTGGGTGCACAGGTGGGTGGTGTCTCCGACTGAAACACTACAGAAAATGACGAAGTAGTGTATGCATAAGGATATGCAGATACATCCCCACTATGGCACACCTGACGTACTGCTATATGTACCAGCAAGTGGTTGGAGACACACCGGTGGCAGCAGGTGAGCAGTGGTGCCTGGGTGCGCAGGGTTGGCTCTCTCTCTACCCCTCTCCTCTTCTCTCTCTCTTTCTCTCACTCTCCTCTCTCTCTCTTCCCCTCATATCTCTCTCTCTCTCTCTCTCTCTCTCTATCTCTCTCTCTCCCCTCTCCTCTTCTCTCTCTCTCTTTCCCCCTCTCTTCTCTCTCACCTCTCCTCTTCGCTCTCTCTCTCCCCCCTCTACTCTCTCTCTCACCCTCTCCTCTTCTCTCTCTCTCTCTCTCTCTCTCCACCCCTCTCTTCTTCTCTCTCTCTCCTTCGCTCTCTTTCTGTCCTTTGATGTGCACAGGACACACCTTCTCATCATGTTTTTTGTCTTGCAGACTGTAACCTACGGATTGTGTCGAGGGGAGACGCCATGTGCCTTAATTTGATTTATGTGTTAATTTCAATAAAGTTTCATTGTTTGCTTGGAAAAGTGAATGTGTGATGCTCATTTCTGTGACGACACATGCATGTCACAAGTTGTGATTGTGCGACATCAGGTGGATTATTTCGTACATATTTCGGTGTAGCTGATGTGGCATGTCTTTGGTCGGGAGGTGCCAGGGAGGGGTGGTCCTGGGTGTGGTGTTGGTGTGTGTTGTGGCCCTCTTGGGTGTCTGTGCTGCATGTTCAGTTGCTCTATGGTATCTGATTGTCTTCAGGTGTGGATGTGGGCTGTGCTCCCTTTTGTGGAGCAGGCTGTGGTCCGGCTCTACACCGGGTCAGAGCAGGTGTAAATTTCCTGTTGCTAACGTGCCTTATCGCATGTTTTGTGTTCTCATCGCCGGTCTGGCTGGTCGTTGTGAATGATGAGGTATGTGGTGTTATCGCGGGTTTTATCACGGAAACGCCTACTCTGCATCTCGTTAGCGATAGTTGCGGGGGTCCTCTGTGGTGATGTTTTTGTGGCTGCTATCGAGGGAAAACTGGTGCTGTGGGCTGTTAGCACCAGCATGTGAATGGTGGGGTAAATTTATTATGACTTTGGCTGTGATAAAGTGCCATAAATTCAGCGATAGTTCCTTGTGAATATGCTCCTCAGTGTTTACTTCACTGTGCTGACGTGGACAAAGCCGTATTGAGCCTCTGAGAAGAACTTATTGTGGCAAGCCCAATCCTCCAGTGATTGGAGGATTACCCACTAAACAATCTTTATGGAGCTGTCCAGGAGGGAGATAGGTCAATAACAAGAGAGCAGGATCCTTCCAAGAGGTGGAAATCTCACCTCTTACTGGGTTTCAAAAAATGTTTATTAGAAGTGGAGTCCAAAAGGAGGAAGTCGGACTATAACCATCAATAGGAACCATGTCTGGCCGGGGCATCGTTCTGTAGGATGACTTAAGGATTGCTCAGGTTACAGCACTAACTTCAATCAAATTGCTAAAGGCAAGAGTTTTGCTAGTGGAAGCAAATGGGGCCTCTGGATCATTTAAAGTAGACAAGTCATCACAAAAACATTTTGAAAACTGATTAACCCTCTCATTTTCTGGGATGTGACCTTATATCTTGGACAGAATATTGTCTGAGAAGCCTATTATTACCTTTACACTAAGCCCTGGAATCTCTAAGGGTGGAGGCTGCTTGTAAATCATATTGGACCTTTTTCTTAGACTCCTGTTTTCTGGTTTCCACAATAGCTTTAAAAGAGTACCTACGCAGTCTAACTTGTACCATGTTGCATAGAGATGGTTAGAGGGCCTCTTTTAACAGTTTTAGAGTTGCAGTACAGTTAGAACTAGACCATTTAAAAGGGTGGGGTTCCATCAACTTCATTTGAAAGACCAACACACTAGAAGCATGGTTGCAAATATCCTGAAAGATCTTCATGACATCCACAATGTTGGCTCCCTCATACAAGTAAGTAATTATATCAGCATATCTCTTGAAAATTAAGTTTTTGAAAGGTTTCTGTTGTCAACTTTGTCCCCTCTGAGGCGAATACCCTTGTAAAACTGGAAAGTGGAGGAACAATTGTACTTTTGAGATTTCTAAAGGGAGTAAGATAAAACTATAACATTAGGATTATGGTCACTTAGGGTGGAGGGGAAGACATGAGAATTTTGTACATATGGAACTATGTAATCGGAGAGCAGGATAAAGTGAATCAATGAGCCTGTTCCTTTACCAGTAAATGTAGGCAGGAGGGGACCACTTTTTTTTAAAAACTCAAAGTTGAAAAATATATTAAACTTCATTGTGCTCTGATAGAGAATGTCCCCATATGAGGTGTGCAGAAAATGGTCCTCTGACCAATCAGAGACCCCACATACCTGATCACGCCTGAAAGGACAGGTAGAGATGTTATAGTGATGCATCCAAAGGATGGCTTGCCTATTCAGATATCTCATGAAATAATCTAGTACAAATTGATCCAAGTCCCCTACTAGGCCGATGGGGTGGTTGGCAAAATAATTGAATTAGAAATGTGTTAATAAATTGTCAAGGCATCCAAGGATCAATCAATCAATCATAGAAATTTGTATAGCGCGCTACTCACCCGTAAGGGTCTCAAGGCGCTCGAACAGCCAGGTCTTGAGTAATTTCCTGAAGGAGAGGTGATCCTGGGACAGCCGTAGGTGAGTCGGGAGGGAGTTCCATTTCTTGGCTGCCAGGTAGGAGAAGGATCTTCCTCCGACGGTGGATTTCCGAATACTTGGGACGGAGGCGAGGGCGAGGCTGGCGGATCGGAGCAGGCGGGTGGGTGTGTAGAAAGTGAGGCGGCTGTTGAGGTACTTCGGGCCCAAGTTGTGGAGAGCCTTGTGTGCATGGGTGAGTAGTCTGAACGTGATCCTCTTGTTGATGGGGAGCCAGTGCAGGTCTTTCAGGTGGGCGGAGATGTGGCTGCGGCGCGGGATGTCCAGGATGAGTCGTGCTGAGGCGTTCTGGATGCGCTGGAGTCTTTTCTGGAGTTTGGCTGTGGTTCTAGCGTAGAGGGTGTTCCCATAGTCCAGGCGGCTGGTGACGAGGGCCTGGGTGACCGTCTTCCTGGATTCGGTGGGGATCCAACGGAAGATATTACGGAGCATGCGCAGGGTGTTGAAGCAGGATGATGAGACTGCGTTCACTTGCATGGTCATTGTGAGGGAGGAGTCCAGGATGACGCCCAGGTTGCGTGCGTGGTCCGTTGGTTTGGGTGCATTGCCCAGGGCAGGCGGCCACCAGGAGTCATCCCAGGCGGAGGGCGATGTTCCCAGGATGAGGATTTCCGTCTTGTATGAGTTCAGTTTCAGGCGGCTGTTCTTCATCCACTCGGCCACGTCTATCATCCCTTCATGCAGGCTGGTTCTGGCAGTGGCGGGGTCGTTGATGAGGGAGAGGATCAGCTGGGTGTCGTTTGCGTAGGAAATGATGTTGAGGTTGTGTTAGAGTGCGATGGCTGCGAGAGGGCTCATGTAGACGTTGAAGAGGGTTGGGCTGAGTGATGATCCTTGTGGTACACCGCAGATGACTTCGGTGGCCTCGGATCTGAACGGGGGGAGGCGCTCTCTCTGAGTTCTTCCGGTGAGGAACGAGATGATCCACTTCAGTGCCTTCTCTTGGACTCCGATGTTGCTGAGGCGCTGCACTAGGGTGCGGTGGCAGACAGTGTCGAACGCTGCAGAGAGGTCCAGGAGGATGAGGGCCGCTGTTTCCCCGTTGTCGAGCAGGGATCTGATGTCGTCAGTGGCTGCGATGAGGGCGGACTCGGTGCTGTGGTTGGCTCGGAAACCGGACTGCGAGGGGTCGAGGGATCCGTTCGTCTCGAGGAAGGCGGCAAGCTGTCTGTTGACGGTCTTCTCGATGACTTTGGCAGGAAAAGGGAGGAGCGAGATGGGGCGGTAGTTCTTGAGGTCGGTGGGGTCTGCTGTTGGTTTCTTCAGGAGGGCGCTGAGCTCGGCGTGTTTCCAGATCTCCGGGAAGGAGGCGGTGTTGAAGGAGGTGTTGATGATGTCCCAGAGTTGGGGTGCAATGATGGAGTCGGCCTTGTTGAAGACGTGGTGGGGGCAGGGGTCGGTTGGTGATCCGGAGTGGATGGTATTCATCGTGCGGGTGGTGTCTTCGGTGCTGACCGGGGTCCAGGTGCTGAGGGTGGTGGTGGGGGGCGTTGGTTCGGTGGTTGGGTGCGTGGTAGGTGCGCCAAAGTATTACCAATTGCAGGATTTGAGAAGAAGGTGAACAACTTAAATTTTACACCTTTAGATGCCCACTCCCTAGAGAGATCATATCCCTTTAAACGCGCCTTTGGATTTGCCTGAAACAAATAGTAGAGTTGGTAAATAAAACTATTGAAACCCATCTATGTGATAGTCTTCAAGGACCTAAGTCTCTTGGCAGCACACAACACCAAAGCACTTACACAGCTCCAAGTAGTTATTATTATCCACATTTGTCATTGTGCCAGTAATCTTCCAGGAAATAAAACAGAGGCTATGCAATGTGGTGGTACCTTTCAGGGTGGGTGTTGTACATGGAGTTTTTTCCACAAGGAAAACAGGCCTAACAGTCGTAGACAAAGGTGATGTTACCATTGGCTCATTCAGTCATTCAACCTCTGACGAACCCTCTAGAATGGCAAAGCAATTGGTGTGGGTAAATGAAGGAGCAGAAGAAATTAAGCCACAACCAGAAGACTTCTGTGACAATGAAGCCATCATAGAAGGTTGATAAAAGAAGCCCAGTGGTAATGCACTAATTGAGGCTGGACCTTTTTTGCTTGAATCCAGCCTGTATAACAGTTGACCTACCAGGTGAGGGTTTCAGAAATGTATCACTACACAGTCCCCTCTGGATGTCTTTAGGAATACTCCACCCACCCCACCCCCAACCATGATGATATCATCTGCATAGTTCGTGGGCCAACCGGAGATTAAGTTACACCATTGAGCGTCTTTGTTCTTTTGATTATACTAGTCCTCATGCCCACCCGCAGACTCGGGTGGAATACCTTCAGAGATAATAACATATGGTGTGCATTCTGGGAGAAGTTGCAAGCAATCTGCACACGTCATGCTTGCTGCAGGGATACACCTAGAGGTGGCTTTCACTCAAGGATAGTCCCCATTGCCCGGATTAGGTAGATTGTGGGTCTGGGTGAATATGGCGAAAGCTAGGAGCATTTTTTGGTTTGGGTGGGCAGAGTTTGTGTGCTGCTGACTTCAAGCTCTTGTGGCAGCGGGCCACTTGTGTGTGGGGAAAGGTCTGTAAAAGGCAAGGGGTGAGGCTGAAGTAGTAGATAAGAGATTATTTAATGGGAATGGCTTTGTATTGTAAGAATGTGCAATGTAGTCCTCAATGACTTAATCTGGCAGAGAATCTTGTGTCAAAAGTCAAACATAATGATCTACAGGTTAGCAAAAAAGGGTTTACAGACCTCTAGTAAAGAAGCCTTGATATCAATACTGATAATGTGGTTGTTACTAGGAAGGGGGCTTTAGGGTTTGTTTGTGTCTTCTTTTCTCCTACAAAGTCCTTAAGGGTTGTGCCAGTGTGTCTTTTCTTCTTCAAAGGCACATTGTTTGCACTAGTAATCGAGATATTAATAGAGGCTTCATGAATGATATAGGAATTTTGATCAACCCCAAAGGGTAGCTTGGTGAGTAATTAGCAATACCTACTTGTTGGGGTCAAGTTGGTTTGGAGAGAAGTCTGCCTCTGTGGTAGCAGGATACACTGTAGGGTCATGTGTTACCATTAACATTTGCACAACGTCTATGCAGCTTTCAATTTTCTCTCTAGAAATGTCACCCATCGCTGAAGTAAGGTATGAAGTGATTGGAGCAGTATGGTAAAGCCCCTTGCCTCCAGATTTCTGTCAGCCTAACCCCCCCTCCCTAGATTCCAAACATTGCGATGATTTAGCTGATTTTTTGGTCACTAAAATAAATACCATCTACGCTGACTTTGAGAAGCAGCCATTGGCAGTTTCCTCCCTCCCTAATCAACCTTCCCTCAGTGATACCGTTGTTTTTAACAACGCTGTTACTTTAGATCAATGGTCTCACCTGGATATTACTTCCTTTTGCAAAATCCTTAGTAGTATCAAGTCTGGTTCCCCATATGATTTATTTCCCCCGTCAGTCCTCCAAACTTAATCATGCAATTATTAAATAATAATAATAATAATACAGTATTTTATAGAGCGCGAACAGCTACCTCGCACGGAGGTGTCCAGGCGCTAAAGAACAGTTTTGACCACGAGGACTGGCGTAATAACGCCTAGCGCGGTTGGGTGGAAAGCCAGGTCTTTATCATCCGCTTAAAGCAGAGCTCGGAGGGGGCTTGCTGAATCGCTGGGGGCAGAGTGTTCCAGAGTGTCGCAGCATTAGCCGAGAAAGTACGTCCTCCCAGCCGAGCCCTTTTTACTCGTGGGACGGCAAGCTGAACGCGACAGTTGGAACGGAGAGAGCGGGTCTGGGTATATCTCGGGAGCCGAGTTTTCAGGTAGTTAGGACAGGTGCCAAACAGAGATCTAAAGGCCAACGTAAGTGCCTTGAATTTGATTCTGCTGGCTACTGGTAACCAGTGAAGTGACAGAAGATACGGAGAGACTGAATGCTTAAAAGGGATCCGCATTAGCAGTCTCGCAGCCGCATTTTGGACCAGTTGTAGTCTTTGAATTAGGTATTTTGGTAAGCCCAGATAAAGGCCGTTAGCGTAATCCAGCCTAGATGTCACTGTGGCGTGGATTACTGTTTTTCGGCAGCCCTCTGGTAGAAGTCGCAGAATCTTACGGAGATTCCTCAGCTTACTCAAACGGCAGCCAACTACTTACTGGATGTGCGGGGCAAAGGACAAACTGTCATCCCATCGCACTCCCAGATTTTTTGCCGTATGGCTAGGTGAGGGGGCTTGTCCCATCTCCGCTGGCCACCACAGCTCTGAGGGTGGAGGGAGGCCTTTACCAAAAACACCTCCCTATTGGAAGCCAGAGGTCCTGCAGCATGGAAACACGCCATGATTGTGCCTCTATTGAAGAAAGCAAACCTGGACCCGGAAGTACCATCTAATTTCCGTCCTATCTCCCTTCTCCCAATTTTTTCAAAAGTTTTGAAGAAGCACATTAATACCCAGCTTGCTAACTTCATTGAGACACACAATCTTCTCCACACTTCTCAGTCTGGCTTTCGCGCAGGTTTTTCTACTGAGTCCACATTACTGGGCGTCACTGATAATATCCGCCTTCAAGTGGATAGAGGTGAAACCGTAGCACTTATTCTCCTTGATTTAAGTGCCGTGTTTGATACCATTTCTCACCCTATCCTCTTGAATACCCTTCAATTATGCGGTATCACGGGTTCGGCCCTTAAGTAGACATCCAGTTTCTTAACGAACAGGACCTTTCAGGTCTTCTCTTCTACGTCCAAATCTGAAGTCCACTTGTCTCAATATGGAGTTCCTCAGGGCTCCATATTGAGCCCTCTGCTTTTTACCATTTATGTTAGTCCCTTAGCTGTTATTGCTGAGCAAGCTGGGCTCACGGCATATTCCTACGCCGATGACACCCCGCTTATTTATTCGCTCTCCACCAAATCTAATATTAACACCTCTTTGCTGAAATCCGGGTTAACAAACATCACAGACTGGATGCACACCAATTAATTAAAACTCAATGGTGGTAAAACCGAGCTTCTTCTTTTCGGCAAAAATAAAACCTTCTGGGGCCCTCAACATTGGCCTTCACAGATGGGACCCCCGCCGCTTCCTGTGCAAACAGCCCATAATCTTGGTTTCATGGTTGATGACCAACTCACCATGAGGCAACAAGCTGGTAAAGTAGCCTCTACTTGCTTTGGTATCTAGAGATGGCTGAAAAAAATCCTGTGGATGCTTCCATTGCCCACCCAAAGAACGGTAGTCCAAGCTCTTATAACATCTAGACTGGACAACGGAAACGTTCTGTATTTGGGGGTGGGTAAGGAAGTGTTGCACTGGTTACAGGTGGTACTAAACTCTGCCGCCAGATTGCTTTGCAATCTTCCAAATAGAATGTCTATCTCAGTCGCGTTACGCGACTTGCACTGGCTTAAGATTGAGAGCCGCATTAAATTTAAAGCTCTGTGTTATATGAATAGGATCAATGCTGGGGTAGCACCCCACTATCTACAGGCCTTAGTTCATCAATACTGTCCTTCACGCCTCCTTCGATCCTCTAATCAGCATAACTTCCAAATTCCAAGGATTCAGAGAATCAAAATGGGGGGCCGTTCGTTTTCACATTTGGCTCCAGCACTTTGGAATTCCATGCCTCTTTCCCTTCGCGTGGAACCACATTATCACATTTTTCGCAAAAATTTAAAAACCTGGCTTTTTAATCAATAGATTCTCCTTTTACATTGATTTTTTTCTTTTTTTCATTCTGCGTTCTTAGCGCCGGGAAACCTTTGGGTAGCTGTTGCGCTGTATAAATTTAATTATAAATAAATAAATAAACAGCGGAAGTCTTTTTCCTCCATTATGAAATGTGAAGGTAAGCCAAAAGAAAAGAGAGAAAAAGCCTACCTTAGCCTGGATTGCAACATAAAGCAGGAGGCTCAGAATGTATTAAAGCCAAGGGCCGAGAGGAGGGCACAGCCCAGCCCCGTCAGGCTGTAAATGGGCACAGATTGGTTTGGTCTTTGCAGGAGTCAAGCTCAGGCAAATTGTTCAAGCTTTATATTGCTTTAGCGCAAAAAGAACAATTGATGGACAGACTGCAGACCAATGTCATACATTCACCCCAGTGCAGAGATCTGGGCCTAAATACATCGTTTCTTTGCTCACCATTCCAGTTTGGACACAGCCATATGCAAATCAGTCTTGACCCTGCGCCCGATGGGGACAGTCCAGCCCAAACTTCCAGGCCAGGTCCTCCCTGGACCGGAAACAACTCATTTAGTTAACCTGTATAAACACCTAATGCAGTTTGTTATGCATACAATAACAACTGCCCCAGCAAGAGCTGTACACACTGGGAAGCAACAGTTAGCTGTGCCTGACATTAGTTCAGTTACTATGAATGCGTTTATGGGTAAAGTACCCCTTAAGCGGGAGGAAATTTCATTTTTTATAGCATAAAATACAAACCAGCTTGAAGCAGTGTTTGTGCATATGGGGCCCCAAGATAAATTTAGAATTCTCACAATGTGGATTTCACTTGTTATGGTTCCCCCAATTGAGGATTGTGCGTTATGGACTACTATCTTTGCTGCCATGAATACTATAAAACACAGCACCACATCAATTACTGTTTTGCCTGAAGTGCTAAAGTAAATTTAACACAAACAACAAGCAAATTCAAAATGAATAATTGCTAACTTTGCAACAGTATCATCAATTATTCAAGGTAATACTAAAGGGGAGGCAGTATCATTAACGATATGTGAACAGCTCACATATGTTCCTGTAGTGAATCATGTTCGTGAGCTACCAAAGATTATTTCAGAGATCTATGCTTCTATAGGTTGGGATCATTTGGAATCCTGACATGGTAAGCCACAACCTAAAACAAAATCAGTTTCAGATACTGCCAAGCAGACACCTGAGTCTTCTAAAAAATGCAGGGATAAAAGTAATAAAAAGAAAAACAGAAAACACAGTGTACACTGAAAAACTCTATAATTGGCGTAACCACCATGGTACACTTAAACAGCCTGATAGGTATTCTGATACATGTTCCTCTTGTTTCATTGGAGTCTCTTCAGACAGCCTGTCACAGAGAGTGAGACAAGGCAAACATTGATAGCCGCTCGCAGCCTTGGGACCATTTGTGGAACTTTGCTTTTAAATTCAAGAACGCTTTTAATTGCTGCCCTGCACCCTGCTTCCTGAAGAAACTAGGACCCAGGACACAAGCGGACGCTGCCGGGGCCGGGACTGCGAGACCCAGGTTGCTCAGCGCTTCTACAACCCAGCGCACCTGGTGTCTCTTCCCGCCCCCAGCCCTCCGCCCCTTGCTGCTTACTCGTTTATAAGGCTCGCGGCCCCCGCTACGCGGGTGCCGCTCGCAGCCTTGGGACCATTTGTGGAACTTTGCTTTTAAATTCAAGAACGCTTTTAATTGCTGCCCTGCACCCTGCTTCCTGAAGAAACTAGGACCCAGGACACAAGCGGACGCTGCCGGGGCCGGGACTGCGAGACCCAGGTTGCTCAGCGCTTCTACAACCCAGCGCACCTGGTGTCTCTTCCCGCCCCCAGCCCTCCTATTTAAGCTTAGAGGTGAGCGCGCACGCGGGACGCGCGCGGGACATAGCCCGGGGCTAAGCCCGGGCAAAGGGCGGGCCCTCTGAGGCCCTCCGAGGACCGAGAGGACTGGACTGGCCATACCCCCTCGTAAACTTTTCTTACTTTGAAATTGTTTTTATTGTGATCCCTTTTTGTACTGGATTTTATTGCTTGGCTATTGGTATTACTGAGTTGATTAGTTTTTTTCTTGTTTGATATTACTTATAGGGTTGTTAATTAAGCTACGCCCTTTTATCATCAATTATAGTACCCTGTGTTAGTTATTGCTGGTGCTATATAATGTCTACAAGGAAAACGAGAAGCCAGGCGGTAGCGGGGATAAAAAATACAAAAAACAAAAAACTTACTAGTACTCTGGATAGTTTTATCCTTCGTACAAACACCCTAATTGATGAGGGTATTATATTGATGGAACGGAGGGTTTCTCAAGATCTGCTCCAGGCTAAAAGGTCATCACTGGGTAATATAGCCATGGCTCGTACTCCGAATAAACAAACGCGTTTATCGGACACGTCCCATTTACCAACTACTCTTATGACCCCTGTATTGTCCACGGTATCTCCATTACCAGTACCCACAATTGAGTCTGTAACTCTTATAACACCTATGGCTACTACAGCTATTATACACTCAGACCCCCTGGAGTTAGAGGGGCCCTCTATTGTGGGGAAAACACCCTCTCCAATACCATCTGCTACAGAAGGGCTTGGTGTTGTTGTAGTTAGTCAAAATATCTCAGCTAGTATGGGGTATACGGTTGGTGGGGGAAATGGTTTACAGGAGGGAGAATTAAGTGCGGATGCCCCAGTAACCTCTGTTAGGCAATCTCGTGCTTCACACCCCTTACCCTTAGAGTTACCAGATGTATCTGTTTCCGATACAAGTCTGGCTAGCATTCTTGATAATGGTAGTCCTGATGAGTCTGGAGAGAGTGAAGAGGATGTGGATGCGCCCTTTTTTGATACCCTAGCAACCCTTATTAGGTCCTTGCTTTCGCCCTTGGAAGCTAGACTCCAGGGTATAGAAAACCAATTGGGAATTATATCAAATGATTTAAACTGTAAGGGGGTTAAAGTAAATCAAGAAACTGAGAAGAATACCCCCGGTACAACGGGAAGCCCACACCCATTAGTTAAGATCCCTCCAATAGTACCCACTCAGCAAACTAAGACTTGTCCAACCGTTACTATGGTGCAGAAGGTTGGTAAAGTGACTACTAATCAAGTTATTGTAGATGATAATAAACAAACAGGAACTGCCAGCGCAACTGCGCCTGGTATTATTCAGCGCCAACCCGTTGCGAAGACTCCTCGGGTACGGCGGAATATTAATCTACCATCTGACGCCTGCCCATTCGTGGTAGTCTTAACAGGTGTCCCTGAGCTCACTACAGATATCCCCGAAACATTCTGGGGGCTTAAAAATAAAGTTTGTCATTGGTTGGACAGAAACCTCCCATCCCCACCCAATATGAATAAGAATATTCTGATGGTAGAGAGAACACCGTGGGTGGGAGAGAAAAAGAAACATCTTAAAGGAGATTGTGTGGTAATTACATTTGAAGACCCCTGTATTGTTGAGTTTATTTGCTCTGGGCCTAGCCGCATTAATGACTCCGAGATTCAAATTAAACCTTTGTCATACTTTTATATGCCCACGGGGAACCATGATAATAGATGGAGCTGGCTAAGACCCACCCCGCATATACAAGGTTGGAGGAGATTTGAAACCCAGGGAAATCATCGTTTCGACAATTGGGGAAATGTTGGAAAAGGAGATTGGCAAGAAGTGCGTAGAGGTAGAGGTAGAACCTACCATGGTGGTAATAGGCCTAAGGAGGGATGGCTGGGCCCACAGTTGGACTATCCTATTCAATGTTATAATCGTTTCAATGGTCTGGAGGAAGTCGATTGACTTACAAAGCAGCCTATTGATCGATTAAGTAGTAGGATGGTGCAGGCTTTACCTGGAGATGAAGTTAATATACCGGTAGATAGAGTGGTTATGGTAGGCTCCACCGGTGTTGGTACAGATTCTGTTGCATCAACAGCTATAGTCGGTAGCTGTATGCAAGATATAGTACCCGCAGGTCAATTGGATCCCAAGCCCCCGGGTCCCCTCATTAATATTTTATCATGGAACATTGCAGGTCTAAAGAAAAACTTAGTAAATCCTGATTGGAACAATTTTATTAACACCTTTGATATCTGTATGTTTCAAGAAACGTGGTGCCTATCCCCCGAATATATGAATGGTTACTCTACATTCTATGTTCCAGCTGTCTCACTGGGAAGAGGCCGCCCTTCGGGTGGGTTACAGATTTGGGTGAAAATATCTCTGAATTGCCGTGTTATTTTTAATAAACCCATTTCTAACGACATCTTGCACATCACTCTAAAGAATAGTATAGGGGGCTATACATATGAAATCTTTTGTATTTATACTAGAGGTCTTCGGGGAGGGCTTATTTCCCCGATACTGGAATTATTGGATGTGGAGTTGTCAAAACTCCCGACCAGTGCTAAAATACTGGTCGGGGGGGATTTCAACTGCACATTCGAACCCCTAGATGTGGAAGAGGTACTGGGTCCGAACGTTGGGGAAGGTAGACAAGGTATACCCTTGCTAAATCTTAACCCAATTAAGAAATGGTCATCAAGAGTTATCCAGCTGAATGCCCTGGTGCTAGATCATAATCTCTGGGCCTTAAATGGTCGTACAAAATCAGATAGCGCAGGTGCTATGACCTTTAATAGGGTGGGATGCCCCTCACGCATCGACTACATCCTTTTAGATGCGCATTCATGGCCCGACGTAATAGACATGGTGGTCAGGGAGTCTTCCTATAGTGACCACAACCCCCTATGTATGCAGCTCAGGTGGGTACGTGGCCGTGAACCTAGCCGGGTAACAGAGATGCTAACCAAAGAAATTTTCCCTGTAAATAATAACAGAAGGTTAAAATGGAATGTAGTCAAATATGATGAGGGGAAGCTTCAAAATATCACGGATTTAGCATCCAAAGAGATTAGTAGTTTGACTGCTTCGCCCCACTTTGAAGTTAATGTAGTTGGTCCCAGTTTATCGGTATCCTACAGTAACTTAATAAGTAAAATAGGAGCCCATTTTTGTAAAAAGCAACCAGCAAAATCAGGTCTTATTGGTTTTAAAACCACAAGTAACCCATGGTATACAAGTAATTGTAGAATTAAGAGGAAAGCAATAACTAAAGCAATACGAAGCAAGGATTCTGTGTCCGTTAGGGCTGCCAGGAAAGATTATACAAGAAGTATAAATTCGGCAAAACGAGCCTGGGAGGAAGAGCACTGGCAACAGCTCAAGGAAGCAGCATGTGGGAAAAATGCTGTAATTTTCTGGAAATTAATTAATATCTTAGATAGCAAGGGAGCAGGATTGATTTTAAATCATATAACGGAGCAGGAATGGTACTCCCATTTTTTAAAGTTGTACTGTGATGATAACGTGGATAGCTTGCTACCACAACCAGCTAATACCCCTGGAAATATGCTCTGTGAAACTTTGATCCACAATTTAGATCCATTTTCGCAGAGAGAAGTATTAGATGCTATCTCTAAATTACTGCCCGGGAAGGCCCCTGGCCAAGATGGTCTCCCAGGGGATTTGTTAAAACATGATCCATATGTATGGTCCAAATATATTGTGTGTCTGATGAACTCGATCCAGGCTGGTCACCCTGTTCCAGACTCCTGGAAAGGCGCTGAGGTGATAACTATTTTTAAAAAGGGCGAAAGGGATGACCCCTCCAATTATAGACCAATAAGTCTGATAGACACCATTCAGAAGGTGGTAGGAAGGGTGATCATAAATCGCACAGAATCTTGGCTCATGGATAATGACATCTTGTCCCATTTTCAGGCCGGGTTCAGAAGCAATATAGGTGCAATAGATCAGGTCTTCAGATTTTGTGCAGTCTGTTGGAAGTCAGTGCTAATTATGAAGGGTAGTCTATACTTGGCCTTTATAGACTTGAAGACAGCATTTGACGTCATCCCACGGACTAAACTCTGGTCGGTCTTATCCGATATGGGATTTCCTAGTTACCTTTTACAATTTATTGTTAAACTTCATGAAGGAAATTATGCCAGGATCCGCTGGGGATCTCAGGGCCAATTGACTGAGAAGATTCCGGTAAATAGGGGAGTGAGACAGGGGTGTGTGATGGCCCCAACCTTGTTCTCCCTCTTCATTAATGGGGTGGTAGACCATTTGAGGGAGGACCAGGCTGATGCCCCCACCCTTGCGGGTGAGAAAACACCTACTCTCCTCTTTGCCGATGATACTCTTCTCATGTCTAAATCCCCTATGGGTCTGCAGAAACTGCTTGATCGGTTTTGCAGTTTTTGTAAAGAAAGAGGGTTGACAATAAATACCTCTAAAACAAAGTTGATGGTGTTAACATCGAAAAAGCAACATAGGAAGGTTAACCTCTTGTTGAATGGCACCGCGCTGGAGGTGGTACAAGAATTTGACTACCTAGGAGTAAGACTTTGTAACAATCTGAGTTGGTCCGCCCATATTACTAAAATGGTTTTAAACCTTAAAAGGGTGGCAGGAGTGATTCTTAAAAACCAGCGACGTTCTATTAGTAGACCCATAGCCCCTACCCTGGCAGTGTATGAAGGGAAAGCACTGGCGGCGGCAGTTTATGGTTCAGAACTTTGGGGTGCGGAAAATACAAAAGTTTTATTAGTGGCGGAAAATAAGTTTATTAGAGATATGGTTTCGCTACCTTTATCGTCCCCCTTGAAACCTTTATTTTTAGACCTGGGCAAAAAATCAATAGTAGATCTGGTGCAAATTCGCCCCTTGTTATTCTGGGTTCGTCTCAGAAGGACCCCAGAACTCTCTAATTATGCCAAGGTTTTGGATGAGCTTATTGGCCTGAATGTAGCCAACAAAATTAAATGGTTGAATAACCTAAAGAGGCTCGTGAAATCCATAGGTCTGGAGGAGAGCTGGTCTTCTCAAATACCACCCCCAAAAACAATTGTAAAAAAACTATATTGGGATTGGGTTGTTGCAAAAGATCTTAGGAACCAAAATTGGGGTAAATTAACCAGCAACTTTCTTGACCATAAGCCCCTTGGAAAATTGGAGCCCTTTTTGGACTTTATCCAGGTCCCTCGAGATAGAACACTGTTTCTGGAATTCAGATACGGTATTTTACCTCTCAACACATTCAAAGAAGGTTGGAAGGGATATAGTGGAACAGGGGTTAAATGTCCAGGTTGTCCCTGTCCGAAAGAATCCTTAGGACACTTCCTTTTTGCTTGTGTAGCCTACAAAAAACCAAGAGATAGGTGGTTGAAACCGGTTTGTAGGAATTTAGGGGTGAGGGAACATAGATTGGCCATGCGTATTTTACAAACAAATGTCATTTCAATGAATATGATTTGTGGGGTGGCTAAATATGTGGCGAATGCTTGGTTCATCAGGTCGAAATTTTTGCCCACTGTCTGAATTATTTTTATGTTAAAATTGTTTATTGCTGGAATATTTTATTTTTGTGTATAGCTTATTTTTGTTATTGTGTGTTGTACTTTTATGAAACTTGTTTCGAATAAAGTATTTTTCATCAGAATCAATTATTCAAGGTAATACTAAAGGGGAGGCAGTATCATTAACGATATGTGAACAGCTCACATATGTTCCTGTAGTGAATCATGTTCGTGAGCTACCAAAGATTATTTCAGAGATCTATGCTTCTATAGGTTGGGATCATTTGGAATCCTGACATGGTAAGCCACAACCTAAAACAAAATCAGTTTCAGATACTGCCAAGCAGACACCTGAGTCTTCTAAAAAATGCAGGGATAAAAGTAATAAAAAGAAAAACAGAAAACACAGTGTACACTGAAAAACTCTATAATTGGCGTAACCACCATGGTACACTTAAACAGCCTGATAGGTATTCTGATACATGTTCCTCTTGTTTCATTGGAGTCTCTTCAGACAGCCTGTCACAGAGAGTGAGACAAGGCAAACATTGATAGAAAGAATATGTGAAACTGAAAAAGGACCTTACAATGCTAATCTGATGTCATCATAAAAAAAAGGAAAAGAAACTTCCACAACAAAAACCATACTTCAAAAAGAAGGAAGTGGCAGAAATTTCCACAAAATATGCCAAAAATAAGCAGGGCGCTGTTCCTGAACAAGATGTGGGTGAAAACACTGCTCAATAGTGCAGCAGAGATAACAATAATTCACCAGACTCTACAAGAGTATCTGGTGATGGGACCTACTAAATACTATATTCAAGTTGAAACTCCAGATCAGTGGCTGTGCCCTCCTGATAAACTTTATGATTTGGACATACAAATTGAGGGTAATATACTGTGTACTATTAAAATAATATTCTAGCAGATTTTTTCTAATGCTCATGACTAAGTTTGGCTGTGAGCTCCACTCCGCTCCCGAAGTTTGCAGAGTTTTCCGCACTCCACATTACGCGGAGCTCACAGAGTTCTGAAAAACTCCCCACCGTGTAGCATCTGTTAACTTCAAGTGGACTCCTGGTGAGATTTTTCTTCATTCGTCATCGGCAACATCAAGTTGGCGAGTGTGGAAAATCAACCTCCTGGCGAGATTTGCCAGCGTGGGTGGTCAGATTTCTCATTGCGAGTGGTCGCGAATGCTCGCGACTGCTCGTGTTGAGAAACCGTCCGTACGCCTTGAGAAAGCTGCTGTTCGAGTAAAAATCTACTCGAGCGGCAGAAAGAAAGAAGCGCCTACTTGCGCTGTGCATGGTGCTGTTCACGATGACTGTACACTGCCGACAAGTACCTTGCACTGAAAATCATTGCAAACAGCATTTATCAAATGCACTATGCTGCTCGTGGAGCTCTGCGTAGCGCAGCAGAGATTTTTTGCACTCTGTCCAGGCTTACTTATGACATTCTCTTGACTTAGGTGGATTGGCCGTCTGAGTTTGTTAGAAAAGTCCCACAAGGGGAGGTCAAAATATTACCATTAGGGATGGGCAGTAAACTCCACTCTACTAGCAGAGTTTGCAGAGTTTGCAGAGTTTGCCCACTTTGACATAAACTCTGCCAACCCACATGTGGCAGAGTTACCGGCCACCCACCCCTACTTCTGCCACACACAGCCACTGCCCTTTGCGCTAAAACACCAACGTGAAACACTCTCATCTCTACCACTCATACACTGCTCTACCACATTAAGTGGAATCTGCATGTCAAGCCTCAGTCTATCAATATATCAGAGAAAGAAAAGAAAGACTAAAACAACATTTGTTTCAAACTGCAATTAAACTGGGCAAAGCATACTGTACACATATGAAGGGAAGCTTCCCCATTAGTATTGTTATTCAATCAAACGGCAACTATGCAACTTGCTTACAAGTGTAATTTATTTTAAATTAATGCTACAGCTGCACAACATCTTGAACACTAGTTCCTACACCAAATGCAGTTCTTTGGAACTATGTAGATGGTGGCTACATGATGCGTACTGTAAGGCATGCATATTCAGGCTTTCAGGCTACAGTTTATGCTTGTGTTGTGGGAGATTAATCTAAGTAGACGACTGTTGGAGTTGTCCATTGCTTTTGAGAGTCTCACACAGAGCACATAGATAACAAATTGTGCTGTTTACAATTTATTTATGTTTCAAACTTCAGATGAAATATTTATTTGCTTCTCTTAGAGCCCACTTTACATGTCTGCCTGCTTTTCAGTAGGCATGAGTTCCAAATTACCATATGTTGGACACAGATTTCCCTAAATGGCATCCATCTGCAGTGGAAGTGCATTCTGTGTACTGCCTTTGTTCAGACATCACTTATTATATGACCATGAGCATTGAATGTTGGCATTTATAGCTGCAATGATCAATAGCTGATTTAAAGTATTGGTGGACAGAACTTGGCAGAAACGTGCAGAGATTTTATCTGATTTCACGGAATTCCATAGAGTACAACTCTGTGAGTTCCAATCACCCCTAATTACCATCCTTTTTTGTTCTTGTTCCCAAGGAAGTTAAAGAAGCGTATGCCAGAGAATGGGCTCTTTGCACAAGCACCTGCATTGTATCGAAATCAAACAGACTGGGAAACTGACTCGCTGTATCATATTATACACATAAGGTCCAGCTCGTAAGTGGAACAACATTACCCTAGATGCCCTGTTAGGCAAATTCTATCACAATTAGAACATCAAGGCCTGATTGATACCCTCCTCCTCCTATGAATACCCCTTTATTTCCTGTAGCCAAACCAGATCATTTCTAATGGTATAGTTTCAGAATATAGACATTTATACAGTTATACACGCACCTTTGCTACACAAAACTCGCACAGCACAGCTTTAACCACTTGGCTGCTAAGGGGTTTTCCCCTCCTGTGCTGCATATTTATGAATCCCATTATACATGACGAGTTGACCTTGTCATGAGCACAGATTCAGTGTGCCTCATGACGAGTTCACCTTGTCATTAGCATAAACAACATTGTTCATAAAAAATATGAAACTACATTGGACATTTCCATTGGCACTTTCTGTGAAAATATAGCACCTGAAAGCAGAGATTTGACAGCATTTACTGCTTTATGGACCCAGAGAAGATTTCATAGGCTCCCCACATGAGGCATAAGAAGAATCCAGGTATGTTTGATGCCCGATTAACGCCAAGAAAATGACTCATAAGCGTTGTCATACAGTGATGACATATACCTCAGAGATGATGAGTTGAACACCCACTTGGCAGGAGTCAATCACGTAATTTTGGGATTCCCTGAACATAGCTATAAATACATTTTTTTAAATCTGAAATTGCTTTCTTTAGAGGCCTATTTTTAGGAAATGAAGTATTAAACAAAGGCGGAAGCCTTTTCTCTTAAAGCCAAGAAATACATTAAAGAAGCTACAATCACTTTTAGGATTTCTAAACTTTGGTAGAATGCATGTACCAGATTATGCCTAACAGGTGAAATCCTAGTACGATTTAATTCACCTTGATGTTTCAGACAAATTTTGGACCACAGAACATGCTGATATTCTCAGAACATTGCAATCAGACATGCTTGCATCCAAACACTTACCCACTGATGGTAACACAACTAATTTGGTGCTCTGCATGATTGTGGGTTCAAGTGGCTACACATATGTCATCTTTAAAGAAGGTGAAACAGTACTGATTGCATATACATTGTAATTATATTCCAATGAAGAAATGCGCCTTGAATGGACAGAAAAAATTGTAACTGCAGTCAAAAATGACCATTGGCTAAGAGGAAATACATAATTGTGGTTCCTCCCATTTCAGCCATAGAGGCTGTTACAAATATGAGCATTCCTATGCCCAAAGCCTTTCATCCATGATGAATCCAGTGGGCAACTTCCTTGACAGCCAATGTTGTAGATTATGTATTTGACCCTACTTTGACCCTTCTCTAAGAACACAGGTATTTCTCCAGTATGAACAAGAAAACCCCATGCCAAATGAAATTTTGCCTCTTGATCTGTATGATTTCATAAAATATACTGATGGTTTAGCCCAGCCCGTAGGTAGTACCGAGCAGAATTACTCAGTAGCATGTGCTGCAGTGATGGGTATCTTGAAATATGATGAATTTCAAGGCACAGATACAGAATCTTTTGGGTGACTGTACCGCTCAGCTGGCTGAATTGAAAGCTTTGGTTCTGGTACTGTAGAATACAAATCACAAATTCCTGACATTTATAGCATGTGATTCCTATTACTGGGTCCAGTTCTATAATGACAATTTACACTATTGGCACTTGACAGCAAAGAAAACACTATCAAGCATACGTTGCTTTGGGGAAAAGTGGCAGCTCTTAAAGATGATCCGACTCAGGCTCATATTATTCATACATTGGCCCATCAACATGTTGGTGTACACACTGGAGTGCTTTCATTGGCTGGAGAAGCTGCAAAATCAGCGGTTCAGACAGTTGCAGATCATGGTCTCTATTACACAAAAGATCAGGGACTCCGCGCAAAACTTTAAAGCCTGTGTGACAGCTGTTTCTTCATCGATGGTTCAAAATTACCTCAAACTAAATGGGGAAAAGACGGAAGTCTTGATTTTTGGGGACAACTCTGACATCTGGTTGAGCGAGTGGTGGCCCCATTCCCTGGGTACCGGTCCTACTCCTGTATCCCATGGGAAAAATCTTGGAGTGGTGATTGATGACTGTCTTTCTATATCTCGTCAGGTCTCTAGAACAGTCACCACTTGTTTTGGACTTATTCGAGTCATAAGAAAAAATTCCCAGTTTTTGTCACTTGAAGCTCGTAAAAAGGTGTTCGTGGCCTTAATATTGGCCAGGCTTGACTACTGTAATGCTCTTTATCTGGGAATTAACAAGGGTCAGCTGCGCCGCCTTCAGCTGGTACAAAATGCCGTGGCTAGGCTGGTGCTGAATCTCCCCAAATGTCACTCAGCCTCATCTGCTTTCGGTTTGCTGCACTGGCTCCCGGTGGACCGTGGAGTCTTGTTTAAGATCCTATGCCTCACCCACAATGCATACTATGGACAGGGCCCAGTGGACATAGAGAATACCCTTCATAGGTACGCTCCTTCTAGGAACCTCAGATCAGCTAATAAAAATCTGCTTGTGGTTCCCAGATACAAAAAGATGAGATGGGGTGGAAGAGCATTCTCACAGGCTGCTGCCAAGGCATGGAACTCTCTCCCTGCTTCCTTTTCAGGTCAACAAGCTCACTCAATCTTCCGTAGGACCCTCAAGACCTGGTTGTTTCCGGCGAGATGGGTTTGAGTACGTAATGCTGGTTATGCCTGTAGGTGTGTCTGTTCACAGCACCTTGATGCCCTTGGGGTTATTCCCTGCTATACAAATTCCCATTCATTCATTTTCTATTACCTGAATAGAGGAAACGTCATAAAACACCCAGATTCCCACCCCATAGGTAGCTATACTTAAATAATTAGCTTGATCAATTTTTAACAGGGTTCCTGGGGGCCTTTTACCCATTTTCTTTGCAAATATCATCAAAGCCGCAATTGATCGCTTAAAAAGGAGGGTCCTATTCTTAATCGCAGATCTCCAAGATCCTATGTCCTCTAACAGGATGCCTAGATAAGAAAACATTTTAGTAGGTTCAATTGTACCATTTTCTACTATTAGGCTACACTGTTTATTCCTTCTCTTGCCACAGGACATTACAAAGGTCTTCTTGACATAAAGCTTGAAAACCCCTGTTATCCATGAAGTCAATGTAGGTGGTGAGGGCCCTTTGTAAACCAAGTTGGGTTCTTGACATCCGCGTAGAGAAGGGAGTGAATCTGTTTGTTCTTAACTTTTGGAGAATCTCTCGCCCTGGCCACCAGTTCCTCTTCCAAGGCATGTATAATGAGAAGAGGAACGGGGCTAGTACACAACCTTGTCTGACACCCCTCTACACGCGGAACTACTTGGTACATTCTCCCTTTAGGCCATACCTCACCCTGGCTTTGGCTCCTGCGTATAATTGCCTCAAGAATAGCACCAGGGAGGACTCGACCTTAAGGCCCTCCAAAATTTGCCATAACCTGTTATGGACAACACAATCAAAAGCTGTGATCTTTAATTTCCTTCTTTAGTTTGTTCCTGGCACAATTATATGCCTTCCTATACCCCCTGATTTCCTCATAATCCCTGTCTATTTTATTTAAAGCAGCCTTAAGTGCAGAATAAGCCTTGGTACATGTTGTATCAAACCAAATATTCTTATTATTGGGTGACGCCTTCTGGGACGGCTCAGCGTTTCATGTATCACCAATACAATCTGCGAATACGCCGTCCTTATTTGCGATCCTTTCGCGCAGGCACTCTAAAATGTGATCTCTAGCCTTGGATATATTCTTTAGATTCAGGGCCTCGGGATCTTTTCCACCCCATCTCAATGAGTATCCATTTTGATGACCCTCTACGCTATCTTGTGTCCATGCCAAGCTTTCAACCACTGAAACGGTGCTTTTAATAGGAAGAGTATCCTTAATGCTCAGTGGGAGGCGATCGCTCAACCCATTTGGGGTGAATAATACATTCATTGATCCAGGTTGCGTACCGATTTGGAATTATGATGAAATCTATCGTAGAACTAAGGCCTCTGCCAATAAACGTGGGACCAAACTCTACTGTTGGGGAACAAAGCTTATTGGCAAAACCAAGGTCATGAGCGGCCATAACCTCATTATAACTTTCACCCCTTTCGGAGTGAACAAAATGGGGTGTATAGGTGTTATAATCTACATCATTGTCCCATAGCCCACAATGCACCTGGGAACAAAGTCCAGTATTGAATTCCCCTCCCTAGATTGCAATTAAGTCCTTCCCTGTAGGTGCAGATAATTTACTCATGTCGTCGTTAAGATTTTTTAGAAAGCTAGTAGAGTTGACTTTGTCTATAATGTTGTAGAAATTAATTACCACTACCACGATTTGTTTAGAAAAATGAATATTAACAATTTGGTCATAGGTAGATGAGTTTAAAAACTTTTATCTTCATGACCCTTAGCATGTTTGAAATATAGACGCAAATCCCCCTTTATTCCTTCCATGAGCTGATCCCAGTGCTGGTATATGGAAAGTCTTCAATCCATCTATATGTAGTTTGGTCAACAGCCACGTTTCCTGAAGGCAAATAATATCGAAGTTCCTTATAAATTCAACCCATACCTGGTTGCTAACCTTAGATAGGAGCCCAGAAATATTCCAGAAAATTACTCTCACCATCCCTTGAACTAATTCTGTTAGGGATTTTGGGCCAGATGTAGGTCACCAAATAGTGGTTGTTAACGGCCGATTTTGGCCGTTACCGACCGGTATTTGGTGATTGAGATGTAGGGGGCCTATATTTTACAGAATCGGTAAATTTACCGATTCTGTAAAATATCTAATCAGTAAATTTACCAATTCGGTAAATCTATATGTAGGTGGCACTGGAAACAGTGCCACAGGCCCCTAAGAATTCGTTATTTACCATGTAATACTATTGCATGGTAAATAACGAATTCCTGTATACATGCACATCTGTGCATGTACACCTGTGCCATGTGACACACATACATGCCCTAAGGGCATGTATGTGCATTGTGGGCTATGCCCTGAGGGCATGTATGTGTATCACATGGCACACAAGCCTGAATCAGGGGTGCAACAGGGTGTCAAAGTGACACCCTGTCCCCCTTGTAAATTCGGTAATTTTACCGAATCGGTATTTACCGATTCGGTAATTGACATTGTTTCCTATGGGCCTCAAGGCCCATAGGAATCAATGGCACTTACCGAATCGGCAAATACCGATTCGGTAATTACCGAAAGTTACAGATTCGGTAACAAAAACGGTAAAAATACCTACATAGCATTTACCGATTTGTAAATACCGAATCAGTAAAATTCGGTATTTACGAATCGGTAAATGCCATTTACCTACATCGGGCCCTTTAATGCCTTTTCCCTCTCTGCCTGTCTTAAGCTCGTCCTTAGCTGTGTATCTATCTATAACAGGGGAACCTTTGACGGTTACATCCATAGGTGCAACAATGGGTAATGCATCTCTTCACATTAAAAACTTAATTCTCGGTTGCAGCTAGGGAGGGTAGTTCCATTCTATGTAAGTCCTTGCAGACATCATGATTTACATAGTTACAAAGTGTTGGGGACAGAGCCACAATTTCCCTCCCCCACATGTATCGGTGTAAACATTAACAGCTAATTTTTTCCAACGATACCAAAGAATTTCCCATCCCACAAATTATGGAAGCCCCGTCAGCTACAGTAACTTGATGTACATCACTATCCTGGAGTCAGTCAACCTCCTCAAGGGAGTTTAGAGGCCCATACCTATGTGTTACTTCTAAATTGTAGCTCCAATTGTTATTCATTTGGGACCAGTGTTTCTCGGCAACATTTACGGCCGATATAAATACCCCAGGGGAAAAACTTTTATGCCCTCAGACGTAGATTCATTTACACCTGATCGAGTTAATATTTCTTGAACTAATGCAGGTGATCCTAGGGATAAAACAACCCAATCTCCTTTGAGGGTTGTTCTATGGGGGCCCACCCACGCGTCTCACCATTTTAAATGCTGCAAACATCTCCCTTGTCAACCCTGTTTTAACACCTAAGCAATGAATTGTTCTATTCCTCAGGGTGAACCAAGATTCATTATTGCCCCCAAGCGACGAGGGAACGTTTGTCAGAACTATAGTATAAGGAACTGCGGCTGATGGAAGATTCAAACTGGTGAAATTGGATGAACGTTCTTGGGCATGAGCCACGTAGTTTCTTAACTTAGCACCATTATCAGGTGGAAGTAACCCGCCCTTGTTCATGTCGCTAGCCGCCTTTTCTCTCCCATTCATCTGGATGCCCTTGTAGGAAGCTGTAGTAGGGGCTGTTGGTGTCATTGACATGGGATCTTGAAACGAGCTGCCTCGCTCACATACTCATAAAGTGCACAACTAGGACATTGGACTATGGCCACACAGATCTGCTCTTTTGATGCTTTATACTCATTTCTTAGATGTGCTAAGAAATCTTAAAATTCACGACTGTTAAATGGTGGGCCATTGTCAGATTTCAACAAAGCTGGAACACCCCATGTCACAAAGATGCATCTAGTCTCTGAATGAATCAGTCTTGAGTGGTAGATGAGACATCCTCAATTAAGGGAAATCGTGCTTTGAGAGTTCTGATATAATTAAGGTGTGTTGATTAAGTAGAAAGGCATTTGCACAGATGACAGATCTTTAACTCCTTCTCAATCCACTAATCAAGATACGGAAACCACACTCTGTCTAGGAGAAGTTGTTTTGTGGCAATGATTCCATGATGCACTTCGTGGACCACTTCAATAATCTTCTGTCTCAGACTCTCTGGAATCAGGATTCACAACCCGTACAATTCAACTCCTCACTTAGTTATGGACAGTTCATCTTTGACATTTGTGTATTTTTGATGTTCACCCTCACTGGTGAGAGAGCGAAAGTGTTGGTTCCATGACTGATATGTGATTATATCTTTCAACTTCAGCATGTTACTATCATGGCTCATGGCAGTGATAGTTTAAGCTGAAAAAAATGGCAGCTGTTGCGTTTGACTTTACGGATAAATTGATATAGGCTTCAGACGTCTTGGATGGAGTGCCACGACCTTGTTTAGGCACTCTGGAAAACTAGTCAGCAGGGTTCTGATCCTACCCTGGACAATGCACAATGTTATAATTGTACTCTTGTAGTTAATGTGAAAAGGTATCTTGCCATTGGATTAGCAAATATAGTTAGTAAAGCCTGCTGATCAGTTACCAGCATAAAAGGTTTTCGGTACAGGAATACATGGAAATGTTCACAAGCCCCTACCACAGCTAAAGTTTCTTTTTCAGGTTATCAATAAGCACGTTCTGTTTGGGACAAACACCTACTTAAATTTGCTACAATATGCCTTTGAGCATTTAGATGTCCGCGGTGATGTGCAAGGATGGCACCAAACCCAACTGGGCTAGATTTGACAACCACCTCTGTATGTAGCTTTTGATTGAAATATGCCATTCCAGTGGCATTCTCAAGGACTTGCTTAATTTCTTAAAATTATGTCACATTCATGTGACCAATACAAGAAAACATTGTTTTTGTCAACTCTCTAAATAGGGTACTTACAAAGTCTTGTATATATCTGGAACAGTAGCTAGCCATGCCAAGAAATTAACGCACCATAGGAATATCTTGTGGGGATCCAACATTTGACAGCGCTTGTAGTTTGGCAAGATCAACTGTCATACCCTCACTGGAAAAGATATGGACAACAAATTTTAACTGTGTCTTATGGATCTCACATTTATCTGCATTCTCAAGTAAACAACATACTTGAGTAAGAGCGTTATCATGCTCTTTTTGTGTATCTCCAAAAAACAATATGTCATTGCTATAATTAAACACATTCATGGCAGGCAGTACGCGATACGTCAAATGACATATTGAAAACGTTCTGCAGCTGATGCCACAAAATGTAGTCTTTTGTATTTAAACAGACTAACTTGCGTAGAAAATGTTGCAATGGGCCTGCAATGTTTTCCAAGTACCAATGGATGATAACATTTATTCCAATCAAGGGAAAAGAAGACTTTTTCACCATTTAATTGAGTTATCGGGAAACGTGCATTACAAAGCAGGCATTACATTGTATTGCCTTTATAACGCATGCCATTACACAGCATGTAGGTAAGTAATGGAAGTAAGGGAGGTAAGTATTTATTTTTGATTAGAGCTTATAAATGGTTATTATCAATTCAAATTTGAAAAAGTTATGTCATTTTCCCCCCACAGCCATCCAGCACTTTCCCTGAGCCAAGCACCTGCTGGAGTAGGAATAGCATTTTTGCCCCCACCACCATCCAACACCTTCCCTGAGGCAAGCACCTGTTCGAGTAGGAATAGTAATCTTGCCCCCACCACCATCCAACACAAAAAAACAAATAATTTAAGAAAAAAACAAAGAAAAAATATTATCCATTGTAATGGTATGCATAGTATTAGTATGCATTGTAATGGAATTCATTGTAATGGTAGTTTTTATGTGTCTCAATGAACATGCATTGTAATGGTATGCATTGTGAAAACATGCAATGTAATGGTAGTTGCATTGTAAAAACCGCAATGTAAAAGTGTGTGTTGTAATGGTATGCGTTGTACCATCATATATTCGTGTTATCATGTCAACGTGTGGACTTGGATGTCACTCTAGTTCAATTGCCTTGTTTGCCTGACATATGCCTATGCATATGCATATAGCTCCTTCACTGTCCTTTTTGGGCACTACCACCATGGGATGAACCCACAGTTTGGGGCCAGTAGATGGGTCAATGATTGCATGCTTAAGTAATGATTTAAGTTCTTTCTTTAACAGCATTTTGTAAATGGAAAGCAATTTGTCTATCTGAGCAACAAGATGGACATCCTAACTAATATGCAGCTTTGCTTTCATAGTTTTAAGATTTCCTAAACCATGGCACAATGAAGGGAATAGATTTACTATTTGATGGTGAACATTCATGTTGAGGTTTATAGAAATCAATCCATATCAGCAGCTGTGCTGAAACAGACAGACACTTCACTTTGTCTGTGCAAGTAACATTGGTGGGTGGTGGGGCCACGTGAGGGGGGATTTTGAGGGACGATGCAGTGGGAAAATTAATTATTTTTTAATTATTATTTTTTTATTTTCCCTCTACATCATCCTTTGAAATCCACCCCACCCTGCCCAACCGCCCCAGCGCTGTTACCTGCAGGGACCTCAGCTGATGGATGGGTACTTGCACCTTTATTTTCTTGTGTTTCATCTTTGCAACAAATGAGCCTTGACATTTTCAGTGCATCAAGGCAGCCCATGTATACACTTTGGTTTTTTTATAGCATAAGTTTTAGTAATAGACACAATTCATTATATTTCTCCTTAGGCATAATGTTTATTGAAGCACCACTGTCTATTATGAAAAGTATCGACCAACCATTTGTTTTCAATTACATTTTTGGCCAATATTTGAATGACTTTGGTGTGTTAACATATAGACTTTTCTTCTTTGACTGACATTTTTCTTCACATGCGGCCACTCCAACATGCGCACTCTTTTCTGAGGTAAATATCGACATGGCACAACAGTCTTCTTTACGTTCACTTGATACTGATCTACAAGAACCACTTGACGATGATTTAGATGACAATCAACTTCATTCAGTGTCAATTAGTCTTAGCTGTTGTCACAGTTTGGCCTTATGAATGTGCGTCTACCATTGCTTCAGGAACATTTCAGGGGCCATTTGTCATCACACTTGCTTTTTCCTTTGCTTTGCAAACCATCACAAAGTGATTCTCCTTCTCACAATCTTTACATATCTGTCCAATGGCGGGAGATTCACCTTCATGTGGGAACGGAAATTCACATCTAAGACATAACTTATATTATATGTAGATGTCACCTTGTGCCTTTCAGACTGTGACTTTTTGTTTACTTTTTATACTCATGACTGATTCATTCTGGGCACCTCCGGCCTCCATGTCAGCAGCTTGGCTATTGGTATGTGCTCCAGCTCTAGCAGCCAATAACACTCACTCCAGACTAAGACTTTTCTCAGCATTGATTATCTGAGTGAATGTTACAAGCACCTCATCATCAATAACCCTAAGATGTAAAGGGGTTCCTTATCGAGGAATTCATTGAAGTTACAGTGCTTAATGAGTGTGTCTAGTCTCTCCACAATTTTAGATGGTTTCACAAACTTCTGGTCATTCTTGACTGAAAATATATCTTTGTAATCTGTATTGGGCATTTGATTGTACTTGCGATTTAAAGTTTCTTTAATCTGACAGTATGCGATTTCTTCATCAGTTCATGACTTGTTCCTCATGACTTCTTTTACGCTATCACCAGCAAGGGTTTTGAGGTATTTGATCTTTTTGTTATCAGTCTCTTCAAGTGCACCAATGAAATCTTCAAATGTCTCTGTCCAAACAATCCTTCTATTTGGCAATATTTTGCTTTTTGGCGATATCAGAAGGTGGTGGTGATTTCAGGAATGCAGCAACATTGTAGACCAGTGAAGAACTTAATGATACCACTGGCCAATCACCATGACTTGGTTTAGGCAACTCATCTGTGCTGCCTTGCTACATGCTGTCCTAGGGATCCTCTTTATTGATAGCTGAAAACATGACTTTCTTTGCTGCAACCTGAAAAATGTTGTTATTCTGAGAGTCACTTGCGGCAGTACAATGGCTCACGCACATGGCTTTAGTAATTCAATTATTTCTTATTTTCTAAATGTCAATTTGCACTTTTTGACACCTAGTTGTTGTCCCTTTTCAGCGCCTCTATCTGCAGTGCTATTTTGTAATTTCTGATTAACAATAACTGCTCTTTGAAAATCTGGTTGTATCCACCTTCAGAGTAGACAGTCCATATAAAATATGACTTTATCTTTCATGGCAACGTGGTATCATTATATATGGCCTTGCCCAGGAGGTTCTTGGTCAATGACGTGTAAATTCTCTGCAATGTTGCCATTATCGTCAACTGCTTCACAGTGGCTAGAGTTGCGTTTTGACTCCACATGCATTAAGCGTTGATTCCGAACTTTGATGACGACACACGTGGCAAACACAAGCAGTTTGCTTGGACCCTTGCAAACTCTCTGGGAGAGCACTTTCAACCTTCAGGCTACTTATCCTATATCTTTAAGCCATTTGTAGTGTAATCCCGAGGATGGGTACGCGCCAATGTCTATGCTACACAAAGAGCTTTGAATTACACATCATTATTCATCTGTGAGTAACTGCAAACTCCATATTCTAAGTCTACCTTCCTTTCATTCCATTTTAACTCCTACATCACAACTCATCAGAGTCCATCATGATCCAAAAGGTTTCCGTCCTTGTTAACTCGCAAGACACTACAACACCCAATATGGCCGCCGGGTCTTTTCAAGGCCTCTATTATCGTAGGATCATTGGACATATGCATGGAAGTGCCTCTAAAGGCATAAATTACTTCATGGGGTAGGGGAAAAATCCTCAGCGGTTTGTGCGCTGTGTACAGATATATCTCTGACCATGTTTTTACCCTGAAGGCAGAGAAGCTGGGTTGTGTGCGATGAGCACTAATTCCTGGAACATCGCTGTTCCCTTGAAACTCAGAGTAAAAATTGCTTCATTCTCAGAAGATCCTGAATTGGGATTCCAAACCTGTGCTATATTTAAGTCAGCAGTAGTGGCTAGACAACCCTGACAGTTTTTCCATCTTTCTATGTAAGCTGTAAGATGTAAATGCCTAAGAGGACTGTTTTGTGCAGTAAGGTGTCTCTTTCTGCAGAAAAACAAACCTGCTTACAATGCAGGATCCCTTGCACCACTGTGCAAGGGTGCCTGCATTGGCACTAGTCAGTACTTAGTAATCCAGTGAAGGAAAAGACAGGAATTTGCCCTATAATTATAAAAATGGCACATCCCCGCCCTTTCCCTATAACACAGTAAAGTGGCTTGCTGCACTGCATGCTTTTTTAATAAATGTGCCCCTTGATTTCTTCCCTTCGATTACAAATGTTTGAGTGGTGCAAAAAAGGTTTTTCACAGTGGGAATGAATGCAGAGTTTCCTTTAGCCATTCTTTATTTTGTAAAGAGATAACACTGTGTTTGAAACTAGGGGCCATATGTATCAAAATGTTGTTTTGCAATTCTCAAATAGAGATTTTTTGCGAATCGCTATTTGCGAATCACAAAACGCGATGTGTGTGGGAGTTGCAAAAGCTTTTGCAAATCCTACATATTCCTTAATTGCGAATAGCAAATTGCGATTGGCAATTAGGGAATACCTCCCCAGTCATTGCTATCGGCCTATAGGCATATAGGAATGAATGGGGAGACATTCGCAATTTGCAAGTACCCATTGGGTACTCGTAAATTGTGAATGTACTTTCAGCAAGGGTGTCAAGGGTGCTTGTGAGCGCCGTATATATTGGGTGACGGAGGACACATACCAGAAGGGCATTACTTAGCTGCTGGGAGGGCTCGGTCGCTGGATTGATGGCGAGCAGCACGGTGGCATCGCTGAGCCATTGAGGAACAGGGAGCTCATAGTCGACCCTCCCTCCCTCCCCTCTATTTCCCCGGAATGGTGATCGCTGGAAGCTTCCCCCATGAGGCTGGGGACTGAACTGTGGGGGAACCCCGGGTTTGCGTGATACGGACTACCACCAAATGGGGGGCAGGAGCATTTGAAACACACATCGCAGCAGTGCCCCTGCAAGAGTGGGTAATACTGTTGAGTGAGGAGCCCGGAGCAGTAGGGGACAACTGCATAAACGACTATAAGCTCGGGACTCTGAGCAGTGGTGCAGAGAGCAGGCATCCAGCCACCAACTGGGGTTCCTGATCATGGGGACGCCAAGGGAGGAGCCGGGGGGGACGGCCCAGCCGCCGGAGGTGAACAGCATTCGCAAGCTGAATCGGAGGGGATGGAGGAAGCCCAGGACCCACAATTACAAAAGCAATTTGATCGAATACTAACAGCAATTGCGGACTCGCGCACGGCACTGCAACAAGATATTGCACAAGTGGCGACAGGGCTGGGTCTGTTGCGAGCAGACCACTCTAAACTGGTCGACAGGATGAAGCAGGTGGAAGGGACAATGCAAGAGATGGAGCCGGCCCAAAAGGTCTTGGAGAGCAAGGTGGCGGATGCGCTGTCCGGCATTCAAATGCTACAACGGCGAGCGGAGGATGCCGAAAGTCGCAACAGATGCAATAACATACACATAGTGGGCTTGCCGGAAAAAGTGCAGGGGTCAGATATGGTTAACAATCTGGAGCAGTGGTTGGAGACAGTAGTAGCGGTGGAGGGTCTATCTTCCTTCTTTACACTGGAGCGAGCACACAGGGTTCCAGCCAAGCCTCCGCTGCCGGTGCGACCTCCGCGTTACAAGGATAGGGATTTATTGCTACAGAAGGCGCAGATTGATGGACCGTATGAGGTAGATAATGGCAGAGTGAATATATTCCCGGATTATACTCTGGACATCCAACGGCGTTACATCTCCTTTTTATCAGTAAAGAGAGAATTGCGATCAGAGGGTATTCAGTATTCGCTGCTGTTCCCTGCAAGACTGAAGATAATGTTGGATGGTGCCACTCACTTCTATGAGACTCCAGAAGAGGTTTTGGAATGGCTGGAAATATACAGAGCGGGGACAGATTGGGCAGAGCAATGAACACGGGAGCTTGCCAAGGGATTGCCTCAGCGTAAGTCGCAACTCCTACGGCGTAGAAGGCTGAAGGTGCGGAAACCATCACAGGCCCAGACAGCGCTGGGGAAACAGGATGCATTTGAAGCGGTGTCAGCGTTGGCAAGCGGTCAGACATTACAGCCACTGGAGAGTACAGATACAGAGGAGGAGAAAATTCAGTCAGACGCTGAACTGTCAGACGATGGGAGGGTTAAACTGCCGCAGGTTACTCCAGCTACGGCTGATGGATTACTGGGTGAATAATGAATCGCATAATGGCTGCTGGGGCTAGTAGATAGCTGAACCGGATGCGAATAGACTGAGTGTTAAGATGCGGTAGACTGAAGGTTGTGACCGGTGGGTGGGGAGGGGGGTGTTGGGGCTTGGCTCTGGGGCGGGGAGATACTGTGTTGAGTGGTGTTGTTATACGGTGAGAACTGGAGCACGGGGGGGAGGAGGCAGGATGGGGATTATAGGGGGATCACAGCGGAGTTACTCCATGAGCAGGACCTTTGGCGCTGGGCCCCCCACTGCCCCTAAGGCATGCCTGCAGTGACTACTGCTGGGCTTAGGTGTGTGACCTGTGTTGGGATGGTTTGGATGGGGACTAACAGTTTTGTTTTAGGACCTGTTCTTGGTAGGGTGGGGGATGGGGTAGTTGGGGATTGGGTTGGGTTTTAGGGTTCACCGGTGTGTCCGATGTTGATGGTGGAAAGGAAGAGAAGTTGCATTGTGATAATGGGGACAGTACATGATTTGCGATGTATTACTTGGAATGTGGGGGGCTACACACTATGACAAGGAGGCACAAGGTTCATGTATATTTAGTTAGGAGGGGCATACATATAGCATTGCTCCAGGAAACGCACCTTACTAAGTCGGAGGGGTTAGCACTGCAGCGTAGATGGAGGGGACACGTTTATAGCACAGCTTATTCAGCGTTTGCGAGGGGTGCATTGGTCTGGATCAGAGCGGGAGTTCCTTTTCAGATGCTTAAGCAAACCATAGATAGTGAGGGCAGATTTGTGGCAGTAGAAGGGTGCCTACACGGTAGGGAAGTAACCTTGTGTAGTATTTACGCACCTAATGGGGAGCAAGCGCGATTTCTAGACAGAATGTGTGAGGCGCTGGCGCAGTTCTTGGCGGGCCCAATAATGTTGGGGGGAGATTTTAACTCCATAACAGATGCGACCTTAGACAGATCTTACCCGCCCTTGCGAGAATCGCCGGTGCATAGACTGTCCAAATACAGGCTTGCTAGGCAGGATAGATGGCAACTGGTAGACGTGTGGAGGTCTCGTCATCCGCAAGATAGGGATTATTCCTATTTTTCAGCTCTGCATGAGCTTCATGTGCGGCTGGATGCCATATTGTGTTCCTCACAAGTTGCAGCTTCCGTAGTGAATTCTGAGTACCTTGCTAGAACTCTGTCCGACCACAACCCACTGCTGCATACTTTGCACTGGAAAAGGAAAGGGCTGACATTCCGACGTGGTGATTGCACCCTAAAACATTGGAGGACCCAGTGTTCCGCAGAGAGGTGGAGGAGGGGATAGTACATTACTTCTCTGAGAATGCGGGTACTGCTTCTACCAGAGCGGTGGAGTGGGACGCCTTTAAAGTGGTAGTCCGGGGGCTCTGTATTAACAAATATATGGGGGTACGCAAAACATTGATGCAGGATGTTGAAAAAGCAGAGGAGCAGTTGAGGAAGGCGGAAAAGGCAAGGCCAGAGCATCCGGAACTGCAGCAAAAGGTAATGGAAGGTGGGGAGGTTGGGTTGCTTTGACTATAGGAAGTATGTTGAGAAGGCCCACACGGGGGGCGATAATTCAGGGACACTGTTAGCTGGCTAGCGAATCCCGCGCCGTGGGGAACGCCAATCCTGGCATTGGAGGCAGAGGGGAGTGTCATGGTTTATACCCAGAAGGGTATTCTGCATGAGTTCCAGATGTATTATGAGAGGCTTTATACTTAGGAGCACAATAGTCGCGGACGAGGCTGATATAGGGATGTACCTGCAGGACTTGGGGCTTCCGCAGTTAGAAGAGGAACAAGCGCAGCATTTGGGCCGAAGCATTATGCTTGAGGAAATCAGATGTGCCATTAAACAGATGGCACGGAACAAGACCCCGGGGGTAGATGGATTGCCGGTTGAATTTTATTTGCAGTATATAAATATACTGGCGCCGAGACTGTTGGAGGTCTACGAGGAGGCAAGGGAATTGGGTCAGTTGCCGGGTATGATGCGTGAGACCCTAATAGTCCCGTTGCCAAAGCCGGGACGTGATAATACGGACAAGACAGCATACCGCCCACTATCAATGCTGACCACAGACTATAAAATTCTTAGCCGGGTCCTGGCATCGTGCCTTATGCAGCATATGACTAATCTGGTGCACGATGATCAGGCTGGGTTTATTCCTACCGGGAACACTGCCACCAATGTCAGGAGACTACTGAGGGTCTTGGGAGAAGCATCTGGAAGTTCGCCTGGGGTGGCAGTACTGTCGGTAGACATAGAAAAGGCTTTTGATAGCCTAGAATGGAAATATTTGAATAAACTCATGGGGAGATTTGGGTTGGGCGAGGGATTTGTGAGATGGACGGCAGTGCTGTATACATCGGCGAAAACTAGAGTGCGGGTTGGGCAGATGATTTCACCCCAATATGAGGTAGCCCGCGGGACGCGACAGGGTTGCTCACTATCCCCTCTGCTGTTTGCTCTGGCAATAGAACCGTTGGCATTGCAGGCTCGATTGGGACGGTGGTACGAGGGGTTAGCTTTCAGAGGAGCACAGCAATACATATCGTTATACGCAGACGATTTGTTGTTGTTTCTAGCAAACACGAGTGAGGCGCTGACCGGGGCAGCGCAGATGTTATCGGATTTTGGACAGGTGTCAGGTTTAGGAGTTAACTGGTCTAAGACATGTTTATTTCCTGTGCTCCCGGGGATGGTGAAACCTGTGTTGCCCCTAACGGTGTGGTGGGAACCGTCTTGCCTAGCATACCTCGGAGTTCATATATATCATGGGCATAATGACATCCTAGAGGAGAACATTGGGAGGTGTGTGAGAGCCTTGAAGGGAAACATGGCCTTCTGGAGCACCCTTCCGCTGTCGGTGATGGGAAGGATTGCCTTACTGAAGATGGTGGAACTACCTCGGTTACTATATTTTTTCAGAACACTGTCTATATGGGTGACTTGTTCAGTATTTGTAAGCCTGAAATCAATGATAGTGGGGTTCATTTGGGGATCGGGGAGGCACAGGGTGGCCCTCCGGACACTGATGAGGCCGAGAGCGAAAGGTGGGTTGGCGGCTCCGGACCTGGAGTTGTACTATATAGCGGCGCAACTGCAAGTTCTTACACAAGCGGAGGTGTGGAGTTTAGGGGGCCTGAGTTGGCAAGAGGTAGGGGGATCCCAAGGCATGTCCTGTCTTTCATAGTAATGCAACAGCACGTAGAACTTGGTGATCTCACCTTGGAAGAGAGGACGCTGCAGCAGTGTTGGAACAGAAGCCAAAGGAAGGCGGGGGTGCGGCACCCCTATGCGCCAGAAATACCATTGGGGATGCTCACCGCGCTGCCCTACGGAGGGGACTGGACATCACTATGGAAATGTGAAAAGGCAGGGATCCAAGTCCTGGGGATCTATGTGAGGATGGAGCACTGTTGACGTACAAAGTACTACAGGATAGATTCGATCTCCCCAGGGGAGGCTTTTTGAAACATGCGGCTCTGGTGCGGGCGATGCAAAAACAATGGAAGGAGTGATTGCTGGAGCCTAAAACAACAATGGCATGTCAGTAAGTGATGATGGCGAGTGGTACGTTTAAGGCGGTTACATGTTTATATTCCAGGATGCTGAATGAAGGGTTAGCACCACTAGATAGGCTGCGCTTGAAATGGGAGGAGAGTATTGGGAAGACCATACCGGAGGCTGCGTGGGGGCATATCCTGCATAGGGCCTGGAAGGGGACTAGAAATGCGTGGTTCCAGCTGGTGCACTTCTTCATATTACACAGAGCGTTCTTGACACCTGGTAAGATTATAGACTTTAATAGTGCTAGTAATGCGATGTGTCCTAGATGCACAGTAGTGGGAGCGGACTTGGAGCATATGTTGTGGGGTTGAGTGAGTCTGGGGAGCTATTGGATAGAGGTGTGTGGTATATTGAATTTAATTACAGAGAGACACTTGGACTTTGATATGGCTGTCTGCGTGCTCCATTGGTTCCCTCACACCTCCAAAACAAAGATAACTAGCAAGTTCATAGATATGGGCATGGTGTTAGCAAAAAGGGAAATTACGATGCATTGGAAAGCAAAGGGTGGGGCCTGGTGGCAAGAGGTGGAAGACCGAATTGCTTAAGTGGGCTAGGAGTGAGGGGGCTGTTCGCCGGCGGCAGGTATGACGGCAGAACAATGAGAAAGCGTTGGAAGCAGCAAGAGCATGGGAGGAGCTGGTTCAGGTACTGGTAGGCCAGCCAAGCGCAGAGGAAACGGAATGAAAGGGCAATACCCCAGAATGTATATTTTAGCTGGATACCAAAGCACACATTATTTATAGGAAGGAATGGTAGGAGGACGCACCGGTGACAGGGTGGGGGGAGGTTGGGGGTGGGTAGAGTTATTTAGTTGGTTAAGTTAAGTATAAGACATGTACATTTGATGATAATTGTTACAACGAGGAACCGGAATGAGACATAGCATACCATTGTTATATCCTGTGAAAATCGAGGGGAACAGGAATAGGTGTACTGTAATTGTATTCTGGTGTTCAAGGACTATTGAATAGATAGGGGGTGGAATAACTGATAATTGTAATGAAGATCGAGGGATTTTCTTTTTTTTGTTCTTTGTGCAAAAATTAATAAAATTGTGTTTTAAAAAAAAAGAATGCAAGGGTGTCAAAAGGACACCCTGTTCCACACTTTGAAAAATGTAAACAAATACATTTTTCAAAGAAATTGCAAATTACTACCAACCTGAAGTTCGTGGTAATTTGTGATTCCTTAAGCCAAAATCTCACAATTTGGGTGTTTCTAACATTACATTCAAGGAATCACAGTTTACGATTCCTTAAATGCATTTGCAAAATAGGCAATCGCAAATTTTGCGATTCCTTATTTTGCGAGTGGGTTCTTGTGTGATACATTGCACACTGCTAAATTGCAATCACAAATGCTGAAATTCTGCTGATTCCAGGGTTTAGGATCAAAATTTGGCTAGATGCATATGGCCCAGATCTCTAGTTGGCAGAGGTATGCACCCTGTCCAAGTACGGACCACAATCCTAGTCAAGGTAAGTCAGTTACACACCATAAATTATCCTGTGTTCACCCTCTGGTGGCTTGACGCTGAGCAGACAGGCCTAGCCTAGGAAGCAATGCACAGTAACACAATGAAAATACTACAACAAATTTCACACCAGGTTAGAAGAATAAATATGATTTTTACAAATAAAACAAGATCAAGTGACCAGAGATGTGAATTTTTAAAGAATAAATAAAATAACATATGTAGCTCTTAGAAGCAATAAGGGCCAATGGGGTTATCTGGTTGGGTTGAAACAGGGCAAAGTCAAGAGTGCAGTTATTGTGACGGAGCATGGGCTGGATACAGAACCACTCATGCCCGCTGAGGACAGTGTCTTGATCCTGGTCCCAACAGTGAGATGTGGGGTGCAGGTGAGCAATTCGTAGGTGTAGATCCCACAGTCGAGGTGATGCATTGATTGTTTTCATGCAGTAGTGGCAATGCGTCGATGCCATGCCAAGGGGTGTTGGTCAAATAGAATAATTGGTTCCGATATGTTGGTTCTTTAAGACAATGCTCTGGTTTTGACTGCGATGTGCCAATTTTGTTCCAGCACCAGAGTTTATGCACGAGTTCTGCTGCACACAGACAGGAGACGCATCAATTTCACTGCAGCAAGCACCTGGGTCCACTTGCAATGGACCAGGCACAGGAGCAGGTGATGAGAATTTGATATCTCTCACTCTCAACTTCAAGCACCAAGAGTCAAGCCAACAAGCCCTTGGAGATCTCTCTGGATTCAAGGCAGAGTTCAGCTCTTCCTCAGCACGGTCAGAGGGCAGCAGTCAGCAGGGGGACATAGCAGAAAAGCAGTTCTTCCAGAGCAGCAGTCCAGCAGAGTGACAATCCTTGTAGCACCACTGCTGTTCTTCCGACAGAGGTTCTTTCCAAGCCCAGAAGTGTTTGGTTTGATGGGTTCAGAGACCCAGTACGTGTACCCAGTTGTGCCTTTGAAGTGGGAGAAACCTCAAAGAAGGGTCTTTGAAGTGCACAGAGCTAATTTCTTTCCAGCCCTGGCTCTCAACTCACCTCAGTGGAGTAATCAACCATTGTGTGGAAACGAGACATTGCCTACAGAGGTGTGTGAGCTCCTCCCTCCTATCCTGCCCAGGCTAAGCCATCAGGATGTAGATGGGCTCTCTAACCTTTTGTTCTTTGTGTGTGTCTAAAGGGAATGCACAAAGTCAAGCTGTCACCTACCCCAGGCATGTATTGGAGGCAGGCTGCAGGCACACAGAGCTTTAGGAGCAGAGGAATGTCCAGTTTCTAAAAGTGGCATTTCTAAAATAGTAATGTCTAATCCAACTTTGCCAGTAAGGAGAATTTGTCATTGCCATTGTAAAAAAAAAAACATGAGAGAGCTATTGAACGCCAATGGCGTAAAAAGTACGACCCTGACTTAAAAGAGATCTTTACGAAAGCTCGGAAAGAATACATGACAGATATCCAGACGGCGAAAGCGTCCTACTTTTCCTCGAAAATTCTGGAATCCACAAATAAATCTAAAGAGATCTTTTCCATCCTCAATGATCTTACAAACCTCGACACAGTCCGTCCTAAGATCACCCCGACCCAGACGCTATGTGACTCACTCAACGTCTATTTCATCGATAAAATACAGGACATTAAAGCCAGCATCCCTCGACCAGTGTGTCTTCTCACCTCTGGTATGTCAATTAAACCCAGCCACCATATTCTGAGCAGTTTTCCACCCATCACCCAGGACCAATTTCAATCACTTTTATCCAGAGTAAAATCTGGCGCTCCTTCAGATAGTTGCCCGCCCCACATTTTAAAAGAGTGCTTCCTGGCCCACCCAACTCCCGCCCTTACAATTTTGAATAAATCCTTGACTCTTGGCTTAGTTCCGACAGCCTTCAAAGAAGCCATAGTCATTCCACTTCTAAAAAAACCGGGGGCTGACCCAGCCTGCAAGGCCAACTTTCGCCCGATCTCACTGTTGCCCTACCTGGCAAAAGTCCTTGAGGCACATGTGGCTAAATGTCTGTCCAATTTCCTCGAGGAATCCTCCTGCTTCAACCCCCATCAGGCAGGCTTTCGGCCGGCCCACTCAACCGAAGCAGTAGTCACGACAGTCCTGGACGCCCTGCGCGACTGTGTGGACAGACGCTCTCCACAGGCCCTGGTGCTCCTAGACCTCTCGGCCGCATTCGACACGGTCGACCACAACATCTTGGTCGACCGTGTCGAACAAGCCGGCGTCAGGGATCTTGCAGCCGGTTGGCTGAGATCCTTCTTGACTGGCCGCAACCAAACTCTACGCCTTGGCGACTTAATGGGCACCAAACAGGATATCACCTGTGGAGTGCCACAGGGCTCCTCCCTATCTCCTCACCTATTCAACCTTTACATACTCCCTCTGATCCAGACCTTGAGAGACAATCAGGTGAGAGTCTTCAACTACGCAGACGACTTACAGCTGCTGTTCACCATCGATAACTCCGAAGACTCTATACGGCACTTCCAGTCCACAATGAATTTCATTAAAACCTGGATGGACCAAAACCAGCTTAAATTAAATCCGGGCAAAACGGAATTAGTCCTGACCGGCGACAGTAGTAAGTTCTGGGGCCCGCATTACTGGCCTCCCGAACTGGGCCAAGCCCCAACACCCTCTTTGTCAGCCAAAACACTAGGAGTCACTGTGGACCGTGACCTATCCCTCAAAACCCAAGTTGGTCAAGTGGTCTCCAAGTGTTTCTTCCAACTGAAGAAAATTCGGAAGGTACGCCGCCTGCTTACATCCGAGGCACTCACCCAAGTGGTGATCGCTACTGTATTGTCCCACCTGGATTACGCTAACTCCATCTACCTAGGTCTTCCCAACTACCTAGTGAAGCGACTCCAGATGGCACAGAATCATGCAGCAAGGTTAATTTTGAATCAACCTAGGCGCCAGGCAGCCACTCCCCTCCTTAAGAAACTACATTGGCTCCCTGTGGCCCAGCGATGTGCCTTCAAAACCGGCTGTATAATCTCCAAGTCCTTATACCACAAAAGCCCACTATTCATCAACAACCTGATCTCCAAATACACCCCATCCCGCAACCTTCGCTCACTCCACCAGAACCTCCTGCAGCCACCTTCCTTCAACTTAAAACGCGCAGGAGGCCGCAGGTTTGCCACCCTTGCCCCCCGCCTGTGGAACTCTCTCCCGTCGGAGACCCGGAATTGTCAGGATCTCCTCTCCTTCCGGAAAGCCTTGAAGACCTGGCTGTTCAGACAAGCATTCCAATAATCCTCTTCCCTCTATGCTCATGCTATTACTGATCATAGCGCCAAGCAACCAATTGGTGATAGTGCGCTCTAGAAATACTTTTATAACATAACATAACATAACATAACATTCCTTTCTCTACAGGAATTACAGCTTAAAAGTGTAATAAGGAATTCTAATATTAACCTATGAGAGGAGTAGGCCTCACAGTTGTGGAAAATGAATTTAGGTGCCTTTCAATACCAGGACAAGAAAAACGGAAAGGTACATGTCCTACCTTTTACATGTGCAGCACCCCACCCTGAGGGCTACCTAGGGCCTACAGACACCGATGTGTAATAAAAGAGGTGTTTAAGGCTTGGCAAGGGGTTTTATATGCCAAGTCGACATACAACAACAGGTCCTGTGCACATGCATATGAGTGGATGAACAATATACTAGGTAATCGCTATTAGAGATTAAGGCAAATGTTCTTTCTTGAAGTGTTGATTTTTAATGGTGTGTAACTTCACAGGCCAGCCAACACGTGTTTCGTCAATTCGGTGTGAAACCCTTGACTTCTTAAGGCCTGTAATAGAGTAAAGTAAGTCCTTGAACCTTGCAACTGGTTATACTTCTGACCCAGTGGGTGCTAAAATAATCTTTCGGCATTGACGAAGTTCACCGCTATCAGTTATTCTGTGTATCTTATACGTAAGGTAATGCAATTTGAGTCCTCAAGTACGTCCTGTCTCTCTGTGATTCCAGGACCGCGTTGCACCATGCATACATGGTCAAAATTGTGTTTTATTTGAAGGTGGTTCCCATATCTTTGTTAAGCCAGTTTTGTTGTTACTTTATAATGGAAGTTACTTGATTCTGAGTGATCAAGGTTGCTGTGACATGAGGCTAGGTGTTCCTTACATTGCATCAGTTTTCAATTTCATGACCTGCTGTATGAATATATTTTTTCCATCTCCTCACACAGATGCGGAAATTATTTTGTGGCAAACAGCCCCTATTTCGATTATTAACTTTGATATTTAAATCTACTGAAAGCCTTATTGTTTTAAAAAACGTGACATTAACATCTGTCTGAGAAACGTTTTATCTCCATGTTGCCAGCTCTCCCTCAGAAGTACAATGGCTCTTGCACAGTAATCTACTGCTACATTTTGATGAACTTGTACAACGCATTATAATGCATCACACACTGCTGGAGTGGTACACTTTATTGATACAATTGGGTCTGGATTTGATTCTGCATTTCAGACTGTACTTGGAGTTATTCCGTCTTTCCTACACTCTCTATTTTCATGTCTTTTTGGAGGCACTCCATTGGTATTGTTCCTATTGTTTGCTGTTTTGGTCCTATTTTTGTTGCTCTCAATGGATGTTGCACAGCGAGGCCTAATGGTGATGGAGGTGCCAAACATCGTTCTTTGTTGTGAATGTATGGTGCAGTACTTTGGAATGTCTTCGTTAGTGGAATTGAACAACAACTGATCTTTGTTTTTCCAGCCCCTGTGGTTTTAGAGTGTACAGCCTGTGTTTAGGTGTCTTTGGTGGTCTTTTCAATGTGCACTAGGCATATGCCTTGCTATTCAATTGGTGCAGACTACAGACATGGATCTGTTAGTGTATCAATTGAATGTGCACCTCCAGTTATGTCCTATGTTGCAACCATTGCTGCAGAATGCATATAATGATGTGCCTATGCCAGATTAGATGGATGCTTCCACTCCAGGATCTAGGACATCTGTCTCCTTGTCTCAAGCTACACTTCGGGCACCCTTGTACTCAGTTTCTGCTGATTGGGCTGGTACTGACGAAGTTGGTGCTTTGCAACTATTGCTTCAGGCTACTGTGGCTCTGTCATCTGTGGATTTGGGTTCTCTCCAGGACCCAAATGACTTACTGGACAGAGTGGACCTTTTCGGCCTACCATCCTGCAGTACAGACACTTCATAGAACTTTGTTAATCAAGCATTTTTAAATCTTTTTTTTAATGAATGTATTGCTTTTTTTGGTAGGTAGGGGGATTTTTTAATTGCCATTTTAAAAGACTTTCTATTACTCTTACATTGTCAAAGTTTTATCTTGTATTCTACAATGCCTTTTAAATGTTTTTAGAGTGGTTAGCTTTATGACAAAGGGGAGAGCTTGGCACACATGTATTATCAATGTTAGATTCAAATCCTCAGATTGACATCTCTTTCTTGTGGTGCCCTTTGCCACACGTTCTGCTAATGCGTGGATGTGCTGTATATACACTGTTGCCCTGTAGTCTGTACAGCTAGTTCCAAGGTTGTACATGAAGAACAAGATACTTATTGTTTTCCTTTCTGTGTGTGCTCATTAGGAGAAACTTCGTTTAAGCTACAAAAAATCTAATGATTTGTTCTCCACCTCTGGCACAGTTGATAAGAACATTACATTATTATATGAACAGCTTCCTTGATAAGGCTCTTTGGGTTGAGCATTTGCATGCTAGGATTATGAAGGAACCACTGTAAACTGTGACTAAGATGCACTCCTGCTGAGTCTGACCTCCATCCTGCTAAGGATCATCACCTGTACACTGCAACCGGCTTCCTGACACCTACGACCAAGTTAGGAAGGGTAGGCTATTCCAATTGATCTGGCAGAGGCTACTCTTTTCTATTCTCTCCTGAGTATAGTATTAGATACACAGATACATGCACCCAACCACCGAGCCAGTGCCCCCACCACCACCCTCCGCGCCTGGACCCCGGTCAGCACCGAAGACACCACCCGCGTAATGAACACCATCCACTCTTCATCACCAACCGACCCCTGCCCCCACTACGTCTTCAACAAAGCCAACTCCATAATCGCACCCCAACTCCGGGACATCATCAACACCTCCTTCAACACCGCCACCTTGCCGGAGAGCTGGAAGCACACCGAGCTCAGCGCCCTCCTGAACAGCGGACCCCACCGACCTCAAGAACTACCGCCCCATCTCGATCCTCCCTTTTCCTGCCATGGTCATCGAGAAGACAATCAACAGACAGCTTGCCGCCTTCCTGGAGACGAACGGATCCCTCGACTACTCGCAGTCTGGCTTCCGAGACAACCACAGCACCGAGACTGCCCTCATCGCAGCCACAGACGACATCAGATCCCTGCTCGACAACGGGGAAACAGCGGCCCTCATCCTCCTGGACCTCTCCGCAGCGTTCGACACAGTCTGCCACTGCACCCTAGTGCAGCGCCTCAACAACATCAGAATCCAAGAGAAGGCACTGAAGTGGATCATCTCGTTCCTCACCGGAAGAACCCAGAGAGTCCGCCTCCCCCCGTTCAGATCCGAGGCCACCGAAGTCATCTGCGGCGTACCACAAGGATCATCACTCAGCCCCACCCTCTTCAACGTCTACATGAGCCCCCTCACAGCCATCGCACGCCAACACAACCTCAACATCATCTCCTACGCTGACGACACCCAGCTGATCCTCTCCCTCACCAACGACCCCGCCACCGCCAGAACCAGCCTAGACGAAGGGATTAAAGACGTCACCGAGTGGATGAAGAACAGCCACTTGAAACTGAACTCAGACAAGACGGAAGTCCTCATCCTGGGATCATCGAACTCCGCCTGGGATGACTCCTGGTGGCCCCCTGCCCTGGGCTCCGCTCCCAAGCCAACGGACCACGCACGTAACCTGGGCTTCATCCTGGACTCATCCCTCTCGATGACCAGACAAGTCAACGCCGTCTCTTCGTCGTGCTTCAACACCCTGCGTATGCTCCGAAAGATCTTCCGATGGATCCCCACCAAAACCAGGAAGACGGTCACCCAGGCACTTGTCACCAGCCGACCAGACTACGGAAACACCCTCTACGCCGGAACCACAGCCAAACTTCAGAAAATACTCCAACGCATCCAGAACGCCTCCGCACGACTCATCCTGGACATCCCCCGACACAGCCACATCTCCGGACACCTGAGAGACCTGCACTGGCTCCCCGTCAGCAAGAGGATCACGTTCAGACTCCTCACCCACGCACACAAGGCTCTCCATGACCTGGGCCCCAGGTACCTCAAGAACAGCCTGACCTTCTACACTCCCACCCGCCAGCTACGATCCACCTGCCTCGCCCTTGCCGCAGTTCCACGCATCCGCAGAGCCACCACCGGAGGAAGATCCTTCTCCTACCTGGCAGCCAAGACATGGAACTCCCTCCCCATCCACCTCCGGCTGACCCAGGACCATCTTTCCTTCAGGAAGCAACTCAAGACCTGGCTCTTCTAACAGTAGCAGACCCCTTCCCCCCAGCACCTTGAGACCCCTCCGGGTGAGTAGCGCGCTATACAAATGCTATGATTGATTGATTGATTGAGTGAGCAAATATTATCAACAATTAACATGGTTGAATTTTTCACATGGATTACTATTCTAATATTGCTGATTACTGAAACATTTTTCATCTTTCTAATAATCACAGCCAATGCTTTATTTCCAAGATTACAATCATTTTAATATATGTTTGAAAATGCATTTTCGTATCTTTCGTTTACATTGGGCATACAAGAGTTACCAAACTAAAGAGTTAGATCTGTTTCCACAAATTCCTTGGGTATCACAGCGTAATGTTTTAGGTTGCCAATAACTTCTGTTACCCTGGTAAGTTTAGGGGTTATATATGGTACTGTGAGCTAGTTGAAACCGACCAACACTTGTTGATGGTTTTTGTGGACTGAGTCCCTATATTGTGAAGTTTGTGTTGGTCTACTATACAGTCGAACTATATTTGTCAGAATGGCATAACACCATCTGAGGAGTTGGTATAAGGTCAGAGAAATAAATCAAAGAGGCAATTGGAAATTATTCTGGAACAAAGGCGTTTGAGTGGAACCTTGGCTGGCCACAGGGAATTATTTCTGCCTTCTTTGCCATGTTGCTCAGAAATGAATTTACCTTAAAAAAAAAAACAAGAGGTATTTGGCAAAACAGGAACAAGTTGGTTTAATTAAAATCAGCAGCCAGGAAAACATCAACAGAGTCATGTCTGAAAAAAGTCTCAATGTACAGAGGTTTAGGCTGGTAACATATACTGCTCATGAGGTAAAATAAAATGACCAACCCCTGCATGCACACACATCTGAGGGATCCCTATTATCTCTGAGGTTCATCCTGTATTCCAGCAGCCACCAGAGCCCACCATGACCATTACCGACCCATCTCCCAAGACAACAGAGAGCAGCATCATCCCCAGGCTCTCTCCTCAGCTGCCAAATGAAGCCCAGCAACTCCAGGAGCCACCAACACCCTATGAGGTCTATCTGGGTCCGCCAGGGGCCAGATCCTGTTTACCGCACAAACAGTCAAGCCTCGGTAGGTCCGGTGTCAGTGCATTTCTGGTGCCAGAGTCACAGCATGTAGCACTTCTCCGGATCAGCTGTGGGAGGCCATGCCCTACAATCTCCGTCTTTATTGTCACAGCTCCTCCTAGCCTCTCACTGAGGATCTGTGATGTATTCCTATAGGTTCTGAATCGATCCCCCTATTCCTGACCCTATTCTGGTTAACAAACCAACAAGTTAACTAGCAGTCGGCCCATGAGGCAGCAAACCCCCATGATGCAGATACCGTTATCTGACGAAGCCACACTACGGCACAGGAACGTGTTATCTGATTAGGTCATAACGCTTGCGATCTAATTAGACAAGCGATATTCCTCCAGCCCTTGATAAGGCATACGCAGTTCTCATAACAAATCAAACCTATGACAACCTGGGAAAAACCCTGCGGCCATTGTTTTGATTTCACCGAGAACTTCAGCAAAAGAATGTGCTAACAACCTGGTCGTATGACATCCTTATTGACGTATCTATGTCCATCCTTACGTCAATCTCGGCACCTTAAAGGTATAAATATTACCGATATTGCCCTATGCAAACACACGCGGTGGTGACGAGACGGAGCAGCCATACTTGCCGAAGCCCAGAGCAGAGCAGACCCCGCTGGCGCAGCCCCGCCTTCCTGACGCGCTGAGAACGAGACGCGCTGCTTTCTCCTGCCGAGAAATCCAGCACCGGCGTTTCCGGGTAGCCCTCGCAGGCAGCCTGGAATATCGAGAGCAGAGAAGAGAGATACCATCCCTCATTCATCCTAACTTCCAGGTACAGAACTGAATAACCCCTCACAGAGAATTCTTTAGTCAGTCACTTGGCAAAAACAAACTTAACTTAAACTGTAACTTTCTATTCCCGCCCACGTATTAGACTTAGGTCAGGTACACGGGGTAGGCGTATCTAGAAACACCAGTTGAGTACGTTTAGTCAAATGTATATGTGTATGTAATATATTTTATTAATTTTAAACCTTCATATGGCTTAGAAACCATATCAATGTTTTTACAGTATTATTTTAAACTTCTGCTTCTAATGTATGCACTTTACTTAACGATAAGTATTGCAATAATATCGATCCATTTCTCTTGTACGAGAAAAGAGACTGATCAATAAATTACACCTTTTTATTGAACATGCCCGTCTCTTCCTTTTCTCTAGATTCTGATGAGACTAAGAATGCACGTACTGACTGAGTAAAATAAATTGCCTTTTGTTCACACGACTCTCGAGATACACTCTTGATTAGGGGAGAGCAAAGTTGTCATGTTCTATGGTTGTCAGAAACTAAATCCCTTCTTGTCTAATCAGGGAAGTTAATTCCTTCCTGAACATTCGAGAAAGTTTCTAGTGAACTCTGAGCTAGCTGGCAAACCCAAAACTTTAAGTCTAATATCGACAGTAGTAGACCTAGTTAACGTCTGTCTAGGCCTATACTATTGAAGGTATTATTCCAATGCGCAGAGCCTATTGGGATAATAGGAACTACACTACATGGCGCCCAACGTGTTTGGAAAGGGCGATAAAACTAACGTAAGACATTTAGAGTAACTCAGTCGTGCTTTCTCACTCAGACCCCTTTTTCCCATAATACTCCAAAGACGTCTGGAGTGGGTGAAAGGTCATATCCGCCAGACCTCGCAGGAGGGAACTCCTATGTATGGTTCTTGGTATAGTCAACGTTGAAGGATAAACCGTTCCAAAATATTGTGCATCTAATTTTTGTTTCCATAAGAAACCTGATCTGCAAACAAACAAAGTAACCATCCTGTCGGTAAAATGGTAGACAGTGATGATGAAAGAGAGGCAGTTAGATTAGCAACTGAACTCGCAGCAGCTGATACTGCACTGCAAGACGCAGACCCGGATATAATACTCATCCCGGTCATTAAAAGGAAATCTATAACTTTAAAACTTATAGAAAATGGACTGACACCTAGAGGTGGTACAGTCATATTCGTAATTGAGGCACACGAATATCGGCAGACAGAGGTATACTATTCATGGATAAATTGTCCAGCAGCAAATGCTGTAACAAAGTACTTCCACTATTACAAAATAGAGGAACCTCCTGAAACGTACACTCCTTTCGAGGAGGTGGAAGTACCACTCAAATTTCAAGAGCACCTGCTCTTATTTGATGGCGCCCTAAAACATAATAATCACATCACCAGGCTCGGTCCTTTAGGTAGACCAGGAGCAACGTGGCCGGTCCTAGCCGGATGCACACCACATCCAGACATCGATGGGATGTCTGCAGCAAACCTTTTAACACAGCTAAAACAATTAATAAAAATACATAGACAATTAGTCCAGTATGTGATGCGGACTTCAACAATTCAGCCAGCGATTAAAATTCCACAGCTGACCCCTCACCAGGGGAACACAAATAAAATTACACCACAGAACATACAGTCCTGCCTAGGTAAAGTACCGGCTAAACGGGAACAAATACCATTCTGGTTGGCACAGAAAATTACCCAAATAGAGGCGGTGTTTCCTGACACCACCCCATTAGAAAAACACAGGATTCTGACTATCTGTCTTCCAATGGGAATCGCACCACACATTGAGGACTGTGACACTTGGGGTACAGTCTTCGCTTCCATCTACACAAAAACGCACGGTGTTCCATCCATTTCGGTAATACCAAATGTGCTAAAACAAATTCAAGACGAATACGGTCCAGAACCCGCTTTAACTCTTGGTATGAAATTACTAAAAGACTTCAAGCAGGTCTCGGCTATATTATTAGCCAACATAAAAGGTGAAGCAGCAAACGTGGCGATCCGCCAGAGGTTAAAGGAGACAGATATAGCAGACCAACCAGCTGAAATTGCCAGAATCATAGAAAAATCCTATGAGGAACTAGGTAGAGATAGTTTAGGTGGAATACCAGTAAAACCACAACTGATTGAAAGTCCTGAAAAAATATTTTTTAATAATAACTCAACATCACAGAAAAAGAGCTGGGATGGAAACAAACAATCCAATCCTAAAGAAAAGAAATTCCAGTCCAGAGGAAGGTCTCCTAGGCGAAGAGAAAAATCTCCGAACCAAAGACACAGGTCACCGCAGAGTGACCCCTCTGGGAAAAGATATAACCTTAGAAATAGGGATAATATAAAAAAGCCTGATAGATATCAAGACATTGATACACGTCCCTCTCAATCTTTTCAGACTTCCTCGCAGAAATCGGAAAGAAGAGGACGATCAGAACACAGAGAAGAGCACGCCAAGTCCAAAGACAAGGAACCTGCTCAGCTAAAAAAGAAATTACAATTTCCAAAAAAGAAGGTAGCCAGTATCAAGGTAGTTAACAATGCCGAGAATACTGAGGACACAACTGAAAAACGGAGAATGGGCTCAGACAATGCTAGACAGCGCAGCAGAAGTGAGCATAGCTCGCAAAGTCCTTATGAATCATCTGGAGACAGTGGACACGAATGAATATCTTCAAGTGGAAACTGCAGACACCAGAGTTAGCAAACCTCACAAAATATACGAAATAACATTACGTATAGAGGGAGATAAGACTAGAAAAATAAGGGGACTATTTTGGGATAATCTTTCCAAGGGCTATGACATCCTTCTAGCTGAAAAAGACTGGCCACCAGAGTTTGTCAGGGAGTGCCCTCATGGCGAAGAAATAATTATGCCTGCCTTCTCAAATCACATCCCAATTCATAAAAAATACACACTTGCTAGAGAGTGGGCAGTAGCTCTAGCTCCTGCTTTATATAAAAATCACGTAGGATGGGATGAGGACTCTCCTCCTCACAAAATCCAGTTAAAATCACAACCTACTGCACAAAGGCAGTACACAATTAAGCAAGAAGCTAAAAAACAGGTAAAAGAAATTCTAGATCAGCTAGAATACCAGGGGGTGATTGAAACTTGCACCTCACAAATGAACAACCCTTTGTTTCCGGTCTCCAAACCAGACAATTCATATCGTCTAGTTTTGGATTACCGACACCTTAACTCATGTTGCAAAACTTTTGCAGTGCAAAATTCGCATAGTGCTGCACTAATGAATAACATAGTGCACAAATAATACAAAACAACATTAGACATTTCTAATGGATTCTTTTGTCAAAACATAGCACCAGAGAGCAGATATTTGTCTGCGTTCTCAATAAATGGCACTCAAAAACAATTCTGTCGGTTAGCCCAGGGGTACAAAAACAGCCCGGGGGTATTCTCAGCGAGAGTAACAGAATTACTACAAATATATGACGACGAAGCATTATCGTATGTCGACGACATATACTTAACAGATGATGACTTGGAGACTCACTTGAAGAGAGTGAACACCATAATACTTGGGTTCGCAGCAGAGGGTTACAAATTCAACTTTAAAAAATCCAGAATTGGCCATCTGACAGTCCTGTTCTTAGGATATGAATTATCAAGTGAAGGTAAAAGCCTGGCTGACAATTTTCTAGAAAAATGTGCCGTCCTCCAAGCACCTAGAACACTAAAAAACCTACAGTCAATTCTAGGCTTCCTAAATTTCGGAAGAACATATATTGCAAATTACGCAGAAAGGGTCAAACCCCTTTATGATCTGATAAAACCAGATTTTAAAAGATCCAATTGGACTCAAATACACACAGAAATTCTGAGATCCTTACAAACAGACATGCTAGTTAAAACAAAATTAGAAACACGTGATAACACACGCAATCTTGTGATTCGAGTCATCCCAGGGAGATGCGGATTCACATACCTGACCTCTAATGAGGGAGAAAAGGTACCGATTGCATTCAAATCACACTTGTACACAGAAGCTGAACAGAAATTCGGCAACCAAGAAAAAATTGTTCATGCAGTTCAAACCGCAATAGCTAGAGAAAAAGATCAAGCTGACGGTAGACATATCACAGTCAGAACAGCTGAATCAGCCTTTGAGGCACTAACAACACCGTGTAATTTACCAACAACAACATTGAATCCGGAATGGATACAATGGGTGAATTCAATCACAACGGACAAAGTATACTATTACTTTGATCCAGAACTAGAAGAAATGGAAAATTTAGAATATGAAAGAACATTCCCTCTGCCAATCGACATTCTGCCTTTACGACATTACGCCTGTGTAATCTATGCAGACGGACATGCTCAACCCCCCGTTTGGGGAGAACAGGCATACAACCCCACATGTGGGATTACAAAAGAAGTGTGGCGTGGAGGTAAACTAAAACCTCTATTAACAAAAACACACTCAGTAGAAACTAATTCAGAACAACAGACTGAAATATTAGCATTGAAAATGGCGCTAGATAATGCGGATCGCGAATTCCCGACACTTATAGTGTCAGATTCATATTACTGCGTCAAATCATATAACAAGGATTTGCAGACATGGATTCAAAACGGTTACAAAGATGACACAGATGCAACAATAAAGCAGAAACTGCTTTGGGAACAAATAGCTCTTTTACAAAAAGAACTACCAAAGACTCACGTGACACACTCACTGAGTCATCAGCGTGATGGCGTTCACGTTGCAGGGAATTCATTGGCTGAAACAGCCACAGCGGCAGCCACTAAATCGGCTCCCGTAGTTCGAAAAAAGCGTACATTAAAATACATTGACGGTGAAACAGTGCTGGCGGTGAAAACGTCATCAAAAGGCGACTGCTCAGCGCTACCGATCAACTATCCACTCAATTATACATACATAATCGATGCAAACTCCGTCCCTTTTGCTCGAATCCCTGGAGTGGGGGATAGAGTGATTCCAAACATGGACAGGAGAAACTTGTTAATCGCAGACGCACATATGGGCGAGGGTCTCAGACACCTCAAACTAAAAGCTTCTCTGGAAGAATTACAATCACGGTACTGGTGGCCAGGCATGAGCCTGCGTCACACCATGTTTGTAAAAAACTGCCCAAACTGCAACAGAGATCGCAGTGGGGAGAGAAACAGTTTAATACCTCGTAGTTTTACTCCAGAAAAAATCAAGAGTAAAAAGCAAGGCTTGCGATTAACATTTACAGGCTAGTTTCTACTTATAGTGTAGATCACCAGCACTCGGCGGACGTCTGGACTGTTATACAAAGATTTGCGAGTCTAAATGGCATATACGCTAAGAGCATGCTACGTTTGACCATTGTTTTCACTCTAGCCCTCCAGCCTGAGGGGAAACATGGCCAAATGAGCATAGCACAGCGGGAATCTTCTCACTTCCTTCCTGAGGGATACGGGATGGTGTAAAGAAAAAACCAAGGCATAAAGCAATCTATAACGGAAAGGATATTAGGTTCGGGAGCTGGGTGGGTCAAACATTTAATAAGTGTCCAACGTAGTCTAAATAACTTGCCAAGAAATTCTCTGAAGGGATTCAGTCCGTACGAATTATTATTTGGAACTAGGATGTTGATCTCTGACCTTGATAGTCAGACTTCAGTGGTGAAAGAAAAAAGCTTTGATATCAAAGACCGTTTGGCTATTTTGCAGGACTTAAACAAAACAAGAAAAGACCTGAGCAACATAAAGTTGAAACAACAGCCAACAACCACTGAAGAACCACCACCTGTCCCAGCAAGACCTGTCTGGATTCCAAAAGTCGGGGATCTAGTCAGAGAAAAGATCGCGGTAAAGAAGGAATTTGGGCCTTCTTACAGAAAAGCAGTTCCTGTCTTGTCTGTCAACGGGACAAGATCAGTTGTACTACCGCCACTTGCTGGTAAAAAGGAGAACCGAGTTGTATCCATCGACCTGGTAAAACCACAATCATGTGGCCGATAACAAATAGTAGGCCAAGTGGACTCCCAATAAGTAGCAGAACACCAAGGTTTGCTACCAGTACAGAGGTCCTAACTAAGAGGCTCATCACATTCGAAACACCTACAAAAGAACAACAAGGACTATGCAACAATGCAATGGAACTTAGACCTCTGAAAACCCAAATAAAAACATTTAGCAGAGACACACCAATCTATAATGAAGTACCAAGTGCAAATGCAAGAAACAGTGATCCTGAACCAATTGGAACAATAGACAGAACTGCATCCGGCTACTTCATAAACTTCGATGATTCCTCCGAAGGCTTCAGTGAATCAAAGACACAGCCATCATCAAAAACCTTTAAAGATAAAGCTAAAGAACTTTTGAAACAACTGAAAGAAACATATCTGGTTTCTCCATGGCTCGAATTTTGGGTGGGTTTTGGTGCATTTATCCTCATAATTTGGCTCATCATGATACTAACTTTGGGACGCTTCATTGAGGGAAAATATGCTAAAATGGACACAGCAAGTCAGAAAATCAACTTGATCCTCAAACCACACACATCTTCACACGTCGAGAAAAGAGAACTTTCTTCAGCCAACTTCACAGCCAATCCTATACCGGGTGGGGTAGCATGGGACAACACAGACTATAAAATTTATGGTCCGGTCGAAATCCTGAAATATCCACACCAAATTAAGATCTCATTGAGTGACTTTGTAAAACCAAGCTCATTTGCTGATGATTGGGACTTTGAAAGCATTAATAATATGATGTCTGACTTAGTAATGTCTGCTAAATTTACCAAACATGATTATTTGCAGGGTTCTACAAATTATGATAGTATGTACTGTTATAACCATTATGGTAACCATTTTCTACATAGATCTGCACAACCTAGAAATGTTTTAAATTATAATCAATGGGAACATTGTGCAACACCTCCAAAAGGGAGCTCAAGAACCGTTTACGACAAATATTCATACTTTTCAGGTTTTAACATAAGTAATGCTGAAACATTTTATTTCAAATTGTCAAATAAGACAGGGACAAAGACCATGATAACAAACACAAAATTGATATATTCTGACTCATTCTTTGAACAAATGAATACTTTTGGTTTTGATTATTGGGACAAAAATGTTGAATTGAAAAGTGTTTGGGGCACAAAAGAATGGCAAGTACAGGGTATAGAATCTTTGTTTAGAGCCTGCATGATCCCAGAACAAATTATATTTTTAAATGACACTGTTCAACAAACTACCTGTCTTGGCCTAGCCAAAATTAAAGACTTAAGTAAACCGTCTATTCCAAAACCAACAATGCACAGCAATACCTCTACAGATGAGGAGATAGACGTAAATTATGTATTAAACCAAAACAGAACACATCCTGATTGGAAACAGTGGTTGATCTGGCCCACAGATACTAATAACTGTCAAGACAGATTCCTGAACAAAACACAGGGGTTCAAAATGACCAGGCCAGACCCTAGATATCCGCAAAGACATCACCCAGGGATAATAACCACCTACAGTGTGGGCAAATTATGCCTTCAATGGCTACAAACTTCCACACTGGCAGAAATTAAGCAACACATAACTTTACTTACTGATGGTGCTGACTTGCGTGATTTCACTATGGGACCACGCAAACAGCGTCAAAAGCGATTCATAGCAGCCTCTGTATATGCAGCATACAATGAGGCCTGGAAGGTTACTCAAATTGAAACAGCAGAGAGAATACGGGAAATTGACCGTATTAATTTGGAAAAATCACTTTCTGTAGTGGACAATGGGTTAATGACTCTGTCCTCCAGAATTTTTTCTTTGGACAGCATTGTGTCTTCAGCAATCGACATATTATCGCAAGACTTACTGTTATTCCAATTCCAATTCCAAAAATTCTTTATTTCGGCCACATAGGCCATAAAAGATGCAATAAAAACAATCATACATTTAAAACACAGTGTATACAATAAAAGAGGTCCTGCTAGGCCTGCATAAGGTACACGAGCAAAGTAATATAGATCAGGGGGACATTTTCTTCCTTATTATCCATGCTGCCATTAAAAATTTTGAAACCGCAAACACAATATGGCCCAGAGTATTGGTCTTCATAACCCTGTAGGCCTGTGGGTACATCCTAAAGCCCAAATTCCTGCACAAGGGTGCTATCCAGCGCCTCCTCGGGCTCCGGTAAGCATAACACCCAAACATTATGTGCAGATCATCTTCGTCGTGGGCTTTACAGCACGGGCAGAGTTTGTCACCCCCTGTAGACCATTTATAAGTAAAAACTTTGGTAGGGAGTGTACCAAACCTCCATTGCAGGAACAATTTCCTCGCTAAAAGAGGAAAAATAAAATCCATAAAAGGTTCAAATTGATAAGAATTTTTGGATTCTAAAAAACGTCCCGTCAGGGTGCCACTGTCATGAACATTAACCATAGCAGCAAGATGTTTGTTCTTGTACAGCTGGGCAAGGGTTTTTCGCGAGATCCTTTGGCAGCCCTGAGCTGGATCATCCCATAGGTCTTGCAAATTCAAACTAGTCAGTTCCGACTTGATATGTGCCAGCTAGGGAATTTTGCTGTTAGTATTCAGCCTCATAACGTGAATGAGGTCCTGTCTGTAGTGATACAACTCCTCGGTGGTCCAGATCCGATGCCAGAACTTCACAGGCTTTGACAGGAGATCCTCGGCAAAAGACGGAAGGCCCAGGTCAAGTCTTAGGGGGAAGAGTGGCGTACCTTGCGGGAGCGCAAGTAAACGCCTAAGGAAACAATTTTCTACCCCTGCCATGACCTTACCAGCCTTATGTCCCCAAAGCTCGCTACCATAAGAGGCTGCCGCCTTCGCTTGGGACCTGTAAGTTTCCAGGGCCGGACTTACAGGCTTAAAGGAGGACTTGTTGGCCACCTTCAGGAGTGCACCCGATAGCTGGGAAAGTTTGAGCCTAGACCTCGCTACCTGGGAGTCCCACAACAAGTTTTCTTGCAATGATACCCCCAGATATATAAAGGTCGAGACCCTCTCCAAAGTAGTATCCCCCATTGTTGGGTTGGGTCTGGTTTTGGTAGGGGGGTTGAAGATCATGAACTTGGTTTTGCAAGTGTTCACCTCCAGCCCATGCTGGCGACAGAAAATGCCAAAACCGTCCACAATCCTCTGGATCCCCATTGGGGATTTGGAAAGCAGGAGGGTATCATCAGCAAACATTATTGCTGGGACCCTCCTGCCTGCCAAAAGCGGGGCGTCATTGTCTTTAACAGCGTCAAGGTGTTGAATGACGCTGTTGATGTACAGACAAAACAGGGTAGGGGCCAGGACACAACCCTGTCTGACGCCACGACGGACCGGGAATTTGCCCGAAAGCTTGCCATCCCTCCCACACCTTACTTGTGCAAAGTTGTTCTCATGCAACCTGATGATGATACTGAGAAGGTGGGGGGGTACTCCTAGCTTTTCCAAAACCTCCCATAGCTTGCCTCTGGGGACGAGGTCAAAGGCTGACCTCAGGTCCACGAAGACCATGTACAAACGTCCGCCCTCTATCGTGACCGTCTTCCAATATAGGAGAAGGAGGCGGAAAATTTGGTCCATGGTCGACGTGTTCTTCCTGAAGCCAGCCTGAAGGGGGCTCATGATGTCATTGTCCTCGACCCAGTCTATGAGGTGGTTTAGAATGAGGCGCGCAAAAAGCTTTTGGGGGACATCGATTAGGCTTATGGGCCTATAATTAGCGGGGAGCAGGGTAGATCCCTTCTTATGGATTGGAACAATCTCTGCCCCCAGCCAAGACCCGGGGATTGGCATACCTCCTAAGATGGCATTAAAAAGAATAAGAAGGTATGGACCCCAGATGTCCGGGTGATGCCTAAAAAGATCCCCGGGTAGCTTGTCTAGGCCTGGCGCCTTCCCCAGTGGTAGATGCTCCAGGGCAGATTCCACTTCCCCCAAGGATAGTTCCATGCCAGAACCCTGGGAGCCCCGAGGCACCTGGAGGGCTACATCAGGGCAAGAATCAATGTCCTGATAAAGTGCCCCGAAGTAGGCCTCCCAGACTGCGGGTGCAATATTAGGTTCAGTAGCTCTAGTGAGCTCCCCAGTCCCATTATTTACAAGGGCCCAAAATTTCCTGGAATCCCTGGCTTTTAGAGCATCATAGAGATCCTGCCAGTGGATCCAGTCCCACTCGGCCCTGGCAGTGACCATCACTGATTTGTAGTGTTTCCTGAGATCACGTACCTTAGCTTTGTTGGACCCCTCTTTTATCGCGGCAATAAGTTCGGATTTTGCTGCCCTGCAGGAGGAGGTATACCAGGTTGGAGCATGGGTCTTTTTCTTTCGAGTTGGCACCACCGGGTAGAAGACCTCAGCCAGATCCCTCACTAGGTCCTGATGTATATTACCCAGTTCCTCGTTAAATTCTGGGATCCTTGGCTCAGCCAGGAGAACATCCACCTCCACAAACCTTGGGAGTGCCAGCTCATAGAGCTTAGCAATAGCTTCTTCCGAGCTAACCAGCTTCCCCCACTTAACCCGGCGCCTATTTGTCGAGAGGCGCAAATCCCCGAGGTCTTCCCCTTGCTCTACTGGGGATGCAACCGCCGAGGGCAGAGGGCTCTGGATGCTTAGACAGAGGGCATTATGATCACTGTCTGCCCTATTTAACACCCCAAAGTCAAGTACTTTTGGCCAGAGTGTAATATCCACCATGATGTAATCTAGCCTCGACTCATGTCCCCTTCTGTTGAAAGTGCACACCGAGGGGGTATCGGAAGGAGTACGACCATTACAAGCCCTCAGTGCGCAATTCAAGGTAAGGGACAAGAGTTGGAGTGCTAGAGGAGACCAGGCTTTGGGGTGGGGAGAAGACGAGGGTGGCACCCCCCAATAGTCATCCTCGGCCGTAAGGGCACCATCCAATAACCCCTCCAGAGGTTCAAAGTGGCAATTGAAGTCTCCTCCAAGCACCACCTTGAGGCCTCCCGGGAGTTGGCCCAGGAAGGAGGACAGCTCGTTTATAGTTGATGATTCATTTGACGAGGCTACTGGACGCGAGTAGACGTTAACGATGGCCCACGCTGGTTTGTCGGGCCATGTAAGCCGAACACACTGAATGTCCAGCGAAGACGTATGGATCTGCTCCGCCTGGCACCCAGTGTGACTCGCAATCCAGATTGCCAGGCCACCCGATGGCCTCCCCCTCCCACTCCATTTGGCGGGGATTTCGAATACGTCGAACCCTCTCCTGGATTGGGTGTCCCTCGCCCATGTTTCTTGGAGGAGGAGGATATCACTGCCAGCTACTAGCTGGTCCCACTCCGGTGTGCCCTCCTTATTTGCAATTCCCGCCACATTCCATGAGAGAATTCTCAACCCCCGATCCGATGGCAGGTTACCTTGGCCTCCAGACGGTGGTTGTACGGCGGCCAAGGGTGAATTAGTAGCTTGGGGGCAGTTGCAACAGACCATGCTAGCTGAACGCTCGACCACGTCCGCCACCCCAGGTTGCAGAGTGTGGACAGGGCTGGTAATAGTGGAGGGTCCCAGTTGTCCCGAACTATCAGCCATATCAGCCATATCAGGAATTCGCTCTGTGGCGTTGTCATACCGCTTGGGGGCAGTCACAGGGGTTCCACCCGGGCCCACCGGTCCTTGCGTCACCTCAACCATCCTCTTCCCTGAATCAGAAAAAATTTCCCTAGCTCGTGGTCAGTCAACCTGATCCAAGCAGGAAAATCTATTAGGGTGAATGAAATTTGTCTGGGCAGGTGGTAAAAAATGCCTAGGTCTGTACCGCGAGCCATCCACAGCAAACCCTACTCTAGTCCACCCCGTCTTACTCCCTGTCAGCGTATTGCTGTCACTAGGGTAAAAGTATGAGAGGGGTACTAACTCAATGTTGGACCTGTCAGGCCTTACAAGCCAGTTGCAGATGTAGTTAGCAACAAGTGGGCTTTTGAAGCTTAGGATGATACAATCCCCTATCCTATTCTTTGGGGTAGGGCCAATCCATGGAATCCTCCTTACCATCAGGACCTCGCCTTTCAGGTTCGGAGGCAGCGGCCTATTAATACTAAGCCAACTGATAACCTTATTGCGTAAGGAATCTTGGGTCTCCCTTGTGCCATCGGTTAGCTCCGGGACTCCTACCATAATTGCCGTATAGGGGACCGCTTCCGGAGGCAAGTTAACCACCCTGCGCCTCTCGGACGGGGGAGCGATACCACCAGTCGGGGCATTGGTGGCACTCGCTACCCCCCCCGGTCGCTGCGCAGGAGGCAGCTTGGATCTCCTAGGGGCCGGGACAGGAGGGCCAGACGCTAAAGGTACCAAGGGGCGTGCCTGGGACGTCGACGCGCCGGATGTGCTCGCCGGTGCTGCAATGTGGGCCTTGGGCATTGCGGGTGACTGTGATCTATTCCCATGTGGATTCCCGATAGCTGTTGGAACGTTTGTACCTGACCCCGGATTTTTCCCAGTGTGGCTAGTTCCAAGGGCTTGAAGTTTATTTTCTATAGCATCCAATCTAACTACAATGGGGGTTAACAAGTTTTTAATGATAGCTGTAAGTGAATTAATAATTAAATCTACACTGTTAGAAGTTATCCCCCCAAAAGTAAATGGGCCCGGCGGCAAGGGTAATGACACCGGGACTGGAGAGCCCCCGGAGTCTACCACAGACCCCGCAACAATGAGATCAGGTGAAAGCGAGATGTCTGTGGTATCTTCATAAGATGATTCAACAGTATCCACTCTTGCCCTTTTTGCCCCCTTCACTTCCCTGGACCTTTTCCTTTTTATAGGGTGTTCCCCCCCACTAACTGCGGGCTCTAGAGACAGTACGCCCTGACCCGCTTCAGGCGAATCTATTCCCATATTGTCCGTGATGGGGGAATGGTCAGAAATCCCAGGTGGGCGGGGGGAATTCCTAACCCTCTGTGTTAAGGGGGTTCTTAGTTGCTGGAGGACCGACTCAATAGTCTGGTCTATACTGTCCAGTAGTGACATGTGAGTAACATCCGGGGGATTAGGTGTACTGGCCTCTGTAGAAAGGGTTTCCCCATGGTCCACGAACACACTTTCAGGGCCCATCAGGAGGGGGGAGTCTGTAGATAAATGACAAGTACTAGTTAGAGCACTCACTTTAGGAAAAAATTTCTCCAGAGTACTTGAGCCTTGTTGGACAGACTTGCTCCGTAAGGATCTGGACGCCATTGTAGGAAAGGCTACAGGGGGACAAGAGCGGGGAACGTTAGTGGGGTGACTCCAGGCAAGGGGGCGTGGCACTGGGAGGGGGCGCGGCGCGGCGGGAAGAGGAACCAGCTGTCGGTGTTGCAAGGTGAGCTGGTCCTCGCAGTCCCGCTCGCCGCGCCTCTCACCTCCACTGCGGCCAGAAGTAACTGCAGATAACCCCCAGGAGGTAGGACAGCTCCCAGCTACTCCGGTAGCGAGCTACAGCAGCCAGGGACAATGTTCAAGCAGAATTAGCCTCGCGAGCGGCACCCGCGAAGCGGGGGCCGCGAGAGGTGATGAAGACTCCAGGCAAGGGGGCGTGGCACTGGGAGGGGGCGCGGCGCGGCGGGAAGAGGAACCAGCTGTCGGTGTTGCAAGGTGAGCTGGTCCTCGCAGTCCCGCTCGCCGCGCCTCTCACCTCCACTGCGGCCAGAAGTAACTGCAGATAACCCCCAGGAGGTAGGACAGCTCCCAGCTACTCCGGTAGCGAGCTACAGCAGCCAGGGACAATGTTCAAGCAGAATTAGCCTCGCGAGCGGCTCCCGCGAAGCGGGGGCCGCGAGAGGTGATGAAGACTCCAGGCAAGGGGGCGTGGCACTGGGAGGGGGCGCGGCGCGGCGGGAAGAGGAACCAGCTGTCGGTGTTGCAAGGTGAGCTGGTCCTCGCAGTCCCGCTCGCCGCGCCTCTCACCTCCACTGCGGCCAGAAGTAACTGCAGATAACCCCCAGGAGGTAGGACAGCTCCCAGCTACTCCGGTAGCGAGCTACAGCAGCCAGGGACAATGTTCAAGCAGAATTAGCCTCGCGAGCGGCACCCGGTCAGTCCCAATTGCGTTCTATTGTACAGCTTGGCTGGACGTTACAAAATCTGCGTTCAGGCTATGTGCCTTGGCGTTTAATCAACACAACGTCACTATTCTATATCTTTAACCTTACTGATAGACAAATCAGTATGGCCCAAAAGGGAGCTGATTATACAATCCTGAGCATTGAGAAACTTGAGAGATTACCAGTGACAATGTCAGAACGACCTGTAAGTGAATGGATAATACATGGAATAATAAATATTCCAATTTCAATCTTCAGGTTTCAATACTGCCAAAAATATATACAGGCTGGCATGTACGAGAAATTGGGAAAAGGGTACATAAAAACAACATGGAACCTGCCCTATTCACATGCATGTGTCAGTAATAAAGGACAGAAAGTGTTTCTTAGTGGCAATAATTGTGCAATGTCACTAAGCGGTACAATTCTGTGTAACGGAATTAGTTTGCACGGAGCCTGTGAAGGGAACTCAAATAACCTTTCATGTCACCAGCAAGGCGCACCTGCAACAGAGATAGAACCATTCTTTCAAAGACTCTATAATGGGAGTTACATTCTAATTGTAGACCGCAGATGCTGTAGTCTTATGCCCGGGACTCCTTATCTCGTAACTACGACTGCGAAGGTCAAGTGCTGTGGACACTCATTGTTCCCCAGCTCCTTTCCAGACAGGGAGGCAAGGGCATGGCCCAACTTGAAAATTACTTCTATTCGAATAGATACTTTAAGCAGAATGAAAACAGTGCTTCTTCAGACGCCTACTAGGCTCACGTCATCAAAAGAAACGCATGATCTCCAAGTCGCAAGGACGACTGCAGAGATACATTCATTGTTATCAACTAATTCCCCCATACATTTCGCAGAAATCCTGAATGAAATCTTAAATATTTCTGATACCAGTGGGGTCTCACAAGTATTTAAGACAGTATTTTCGATGGCATTAACACCATTCAAAGCCATACTGGGTATTTTTCCAGATTTCGTCCATTCGATTTTTGGCGGACTTCCCCTCATTCTAGGACTGATTGCAGGAATCCTATTCCTAGTCCTTATTTTTCGTTATGGCGAACCATGTCACAGACAAAACACCTGCGACAAGGGAAGAAACAATCCTAGCCATTGGATACCGGGACCGGATATCAAGAATCCTGGGACTATCCCGGCTTAGAGACCTGAACATGACTTGGTTTCTATCTTTTCGACCTATGTGGCAACGATGTGTTTTACCTGTATTAAGGTGCCTGCTATGCGGAGAAGAATGCGTGTTAGACACCTGTATGATGCTACAATCGGATGCGCCAATGGATGCAGAAACATTGTTGAGCCCAATCAAGGTTCATGCTTTGTGCTGCCCTCAACGGCTACCGATCCTGATGACGGCATTCGTGGAAGCTTCACCACTACGATTAAGGGGTAGTGAAGTTCAAGATGAAAGCAGCATCGATCAGGTACGACCTTCTGTCAGCAATTCAAATCAGAATGTCAATGGAGACAATCATGCGCATGAATGCATGGTTACACCTATTTCCGAGTTAGTGGAACTCTCCCAGGAAGCTGTTGACAACTTTTTCGAAAGCCTAAATGATATGATGTTCTCACCAGAACAGAAATAGAGACTTTTGAACAAACTCGTACACGGCGTTCCCTGAATTTGGCCTTCAACTTTAATACTAAAAGCACATGAACACTTTTCCCTCCAGTTCACGGACAGCATTTTTTCAGCAGCCCCAAAATATTTTTGCATATTTTTCGGGACACTATCTTCTGCTTAAAGTAAGAACTATTCTTGGAGAACTAAGATTTCTAAACTTAGATAGCTTATAGACTTATAGCTTATAGACATTAGCTGCCCGCTGGTATGTTCATTGTATTATATTCTGTGATGAAGTGGTCTCGAACCTTTTTTCTGTATTAAGAGCCATTTCATGTGTAAATCTCATATGCCAAATAGCATTAATGTATACAAATGCGTTATTACTTTAGCATTATTCTACAGCTTGAGTGCATACTATACATATGACTGCATTTCTTCCGTATATTTGAAAATTTCAGAATGCATTTATGTATTTTGGGGTGGTAAGGTATACACAATACTTTATAAATATATTGTACTATGTTTTACTATGCATAGATTAGTAAATATGTCCATAGTTAGCGTGGAGTGGGTGTGATGTATTCCTATAGGTTCTGAATCGATCCCCCTATTCCTGACCCTATTCTGGTTAACAAACCAACAAGTTAACTAGCAGTCGGCCCATGAGGCAGCAAACCCCCATGATGCAGATACCGTTATCTGACGAAGCCACACTACGGCACAGGAACGTGTTATCTGATTAGGTCATAACGCTTGCGATCTAATTAGACAAGCGATATTCCTCCAGCCCCTGATAAGGCATACGGAGTTCTCATAACAAATCAAACCTATGACAACCTGGGAAAAACCCTGCGGCCATTGTTTTGATTTCACCGAGAACTTCAGCAAAAGAATGTGCTAACGACCTGGTCGTATGACATCCTTATTGACGTATCTATGTCCATCCTTACGTCAATCTCGGCACCTTAAAGGTATAAATATTACCGATATTGCCCTATGCAAACACACGCGGTGGTGACGAGACGGAGCAGCCATACTTGCCGAAGCCCAGAGCAGAGCAGACCCCGCTGGCGCAGCCCCGCCTTCCTGACGCGCTGAGAACGAGACGCGCTGCTTTCTCCTGCCGAGAAATCCAGCACCGGCGTTTCCGGGTAGCCCTCGCAGGCAGCCTGGAATATCGAGATCAGAGAAGAGAGATACCATCCCTCATTCATCCTAACTTCCAGGTACAGAACTGAATAACCCCTCACAGAGAATTCTTTAGTCAGTCACTTGGCAAAAACAAACTTAACTTAAACTGTAACTTTCTATTCCCGCCCACGTATTAGACTTAGGTCAGGTACACGGGGTAGGCGTATCTAGAAACACCAGTTGAGTACGTTTAGTCAAATGTATATGTGTATGTAATATATTTTATTCATTTTAAACCTTCATATGGCTTAGAAACCATATCAATGTTTTTACAGTATTATTTTATACTTCTGCTTCTAATGTATGCACTTTACTTAACGATAAGTATTGCAATAATATCGATCCATTTCTCTTGTACGAGAAAAGAGACTGATCAATAAATGACACCTTTTTATTGAACACGCCCGTCTCTTCCTTTTCTCTACATTCTGATGAGACTAAGAATGCACGTACTGACTGAGTAAAATAAATTGCCTTTTGTTCACACGACTCTCGAGATACACTCTTGATTAGGGGAGAGCAAAGTTGTCATGTTCTATGGTTGTCAGAAACTAAATCCCTTCTTGTCTAATCAGGGAAGTTAATTCCTTCCTGAACATTCGAGAAAGTTTCTAGTGAACTCTGAGCTAGCTGGCAAACCCAAAACTTTAAGTCTAATATCGACAGTAGTAGACCTAGTTAACGTCTGTCTAGGCCTATACTATTGAAGGTATTATTCCAATGCGCAGAGCCTATTGGGATAATAGGAACTACACTACAGATCAAGCACAGCCTGCTCTATATCTCTCTCAGTGGGTGATGCAGGCAGCATCTCTGTCTGGGTCTGAGACACAGCTGACCAGTGACATATGGCAGCTGCTGTGCCCTCACTGCCTCCCGAGGTGGTCTCTCCTCAAGAGCCATCTTGCTCATTTCCCCAATTTGGGTCCTTTTTGACTGTAGCAACTTAAAAAAATAAAAGTTTGTGAATGGTATTGAGCTTACTCTTTTATGTTTGGGTCTTTGATCATCCCATAACCCTTCCTTGTTCCTCCTTTAACTCCTCCCCTCTGGAAAAAAGTATTCCTCATTTTCCAACCACTCCCCTCTGTCCTTCCCACATTTACTACTAAAACCTACACTTATGTGTGTGTAGACTCCGCTGTTGTGGCAGAGATCTCCACACACAAAAAGATAAAAGGGGGAGGTTGAAACAGAGTACATAAGTTTGTGAACAGCATTTTGTAGTACGTGTGTAGTACTATTATAGTACTACTAAACATACTACAAAATGCAGTATATGAATAGTCCCCTACCTGCATGGAGATACCGCTATCATTTAAAATAGTTTCACTTTTTAGTGACCTAAATGGCATTTGTTTGAAAATTAACATCAAAAGTGATTAAGATAAATACCATGTAAAACCACGAGGCTTGAGCTTGCTACTTTATTTATTTTGCTTTGATGTGCATTGTAAGCCGCCAGTTTTATAGTGGGTAAAAAAGTTGAGATGCCGTCTTACTGTTAACCCCAAGTGCTTCTGCCCAGTGCCTTTGCAATAGTGTGCTGTAATAAAAGTGCTTTATGAATCAACATTTTTTTCAGTTTTTGCCTATTCTGTATCAGACTTATATATTTCTCTTACGTGAACTTCAAATAACATTTCTGTTTTTACATGCATTTGGAAAAGGGAAAGGCTCCGCTATGATTTCACCCATTTGACCTTAGTAGCTGGCAGAGAATTATTTATGGGAATGCCTAGGATGTGTTGGCAACAAATTCAGCTCCACATATAAATAATGCAAATGTATTCCCAAATCAGATTCATCTGTACCTGCAAAGAGACAGTAAATGGTTTCAGCAGCACAACCTGATGAAATACTTTCTACTGGAACAGTGCAATGCCACCGTACATTATTGGCACATTGCAAGGAACCTGCCCACGTAGTCATTAATTCAAGCTGCATATTTCTGAACAGACTCGAAATTATTCACGGGAAATTGAGAGAGAAAACTACACGTGTATGTACTCTCTTTATGGAATCGTGCTCTAGAGTAAACACAGTCCCATAAAAGTAGGTATCATACAGTAAATTTTCAAAAGTTCACATTTTTTATATCTTAAAAAATGATTTAGCAAAGGAATGACTCATACGTTTTGAATTCTCTTCCCTGATATACTCCTATCAGGGGTACCAATTTCTCCCCAATAAGAGCATTTTTAATTGCATCGAAACATAAAGCAAATATGTGGGCCTCATTCCAATTGAAGCCCATGTTCGATGTCCTTCACATTTAACATGGGCTTCAATTGGAATCCCATAGAGCATATTATCAAGCCCATTATCGCCATTTTAGCAGCAGTTTTCTGCTGCTAAAACGGCGATAATTTTATCACCTGTCTTAATAATATTCCCTCACATTCTTTTCCTGATCGAATGCGCATTTCGGGCATATTACCAAGGCAGGCGATAATTTCATTGCCCTATTAGCAAGCTGTCGCTAGCATCAGTTAGCGACAGCTTTTAGGTGATAACGAGCGGTTTGGGGCCCACTTTGCATGTCAGCGATATTTATCTCTAATGACATGCAAAGTGGGTGTACCCAACCTGTTAGTGACTGAAAGCAGTCGCTAACATCGCTATCGCCTATTATCAACACAGGCGTAGTGGTGAAAAAATGTGCGCTAAGCGCGAATATCGCTGAAAACTAACGCCTGCTCAGACCACTTCTTAACCTGTATATTCAGGTTAAGACCCTATTGGCATTAATGCTTGAATATCGCTGGATTTCCAGCGATATTCACGCATTGAGCCACTACCGCCGGATATTTTATCGCATTGGAGATAAACGTTGCTAATAGCACGTTATCTCTGCGATAAAATCCGGCAATGCACGGCGATAGAAAAATTGTCGCTAAGCTTATTTAGCGATAAATATCGCTAGTTGTTGATAATATGCCCCTTCGTTTTACTGGGTGGCTTCCCGTACCCAGTCGCACAGGTAATCAGGTAGGAAGGCAACCCTCGCCAACTCCTCGGGGATTTCTCTTAACCCGCCTTGTAATGGGGACTCGAAATCGTCCTGTAAAAGTACAGTAACTTGCAGGGCAACGAGGGAAAGTAACACGACATTCATGTTTTGTACATCCTTCAGTCTTAGAGGGGAAACGACTGATTACGTCAACACTACGACATGATTTATTGGCAGTGGGCACGGAGATCAGGTTGATCTAGGATGAAAGTTTGTTTACCCTGTGATATCACTTTTTCCCCAATATCACCTCATCTCCCAGCTTGAGTGACTGCAAAAGCGTGGCTCAAAACTACTAGAGCTGTCCACATACAAAGAGTAATGACAGGGACACATGTATGAGCTTTAGAAACAAAGCACTTAAGGGGCATATTACCATTAATAAAATGTATTTGTATTATCCAGACAGATCTACAGAGACAAACATTCCCAATCTGTGAAGAGACAGAAAAGACTGCCACATAAATAACAATATCTAACTCACTTTCATCGATAAGGGCAGAGCTCTCAGGAGCATAATTAGTTTCAAAGCACTGGCAAGCGTGCCACCTAGACCGGCATTGTGTTTCTGAACTGATAACTGTCTTTAACACCCTTTATGTCAGATAAGGACACAAGCTTTAAATCAACTGTGCTGAAACAGAAGAGCGCATACGCTCCTTGGTTTTTATTCAGGGCCTGACTCGCAAAGCACCTATTGCAAGTGTTAGATGGGCATATGTCAGACTAGAAGTAGGCCATCTTTGCAGGCAGGGCCCTAATTCACATACCTGACATATGAGCTGAGAGAGGGGCAGCCAGTGTGAGCAGAAGCTTCACATGCCCACTCTCTAGGCAAAAGGAAGTACTGAGCGCAAATTACTAAAATATGCTTATTTATTTTGTTGGGCATTGCTTCTCAATCAGTTCACACGCATAAGTAGAACAAATTATGAACTCTTGAAACTAAGGATAATTATGTCTGCAAGAAAGTGTACCAATGTTTTACAGTTTAACAAATACATATAATAACATTTCATAAAAATAGAATACGGCATTACTTCTACTCCTATAGAAACAATGCATTTAATGGCATTTAATGCTTTTAATCTTGACAACTAATATTTGTCTTACCTGTATCATAATTGTTAACCAAATTCCCAATCAACTTGAGGATGGTATGCAAAGTATCCATTCCTACTACCAACTTCTGCAGTTTGTGACCCGACCCTAATAGTGTGACATGCATAGTTGTTATGTGGACATCTGATAGTTGAGACCCACAGTGTGTGTGCATACCTTTTTGAATTTGCTACAATGTCAGAATGTTGGAGACATCTGGTTCACACTGCCTATATTCTGTGAGAGAAGCAGAACATGCCAGAATCAGACACTAATCAATAATATTAAAAATAATAATAATAATAATAATAATAATAATAATAATAATAATAATAATAATAATAATAATAATAATAATAATAAAGCAATTTATAACAGGTATGGCTACTTTGACAGAAGTGTCCCAGTGCTGATACGGCCCAGCTACAAAAAAGAGACACAGAAAGCCTGAAGGAAACCTGGGAACTAACTAAACAAGGACGTTTTGAGATTTTTCCGCAATAAAAGCTCTGTCTTAGATTATCTGAGGTGCAGGGGAAGCGAGTTCCATAGCTTGGGAGTCAGGAAGCTAAAAGAAATGCCCACAAAGCAGGCTTTCTCAATTGTGGGGACTTCAGTCAACAGAGCCCCTGAAGATCTCAAACAGCTCGGGAAGGGGTAGGGTTTGATGAAGCGGTGAAGATAGCTGTTACCTGATTTGTTAAAGGCCCTGTAACAATAGCAGAGATCCTTGAATGGCAGATGCTTCTTCTTTGGAAGGCAGTTCAATTCATGCTAAACAGAGTCCATCAAAGTCCGTCTGGGAAGGTTCAGCAGTAGCTGCAGAGTTCTTTATGCATTGGAACCTCATCAGCTGAAACTGAAAGACTCCTAAATGTAGGCTATTGCAGTAATCCAGCAACAAGAAGACTAAAGCCTGGATTACTGTTTTCCTAGCAGCTTCCGGCAGAAGCCCGATAATCTTTTTGAGGGATTTTAACATCCTAAAATACCTGCCTGCTAAGGCAGTGATCTCACTCTTTACCGTGAAGCCCGCAACAAAAAGGATGCCCAGATTGTTGACCTTGGGCTTCAGCGCTGGGAGGAGACCAATGGTGGGCCGGGGGCTTGGTTCTGCAAGCTTCCCTATCAACTATTGGTGTGAAAAGTTCCAAAGCCCCAAATATCTAACCATCTTCCTGCTTGTTGCCTATGCTAATTCAGTTATCAAGTTTAGAGCAGCTAATAGTCAGGGCTATAGTGAAGCTAGTGAAGGTAACCTTAGCCCATTTATTTGACCTGTTCCTAGGTTGAGAGACAGATTTAGATGGAGGATTGAACATAGAAACCTGAAATGGTAGCATAGCATGGTCAGACCATTGAAGAGGTAAAGGAGGATCCATGACTAGATTACTCAGATTGGAAAAAGTGTGATCAAGTTGTAGTGTAGTTCCTATATTCCCAATAGGCTCTGCGCATTGGAATAACATAAACGATAGTTTAGACGTAGGACTTAGGTCGACTAGGTCTCTATTGAATATGTTAGACTTAATTATGAATGCCAGCTAGCTCAGAGGTCACTAGAAACATTCTCGAGTAAACAAGAAGGTGTGAAGTTTCCTGAATAGACAAGAAGGGATTAGTTTCTGACAACCGCATAAACATGACAACTTTGCTCCCTCCAGAATAAGAAGTATATCTCCAGAGTCGCGGAAACAATAGATAACTATTTCACTCAATCAATCGTGCATACTTAGTTTCACCAGAAGCGCAGAGAAATAGAGAGACGGGCATTTTCAAATAAAGTGTTTATTTATTGAACAGTCTTCTTTCTCATGCAAGAGAAGTGAGTTGCCAAAATTGCAATACTTGTCATAAAGTAAAGTGTGTACAGTAAAAGGAGTATTATAAAATAATACTGTAAAAGCATGGTATGGTTTCTAAGCCATAAGGTGTTTAAAATAGATCAAATATATACATAGATAAATCCATGACTAAACGTACTCAACTGGTGCTTCTAAGATACGCCTACCCCGGTGTACCTAACCTAAGCCTAGTCTGTGGGAAGGAGTAAGAGAGCTGCAGTTTAAGTTAAGATAGTTTTTGCCAAGAATCTGAATCAAGAATTCTCTAAGGATCTAATCAGCTCCATACCTTGGTTATAGAATGAAGGAGGTCTTGTATCTCTTTCTCAGGACTCGATCTCCCAGCAACCCACAAGGGTGACTGGAAACACTGGAGCTGGATTTCTCGGCAGGAGAAAAGACAGCGTCTCTCTCAGTGCGTCAATGGGAGGGTCGGCTTCCTTCCACACTTGCCACAGCAGGGCGTCGGGCAAGTAGATAGCTGATCTGCTCCAAACCACCGTGTGTTTTGCTAGGGCAGCTGTTGGTATATTTATACCTGGAAGGTGCCGAGTTTGACATAAGGTTGGACATAAGACGTCACTAAGAACTTGCAGTTCTTTTTAGGACTCCAGGAGTTCTAGGACAAATCAATACAGAAGCAGGGGGAATTCCCGGGCTGCTGGAGGCTTGGTTTGTTTAAGAACGCGTTGTGCTTTCTAGGAGTCTATGGGAGTAGCCTTGCCGTATTTGGACTGCCTTGGCTATGACTAAATATGGATATGATTCTTATGTCTTTATAAGGATTTGATTTGTTATAACCACATAAGGGCATAAATCGGGAATATTTAAATAGGGTCCTAGATACGTTTACAACACCCAGTCCACGTATGATGTCCATCATCACTAAATACTAAGCAATTTTAAACATATGACTATGCATGTGTTTTCCATCCCACCCCAAAATACATAAAATGCATTTGAAATGGTATATACACAAAAAATGAGTAATATACTGTACGTTTTAAAGCAGTGGTATCATTCAGATACTGCATATATAGTACTTTTAAATATTGGCTTAATGAATCACGAAAATTACATTTATGAAATGTCTCTTAATACAGAAGAGAAGGTCGAGACCATTTCATCACATATTTATACAATATTGTACATGTGCTAGAGGCTGAATCAAAATATTTTCTCTAGAGATTCAAAATAGAACTCTTGTTCTCGAAGAATAGTTCTACTTTAAGCAGAATATCATGTGCCAAAAAATATATATATATTTTGGGAACGGGGAAAAATAATTTCACTTTCAGGGCAAAAAATAGTCCCTCAGTTTTTTACAAGTTTTTGTTTTTCCAAATTGAAGGTTGAATTCAGAGTTCAGGGAACGCTGTGTGCTCAAACTTTTTTCTCATTGTTAGGAAAGAACATTAACTCAGATTGGGTGGCAAAGAATTCGTCTACAACAGTAGGTGAAAGTTGGACCAAGTCCGAAAAAGTAGAAATAGTGCAGATATGAGAAGCATTGCTGTCATCGGTGTTCAGATCAGCAATGGTCACAGAAGGTGGTACCTGTGGGCCGCTTTCATCTTGTACCTCACCGTCACCTAATCGTAATGGTGAGGTCTCAAGGAATGCCATCATCAGAATAGGTAGCCGCTGGGGACAACACGTTGCATGAGCCGTTACCGAACCAAGAAAAGTATCGATATCCAAAGGTACTGCTGATGGTAGTGTGAGACAGACGTCCAACATGCATCCTTCTCTGCATAGCAGGCATCGTAGAACAAGTAAAATGCAATCTTGCCAGATTGGTCTGAATGAAAGAAACCATGTGGTATTCAGATCTCTTAGCCGAGCTAAGCCGAGTACTTTAGTTATTCTATCCGGTATCTCATCGCAAGGATCGTTTCTTCCATGGTAGCCTGAGTTTTGTTTGTGACTGGATTTGCCATTTCAGAGCAGAAGGAACAAAAATAAAATTCCTGCTACGAGTCCCGGGATGAGAGGCAGGGCGCCAAACACAGAGTGCACGAAATTCGGGAAGATGCTCAGGACTACTTCCAAGGGTGCTAATAGTCCCGAATTTTTTTTCTTAAATACATGTGCGATGCCATTGGTATCAGACATGTTTAAAATTTGAACTAACATTTCTGCAAAATGCACGGCGCAATTTGTTGATAATAATGCATGTATCTCTGCCGCTGTCCTTGCAACTTGCAGATCATACGTTTCTTTAGATGAGCTTAAAGGCACATTTGTTTGTAAAATAATGGATTTCATTCTGCTTAAAGTATCAATTCGAATGGAAGAGATATTCAGAGAAGGCCATATCGTTGCCTCCTTGTCTGGTTTGCTGTTTGGATACAATACTTGCATACAGCAAGTGACCATGGAAGTTACACTGACGAGATAGGCCCTTCCTGGCACCATGCCACAACAGCTGCGGTCACTTATTATAACTTAACTGTCGTTGGAAAGTTGTCTGAAAAAAGGCTCTAACTGTGTAGCTGGGGTGCAGTGCAGGTGGCATGAAAGGTTATTTGATGAACCTTCGCAGGCTCCATGCAAGTTAATTCCTTGACACAGAAGTGTACCGCTTAGTGAATTTTTACAGTTATTACCACTAAGAAATACCTCTTTTTTTCCCCCACTGTAACATTTATGTGTATAAGGTAGATTCCAGGTCGACTTGATGTAACCTTTACCCAACCTTTCATACAGGCCTGCTGGTATATGCTTTTGGCAATATTGAAACTGAAAAGTCGTAATCGGAATTGTAATTGTGCCATGTATTATCCATTCAATGACGGGTCTTTCGGAGACTGTCAATGTCAATTTTTCTAGTTTTTCAACGTTCAGCACCGTATAGTCTTCTCCTTTTTGTGCCAAAGAGATTTGTTTATCAGTAAGGTTAAAGATAGAAAATTATGACATTGTGTTGATTAGACGCCATGGCACGTAGCCTGAACGGAGGTTTAGCAACGTCCAGCCTAACTGTACAATAGAACGCAATTGGGACTGGCCATGTTGTAACATTAGCATATCCTGTTCTATTATATCAATAGCAGATGATACAATGCTGTCCAGTGAATAAATTCTGGAGGACAGAGTCGTTAACCCATTGTCCACTACAGACAGTGATTTTTCCAAATTAATATGATCAATTTCTTGTATTTTTTCAGCAGTTTCAATTTGCGTTACTTTCCAAGCTTCGTTGTAAGCAGCGTATATACCGGCGTATATGAAACATTTTTGACGCTGTTTGCGAGGTCCCAATATGAAATCTCGCGAGTCAGCACCTTCTTTAAGTAAAGTCAAGTGTTGCTTAATTTCAGGCAGTGTGGATTTCTGTAGCCATTCGAGGCATAGTTTCCCTACACTGTATGTTGTAATTATCCCTGGATGTTGTCTCTGGGAATATCATGGGTCTGGCCTGTTCTGTTTGAACCCCTGTCTTTTATTCAGGAATCTATCTTGACAGTTATTATTGTCTGTGGGCCAGATCAACCATTTTCTCCAATCACGATTAGTTCTGTTTTGTTTTAAAGTATGGGATACGTCTATTCCCGCATCTGTAGAGCTATTACTATCAGGTATTGGCTTTGGTATAGATGGTTTGTTTAAGTCCTTTATCTTGGCTAGGCCAAGAGAGGTTGTTTGTTGAATGGTGTCATTTAGGAACAATATTTGTTCTGGGATCATGCAGGCTCTAAATAATGATTCTAGACCTAGTACCTGCCAATCTTTTGTACCCCAAATAGTTTTTGTTTCAATGTTGTTTTTCCAAAATTCAAAACCAAATGTAGACAGTTTTTCATACAATTTTGTGGAATATATCAATGTAGTGTTTGTCAACATGTTTTTCATTCCTGTCTTATTTAACATTTTAAAATAAAACATTTCTGGATTGGTGATGTTAAACCGTGAGAAATATGGGAATTTCTCATTAAAAAAATTCGAGCTGCCTTTTGGCAGTGTTGGACAATGTTCCCATTGAAAATATGTAAAAACATTTCTAGGATTAGCAGATTTATGCAACTAGTGATGCCCATAATGATTAAAGCAATACATTTCTTCATAGTTTGATGAGCCTTTTATATAATCATGTTCTGTAAATGTTGCTGACATTTCTAAATCTGACATCATATTATTAATATTTTCAAAGTCCCAATCATCAGAGAAAGTATTAGGTGATAAAAAGTCACTTAATAAAACTTTGAACTGATGTGGATATCTCAAAAGTTCAACCGGGCCATATATGTCATAATCAGTAGTGTCCCATGCTACACCACCAGGTATAGGAATGGCTGTGATGTTTACTGATGATAGTTCTCTTTTTTCAATGTGAGAAGATCTGTGAGGCTTTAGGACCAAGTTGATGATCTGACTTGCTGTGTCCATTGTACTATATTTTCTTCAACCATTCTTCCCAAGCTTAAATCCAAAATGAGCCAGAGTAGGAGGAAAAGAACACCTAAAACAATCCATAATTCAATCCATGGTGAAATCAGATATGTTTCTTTGTGTTGATGAAAGAGTTCAGTCATTTTTTTCTTTGAAAGTTTTAGTTGCTGGCGTTTCTTCATGTTCACTTGGATTTTCGGAAAAGTCATCGAAATTGATGAAGTAGCCAGATGCAGTTCTATCAATTGTTTTAATTGCTTCCGGATTTTCATTAATCTTTGCATTTGTGTAGTCAGAGGCTACATCATTGTAGATTGGTGTTTGTTGACGAACTGTTGCAATTTGGGTTTCAAAAGGCACAAGTTCCATGGCTTTGTTCTATAGTCCTTTTTTATTTACTGCAGGTTTATCAAATGTTATTAGTCTCTCAGTTTGAACCTCTTGAATTGTAGCAAGGTTTGGTCTTCTGCTACTTCTTGGGAGTCCACTGGGCCTACTACTTATTATTGGCCACATGATTATAGATTTACCTGGTCAATTGATACAACTCAGTACTCCTTTTTACCAGCAAGGGGCGGTAGTACTACTGATCTTGTTCCGCTGATAGCTAAGACAGGTACTGCTTTTCTGTAAGAAGGCCCAAATCCCTTCTTCACCGCGATCTTTTCTCTGACCAGATCCCCAATCTTTGGAATCCAGACAGGTCTTGATGGGACAGGTGGTTTTTCTTCAGTGGCCGTTGGCTTTAGTTTTGTGTTACTTAGACTTCTTCTTGTTTCATTTAAGTCCAGTAAAACAGCCAAACGATCTTTGATATCAAAGGTTTTTTTGTTCTACCACTGAAGTCTGACAATCGAGATCTTCGATTATCATTCTAGTACCAAACAAAAGTTCATACGGAGTGATTCCCCCCAGAGAATTTCTTGGCAGATTATTAAGACTATGTTGGACACTTGTTAGATGTTTGACCCACCCGTCACCGAACCTAATAACCTCACTGTTATAGATTGTTTTATGTCATGGTTTTTTCTCTCCACTACCGCATTTCCCTCGGGATGGAATGGACTAGAGTACCGCAATGCAATGCCCAAGCTGGCCATGGCCTCCTTGTAAGCTCGAGAGCTAAACGCAGGACCCTGGTCAGAATGTAGCATGCCAATTGCGTATATGCCGATAAAGACTCGCAAATCTTTTATAACAGTTCTGGCGTCAGCCGAGCGCTGGGGCCACATCTAAATGAATCTCGTCTTAATAATTATGGGATCGCATTTTTCCGTGTGGATGTCTGCGTGTAGACAGCCTAATGCTGTCTAATAGAGGTATCTGGGCTTGTGTCTGGTCCGGTTCACAACTGCGATCTCTGTTGCAGTCCTGACAATTGATTGCAAAGTTATACATTTGCACGCTCATCCCCGGCCACCAGTATTGTGATTGTAATTCTATTAGAGATTTCAAGATCTCTTGGTGCCTCAGACCCATTCCCATGTGTGCTTCTTGAATCAAGTAAGCCCTCCGGTTTGTGTTTGGAATTACTCTGTCCCCCACTCCAGGGATTCGAGCAAAAGGAACGGAGTTCGCATCAATTATGTATCTATTGTCGAGTTGATAGTTGAGAGGTAATGCTGCATAGTCGCCTTTTAATGAGGCTTTTACTGCCAGCATGGTTTCTCCATCTATTTGTTTTTTAGAACACTTTTGTGTAGCTACAGAAGCCGGTTGAACCGCTGCCGTTCTGGCTCTGCTAGCCAATGAATTCCCTGCAACGTGAACGCCATCACGTTGAAGACTCTGCGTATGTATCACGTGAGTCTTTCGTAGTTCTTTCTGTAAAAGAACTACTTGTTCCCAAAGCAACTCATGCTTGATTGTGCCACCTTTTGCATCTTTGAAACCGTTTTGAACCCAGTTCTGCAAGTATTCGTTTTGAGACTGGACGCAATAATACGAATCGCACACTATTAGTGTGGGGAATTTGCGATCCGCATTCTCAAGCGTCATCTTTAAAGATCTCATTTCTGCTCCTTGAGCTGTACAGTTTTGAGTGATTCAGTTTTAGTGACCATCGGTCTGAATTTACCTAAGCGCCAGCGACCTTTAACAATCACGCAAGCTGCATTGTAAACTTGTTTTTCCACAACGTAGTGTTGTGCAAATCTGTCCGTGTAGATTACACAGGTGTACTGTTAGAGAGGCAGAATTTCGATTGACAGAGGACATTCATGTTCGTATTTCAGATCTTCTAGTTTTTTCATTTTCAGGTCAAATGCGTCTTTCACGTCTGTTACAGCAAGAGAATTTTCCCATTGTATCCATTTTGGATCTAAAGCTTTAGCATTCGGAATGCTTGGTCTTGTTACTGCCTCAAGGGCTGATACTGCTGTTAAAACAGATATGTTCTTCCCTTGGGCTAGGGCTCTTTCTTTTGCTACAGCAGTTTGAACCGCAGTCAGAATTTTTTCAGTAGAACTGAATTTCATTTCAGCTTGTGTGTACAAGTGTGATTTATAAGCTATTGGTACAGTTTCTCCCTCATTAGAGGTCAGGTACGTGAATCCGCATCTTCCTGGGGTGACTCGGATTACAAGGTTGCGTTCATTTGCTCGTGTTTGCAGTTTTGTTTTAGTTAACATATCTGTTTGTATTGATCTTAAAATTTTTGTATGTTTCTGAGTCCAATTGATTGGTTTGAAATCAGTTTTTTTTAATTCGTAGAGAGGTTTAACCATCTCTGCATAGTTTAGAATGTAAGTTCTTCCTGAATTCAGGAAACCTAGAATTGATTGTAAGTTTTTCAGCGTTTTTGGAGCTTGGAGAACTGCACACTTCTCTAAGAAGTTGTCTGCTAGGCTTTTGCCTCACTTGATAATTCATATCCTAAAAATAGGACAGTGAGGTGGGCAATTCGTAACTTTTTGAAGTTGAATTTGTACCCTTCAGATGCGAACCCAAGTATAATGGTGTTCACTCTTTTCAAGTGTGTCTCCAGGTCATCGTCTGTAAGATAGATGTCATCGACATAAGATAATGCCTCATCATCATACATTTGTAGTAATTCTGTTACCCTGGCTGAAAATAATCCTGGGCTGTTCTTGAATCCCTGGGGGAGATGACAGAATTGCCTTTGGGCCCCCATACTTGAGAGAGCGGTCAAATGCCTGCTTTCTGGTGCTATGTTTTGACAAAAGAAACCATTTGAAATATCTAATGTCGTTTTATATTTTTTGCGTACGATGTTATTCATTAGTGCTGCACTGTGTGAGTTTTGTACTGCAAATGTTTTGCAGCAGGAGTTTAGGTGTCTGTAGTCCAAAACTAGACAATATGAATCGTCTGGCTTGGATACAGGAAACAAAGGATTGTACATTTGTGAGGTGCATGTTTAAATCACCCCCTGATATTCAAGTTGATCTAAGATCTCCCTGACTTGTTTTTTAGCTTCTTGCTTAACAGGATACTGCCTCTGTCCAGTAGGTTGATTTTTTAGCTGAATTTTATGGTGAGGAGAATCCTCATCGCATCCTACATGATTTTTATATAATGCAGGGGCTTGGGCCACTGCCCATTTTGTAGCAAATGTGTATTTTCTATGAATTGGAATGTGATTTGAGAAGGCAGGCATAATCATTTCTTGGCCATGTGGGCACTCCCTGACAAACTCTGGTGGCCAGTCTTTCTCTGCTAGAATGATATCATAGCCTTTCGATAGGTTCTCCAAAAAGAGACCTTTTATTTTCCTAGTTTTGTCCCCTTCTATACGTAATGTTATTTCATATAATTTATGGGGCACACTAACTCTGGTGTCTGCAGTTTCCACCTGAATGTATTCATTCGTGTCCACTGTCTCCAAAAGATTCATCAGGATCACTTCTGCTGCGCTGTCTAGCATTGTCTGGGCCCGTTCTCCGTTCTTGAGTTGTGTCCTCAGAATCCTCGGCATGTTTTATTTTAATACTGGCTACCTTCTTTTTGGGAAATTGTAATTTTTTACTTTGATGAGCAGGTTCCTTGTCTTTGGACTTGACGCGTTCTTCTTTATGTTCTGACCGTCCTCTTCTTTCCGATTTCTGTGAGGAAGTCTGAAAAGATACAGAGGTACATGTATCATTAGCTTGATATCTGTCAGGTTTTCTTAAATTATCCCTATTTCTAAGGTTGTATCTTTTTTCAGAGGGCTCCCATTGTGGAGAGCTGCCCCCGGTTCTGGAGATCTATTTCTCCGTTGGGGAGACCTTTCTCTGGACTGGAACTGTTTTTCTCTGCAAGTAGTTTGTTCATTACCCTCCCACTTCTTTTTTGGAGTGATGAGATTATTTTTAATAAAGCTCTTTTCAGGATTTTCAGATAGTTGTGGTTTTAGTGGTTTCCCACCCAAACTTTCTCTACCTAATTCTTCATAGGATTTTTCAATTATTCTGGCAAGTTCAAAAGGTTGTTCTGCTATATCTGTTTCTTTCAATTTTTGGCGGCAGCTTGTACCGTCAATTGTCAATTGAACTAATTGTCTATATGCTTTTGTTAATTCTTTTAGCTTAACTAAAAGTTCTCAGCTTGACATTTTTTCAATGTCAGGATGTGGTGTATAGCCGGCTACAACCGGCCATTTGGCTCCTGGTCTACCTAGTGGGCCAAGCCTGGTGTAGTGATTTTGATGTTTTAGGGCACCATTAAACCAGAGCTGGTGCTCTTGGTACGTTAGTAGAATTTCAATGTCCTCTAAAGGAACGTATTCCGTTGCAGTTTCATCTATTTCGTAATAGTGGAAATTGCGTGTCACAATATGTGCTGCTGGAAAATGTATCCAAGAATAGAATACCTCTGTCTGCCGATATTCATGGGCCTCTACCACAAATATGACTGTACCACCTCTTGGTGATACTCCATTATTTATAAGTTTGTAAGTTATACTTTTCCTTACACTCACTAGTATTATTATAGCCTCCGGGTCATCTTGCCGGAGACTTGTGTCTTCCGCTAAAAGTTGAGCTGCTAAAGCATCTCTTTCTTTATCCTCTTCACCTTCCGACATTTTGCTGACAGAAAGTTTGCAGAGCAAGTTTCAAGGAAACAAAGATTAGGTGCACAATATTTTGGAACACTGTATCCTTCAACGTTGACTAAACCAAAAATGAATACATAGGAATCTCTTCCTACTAAGTTTTGGTGGATATTAACCTTTCACCCACTCCAGACGTCTATTGGAGTATTTGCGGGAAAAGGGGTCTGTGTGAAAAGCACGACTGAGTTACTCTAGTATCTGGTGTTAAATTATCGCCTTACCAAACGTTGGGCGCCATGTAGTGTAGTTCCTATATTCCCAATAGGCTCTGCGCATTGGAATAACATAAACGATAGTTTAGACGTAGGACTTAGGTCGACTAGGTCTCTATTGAATATGTTAGACTTAATTATGAATGCCAGCTAGCTCAGAGGTCACTAGAAACCTTCTCGAGTAAACAAGAAGGTGTTAACTTTCCTGAATAGACAAGAAGGGATTCGTTTCTGACAACCGCATAAACATGACAACTTTTCTCCCTCCAGAATAAGGAGTATTTCTCAAGAGTCGCGGAAACAATAGATAACTATTTCACTCAGTCAATCGTGCATACTTAGTTTCACCAGAAGCGCAGAGAAATAGAGAGACGGGCGTTTTCAATAAAAGTGGTTATTTATTGAACAGTCTTCTTTCTCATGCAAGAGAAGTGAGTTGCCACAATTGCAATACTTGTCATAAAGTAAAGTGTGTACAGTAAAAAGAGTATTATAAAATAATACTGTAAAAGCATGGTATGGTTTCTAAGCCATACGGTGTTTAAAATAGATAAAATATATACATAGATAAAACCATGACTAAACGTACTCAACTGGTGCTTCTAAGATACGCCTACCCCAGTGTGCCTAACCTAAGCCTAGTACGTGGGAAGGAGTAAGTGAGCTGCAGTTTAAGTTAAGATAGTTTTTGCCAAGAATCTGAATCAAGAATTCTCTAAGGATCTAATCAGCTCCGTACCTTGGTTATAGAATGAAGGAGATCTTGTATTTCTTTCTCAGGACTCGATCTCCCAGCAACCCGCAAGGGTGACTGGAAACACTGGAGCTGGATTTCTCGGCAGGAGAAAAGACAGCGTCTCTCTCAGTGCGTCAATGGGAGGATTGGCTTCCTTCGGCACTTGCCACAGCAGGGCGTCGGGCAAGTAGATAGCTGATCTGCTCCAAACCACTGTGTGTTTTGCTAGGGCAGCTGTTGGCATATATATACTTGGAAGGTACCGAGTTTGACGTAAGGTTGGACCTAAGATGTCACTAAGAACTTGCAGTTCTTTTTAGGACTCCAGGAGTTCTAGGACAAATCAATACAGAAGCAGGTTGAATTCCTGAGCTGCTGGGGGCTTGGTTTGTTTAAGAACGCGTTGTGCTTTCTAGGAGTCTATGGGAGTAGCCTTGCCGTATTTGGACTGCATTGGCTATGACTAAATATGGATATGATTCTTATGCCTTTATAAGGATATGATTTGTTATAACCACATAAAGGCATAAATCGGGAATTTTTAAATAGGGTCCTAGATACGTTTACAATAAAGTGTATGACCACACCTATGTTTGGGAGAAGAAACTAATTGGGGTAGCTGAAGACCTTCCAGTCCCACAGCACACGCAAAAAAGGATTGACGATAACTATTGCTAACCTCAGTTAGCAGCATTTTTTTATTGCTGTGTGTCACGGAAAGCTATCGCGGCGTATTCACAACACGCTGCTAACTGCCGATAGTTTTCCTTACCGGGTGAACTTTCCGGCTTTTAGAATTGCGGCATGCCGATAAAAATCCTGACACAACGTGAAAAAAGTGGCGATGGGCCAATTAGTGTCCAGAAACCTGCACGCTAATCAGTGTAAGTCCACATTTTTCATGTTAGGTGGGAAATACCACTAAAAAACGCCAGCTATGAAGCCAAAACACACAAAAAACAGGGAAATATACAGATTAACCATGGAGGAAGCTTGTACCAGTACCGAAGCAAACAACACCTCCCAAACACCCGGGAGGACCAGGCAGAGACCATGGGGAAGGGCAAGGAGAAGAGGAAGACCTTGTTCAGTCAGCAAGAAAATCAGGTCCAGATTGCAGAGGTGACAAAAAAAAACAAGAGCTTTTTGTCAGCTACACAGTTCCATTGGCAACAAAAAAAAGCAATATGGCAGTCCATCACAGCCAAGGTGAATGCTGTTGGAGAGGCGAGGAGGACAGTGGTTGACTGCAAGAAGTGCTGACATGATGCCTAGCACAAGACCAAGGTGAAACTTGCAGTCAATCTCAAAGCAGCAATGCAGACTGGAGGTGGGGGCCAGCGCCACAGGATGAGCTGGATGCATTGGAGGAACAGGTTCCGCTGTCATCAGCAAGGAGACGGTGGTTGGAGATCCGGGACAGGATATTGCTTTACAGGACCAGGCAGATGAGCAACAGGGTGAGCAACAACCATGGCCTGAGGGGCCGGGGATGGATGGGCCCAATGGCAGTCATGCCCAATTAAATATCTCTCAGTGCATACCCACAATGACTGTGTATCATGTCCCATATACCCTTGTCCCTGGTGGCATAGACACATATCACCGTTGGGGTGCCCAGGAGTGGGCTCCTCACAGCGCCGAGATGCCTACGGGTAGTCGTGCGCTATACAAGTGCATAATCATTTCATTTCATTTTAACAAATACATTGCAACACACATATTGGTGGGCACACAGACTTGGAAATCTGAACAGAAAAGTAACCCAATTTAGTCCAAGATTCACATCAGACCACAAAATACGGGCACCATGAAATAGTAAAGTACCTGGAGATGCAGTAGGGTGTCAAAAGGCCCCCTTGACTCAACACCATGCATTTGCATGTGCCCGTGTGTCTAAGTTGTGTGCAAGAATGTGCATGTGCATCAATGGGGACCTTACTGCACATACACAATCTTGCAAACAACTCAGACACACAGGCACAATGTTGCATGTGTGCTGACATTGGTGGTGGCATACCTACTCATGCACATGATGAGTCATATTCACAATGCATCCTCATTTTGAGGTCAGAGAGATGCGGCCTTGTGCAGACAAATTGTATATGCGTGGTGATGAGGCAAGGGGGCCATTCTGACATCCTCCCGCATCTCCAGTCAATGATCCCCTTTGCCTGTTCATGAGATGCATCTAGTGAGTCTGCATACCATGAACACATGCATTGTCACAACAAAGTGATCATGTAGCCATCTGTCTAAAAGGTGCATATCCCACAATGCACACATTCAGCAGACTTAAGTCCAAATGTTATGTCATACTATGAGCATGGGGATATGGTCACAACACTACAGTACCTGGAATACGCATATCAGGAATGGTTCACCAAAAAATGTACAACATGACTTGTCTGTGTGCCAGACGCACAGAACTACAATGTCCCTGTAAAGAAGTATGACAACCTAAGCATGACAACAAACAAGAATAGCAAAGTAGCACCAAATAATGACAAGTAGCTCGGGCAGTGGAATCTGTGACCTCTACTAGAACCGGTCGGCCAATTAGAGATTCACCTTCCAAGCACTGGTTTAACGCCACCTTGAAAGGCCTTATGCATGATTGCAAGGTTCTGGAAAGGACCTGGCGTAGATGCAGCTACTGCCCCATGGCCAAATTAAACTTGACAGCTATGCAAAAAACATACTACAAAGCAATAGCAGTTGCCAAAGGACAATTATATGCATCGCACATTGAGCTTTTTTCTATCGTTCAGAGCTTTAGCTTTCCATCCGCACAAACAAGAGTGGTGGCTCCTTCATCAGCCTGGTGTAGTACTCTTGCTGGCACCTTTAGGAACAAAATTCAATCCAGGTGTCCTTTTCTCTCGGAACAATCTTCAAAGCCGCCTCCGGTATTGGTCCCCTGGCTGTCTCCACTGGCAAGCTGTCTGATTTTAGACCAATTGTGCCTTTGGAAACTCTGAAACTTCTTGCTAGTCTCAAGTCTAGTTCACCGTTGGACCCTTGCACGGCTAGGCTCTTGGCGGCAACAGCATCTAGTGTTTATGTTGAGGTGAACGCAATTGTTAATAGATCCCTCCAAACAGCTGCTATCCCGTTGACCTGGAAGCAGGCGAAAATTCGCCCTTATTGAAAAAACCCTCTTTAGATCATAGTAACCCTGCGAACTACCGCCCCATTTCTCTTCTCCCAGCCATCGCCAAAGTCTGTGAAAAAATTGTTAATAAACAATTAACAGACTTTGTGGAGAGTGAGGCATTACTACACCCTGCTCAGTATGGATTTTGATCCACTCATAGTACTGAAACTGTTCTAGTAGAGGTGTCAGAAGCCATTCGGGAGTGCCTGGATGCTGGCAGAAGAGCGGCTCTTGTCCTGTTAGATCTTTCCGCAGCATTCGACACTGTGCCACATGACCTTCTCCTGGCTCGGTTAGCTGGGATTGGCGTCTCCGGCACAGTGTGGGCATGGCTTAAGTCCTTCCTGGAAGGCCGTATTGAGCAGATTTGGCTTCCCCCGTGTTCCTCTCCTCCTCAACCAGTCACGACTGGGGTTCCACAGGGTTCCATCCTTAGCCCTCTCCTCTTCAATATCTATGTCACACCTTTGATATATTTGGCAGAGGAGTTAGGGGCTAAGGTTATGGCCTACGCCGATGACACCCAGCTGCTTTTTACCTGGGATAAGAACTTGCTTTTTGTCACAGCGGCTCAGCATTGTCTCGCTGCAGTTTTTAGCTGGCTGGCGGATGCCCAGCTGAAATACAACGAACAAAAATCTGAGATCTTGCTCTTTGGCAATTTTCCATCTAACTTTTGCCAAATTTAATGGCCTCCAGACTCATTCCTGCCATCCTCCACGGGTCAGCCAGCTAAAAATTTAGAGGTTTGGTTTCATGAGTCCCTCTCTTTTTCAACACATATTAACAAACTGACTGGCTGCTGCTTTGGCCTCTTCAAAACCCTGAGGATTTTCTTTCAACTTCTTCCTCAAGCAGCGAAAGAGACGGTCATCTGTGCTTTGATACTATCTCGCTTGGACTATGCGAATGCACTCTACATTGGCATCCCGGCCTACCTGTCAAAGCGACTCCAGGTCGTGCAGAACACAGCGGCTAGACTGCTGTTAGGTATTTCATCTAGGATCAGTGTACAGCATCACTTGCGCTCTCTTCACTCGCTGCCTGTGGCATATAGAGTCAGGTTTAAAGCTCTGGTTTTGGCCCACCATGCCCTCCATAAGGTTGGCCCTGTATATCTGCAGAGACGTTTCTCTTTTTATCTACCTGCACGTGCTCTTTGTTCTAAGTCCCTACGCTTTGCCTGAGTTCCTCGATACAAGCTTCAGCGGCTTGGAGGTAGCTCTTTTTCTGTGAAGGTCAGCTCGGCCTGGAATGCACTTCCCCTTGAACTACGCTCTATTCAGGATACAGCACTGTTTAAACAGAAACTGAAGACCCACTTTTTTGTCTAATTTGGCTTTCCTGTCCTTCTCCCTTTCAGTCCCCTCCTTTCTATCTCAGCTATGGCTCCGCGCCGGGACATTCATGAGTATCTGTGCGTGTAATAAATAGTAATAACATAACATAACATAGCTGAATGGCACCATAACCCCTTATGTTAAAATTCACTCATCCACTCTCAAGTGTACACATGTGCCATACTGAATACAGCATTCTTCAGTCCTGGTGTGAGTTGCCTATTACATCATGATGTGCATGTAAACCTGTCAGCTTGGTAAGTCTACTGTGTCAGTGAACAATGATGCAGTCATGTCTGTATTAACCCTGGGCGGGCAACTTCACTACGCCCACAAAGTGGGCGTAGTGTTGCCTACTTCGCCCTTTGCAAAGTAGGCGAAGCAGGCAACACTACGCCCACTTTGTGGGCGTAGCGAAGTTGCCCGCCACCCGCCTCCCTCCCGCCCTCCCTAAATGCTTAAATGACATTATAAATGAATTATAAAACCACTTACCTTGTCTGCCCCGTCCCCGGGGCTCCCTCTTGTCATCGCGCCGCCGGTGCCACCGTCCTAGATACTAATGCGCATGCGCGGCCGCCCGCACATGCGCATTTCTTGCAAGAAATGCGCATGCGCGGGCGGCCACGCATGCGCATTCGTATCCAAGACACGTGCGCCGGCGGCGCGATGATGAGAGGGTGCCCCGGGGACGCGGCGGACAAGGTAAGTGGTTTTATAATTCATGTATAATGTCATTTAAGCATTTAGGGAGGGCGGGAGGGAGGCGGGTGGCGCATAGTAGGGCTACGCGAAGTGCGTGGGTGGGGTAGTTTTTTGCCCACTTCGCGTAGCTTTGCGAAGCCCCACTACGCCCACTACGCCCAACATTAGTCTGTATTCATCCACACGCAAACACCGGCATTCAATAATCTGAACCAGGACAGCACATATCATCCATGTTATGTTATGTTAAAATAATTTCTATAGCGCGCAGCTGCCCCAGCAAAGGGGCGTCCCGACGCTTAAGCAGCATCTGCGTGGCAAATACATAAACACACATCAGCCTGCCATGTGCATCTGATGGGAGGGGGGGTGATAGGGCCTGAGCACCACTAATACGCCATTGAAAATCCACATCCATCAAATCTAGGCCCACTTTCACACCACACGTGGGGCTAACGTTGAGGGGAATGGGTGTTGTCACTGGCTATTCAGCCTGAAATAACAATAGAAACTCATGCTGCACCATACTCACAATGGGTAAGCCAACAGAAGGGCAGTAAGCAATGCATGCAAGGTAATCCATGACTGACAACATGAACACAAGAGAAATCCCAAGAGCCAAAGCTACCTGGCTGTACATGTGCACTGCCTTGTGCAGCACACATAGAAACAGCTATTAGCCCATCATTGCCAATCTGCCTAAAGGGTTCCCTCATCACACCTAGCCATTCTCGCACCAAACTCAGGAACATGTGCACTACCCAGCACACCTTACTGTCTGTGAGCCACACTCACCAGGCAAGTGACAGTGCAGGATGATTTGAATGCCTGCACAATAAACATGTTAACATGTTGCAGGCCACAGTCACTGAAGTGGCTGAGTGTGGAGTTCTTCCTTAAAGGAGCAGGTCACACTCTGACACTTCCTCGTGTGCATACAACCCCTGACTTTGGCTGTCAAGCATTGCACAAATGTCCCAACTCTGATCAAGACCCATAAATACTCCATCTTGCAACATCTCATCATTGTAAAAGCAAATTAGTGAAAGGCTCACTGGCTGAAAGGGATAAAGGGCAGTAAAACCAAAGCTATAGGAGTGACTCTCTCACAATGCAGTGCACAGACACATAAATCTGAACTAATCAACATTGACTACAATGTGGTACAAACTGCATGAATTCCAATATTGAACCAAGGACACAACTGGCGCTGCTTGTGTAAAGATTTGGCCATTCACATTTGGCATAGCTATAAACTGTGATATGATGATGTACAACTACACGTCTGTTATTTTGTGCAAATAATCACTATCCGGCATCTAATAGGCATCTCCTCTTAAACAGTCAGAATGGACATTGTTATACTGTCTGGTAGTAAACTCATCCAATGCATGACCACACTCGAAACACACATTTAACGGCATCTCTCCTTTACTTTGCAGAGGCCGAAACATCACCTCCTGTACAGCAGCTTGTCCCACTCTTCACTGGAATTTTCCATCATGAATCAGGACACCCTCCAACAGCTGCTAGACTCATTTAGGCCACCACCTTTGGAAGCAGGGCCATCCAGCTGCATTGTGGAAAGTCCAATCCCTGCAAAAACCACCTGCAAGCACCTACCACCACAGCTGTCTCCCAGGACCTTAAGGATCCAGTTCTGGCATTTCAACGCCGTGCGGTAGAGGTCCAGCAGGAGATGGCTGATCTGGTGCAGGTTGGTTTTGCCAGCCTAGCGGCTAAACTCAATGCCGTATGTGGGTGTCTGAGTCCTATTCAGGACCACCTACAGAATATCACAGACACCCACAGTCTACTCCATGCTCTCAAACATTCCATGGCTGACATCGCTGGAGGCATGACCCAGAGACAAGAACAACTGTCCAGTCAGAATGGCTCAATTGATGTCAGCCAGGGGTTGGCCCGCATGCAAATAATAACGAAGAACATGGAGCGGATGCAAGCGGAACAAATGGCTGCCACGGCTGCACACCAACGAGACGTAGCTGGAATCTTCCATTGCCTGCAGCTGATTATCACTGCATTTCTGCATCAAGGTTTGGCACAGATGAATGCTGCTGCTGCTTCTACATCCACATGTCTGCCCCCTGATGTGTCAGTGCCTCACAGTGCTGCGCCCAATCCACCACCAAGCACATGAGCCACATGACACATCCGAGGACGAAGATGTGGATGAGTCTGCATTATTGCAAAGAAGAAATCGGTAGCATTCATGTGGACCAAATGGACTGTTTTGTCTTGGATCAGTGCTTAGCATCATTCCCCGGAACATCAGCTTCCACTGTCTCCAAAAGCACTATTTGACACTCACCTTGGACCTCAGTATGGACTGCCATGATTTCTGTTGTTCCCAATGACACTGCAATCAGCCTGCTGACTGAACTCAACCTCTTCCTCTGGACATGTCACCCCTGAAGTACTCTGTCAGGCCCCCACTGGACATCTCTGGAATGTGGGGCTCGTTTGAGCCAAGTCCTGGCCCAGTCTCCAACCAAGACAATGGACAATGCACATTAAAATAAAATTAATGAAGTGGCACAGGTGTGTGTTGTCTATGACCCTTAAAGTATATACGTCTGTAACAATGTTGGGCCAGTGAATCCATCAAAACTACAACAAGGGACATATGAGACATGTCCATGTCTAACTGTGTCCCAGATCAGCAGTTAGATTACTGGGTATGTGTGAACTAGCCATGTCATCATTGCTCAACTACAACATTCTAGCAAGATCACAACTTAGCCCAACGTACAAGATGGAAATAGGCATGTGTGCAAATTTGTCCAAGTCAGTCTCATGCCACAAGTGGTGTCTCCCTTTACCATTGCTACAAAGTCTCACTTGGCAGATCGACTCACACTCTACGGGGTGGACAAAGATTGTTGTGATGGGGCTCATTGCATCTCACATTGTAAGATGGACCACACCATATTCACATAGATGAAGATTTGTTAGGGCATATCTCTACCAGCTGCTATTGGAACCACACTGTCAGCCCCTTCCTGTGGACTAACAGTGGCTTATCAATAAGGAAGCTTCTTATGCTATGACTAATGTGAGCGGATAGGGTAACGTGTCCAGGGATATGTAGTGCACTGCAATGTTCATATAGTCAGATGCTGTACCACCATTTCAAGGGTGGCATCACTATGAGCCAATGCCAAACGTCGCAGCTGGGAGAAGTGGCTATGACACTGGCACTACAGGGAGCAATGCTACATTTCCCCTTCTGTGTGCAGCAGAACTGTTGACCCCATTCACAAAAGTGACCAGAGACAAAATCCTAACACAAAAGGCAATTAGGAGTACTAAAGTTAGTATTGCCAACTTTACTGCTCCTAAATGCCATTTGTGAATACCGAGCATCGTATAGTTAGGACTAACTCGCAGATTACTTTTGTGAACCGGGCCCACAGTTCTGCCATATGCCGTTTAATATAGATCCGACAAAATGACAACATCCTGCATGGGCAGGAGGTTGAGCTTCCATGCACAGGAACAAGCAATGCAAATGATGCTGACACACTTGCACTACGCAGCGAGCTTGCCAACGTCTCTGCATGGTAGATGGACTCTGCGCCAGGCTCATGTGATATGCAGAGCGTGGACAGTATCTGTGTTACAAGGCTCATACATCCATCTCCATGATAGATTGCAACTCCAATATCCGCTCAAGGCCGTGTCCCTACGTTGTGTCTAAAATGTGCAACAATGTGCTGTCCAACTCCGTGCATAGAAGAAACAATGGTTCAGTCGGATGACATGTATGACTTCAACAATTGAAAAAAATAACTCAAAGAGCGCATTCCCCCGGAAAGCTCGAGAGGGCGGACCCCTGCAGTTCCGTGACCACCATCCCCAACTATTCCAGGATCTAGCGGCATCGACGTTACAGAAGTGCAGAGAGTTCCGACCAGTCACCACTTTCCTGCGAGACCAGAAGGTGGCCTACTCTTGGGGCCACCCATTTCGCCTTATCTTTCGATGGAAAAACAAGCTTGTACAGGTCAGATCCCTCATGGCAGCCATGGAACTACTAGGCCTGGAGGACTCGGCTGCGACCCCCAGGGACGACCACTCCCCTACAAGGCGACGTCAGTGGTCCCCGGCCTGGCAGAGGGTAGGCCGGGCCGTGACAAGGGGGAGACCAGATCCGTTGGCTAGCCTCCAGGAGAGAGGGGCAGCAGTCGCCTCCGGGGCATTGGTGACGGAGGCAGCCCCGCAAGACGAACTTCCAGCCGAGTGAGGCCCTAGGCGAAGGTGAGGCCGGCGTCCGAGGGACGCGGAATGGTCTGTTCTAACAGGTACTTTATTTCTTTCCCAGAGACACGACCCCGTAGAGACTTCGGGCCCGCAGCTGACAGAGTTCAGAAGACTCGACCCCTATAGTCACTTTCACGGTCTTATTGTGAGGGGGTTACTTGGCTAGGCCAGATGGTCTTTAGGGGTGGGGGAGGGGAGGGGGGGCTGTTGGGGTCTGGGGGAGGGGAGGAGGGAGGGGTAGTGGTGGTAGCTAGGGGGGATTATCGATATTTCCTTTGATATTGAGACACGGCATGTGTGGAGACACGGAGCGGTTGACTGAGGCAGGATGGATGGATGTTCCTTTTTGGCTAGGGGGTGGGAGGCTGGATGAGCCCGTAGGCCCCATAGAGTGGACGAAGTGTCCCCGCAACTAGGATGCCGCTCACTTTAGGGACTTGGAACGTGAAGGGGCTGAACTCTCCCCAAAAGCACCAGAAGGTATGGAAGTACATACTGGACCATCACTTAGATGTGGTGGGGCTACAGGAAACTCATTTGACTAGGCGGGATGACTCCCGCCTCAAGCACAAACAGTTTCCCCTCATATATAGCTACTCAGCCCCCACGACGCATAGGGGGTGGCCCTCATGTTCCGTGCGAGCTTGCACTTCCAGCCCACAGGAGTGCTCAACGACAAGGAGGGGCGCTGGCTGGGGGTCAAGGGGGTGCTACGTGGTAGGCTTTGCACATTTCTGGTCCTCTATGCCCCTAAAGTGGGTCAGAACGGGTTCATACAGGGCCTGCTGAAGACAGTCCTAGATTTTGTGGAGGGGCCTCTAATTGTAATGGGGGATTTTAACCTGGTTTGGCAAAGGGATATGGACAGCACCCATCACCAGAGATTAGACACCGGCCTATTCTCCACTGAAACACAACAAATGATTAAAGACATGGGGTTGGTTGACGGTTGGCGATCCCTGTACCCGCACTCTAGGGACTTTACTTTCTTCTCGCATGTTCACCGTTCCTACTCCCGTCTGGACCATTTCTTCCTTAGCCAATCTCTCCGGGGGGACCTGCGCGACGCCAAGATTTTCCCTTTATCCGTCTTGGATCATAACTTGCTTGCTATCTGCCTCCATTGGGACACGGTCTATGCCGCCTGCCGTAGATGGTACTTCCCTGCCTCTCTGGCTCGAGATACATCCTCCTGCCAGGCGTTGCGAAAAGCTATAACCACATTTTTTGACCTTAACGCTATAGGTGACACGTCGATATACAACACGTGGGACGCTTTCAAAGCTTCTACGCGTGGCAGCTGTAGCACTCAATGCTGCCCTCAACAAATTGTGACGGAAAGAGCGAGAACAATTGGAAGAAGAACTTTCTTTGCTTGAACTCGCCCACAAGCAGAACCCCTCCCGGCGGGCAGTGCGGCAATTAACGGCGGTTAGGGGGAAACTCAGAGCTCACTATAATAATAGAGCGGAGCTCACATTGTTGAAATTACGGCACCTCTCGTACTCCCATGGGAATAAGGTGGGGAGGCACCTGGCCCGCCAACTCTGTGACAAGAGGGAAAAGGAATATATTGGGGGAATATGAGACACTATGGGAACCCTCATTCACCATGATGGTTCCAAGGCGGGACTCTTTGGCAACTTCTATGAAGCACTCTACGCCGGGACTGCCCCCGATGCCAGGACACAAGAGGAATACCTGAGGGCGCTCCCGCTCCCCCAAGTGTCAGCGGAGTGGAACGACCAACTCACCGCCCCCTTCACCAGGGAATAGGTCCTAGCGGCCATTAAGACCCTGAAACCTCATTAGGCCCCAGGGTCCGATGGATTTACCGCGACCTTTTACAAAACCTTTGCCTCGGAGCTAAGCGATTTCCTGGTCCAACTATTTAATTGTATGGCAGAGGAAGGCGTGTCTCCTGGATCCATAGCAGAAGCGATAATCTCGGTTATTCCCAAACCTGGGAAAGACCTGTCGTCGTGCTCATCTTACAGGCCGATCGCCCTGCTTAACCTTGACGCCAAGCTTTACTTGTCCATACTTGCACGCAGGCTGAACGACTTGATGCCGGCACTTATTCACCCGGATCAGTCCGGCTTCATCAAGGGCCGCCAAACCCATGATAACACCAGAAGGGTGGTACATCTCATCGAGAAGGCTAACAAGTTTAAGATTCCTGCCGTCTTAGTGGGCCTCGCCGCCGAAAAGGCCTTCGACAGGGTGGATTGGGGATTCTTGTTTTGGACCTTGGTGTTTTTCGGTTTTTCTCCCAAATTTTTGACGATGCTTAAAGCCAACTTCAGCGCTCCCCGATCGAGGTTGGTTGTCAACGGCTACATATCTGTGCCATTCCCACCCTCCCGAGGCACCCATCTGGGTTGTCCCCTCTCCCCCCTGCTTTTTGCCTTGAGTATAGAGCCACTGGCAGTAGCAGTGAGGGAGGATCCGGATATTCGAGGCCTTCTCTTCACTGGGGAATCACACAAAATTACCCTGTTCGCTGATGATGTCCTACTCTCCATCTCGGACCCCACTCATTCCCTACCCCACGTTCAAGAAGCCTTACTACGCTTTGAAGGCGTGGCAGGCTTTAAGATCAACTATGGGAAATCCTTTGTTCTCAACCTCACTTTGCCCCCAGCAGAAGTGACACGTCTCCAAACTCTCAGGGACTTATCGTGGACTAACACCTCTATACAATATTTGGGGATTCATTTGACCCCCACGATCGCGAGGCTCTACCCCGCTAATTTTCCCCCCACTACTTTTGTCCATTCAAAGGACCCTGGCTCAGTGGAAGCCGATGTTCATATCCTGGCTAGGGCGAATACACGCAATCAAGATGACCCTTCTCCCTAAACTCTTATACCTCTTCCAAGTTCTATCCATTACCCCCGATGGGGAATTCTTTCGACGGGTTAAAATGCAGATGCTTCGCTTCATCTGGCAGGGTGGACGGGCCCGGTTCTCCTATGCTACTCTGCGGCGCCCGAGACGGTAGGGGGGACGGGCCTTCCCGACATGCAATTGTACTTCAAGGTGGAACAGCTTCGTGTATTGGTGGAATGGACCCAGCGGGAGTCGGAAAAACATTAGCTACACATGGATAGAAGCGTGGTGGGGAGGACGATCTGGGACCTGGTGTGGAAACCAAAAAACAATAGGCCTAAGAACGCTTACATCAGCACCCCTACAAGCACCACACTTAAGGTCTGGGACTCGAACTCTGGTGATAATCGTTGGACGACATTCCCTTCCCCTTTTACTCCTATACATTTTAACCCAGCCTTTCCGCCGGTGGCAATTGAGGGCCTCTTTGATGGATGGAGGGAAGGAGGATGCCTAGCTCTTACACACCTTTTCCACGGCTATGCGCCTCTCACATTTGACAACTGCATGTGGGACTACGGTGTCCAACAAACTGAGAGGTACCATCACACCCAGCTTTTACATTGGCCTTATCCCCTCCGGTGAGAGACGCAGCCACCAGACCACTGACACCTTTTGAGTCCTTCCTTTTAGGGACCTCTACCATGCGGGGGACAATCTCCTTCCTGTATAACCTTCTCCTATAAACTGCTGTGTCCTCTAGACCCCGGTACATGTCGATGTGGGAGGGGGTGCTTGGTCGAGACATTACTGAGGTGGAGTGGTCCCATCTGTGGACTGACGTGGCGAAACACAACCACTCAATAGAACTACGGGAGGCTCACCTCAAAACGATAATGGACTGGTATCTTTACCCAGACAAGTTGCAACAGATCTTCCAGAACTCCTCGGACAGATGCTGGAGGGGTTGTGGCCTGCTGGGGGACTTCCGTCACATTTGGTGGGACTGCCCCATCATTCGGCCTTACTGGGCAGAAATTTTATCCCAAATTAAAGAGAAGCTGGGCTATCCGATAGAGGAATCGATGGCTCATATATTGCTGGGCCTTCGAGATCCAGGGCTCGAACACCAAACTAAGGCTGATAAGAGGATAATGTGGCTCTGTGTGGGGCAGCTAAACTCACCCTAGCAGCGGCTTGGAAGCAGAAAGATGCTCCTTTGATTTCCCTATGGCATGCAAGACTGTGGAAGTTGCTGAGTGTGGAGAGAATGGCTGACATATTCCGAGATGATTTTAAAAACTTCACATTTCGCTGGGGGCCCCTGATTCAGTTTCTCTCTAAGGGTCTCCCTTCTGCAGTCTGTCTACCCAGTGTGTGGGCACTCCGTTTGTTCCAGCTGTGATTATCATCTTTTAGATTGGTCCTTCCGATACAACTTGCTACCACCACTGGGGAGGGGGAAGGGTGAGGGGGGATGGGTGGGGGGAGGGTTTATGTTCCTTGTTTGAGCGGAGTCCCATCGCTTTGATCTGGCGGAGCTTTCCTCACGAGGGGTGGGCGAACTTTGCTACAAGCTCCAGTGCTTATAATAGCTCCTCAGCCTTTTCCATGCTACATGCAAAGTTTCTTTACCTAGCGGAAGGCCTAGACGTGCCAATTCTGCTCCCTGGTTGATGCAGATTTACGGGAGCTGGCCCTGTGACATTCTCCGGGATAAGGGATCCTCCTTTCTCCTTGATTTCATAATGCCCCTAGCGTGGAAAGTTGTGCGGGACTGTCGCATGTTTTCTTTTGTCTTTACCCATCAATAAAAATATGTTTGACAAAAAAAGTTGCAAAACAAAGAAAGACATACAGGAATAAAAGTGAATAAGGACGAAAAAAAGGAAGTCATTTTCAGGGCTCCGTGTCAGGGAAGTAGAGCTCGTCCTCAAACTCCATGAATTGAGACGAGAGTAGGTCAGGTAACAGAGAAGTACTTCCATCACCTAAGTATGTGTCCTCTTGTTCCTGCGTGCATTCACGTACTTTGTAATCTGGTGGTATCAAGTGCTGATTCATCTTGATCAGTGTTAACCTCTCCACATTTTTGCCAGTGGGGTGGGTCCTTTTTGAAGTTACAAAGGCACCAGCAGCACTGAAAACACGCTCAGAAGACACACTTGCGAGTGGGCAAGACAAATAATTTATAGCCAGGTTGGCGATCAGAGGCCATAGATCCATTTTCCTGTACCAATACAGCAAAAGGTTCGTATTAGCAAAGACTTGTGTTGGCTCATCCAGATAGGCCTGCACCATCAATGCAAGGTTCTCCATGGTTGCTCCACTTTGCGTACCATCTGTGGCCTTCTCAGCACTGGAACAAAGAAACCCTTTATGAGTTAGCCAATCCGCTTCCGACAATATTATGGCTGGGCCTGATGCAGGTGAGAATGATGATACGGTTGCTGCTGGTGTCGTTAACGGCTGTGAGGGAAAGTGACTCCCTTCGCCCACAGATTCAGAAGTGGAACTTGATGCTGGATGGCCTGCTGATTCAGTTGGACTTCTGACGGCTCCTTGAATTTTCTGCTGATCTTTTTCGAACCGACTGGCTGACACAGCTAGCCAATGTTTGTACTTTGAAACATCTGCTTCATCAAAAGGAATGAATGCTTTGCTGGCCACTGCCTTTTTGTACCGTGGATACAGAATAGTGGCACAAATGTAATGTTGTTCTGTATGTATGTTTTGAAGCCTTTCATTGGCAACTAGGCAGCTTAATAAGTTCTCCGCCAACCGATATGCATCTTGCTTTCCAACATCATCTCTGAACGTTGAAGACACGTCCTTCAGTTGGTGTTCTAGCATGACCAACAATGGGATAGCTTTGCTCAAAGAACAGTCCTCCATGCTGACTTCACGCGTGAAGACCTCAAAAGGACAAAGCATGTCTGTCAGGTTTTTAACTAGCTTCCATTCCTCCAACTCTATCCCCTTGTCTTTATGATCAGAACCTAGTTTAAAGACATAGTCATTGATTACCATGCACTGCTCAGACAGACGCTCAAGCATGTAAAAGGTTGAGTTCCAACGTGTTGCCACCTCCTGGATGAGTCCTTTGACTGGCACTTTACTTTCACGTTGAATGCTCCTCCGCTCCTTCCGGGCCTTAAAAGAATGGCTGAAATGTGTGCAGATTTTTCGGCAGGTGGTCAGTAACTTTTTGACTTTGTTTTCAGTTTTCAAGAAATCTTGCACAACTAGGTTTATACAGTGCGCCAAACACGGCACTCTGAAATATTGACCCTCCTGCATGGCCTTAACTATATTACTGCCATTATCCGTGAAAACATAACCAACTATGTGATTTCTTGGTTGCAGTCATTCAGAGACCTTACTGTTAAACTCCTCCAAAATGTTTTTTGCAATATGAGTTTTCTCCATGGCAAACATGGATAATGTTGCATGTCTCCGAGTAGCTTGAAAAACTGTGTCCAGGTCAACAACTGCACTTGACTTGTCTCTAACCCCTGCCAAGCACCCTGCAAAAGAGACCCAGTGTGCAGTGATGCACTTGTAATCAAGGGCTTGGCAACTGGTCCACATGTCTGTTGTCAAGTGGATAGTGTGAACAGCACTCTTCTGCAAAGCTGCCCCAATCACCTCCAGCACATCTTGATGTAGTGCTGGAACCACAACTCTGGCAAAATAGGACCGGCTAGGAACCTTCCATTTAGGGCAGACTGTTGCCACTAATTCTAGAAACCCCACCCCTTTCACGAAAGAAAAAGGGAGAAGGTCCAGCGCTAGCATTTTAGCCAGCTTTGCGTTATACAGACGTACCGTTGGGTGGTTGCATTCAAATGGCGCCTCCGACCACAACATTTGGCGAATAGTGGGCTGGATCATTTTACGTGATGATGATGATGATGACGTCTTCAAACCAGTTAAGCCCATTGATGTAGTTTTTCGCATAGGTGTCTCAACCACACTCTTAGTGTGCCTCATAGATGTTGCAGGGGTAGAGGGTGAGGGCAATACCACTGCAGTGCTGCTGCCAGCAGAACTGGGTGTACCAGAAAAAATGTCTGTCGCTTCTTCACTTCCCCCCTGCACAATCAGCCTCTCGTCATCATCAGATGCAATATCAAGGGATACATTTGGAATTGTTTTTCTTTTGCCTTCCTCGATCTTCCTCATGTGTGCTTACCAAATGATAGTGTGGTGTTGCTTGAGATGACCTCTCTGGCCTCCAGTACCATAGTTGGTACCAAGCTTACCCCGACTAACTAATACTTTACAAATCGAACAAACAACCATGTTTTCCGCCCTTTGGCTAACAGTAAAGAAGTCCCAAACTGGGGACTGATGATGTCTGCTGAAGGCGGAGGTGCTACTTTGACTTTCAATGCCAGATGAAGTGGAGGATGGGCGTGGCTGAATTTGTTTCTGTTGTTCACTTACAGCACCACTACTTGAGGTCGAGCTGGATGGAAGTCCATGCCGGCCCTCCTGACTAAAAAAGATGGGAGCTGTAGGTCGTGTTGGTGTAGTAGTTAACAGTGGTGGTACCAGTGCCACGCCGCCCATATCGCACTCAGCAGCCATTCGGGCTAGGGTGAAAATGTCTGTCTGCTGCATGCCTGCTGGGGCTGGAGTGATGACTGTGATTACTGGGTCATCGTCAGACTGTTCATCAGCAGCAGAAGACACCACTTCTTGCTCGTCGTCATCACCCATAAGTGGAAGCTTTGCGGGAGCCTTCCTTTTAGGCTTAGCTACCTTTGTCGGCTCATGGCGTGACTCTCATACTGCATGGCTGGGTTCCAATCATGATAAAGGTCATCAGAAGGAAGGGGGCTTGAAGAAGAACTTGTATTAGTAGTAGTATCCCTCCTTGACCTTTTTCTTGCTGGGGATCTGGAAGACAATGGATAATCATCATCAGGAGGAGTGGCTTCCTTGGATGATACCTCCTCTTGAATATCAATTTCCTGATGTGCCCTTACTTCTGGAGGAACAAGCGTTGTAGGCAGTTGTGCCGCTCGATGAACCTCTAGTTGCACCTCTCCATGCACCTCTCCATGCACCTCTCCTTGCGGCTCTACTTCCGCCTCTCCTTGCGGCTCTACTTGCGCCTCTCCTTGCAGCTCTACTTGCGCCTCTCCTTGCGGCTCTACTTGCGCCTCTCCTTGCGGCTCTACTTGCCCCTCTCCTTGCCCATGTACTTGCGCTTGTACTAGTTGCACGTGTGGTTGTCGTTGCGGCTGTGGTTGTTGAACACTCGTCAGCTGAGTTACACCCGGCATTGATTGGATGGTACTTTCTTGTGCGGAGCCAACATCACTGGTCGATGGTGATTGAACAACCAAAGTGGCTGCCTCAGCAGCACTCATGGTCTTGGACCTAAGTTTGCGTGGTGGCACTGAGCCCAATGAAGCGGAGGTGCTGCTTCCAGCTTGGTCCCCGGCGGACACAGCTGCTGCTGCAGGCTTATTTTTGTTCCCAAAAAAGGAGTCGGTGGGCACACCAGTCTCCTTGGTAGGTGGTGCCACTTGCTTCTTCTGCTCCTTCTTACTGGCAGTGGCACTGGAAACTTTTTTCACTGAGGCGCTACAGCCAACTTTCTTTGGCGCCATCTTCTTGAGATGTCAGAACAGCTGGCTGCAGTTGCACGAGTTGCAGAGTTGTCTTGTCTGTGGCCACACGCGACTTCACGTGACGTTGTGCTGCACACACCGCTGCAGGACTTCTTCCTGGCACTGGTGCTTCTCTTGTGCACCTAAAAGCAATGGAAGCCAGAGGAACATCAGTTATACACCCCAAAAAGTCGAAAAACACAAAAAAATCACCACAATCCCATGCCATCCATGCCCTCAATGATGTTTAAATTCATGACACCCCACAGAAAGACTAGGCCCATGCACCACTGAGTAACCCTGGGCATAATGGTTGAAAGCAAGGCAAACTGGGTGCAGGCCTGAGCACACTGCCTGCCTTCAAAATGGCCCCTTGACCCCCACCACATGGCCAGGCCCTGCCCGTACCAGCCCTCAAAATGGCCCCCACCCACATGGCCTTGCCCCAACAACACCCCAAAAAATCGAAAAAACACATAAAATTCACTGCAATCCAATGCCATCCATGCCCTCAATGATGTTTACATTCAAGACACCCCACAGAAAGACTTGGTCCATGCACCACTGAGTAACCCTGTTGAACAACAACAGTGGTCCCAAACATAAGGAATAACACAAGAATAAAATATAGACAGAGTCAATCTATATTTCCAGGACAGACATGTCCAGCCGGACAGGGGTCTTCCAGAGTTTTTTTACTCAAAATTCATATATTGAAATCACATACAAATACCATCCAACAATCAACCAGAGTGGACCACAGGCCTGTGTCCAGTACTGACAGAACGAGTACAAGAGGTGATGTAGACAGCAGAGAAGGGCTTTGTAAGGCAAAACAACGTGACTCTATCAACAGTACAGTTGTACAGAGTATAACACACATGCACGAGACATTTCAGTAGTAATCACAATTCAGTTCAAGTGCATAAAAGGTCGGTAACCCTGGGCATAATGGATGAAAGCAAGGCAAAATGGGTGCAGGCCTGAGCACACTGCCTGCCTTCAAAATGGCACCTTGACCCCCACCACATGGCCAGGCCCTGCCTGTACCAGCCCTCAAAATGACCCCCACCCACATGGCCATGCCCCAACAACACCCCAAAAAATTGAAAAACACATAAAAATCACCACAATCCAATGTCATCCATGCCCTCAATGATGTTTACATTCAAGACACCCAACAGAAAGACTTGGTCCATGCACCACTCACTACCCCTGGGCCTACTGGCTAGTGAGGCTTTACAGGCACCCCAAAATTAAAAAAACAACAACATATAACAGTGAGCTAAAATTCCATGACATAAATGAGAATTAAGTTAAACAAAAATCACAGAAACAGTTGTATCATGCACCCATGACTAACCCTGGGCCTACTGGATACTGTGGCTACCCACCACAATATATATTTTGTTAAAGTTGTGAAAAAAGTTTTAGAACTGGAGTTGCCTCAACTACAATGCCCCAAACAAACAACACCAACTTACTTGTAAAATCTCAAGTCCAAAAGTGATCCAAACTCCAAAGTCCAAAAAGTCCTCAAATACAAATATCCAGCAGCAGCCACAAAAAGTAATCCTTCCAGCTCCAGATCCAAATGAAAAGTGACCAGGACATGGACAAAGCACTGGGAGGAGCCTGCTGGACAGGAACAGGAAGTTGGAGACTCTGGGGCACTTCCTTCCTCCCACCCCACCCAAGAAATGGACTCCTGCACCAAAAAGTGCAGCCAAATGTCAATCTGAGGAGTTATTCTAATCAAAATCATCATTTCCACAAGGTTTATGCTTCCTGTGGTGGATTTCTTGTGCAGAATTGCAATTTTTGCGATTTCAAGAATGCGAGCTGTTCAAACCTCCCGCCGGACGTCAGCTGCACGTTGCATCTACGTGTTCGGCATTGTTTACTCCCGTAATGCGTGATCGTGGGCCCTTATGATGTACTCGTGTTGTTAAACTCTCGCTGTGCAAGATGGCGGGCCGCGATGACGTAATCGCGGTCGAAAAACTCTTGCGCGATCACGCAGCAAGATCAAAAATGGCGCAGCACACACAAAACCGGGTGAAAAACAACTCGGCAGGCTCAGAGTCAACTCCGCGCGCGCGATATTGTATTTTTCAAGTGCGACCAAGCAAAATAATTCGTAGATTGTGAATTTGCGGATTATTGGGAAATTTCACGTAATTCACGGATCGCGAAATCGTCAAAAATCCGCAAATTCGCCCGTGAAATGGATTTTACGCCCACACTTAAAGACAATCAATGTTTTGAAGGCCAAAAGTAAGTGGAAAAGACTAATTAATAGAACACATTTTTGTAATGTTTTTTCTGGAGAATGGAAACATAGTTCAAGTTTTGAGCCGTTTTTTAATGAAGAGAGTTACCTTCAGAGTAATGATTTGTTGCATGCAGTTGACACCAGCGGTCGAGCTTATGAGGTTAAGAATGGTTGTCTGATTGAAAAAGAGAAAATTGACCCTAGAAATGCGGAAGAGGTGTTAGCTGATGAAGTTTTAGGGAGATGTCCTAAGGCTCCTGTGTACACTTGGAATTGTAGTAGTATTTGTAGTGTACGACAGGATTAAATTGATTTTGTTCGCAATTTCTTACGTAAGTATACTAAGAAAAGTGTTAAACGAAATATTAGGATGTTGCTAGAATTAGACCCTTGCAGAGTGAGAGAAAAAACGGGTTTGCAAGGTCATTCTCTAGCTTGCCTTTCTAAAAAAGTACGTCAGAGTGTTTTTCACCATTTTAGGATGTTAGCAGTGCATCATACTCAAGTGAGGAAATTAATGAGAAGGTTGTATTATGCAAAAAGTCCAACACTACAGCTAAAACAGTTAAACAGTGCTCTTTTGCATGGATCTGTATTAGATGTAATCAACATTTGTGAAGAAATTGAGGTTAGTTACTTTGGTCCTGAAGAAGACAGTGCAGAAACTGATACATTAATAGAAGGAAATGTGGAAGAAAATGTACAGAATTTTAGTACAAAAAATATTGAGCAAGAAATTACAAGGTATAAGGTCATTTCAGGTGAAAGGTCAAACTTTTCTTGTGTTTGTTGTAGAGGAATTCATTATAAATATCAGACCAGGTCAGTTGATCTCTATTTAAAAAGTGAAAAGGAGAATAATAATCAGTGGAAGGAATTTGCAACTTATTTGTTGGTAGCGAATTGATTTGATTGGGTTCTGATCAACGTATTTGTAAATATTGTTATAATAAATTAAATGAAAACAAAATGCCTGCTAGAGCTGTACATATTAATCTTGAGTTGGCAAATATTCCTTCTGAACTGATGGATTTAAATACTTATGAGTCTGTTCTTATTCAATGTGTGCATCCATTTCAGGTTATTGTCCGTATGGAGCCTAAGACAGAGACATTGCCTCCTTCAGATTTACAGAGAGGATTAAAGGGAAGAGTTGTATCTTTGCCTCTAGATTTAAAGACAAATATTGAAACAATTGGTGTAGAAAATGTGGAAGAGGAACCTCTAGTTATTCTAGTTAATGGCGTTCCTACGAAGAGTAAGAAAATCTGGCAAGAATGAGTGGATGTTAGGAAAGTGAAAAAGGCAACGTTGTATTTGGTAAAAAATAATCACTACTATAAAAATGTATATGTAGGAAAAGAGGAAACAACTGTAGAAGAGGACAGTGATTTCTCAACTGGACAAATTGAAAAAGTGGATGTGTCCAGAACTGAAGAAATGTATGAACATTATAGTGTGCACCCACTTCACTCTAAAGAAGTGATGGGGAATACTATTGAGTTATCCCAAATGAAAGAAGCAAAAGAAAGTCCCATTAGTGTATGGGAAGAAAGCTTGGAAGCTCGCTGTTTCCCTCAGTTATTTCCAACAGGGAAAGGTGGACGATATGATGACCCACCTGTGCAGATTCCTGCATCTGAATACCGGACATCAAGATTATATGCAGAAGATCCAAGGTTTCGCCAATGTATTCCATATTTGTTTCATTTTCTGTTTGAGAATGACTTGTCTGGACTTTCTTATGCAGTGAACCATATACTAAAAAGTGGAGTACATCTGCAAAATGTTTCGGCAAAGGATACTGTTTTGGAATCTCAGCTAATTAATCTCTTGGCATGTCAGCGTGGTACTAATGAGTATTGGTACCGTCGTCATGGGGAAATGAAATGTATGCTAAAAAACGTAGGAACTCCTACATGGTTTCTTACTCTAAGCTGTGCTGAGTATGCTTGGAAAGATTTACTTCAATTTCTTCGAGAGGCAAATGCAAACATAGAAAATATAGAATGCAAGACACCTGGAGAACTGTGCCCTTTTGATCCAGTTAATGTATGTAGGTATTTCAATTATAGATTTGAAGCTATGATGTCTTTTCTCACAAACAAAAAAAATCCTCCTCTGGGAGTGGTTCTGGATTTCTTTTGGAGAAAGGAGTATCAAGCAAGAGGTGCTCCTCACATATGCTGCTATGGATCAAAGATGCCCCCACATTTGGAACAGATTCAGATTATACAGTGATGATTTTTATTGAACAATATTCTACATGTGCTGTACCAAAAAGTACAGAACAAAAGAATTTAAGACATCAAGTCTTACGGTTTCAAACCCATCATTGTGGAAAATACTGTCGTCGAAAGTACAAATCTAAGGATAAGTTCTACACAAAATGTCGTTTTGGGTTTCCACGTCCAGTAATATCAAAAGGAAGAATGAACAATTTTATGTCATCTTTGCGACATACTGTCACAAGAAAATCACCGAAAAATACCTACAACTTAAGAAGAAATGAAGAGTCAAAATACATAAATGACTATAACCCAGTCATTTTGTCCATGTGGAATGCTAGCATGGATATTCAATATGTTGCAAACAACTCCATTGCTGTGGCTCGATATGTAACGTCTTACATTACTAAATCTGAAAAGATGGAACTAAAGGAAATGTGGGAAGAAATTTCTCATGAAAAGAGCCTAAGTAAGAAATTGTACAGCTACAGTTTGAAGATGTTGTCTCGTCGAGAAATCGGAGCATATGAATGTGTGGTGTATTTACTATGGGTACTGTGTCGATCCCGCTATTTCTGACCCTTGTCTGGTTAATAATTAACTAGCAGCCATTCAACTGCACAGAAACCCGTTATCTGATTAGCCACACAACGTCACAGAAGCCCGTTATCTGATTAGGTCATAGCGCATGCCATCTCATTAGGCAAGCACTATTCCTCCAGCCCCCTAATAGGCATACGGTGTTCTCAAAACAAATCAAACCTACCACGACCTGGGAAATCCCCACAGCCATTGTTTTGATTTAGCCGAGAACTTCAGTAAAGAATGGGCGAACGACCAGTTCGTATGACATCCTTACGTCAATCCCGGCACCTTTCAGGTATAAATAATACCGACATTGCCTTAAGCAAACACACGAGGTGGTGACAAGATTGGAGCAGCGAGACTTGCCGAGGAGCCCAGCTGACAGCGAAGCCCACAGACGCTGCCCCTCCTTTCTGACGCGCTGAGAGAGAGAGACGCTGCCTTTTCTCCTGCTGAGAAATCCAGCTCCGGCGCTTCAAAGCCGCCCTTGCGGGCTGCTGGAATATCAAGACCTGAGATTGAGATACCAGCCCTCCAGCCTTCTAAACTCCCAGGTACTGAACTGAATCATCCTTTGTAGAGAATTCTTGAAGCAGACTCTTGGCAAAGCAAACTTAACTTAAACTGCTACTTATCTACTCCCGCCACGCATTAGGCTTAGGTCAGGTACATTGGGGTAGGCGTAGTTAGAAGCATCAGTTGAGTACGATTAGTCAATGTATATATGTATTTATCTATTTTATCCATTTTAAGTATCATATGGCTAAGAAACCATATCAATGCTTTTACAGTATTATTTTATAATTCTGTTATTACTGTATGCACTTTACTTAACTCTAAGTATTACAATAATAGCGATTCATTTCTCTTGTATGAGAAAAGAGACTGATCAATAAATAACATCTTTTTATTGAACACGCCCGTCTCTTCCTTTTCTCTACAATCTGGTGAAACTAAGAATGCACTGAACTGACTGAGTAAAATAAGTTGTCTTTTGTTTTCACACGACTCTAGAGATACACTCTTGATTAGGGGAGAGCAAAGTTGTCATGTTCTATGGTTGTCAGAAACTAAATCCCTTCTTGTCTATTCAGGGAAGTTAAACTCCTCCTTGTCTATTCGAGAAAGTTTCTAGTGAACTCTGAGCTAGCTAGCACACACATAACTTTAAGTCTAATATCGACAGTAGAGGACCTAGTTAACCTCTGTCCTACGTCTATACTATTGAAGATATTATTCCAATGCGCAGATCCTATTGGGATGATAGGAACTACACTACATGGTGCCCAACGTGTTTGGATGGGCGATAAATCTAATGTAAGACATTAGAGTAACTCAGTCGTGCTTTTTCACACAGACCCCTTTTCCCCATAATACTCCAAAGACGTCTGGAGTGGGTGAAAGGTTAAATCCGCCAAACTTACTAGGAGGAGACTTCTATGTATGGTTCTTGGTTTATTTAACGTTGAAGGATACACTGTTCCAAAATATTGTGCATCTAATCTTTGTTTCCATAGAAACCTGATCTGCAAATAAATAAAATAACCGTCTTGACATTAGAATGTCACTAGAAGAAGAAGAAAGGGAGACAGTTAGAATAGCAGCTGAACTCCTAGCAGCTGACAATACTCTCCTACTGCAAGACCCGGAGGCAATACTCATCCCGGTCAACATAAGAAAATCTATAACTTTAAAACTTATAGAAAATGGGCTGACACCGAGAGGTGGTACAGTCATATTCGTAATTGAGGCACACGAATATCGGCAGACAGAGGTATTCTATTCATGGATAAACTTTCCAGCAGCAAACGCTGTAACAAAGGACTTCCACTATTACAAAATAGAGGAACCTCCAAATGAGTACACTCCTTTCGAGGAGGTGGAAATACCACTCAAATACCAAGAGCACCTGCTCTGGTTTAATGGCGCCCTAAAACATAATAATCACATCACCAGGCTCGGTCCACTAGGTAGACCAGGAGCACCGTGGCCGGTCCTATCCGGATACACACCACATCCAGACATTAAAGAAATGTCTGCACTAGATCTTTTAGCAAAGCTAAAACAACTAATTAAAATACACAGACAATTAGTCCAATATGTAATGCGGACTTCAACAGTCCTACCAGCTATTAAAATTCCACAGCTGATCCCTCACCAGGGAAACACAAATAAAATTACACCACAGAACATACAGTCCTGTCTAGGTAAAGTACCCGCAAAACGGGAACAAATTCCATTCTGGTTAGCACAAAAAATCACTCAAATAGAGGCGGTATTTCCAGATACCACCCCGGTTGAGAAACATAGGATTCTGACTATCTGTCTTCCAATGGGAATCGCACCACATGTGGAGGACTGTGACACTTGGGGTAAAGTCTTTGCTTCCATTTACACAAAAACACATGGTGTTTCATCCATGTCAGTAATACCAGATGTGCTAAAACAAATTCAAGATGAATACGGTCCTGAACCTGCTTTAACTCTTGGTATGAAATTACTAAAAGACTTCAAGCAGGTCTCGGCAATATTATTAGCAAATATAAAGGGAGAAGCAGCAAATGTGGCGATCCGCCAGAGGTTGCAAGAGACAGATATAGCAGACCAACCATTTGAAATTGCCAGAATCATAGAAAAATCCTATGAAGAACTAGGAAGAGATAGTTTGGGTGGAATACCGGTGAAACCCCAACTTATTGAAAAACCTGAAAAAGTATTTATTAAAAATAATCTAAACACTCACAAAAAGAGCTGGGATGGAAATAAACAATCCACTCCTAAAGAAAAAAGATTCCAGTCCAGAGGAAGGTCTCCTCGGCGGAGAGAAAGATCTCCGGACCAAGGACACAAGTCCCCCCAGAGGGAGCCCTCTGAGAAAAAATACAACCTTAGAAATAGGGATAATCTGAAGAAACCTGATAGATATCAAGATATTGATACACATCCCTCTCAATCTTTTCAGACTTCCTCGCAGAAATCGGAAAGGAGAGGACGGTCAGAACACAGGGAAGAGCACGTCAAGTCCAAAGACAAGGAACCTGCTCATCAAAATAAAAAATTACAGTTTCCAAAAAAGAAGGTAGCCAGTATTAAAGTAATCAACCATGCCGAGAATACTGAGGACACAGCTGAAAAACGGAGAATGGGCTCAGACAATGCTAGACAGCGCAGCAGAAGTGAGCATAGCTCGCAAGATCCTTATGAATCATCTGGAGACAGTGGACACAAATGAATACATTCAGGTGGAAACTGCAGATACCAGAGTTAGCAAACCTCATAAAATATATGAAATCACATTGAGTATAGAGGGGGATAAGACTAGGAAAATAAGGGGTCTCTTTTGGGATAATCTCTCCAAAGCTGAAAGAGACTGGCCACCAGAGTTTGTCAGGGAGTGCCCTCATGGCGAAGAAATAATTATGCCTGCCTTCTCAAATCATATTCCAATTCATAAAAAATATACACTTGCAAGAAAGTGGGCAGTAGCCCAAGCTCCTGCATTATATAAAAACCATGTGGGATGGGATGAGGACTCTCCTCCACACAAAATCCAGTTAAAATCACAACCTACTGCTCAGAGGCAGTATCCAATTAAGCAAGAAGCTAAAAAACGGGTAAAAGAGATCCTAGATCAACTTGAATACCAGGGGGTGATTGAAACTTGCACCTCACAAATGAATAATCCTTTGTTTCCTGTCTCCAAACCAGACAATTCATATCGTCTTGTTTTGGACTACAGACACCTTAACTCATGTTGCAAAACTTTTGCAGTACAAAACTCGCATAGTGCTGCACTAATGAATAACATAGTGCGCAAAAAATACAAAACAACATTAGACATCTCTAATGGATTCTTCTGTCAAAATATAGCACCAGAGAGCAGATATTTGACCGCGTTCTCAATAAATGTCGCGCAAAAAAATTCTGTCGTTTGCCCCAGGGGTTCAAGAACAGCCCAGGATTATTCTCAGCAAGAGTAACAGAGTTACTACAAATATATGATGATGAGGCATTATCTTATGTCGATGACATCTATCTAACAGATGATGACTTGGATACTCACTTGAAGAGAGTGAACACCATAATACTTGGGTTCGCAGCAGAGGGTTACAAATTCAACTTTAAAAAGTCAAGAATTGCCCATCTAACTGTCCTGTTTTTAGGATATGAACTATCAAGTGAAGGCAAAAGCCTGGCTGACAATTTCCTAGAGAAATGTGCTGTAATCCAAGCACCTAGAACACTAAAAAACTTACAATCAATTCTAGGTTTCCTAAATTTCGGAAGAACTTACATTATAAATTATGCAGAGAGAGTTAAACCTCTCTATGACCTTATAAAACCAGATTTTAAAAGAATCAATTGGACTCAAAAACACACAGAAATTTTGAGATCTTTACAAACAGATATGTTAGTCAAAACAAAATTACAAACACGTGACAACACACGCAACCTTGTGATTTCAGTCATCCCAGGAAGATGCGGATTCACATACCTGACCTCTAATGAGGGAGAGAAGGTACCAATTGCATACAAATCACACTTGTACACAAAAGCTGAAATGAAATTTAGCCCAACGGAAAAAATTCTAACTGCAGTAGCAAAAGAACGAGCCCTAGCACAAGGTAAACGAATAATCATCGTGACACCGATACCAGCCCTGGAGGCAGTAACAAAGACAAGCATTCCAAATGCTAAAGCACTCCATCCGAGATGGATACAGTGGGCTAATTCTCTTGCTGCAACAGACGTGGCATACGAATTTGATCCCAACTTAAAAACACAAGAGTTTCTCCAATATGAATTCGAATGTCCTCCGCCGACCGAGATTCTGCCTTTAGAACATTACGGCTGTATAATATATACAGACGGATCAGCACAACCCGCAGTGGGGGGTAAGCAAGCTTACAGTGCTGCGTGCGCGATTGTAAATGGTCGCTGGCACGAAGGAAAATTTAAACCAGTGGTCACTAAAACGCAATCTCTAGGAGATTGTACAGCTCAGCGAGCAGAACTACTAGCATTCAAGATGGCGCTTGAAAATACCGATCGAGAATTCCCCACACTCATAGTGTGCGATTCATATTATTGCGTCCAATCTTACAATGAATACTTGCAGATCTGGGTTCAGAACGGTTTTAAAGATGCAAAAGGTGGCACAGTTCAAGCATAAAATGCTTTGGGAACAAGTAGTTCTTTTGCAAAAGGAACTACAAAAGACTCACGTGATACATACACTGAGTCATCAACGTGATGGCGTTCACGTTGCAGGGAATTCATTGGCTGATGAGGCCGCGAAGGCAGCTGTGCAAACGGCTTCCGTAGCTGCCATCACTCGGTCAAAAACAAAAATAGACAGCGAAATATTACAAGCTGTCAGGGCTACAGTAAAAGATGCGATAGAAACACTCCCAAAAGGCTTTCCAGTAAAGTACTCATACATAACTGATGCAAATAATGTTCCGTTTGCTCGAATCCCTGGAGTGGGGGATAGGGCAATTCCAAACATGGAACATAGGTTAGGAGTGATTATAGCGGCACACGAAGGGCTTGCTTCTGTACATGCTGGCGTTTCAGCCACAGTATCATTATTAAAACAGAGATACTGGTGGCCACAAATGCGACGACAAACAAGGAACTATGTTCTAGAATGTGAAATATGTCAAAGAATTAAAGTATCAACAGTGAAACGACCAGCACAGACGCACCTTCTAATCTCAGATAAACCATTAGCCTGTGTTTACCTGGATCACTGTGGTCCCTTACAAAGGGATGGTAACTATAAATATATCTTGGTCGCAGTGGATTCATGCACGAGATTCATATGGATGTGGCCCCAGCGATCGGCTGACGCCAGAACTGTTATAAAAGATTTGCGAGTCTTTATCGGCACATACGCAATTGGCATGCTATATTCTGATCAGGGTCCTGCTTTTAGCTCTCGAGCTTATAAGGAGGCCATGACCAGCATGGGCATTGCATTGCGGTATTCTTGTCCATTTCATCCTGAGGGAAACAGAATCGTAGAAAGAAAAAACCGTGACATAAAGCAATCTATAACAGCAAAGGTATTAAGTTCGGGAGCTGGGTGGGTCAAACATTTAATAAGTGTCCAACGTAGTCTAAATAACCTGCCAAGAAATTCTCTGAAAGGACTCAGTCCGTACGAACTATTGTTTGGGACTAGAATGTTAATCCAGGACTTAGATAGTCAGACTTCAGTGGTTAAAGAAAAATGCTTTGACATCAAAGATCGCTTGGCTATTTTACAGGACTTAAATGAAACAAGAAAAGACCTGAGCAACATAAAGTTGAAGCAGCAGCCAACAACCACTGAAGAAAAACCACCTGTCCCAGCAAGGCCTGTCTGGATTCCAAAAGTCGGGGATCTGGTCAGAGAAAAGATAGCGGTAAGGAAGGAATTTGGGCCTTCTTACAGAAAAGCAGTTCCTGTCTTGTCTATCAACGGGACAAGATCAGTAGTACTACCGCCCCTTGCTGGTAAAAAGGAGAACCGAGTCATATCCATCGACCTGGTTAAACCACAATCATGTGGCCGATAACAAATACTAGGCCAAGTGGACTCCCAAGAAGTAGCAGAACACCAAAGTTTGCTACATCCACAGAGGTTCAATCTGAAAGACTGATCACATTTGGAAAATCTACAGTGAAACAACAAGGACTATGCAACAAAGCAATGGAACTTGAACCTCTTAAAACCCAAATCAAAGCTTTTCATCAAGAAACAACAACCTACGATGATGTAACTACAGATTCTTCTAATGAAACAAAGCAAAAGGCAAAAGCAAAAAGTAATCCAGAAGCAATTGGAACAATTGACAGAACGGCATCTGGCTACTTCATCAACTTCGATGATTCTTCAGAAGAACAAAGCGAACCAGAAGTAAAGCCATCAACAAAAACTTTTAAAGACAAAGCAAAGGAACTTTTTCATCAACTAAAGAGAACCTATCTGACTCTACTCCATGGATTGAAATATGGGTGACATTAGGTGCATTTATCCTCATACTTTGGCTCATCATGGTACTATGCTTGGGACATTTCATTGAGGGAAAATATGCTAAAATGGACACAGCAAGCCAGAAAATCAACTTGGTCCTTAAACCACACACGTCTTCACACGTCAAGAAAAGAGAACTTTCTTCAGTGAACTTCACAGCCAACCCTATACCAGGCGGTGTAGCATGGGACAATACTGATTATGAAATCTATGGCCAGGTTGAAATCCTGAAGTATCCACACCAATTCAAGATCTCGTTAAGTGACTTTGTAAAACCAAGCACATTTGCTGATGATTGGGACTTTGAAAGTATTAATGATATGATGTCTGACCTAGTAATGTCTGCTAAGTTTACAGAACATGATTATTTACAGGGTTCATCTAATTATGATCAAATGTTCTGCTATAACCACTATGGTAACCATTATCTCCATAAATCTGCACAACCTAGAAATGTTTTAAATTATAACCAATGGGAACATTGTGCTACTCCACCAAAGGGTAGTTCCAAAACAATTTTTGATAAATATTCATACTTTTCAGGGTTTAATACAAGTAATGCAGAAACATTTTATTTCAAATTGTCAAATAAGACAGGTATAAAGACCATGCTTACAAACACAAAATTGATATATTCAGATTCATTTTTTGAGCAAATGAATACATTTGGTTTTCATTTCTGGAACAGTAACATTGAAACAAAAACTGTTTGGGGTACAAAAGATTGGCAAGTACAAGGTATAGAATCATTGTTCAGAGCCTGCATGATCCCAGAACAAATTATATTTTTGAATGACACTATTCAACAAACTACCTGTCTTGGCTTAGCCAAAATCAAAGACTTAAACAGACCGTCTATTCCAAAGCCAACAACGAATAGTAATAACTCTATAGAGGTTGAGATAGACGTAAACCATATTTTAAACCAAAACAGAACACATCCTGATTGGAAACAATGGTTGATCTGGCCCACAGACACAAATAACTGTCAAGACAGATTCCTGAACAAAATACAGGGGTTCAAATTGACCAAGCCAGACCCTAGATATTCCCAAAGACAACATCCAGGGATAGTAACTACTTACAGTGTGGGCAAGCTCTGCCTTCAATGGCTACAAACATCCACACTGGCAGAAATTAAGCAACACCTAACTTTACTTCAAGAGGGTGCTGACTTGCGTGATTTCATTATGGGACCACGCAAACAGCGTCAAAAACGTTTCATAGCGGCCTCTATATATGCAGCTTACAATGAAGTTTGGAAAATAACTCAAATTGAGACAGCAGAAAAAATACGGGAAATTGACCGTATTAATTTGGAAAAATCACTTTCTGTTGTGGACAATGGGATAATGACTCTGTCCTCCAGAATATATTCACTGGACAGTATTGTATCTTCAGCAATCGATATAATATCGCAAGACTTACTGATGTTACAACACGGTCAGTCCCAATTGCGTTCTATTGTACAACTTGGCTGGACGTTACAAAATCTGCGTTCAGGCTATGTGCCTTGGCGTTTAATCAACACAACGTCACTATTTAATATCTTTAACCTTACTGATAAACAAATCAGTTTGGCACAGAAGGGCGCTGACTATACAATTCTGAGCATTGAAAAACTTGAGATATTACCATTGACAATGTCAGAACGACCTGTCATTGAATGGATAATACACGGGATAATAAATATTCCGAAACCAACTTTCCAGTTTCAATACTGCCAAAAATATATACAGGCAGGCCAGTATGAAAGGTTGGGTAAAGGATACATTAAGTCAACATGGAACTTGCCCTATACACACGCATGTGTTAGTAATAAAGGACAAAGTGTGTTCCTTAGTGGCAATAATTGTGAAAGGTTACTAAGCGGTACACTTCTGTGTCAGGGTATTAGTTTGCATGGAGCTAGTGAAGGGAACTCAAATAACCTTTCATGTCACCAGCAAGGCACACCTGCAACACAAATAGAACCATTCTTTAAGAGACTCTCGAACGGGAGTTACATTCTAATTGTAGATCGCAGATGTTGCAGTCTGCTGCCCGGAAAACCTTATCTCATAACCGTGACTACGAAGGTCATGTGCTGTGAACGAGTATTGTACCCGAACGATGCCCGAGACAGGGAGGCAAGGTTGTGGCCCAGTTTGAAGATTTCTTCTATTCGAATTGATACTTTAAGCAGAATGAAGACAGTGCTCCTACAGACGCCAACCATGTTATCGTCATCAAAAGAAACATATGATCTCCAAATTGCAAGGACAACGGCTGAGATCCATTCACTGTTATCAACCAATTCCCCCATACATTTCGCAGAAATACTGAGCGAAATCTTAAATATTTCTGATACAAGCGGAATCGCGAGTGTATTTAAGACAGTGTTTTCGGGAGCTTTAACCCCATTCAAAGCCATCCTGGGTATTTTTCCCGATTTTGTCCATTCCATCTTTGGCGGACTTCCTCTCCTTTTGGGACTAGTGGCAGGCATCCTATTTTTGATCCTGTTACTTCGCTATGGCAAACCACGTCACAGACAAGACACCAGCGATAATGGAAGAAACAATCCGAGCTATTGGCTACCGGGACCGCATAACTAAAGTCCTTGGACTAGCAAGGCTACGAGATTTAAACATGACTTGGTTTCTTTCATTCAGACCGATGTGGCAAAGTTGTGTTATGCCTGTATTAAGGTGCTTGCTATGCGGCGAAGAATGCGTGTTGGACACCTGTCTAACACTACAATTGGATGTGCCAATGGACGCAGAGACTTTGTTGGGTCCGGTAACGGCTCATGCATTGTGCTGTCCCCAGCGGCTACCAATACTGATGACGGCATTCGTGGAGACTTCACCACTACGATTGAAGAGTTGTGAAGTACAAGATGAAAGCAGCATCGATCAGGTACAACCTTCGGTCAGCTATGCTGATCAAAACATCTATGAAGGCAATCATGCTCATGAATGCATGTTACAAAATGTATCCGAGCTAGTGGAACTTTCGCAAGAAGCAGTTGACAGTTTTTTCTAAAGTCTCAACAATATGATGTTTTCACCAGAGCAGAAAGAATGACTTTGAACAAACTAGCACACAGCGTTCCCTACACCCTGTATTTGGCCTTCAACTTTGAAAATACAGCAAAAGAAATTTTTCTCACCAGTGTTTACAGTGAGCGAGACATTTTTTCCCCTTTCATTCCAAAATATTTACGATTTTTTTGGGACACTTATCTTCTGCTTAAAGTAAAACTATTCTTAGAGAACAACATTTCTATCTTTAGCTACTCAAGACACATTAGCTACCCTCTAGCATGTTCACGAGTATTATGATTTTTGTGATGAGATGGTCTCGACTCTTTTTTCTTCTGTATCAAGAGCCATTTCATGTGTAATTTCCGCATTTCATTCATGCTGATTTCCAAATATGCGTTTAGATTTAGCTCTATTATACTGCTTAAAGTGCATGTAGTGACTATACTCATCTTTTCGTGTATTTCCCATTTTGCAAATTTCAAAATGCATTTGATTGTATTTTGGGGTGGTTCGGTATACACATGCACTACTAGTATGTTTACTATGCCTAGACTTGTAAATATGGACATAGATTACGTGGAGTGGGTGTGGTGTATTTACTATGGGTACTGTATCGATCCCCCTATTTCTGACCCTTGTCTGGTTAATAATTAACTAGCAGCCATTCAACTGCACAGACACCCGTTATCTGATTAGCCTCACAACGGCATAGAAGCCCGTTATCTGATTAGGTCATAGCGCATGCCATCTCATTAGGCAAGCACTATTCCTCCAGCCCCCTAATAGGCATACGGTGTTCTCAAAACAAATCAAACCTACCACGACCTGGGAAATCCCCACAGCCATTGTTTTGATTTAGCCGAGAACTTCAGTAAAGAATGTGCGAACGACCAGTTCGTATGACATCCTTATTGACGTATTTATGTCCATCCTTACGTCAATCCCGGCACCTTTCAGGTATAAATAATACCGACATTGCCTTAAGCAAACACACGAGGTGGTGACAAGATTGGAGCAGCGAGACTTGCCGAGGAGCCCAGCTGACAGCGAAGCCCACAGACGCTGCCCCTCCTTTCTGACGCGCTGAGAGAGAGAGACGCTGCCTTTTCTCCTGCTGAGAAATCCAGCTCCGGCGCTTCCAAGCCGCCCTTGCGGGCAGCTGGAATATCAAGACCTGAGATAGAGATACCAGCCCTCCAGCCTTCTAAACTCCCAGGTACTGAACTGAATCATCCTTTGTAGAGAATTCTTGAAGCAGACTCTTGGCAAAGCAAACTTAACTTAAACTGCTACTTATCTACTCCTGCCACGTATTAGGCTTTGGTCAGGTACATTGGGGTAGGCGTAGTTAGAAGCACCAGTTGAGTACGATTAGTCAATGTATATATGTATGTATCTATTTTATCCATTTTAAGTATCATATGGCTAAGAAACCATATCAATGCTTTTACAGTATTATTTTATAATTCTGTTATTACTGTATGCACTTTACTTAACTCTAAGTATTACAATAATAGCGATTCATTTCTCTTGTATGAGAAAAGAGACTGATCAATAAATAACATCTTTTTATTGAACACGCCTGTCTCTTCCTTTTCTCTACAATCTGGTGAAACTAAGAATGCACTGAACTGACTGAGTAAAATAAGTTGTCTTTTGTTTTCACACGACTCTAGAGATACACTCTTGATTAGGGGAGAGCAAAGTTGTCATGTTCTATGGTTGTCAGAAACTAAATCCCTTCTTGTCTATCCAGGGAAGTTAAACTCCTCCTTGTCTATTCGAGAAAGTTTCTAGTGAACTCTGAGCTAGCTGGCACACACATAACTTTAAGTCTAATATCGACAGTAGAAGACCTAGTTAACCTCTGTCCTACGTCTATACTATTGAAGATATTCCAATGCGCAGAGCCTATTGGGATGATAGGAACTACACTACAAATGTTCAGATCGATTATCATCTGCAAGTCAATACTCCAAATCTAGAACAATCATTTGGGTGAGTTTAGGTCTTGCAAGAACACGAAACTGAGCTTTGAAATCTGTACAAGAAATTTAGTATTTAGCAGAGAGAGAACCAGACAGTACAGATATTTTGAAGACAAATATGTTGGATACATACTATCCAAATAGAAGTAATTATCTTGAGAACGTTTGTCTCTATGAAATACTGCAAAGCTATACTTTTAAGAGGAATATTACAGAAGATATCAATAAAGGAGCATGTGCTGTGATTGGATCTGAAGGATGTTTAGTGAAACAAAGAAAAGGACATTTGATTAATCACCGAAAATTGAGTTGCGAAACTCCTGACAAAAGGGAATTTTACTATTTAGCTCTTGTGCAACTCTTTAAGCCATACAGAAGTGGAACTACTTGGAGATTTTCACAGTTATGAAGATTCATTCAACGCAACTAAAAATACTATAGAATGTCCTGTTTTTACTAATTATCTGAAAATGTTGAACGACGAAATACAGCAAGAAGCTACAATTGCAGCAGAGATTGCTAGAGACAGTTCTCAAGACAGTCAAAGTTCTCCTTCGTTGACTCAGGATCCACTAGGAGAACCAATTATCCAAAATGAAGTAGCAACTGCCATGGATGAGGTGGAAAGAGCAATGCAACAAGCTCAAGAAGATGTAATAAACTTAGAAGAATTGGAAAAATGACTAAATGTTGAGCAAAAACATATATATGATCAAGTGACAGAGCAGATTGAGCATGGTTTATATCATTAGAAAAAAAAGTGCTCATGTATGTCATTTAAACCTGTCCGACTGTCCGTGAGAGGAGAAGCAGGAATTGGAAAAAGTTTTCTAATTAAAGGAATTGCAACTTATCTACAGAAAAGAACTGAGTTGTCACTCTCTTGTGTTGTCACTGCTCCAACTGGGTTGGCAGCACATAACATTAAAGAGATTACTTTACATCGTTTATTGATGCTGCCAGTAGAGCATGAAAATAAATTAGAATACCACAAACTATCTGGAGAAGCTTGTTGTGAAGTTTCTAGAGAAACATGTAACTTCTCATTATTGATGAGGTAAATGTAAATGTATATGTAGCCGTACTTGTAAAGCGCACTGATACTCCTGAGTGTCCTGGCGCTGTACTAATACCGCTAGGAAACCCTTCCTGGTTTTTCCCCGTGAAATGTCCACTCCTGGGCATCCCCAGGGTGCAACAAGGCATCCCTAGCGCTGTAGGGGGCCGTTGTGGAGACTAAGCAAGCTATTGCCCAGAGTTGCAGCGTGGGACCCATGCTTAGAGTAGGCACCGAGGTGAGAAATCAGGTCAGAGGAATTATGAGCCCAAGATCCGCCGAGACCAGCCAAGGCAGGAATTGGACCCTGGTCCCGGGCCAGACCTCTGCATCAGGGTCTGCCGCTCTAACCATTGAGCCACACTTCTCCACATGGTATCAAATTTAATGCTTGCCTTTGTGCATTTAAGATTGCAACAAATCCTTAAAACAGAGTATGATTTGTTATTTGGAGGCAAACATGTCATAGTTTTTGGAGATCTACTACAACTAACTTCTGTGAAAGGACAACCAGTATTTAAAACAGTTACACATGAAGACACCAGAAAGTGCCTGGGAGGCATTGGAAATGTTAATATTTGGTCATATTTCGAGTATAGAGAACTCATTACAAATATGCGACAGGCAAAGGATGCTGATTATAAAAGTATTCTTGAAGATATAAGAATTGTAAAAGTGAGTGAACATGGCAAAGAAGCTTTACAGGCACGATTACTTTCAAATTTGTTTCCAAATGAAAATATTGTTCCAGGGAATATATATAGAAAAATTGCAGAAAACAAATCAGTGATATGCTTTATGCCAACTCTGCAAGAATGTTCAATATTCAATGAAAAAATGTTAAAGTTAGAAAATCAAGAAATTATAAAACTGGAACCTATGGATAGAATAGACATTAAGGAGCTACTATTATTTTGTCAGAAAAGTTGAAGTCAAAATTGGATTCATTAGAGAAATCAATATCTAAAACTGCTGGTTTCGAAAAGAATCTATATGCATGTATAAATTGTCGGATAATTTTACGACGTAATTTACATGTGGAAAGAGGTTTAGTAAATGGAGCAATGGGTAATGTTGTTAATTTTGTGAATTACCCAAATAGAGATGACATTGAATTTTTGAAAATCAAATTTGATGATATTGAAGAAGTACAACAATTGAGTCATTGTTCAGCTCGATTTTTGCTAGTACAAAATTTATATGTCCGCCAAAAACAGTTTCCTGTTTGTTTGGCATATGCTCTGACTATTCATTAATCTCAAGGTTTAAGTGTGGATAGTGCTTTGACGAACATTGGAAGTACTGTGTTTAAAGAGGGTATGGCATATGTTGCTTTATCTTGAGTCAGAACTTTATCTGGATTATTCTTGATTGATTTTGATGAGACAAAGATTAGTGCAGATGTAAATTGTGTAAAAGAGTATTATAGGTTAAGAAGAGAACATGCTCCCAATTTACCTCAATATCCTTTATTTGAAAAGCGTGTGGTAGCTTGAAAAAGAAGATATGAGAAAAATTGTAGCGAGGTTGTAGCGAGGTTGTAGAGAAAAGAAAAAAACTAGATGAACCAGTGATAGTAAGCAAAAAAAAAAGGATTCTATTGAAGAGGTTGTTGGTTTTCAGTTTGAAAACAGTTTTGGTGTCAACTGCTATGCTAATGTAGTGGTTAATGTTGTTTTTTTCTTGAAACTTTACAACAACAAATTGTTAAAAATCGGGACAAAAGATTTTGTTGTTTGTTGAATTCTGTGTTTGGTAAATGTAGTGATAAAACTAAAATAGAAAGTGTTTCTGATATTCAAAATGTTTTAGACATATGTTCTGGTTTAAATCAATTTTCAGAGAATATTCAGCAAGATTGTCAGGAATTTCTAATGTATATGCTTGTTGTATTGCAAGATGAAGGTATAGATATTGAAAATCTTTTTGGCCTTTCTTATCAATTGCAACATGACTGTGACAATTTTTCGTTTTCAAGTAGTACTAAAAGAGACACTGAAAGATTTATATATTTGACTTTACCAGACTGCAAATCAGTGACTTTTAATAATCTAGTTAGAGAAGCAAATCAAAACATGGTCTGTACCCAATGTAACTCACAAATGTTATCAACATTATTTATACAAAGATATGGACAGTATATAATTTTAATGCTGCAACGAAGCAGACCTGACGGAAGAAAACTGACAACTATAATAAAAAAAATTGTGGCTTCTCAACTATCAATATTCAATAATAGGAAAAAAATGCGAGCCATAGAGTCATGGATTAGGACTGAGAATCCTGATCTTATAATGTTGCAGGAGACTCATCTTTCCGCTTCTAAAAAGGAGGATTTTCCGATGTTTAAAACATGGGCTTTGTTTCGGGGTTTTTCATACGCCATTAGTTCACAACGAGGAGTCTCTCTTTTCTGAATAAAAACTTGGAGGCTGAAATTACTCAGACGGAACAGGACGGTCTAGGACTTAGGTGTTTGGCTTCATGCAGTTTCAAAAATCGACAAAGGCCTATCACCTTTGTCAGCTTTTACGCTCCTATAGAGGATAATTCTCAGATCGATGATGCTATGTTTCAGTCTTTGTTATTGGTGGGAGGGGATATTGTTATTGGCGGCGATTTTAATATACTTATGAACTCTAATTTAGATTCTAACTCATCCTCCAAGAGACAGTCTAAACCCAAATCCCTTCGGACTATGTTAAATAATATGTCTATACTCGATTTATGTGATCCATGGCGCTTGAAAAATCCATGGAAAACTGATTTTACTTGCTGGTCGAGTAGGTTTAAATCATCCTCCCGTATTGATTTTTTTTGGCCTCCAGACAGCTTAATTTGTCTTCTCAGAAAATTTGTCATAATGGTTTCTCAGATCATGCGATGGTGGTTATTAATTTTGCCGTGGGAGATAATACTCAAATTCCTAAACGATGGATCTTTAATAAAGCTTACTTACAAGAGACAAACTGGGTTATGGCACTTAAATCAGAGATTACGGATTTCATTGTTCGAAACACAGGCTCAGCTCCCGTACATATTATTTGGGACTCCCTGAAGGCTTTAATTCGGGGTATAGTCATAAGCAAAGATGCGGCTGAGTGTCTTGTTCGAAAAAATTATTAGGAATTCTCTGTTACAAAAAATTCAGGATTTAACAACACAACGATACTACAATCCAACTTGCAATGTTCAGAAACAAATTAGTGAAGCTAAGCGGGAACTTAGCGCCCAATATTTTTCACAGAGCGAAGAGGTCTTTCGTAGACAATCTCAAAAAGTCTATGAAGAAAATAACTTTACGGGTGAAAGAACAAGCTGCTACGAATATGATACATTCTTTAAAAAATCCAGTTACTCATATTGAGACATCTGATCAGGCAGAAATACGTTCAATAATATTCTCCCACTATCACAAAATCTATAGTACACAGTATTCCATTGACCATCAAAATGTTTCTGATTTTCTGGGGAGATATGTACTTCCCAGTCTATCTTTTGACGATCAACTAATTATGCGAAGCCCATTTTCTAGGGTGGAAGTTGATTTGGTTGTAAAGGATCTTCCATTGGGTAAGGCCTGTGGCCTGATGGTTTTCCTGCAGAGTTTTTCAAGGTTTTTTTTTGTTCTTTTTGTGATCTGTTTTTGTTATTATTAAACTCTATGCTCGATGGCGGGCAAGTTCCCGCATCTTTTCAAGAAGGGACGGTTGTTAGTTTTTTGAAAAAGAGGAAAGATCCCAAGCACCCTAATTCATACAGACCGATCACACTATTAAATTCGGATTATAAAATCGCCACCAAATTACTGTCACTTCGCTTTAACAATATCACGGTGGCTTTAATTCACCCCGATCAAAACGGGTTTATTATAGAAAGGCAATTATTCACTAATACACATTTTTTGATTGAGGCACTAGATTACTTAGAGTCACGGGGTTTGCAGGCTTTGGTTCTACTATTAGATGCAGAAAAAGCTTTTGATTTGGTGGTTTGGGACACACTTTTTATTATTTTAAAAAAAATTTGGGATCCCACAACAAATCTTTAATTTAATACAGAATCTGTACTCTGGTACCACAGCTAATATAATCATTAATAAACTTTTAGCGGGTTCAATTTTAGTTCAGCGGGGAACTAGGCAGAGGTGCCCCCTGTCTCCTGTTCTCTTTGCCTACTTTATTGAACCACTTGCTGTAGCCATTCGGAATTGCGTACAGATTGTTCCCCCGGTCATTTCTATGGCCAGGATAAAACTATACGCGGATGACATTATGTTATTAATTAAACCGGATCTTCGATCACAGACACAGGCTCTTCAGATTTTTGAAGAATTCGAGGCTTTAGGGGGCTATCGAATTAATAAAGAAAAGACAGAAATTCTGGTTTGTGGGGGTGCAAACCCAGTATTACATCCAGACCTGAATGGTTGTATTAACTCAAAACCTAAAAGATATTTGGGGATCTTATTTTCTCCTACAATTCAGGATTTATATACACTTAATTTTATCCCGTTGCTTCGGGAGGTCCACTTAATGTTTGCGCGTTGGGATCCACTACCGTTATCTATTCTCGGTCAAATTGCCCTGATTAAAATGTCAATACTTCCCCTTTTCAACTTTTTATTTTGTAATATCCCTATTTTTTTGACTGGCTCTTTTTTCTCTAGAGTAGAATCTATGTTTTCCGCATTTGTCTGGGCAAAAAAAACGCCTAGAATCGACATACGGACTTTATATGAAGAAACTGAATATGGAGGCCTCTCTTTACCAAATTTAAAAGAATATTATAATGCATACTTTGAGCAGTACCTTGATAGATTTAAAAATACAACTCCTGGTGTGAGCTTATTTGTAAATTTTTTCTTTGAGTTAATATGCTAGGAAATTCAGATTCTATTCCCACTTCTTGTGCTTAAATCACCTAAATTTGTTCGATACAAGACCCTGAATTGTTTTTTTAAACGACGGGATGCCATGCTTAAGAGATATCCCCTCCCCCTCTTTAATTTAACAACTCCTCTAATTGGTGTTTTTGCTTTTTTAAGGATCAAAATTGAACCCATAATTATTGCAAACTGGGGGTGCGCTGGATTTAAAACGTTAGCCGATTTTATGGGGAATGGGTCCTGGTTAGCTGTTGATGCAATGAAACGTTTAATTCCTGGCAAATTTTTGTTAATCGGGTCCTATATTGAGATCTATAAAACTCTGGCTCAACTAGACTTTAGTCATATTAGTACCCCCTCTCCGTTGGCAGAAGATCTCTTTCTAAATGCCTCAATAAAGAAACCTGGGGAATGGAAACATTGGGGCCGATTATGATGGCGGCGGACCTGAATCCGTCCGCCACCCCAGAGTAGGAGGGACCGTCCGCAGGGGCAGCGGCGGTCCCTCCGTGCAAAGGAACAGGATCAGAAATAATAAAAGAAAAAAACTATTCGCGCGAGCATCTGTGCTGCCTCTTCTTTTGCACAATCAAATCAATGCTTTGCTCTCCATAACATAAAAGTTCATTGTAATAGTTGCAACGTATGTTCAAGTCTGCAAAATCCGGCCGGATATCTGGACCGGTAAAGATGGATATGCACCCGAAGAGGATGTGCTGGGGACAGCAGCTGCAGGATTGTCCCTGATGTGTTGTGTAGATGCCCGAGCATAGTTGTTGGGATGTAAATTTTTGAGATGACGAGTCATACTCGCAATGCTGAACGAATAATGTTTGGAGGCATCACCTCTTGAAAGGATGGTGCCACAGATTTTACAAGTAACCTTGGAGGCATTTACCTTTTTTAGGCCTTCTGGGTAAGTAAAAAACTTCCATACAAAAGACTCTTTTGTTTTCTTTTGTTTAGGCTGTTCAGGCAAAAACTCCACATCAGAGTCTGAAGATTGCTGTTGTGCCATTTTCAAAGCAGTAAGAAAACACTGTAGATGCTTCTCCCAGGAAAGTGAAACAGATTGTGAGGGAAGTGGGTGGGGTTTTTGAAGATTTGGAAAAGAAACTACTATAAACCAATCAAAAGTGTTGTTTTCAAGTCACATGACTTTACGTGCGCGCACGTTGCGCGACCGGGGCACGCACGAGTCGCATATGAATGAAGTTTTACCCAATTTTCGTAAATGCTTTTAAAGCTAATATACAGTTCTTAAAAGTCAAAAATACTATTTTTACAGTTATGTCACAGAATGCCTTGGGTTATTATGTACATTACATTTACAGAGATGACTTTTTGGAATGAAAACATTTTCGTGGAGTGCGTGCACACACAAAAAAAAGGCCAGAATTATTAAAAAAATCAAAAATTAGTAAATAATAATACATAAATCAAAATTACAATTTAAGTATTGTTAAAAATATAGAACAGTTGTATAATAACACAAAAAAGACAATAATTGATACATTTTAAAATTAGCATTTAAAAAACCTTTGAAATTCACTGAAAAAAAAGGTTTCACACACGTTATAGTTAAGAATTAGCATTTAAAAAACCTTTGAAATTCACTAAAAAAAACGTAGGTTTCACACCAGTTATAGTTAGCTGGACATTTTACTCATACAAAACCATTGAAATTCCCCCGTTATAGTTAGTTGTACTCACTATAACTCGCGCGCCTGCAATCCACTGCTGATGATGTCACATATTACATCATTCATGAAATGGTCAGTTACATCACTATAACGTGTGTTAAACCTATGTTTATTTCAGTGAATATATATATATATTCACTGAAAAAACCATAGGTTATAGACCATATATAGTTAGGAATTAGCATTTAGAAAACCTTATTTTACTCACACAAAACCATTGAAATTCCATATATAGTTAGTTGCACTAACTATATATCGCGCACCCGCAATCCACTGCTGATGATGTCACATATTACATCATTCATGACATGGTCAGTGACATCACTGATGACATCACTGATGACATCTCAAATGACATCACTGATGACAACATCCAGTGACTGTATGTTTCTGTAAAGTTAAAATATGTCTTAGATATTGAAGAATGAGTGGATGTATAAGTGTCTGGATGAAGGATTTAGTAGGTGCGTGACTGACTGTATGAGTGAGTGATTAAATGTGTCTCACTGAATGCATGGGTTAGTGACTAAACTGTCTTAATTTGTGCATCATTATGTCTGTTGTGATGTAAACTGCTGCATGTGTTGATCATTAGCTATACGAGAGGCTATATGTGTTATTAATTGGTTGCCCAAGTATTTCTATGGGAGATTGAGTTTGTGTGGGGGTGGCTGGGAGGTGTGTGACTCTGTGCATAGATGTGTGAGCAGTTGATTCACTAGGTGTATGAGTTCAAGAGTGCATGTGGAAAAAGCTACATGGGCGGTTGACTGTGTGCATGAGTGTATTGATGAGTGAATGGATATCTCAATGCTACATGTCATAGTAAGTACATATGTAAAACACAGTACATGTGAGAGTTGGCATATATAAATAACTGTGCATGAGAGCCACTGAATGTGTGAGTGGCTGTATGGATCATTGTGAACTTGTATCAGGGATTGTATAAGAGAGTAAATATGTGTTAGTATATGTTTGAATAAGTAAGGTGTGTATAACTGTATAGTTGAGGAAATGGAGGTGAGATTGTTTCTTTGCATGACTGACTAGGTGTGTGAGTAACTCCATGGATGAGTGACAGTGTGTGAGTGTCTGTATACACTGAGTGTATCTAAGGTTATATTAGAGTCTGAAGAGGTTTATCGTATTAGCACAAGAATGATGTCAAATGAGATGTCATCAGTGATGTCATCAGTGATGTCATTTGAGATGTCATCAGTGATGTCATCAGTGATGTCACTGACCATGTCATGAATGATGTAATATGTGACATCATCAGCAGTGGATTGCGGGTGCGCGATATATAGTTAGTGCAACTAACTATATATGGAATTTCAATGGTTTTGTGTGAGTAAAATAAGGTTTTCTAAATGCTAATTCCTAACTATATATGGTCTATAACCTATGGTTTTTTCAGTGAATTTTCAAGGTTTTGTAAATGCTAATTCCTAACTATATATGGTCTATAACCTATGGTTTTTTCTGTGAATTTCATTGGTTTTTTAACAGCTAATATCTGTAGCTGTAAAATGTATTCTTCTTTAAATCCAAAAATATATTTTATATGTTTATGAATAATTTTTTTTTAAAATATTTTTTTTTCTTCGTTCCCGCTTCGCGAATCGGGAAGCTTCCCGTTAGCTGACCTTGATGCCGCGAAATAGACCGCGAGCCGGTAAACGTTTCTTTACCGCAAGTGCCGCGTTAGAAAACAACATCGTGACGCCTCCCGTCCGCATGACGTTCCACGTTGTCGCGTGATACGTCATATGACGTGCTACGTTAGCGAACTGGTACGCGAAGCGAGTGCCAAAGCGCAGGTTTCTGGAAGCAAACCGGGAGGCCCTGCAAAGCGCTTAACGTAAACACAGCAAGTCATGTGACTTGGTAATAACACTTTTCATTGGTTCATTTCACTTTTGGTTTCCTAATGATGTAAGACTAGGTCATATAATCTAAAATGAACACTTTTGATTGGTTGAGAACTCTTGTTTTTCCCAAATGATGAAAATCCCTCCTTCTTTCCTCACTCTGACTTTCATCATTGTGAGAGAAAGACCCTTTGTCATCACTGAGCAATGGCTTCTTTAGTAGCTTCAGCTGGTGCTTCCCCACCACCTCCACCACATCCAAGGAAGAGTGGACCACCTGCTCAAGTTGTAATTCAACAAGAAGAAGAAGAAGAGGAACAGGAGGACGAGCACGAAGAGAGGCAGTTTTTGCCTGAGCAGCCCAAGACGTCTCACCGGAAAGAAAACTTCATTTGGCAATTTTTTAAAATTCCCAAAGGTCAGAAAAAAGTAAATGCAAGATACGTAACTTGCCTTATATGTCAAGATAGACTGTCCAGAGGGACCGACAAAAAATACAGTTTCGGAAACTACACAATGCATCGCCATATGACTAGGTGGCATCCTAACAACTACAGTGCTGCACAGTTTCGGAACGACCTAGATAATCTCCCTATTATGGCCAGAAGATCTGTTGTACCGGAAGTAACGGGACCAGAGGGCAGGGAGATGGTGCCAAATATACAAATGAGATTTGGTGAAGTAAAACACACCTGCGTATTTTGCGATGGATTCATTTCCTACGGAGAAAGAAGCATCACTCTGATCAACAGAGCTATTGACTATCATATGCAAGTTTGTCCGAAACGCCCAAAATAATAAATACTTCTTTTTTTTGTTTTGTTGCTCCTGTTGAGCCCTTTACAATGAATCGTTTTCATTGCCCCCTCCAAGAAAAACCCCAAAAAATATAAAACTGTTCCGAAAAATTCAAAAACAGTAAAAAAATGTTCAGAAAAATAAAAAAAAAAGTTCTTTTCAGAACTACCTCCCCGTTATTAAAAAATTGGTACAATATTTGGAACTGTGCCAACCTCTATTTCTCTTAGTTCGCTTCCTAGTTCGCTCGCTGGTACGCGAACTGGAAGCGAACCAAAAACAGTAAGTATAAGGGAAGGAAACACACACTTATGTTAAAAGAAAGACAGCTATAGGGGAGTAAACTAGAGATACTATTACCCATAATCCACTGCTGATGATGTCACATATTACATCATTCATGACATGCTCAGTGACATCATCAGCAGAGGATTGCGGGTTTTTTGGCAACATGCCTTATCCACGGTTTAATAACGCTGCCTTTTGCTTTATATAAGTTTTCAAATTGTATGAAATATATACCAATAGGTCTTTATGAACCTTTAGGTAGTGCTTTTGTTCATGAGGTCTGGTCGCTTCCATACACATACAGATGTTTCAAAGATGATCAAGAAGTTTATCTGAATGGAGAGGAATGCACTGAGACGCCAGATCATTCACTAATGTGTAGGCACATACAGTTACACGATTCATGCAACAAACACCGACCAAATATGGCTTGCGTGTTGCAAGGCACGCCAGTTCCTGCTATCATCCCCACGTTCAAGTTGTTGGAAAATGGTAGTTATTTGATGCTCAATAATGAAGATTGTTCTGAGTTAATTAAAAGTATTCCTTTTATCGTAACAGTAAGTGAACGGGTTATTTGCTGCAGAAATGTTCTATTTCCTACCACACATGAACATAGGGAGTTTTCAATCTGGCCACAAATACCAACCTTGGGACACGTTTCAACGGCATGACAAGAATAAGAGCTCTTTTGTCTCAGAGAGAGGTGGCCTTGAGTTCGGCCCGTGAAACTTTCGTACTTCACATAGCGAACACCCGTACACAGGTTTGCCTTTCAATTTCAGCAACATGTTTCCGACTATCTTTAACGCATCCTCCACAAAATCCCTGGCACACTTTTTTAAAGTTGTTACCAGTGGTCTCGTGACTTCATTTGAGAAAATCTTTGGAGTCATCCCTGCTCCCTTTCATTGTATTTTCTGCACTCTGGTTCGTGGATTGGCATTTTTACTTGCATTACCAGCGGACGCTCTTGTGCTTTTTTACATTTTTAAATATGGATGTCCCTCCTATGCAACCTCCGACCCTGCAGCTGCTGACACTGTTCCGCAATCGCATGCTAGAATATTATGGCACAATGCCGTTGGCGATATTAAGCACGGCATATGGATTATCTTTTCGGTTCTCCTACTTCACCTGTGTCCAGCCTGTATTTCACTGCCTGACCTGTGATTTCGATTGGGCCATTGATTTGTGTCTCTGCGGACCGGTTTCTCCTGACGTCGACTTTAATCAGCTGATGACTCCTATCATTACTCACGAGTTGATTTGTCCTGGCGAAAGGATTATGGCTGTGGCATTGATGCATGGACTACTTGGTCCCTGGAATTTACTGGCGGCAGCACAGTCTTTCTTGGAACACAGCTTTCTTGAAAACCCACCGAGCTGTCCTCTGATGGTGATAGAGGATCCGGTGCTGGGAGAGCACGTATGTTCTTTTCCGCTTTTAAATTGGATGGCTGAACTGTTTTCGGATGAAGACGGTGACTTCCTATTGGAGGCTGTTGCAGCTTATTTTGCATACACAGTTATGTCATAGACCTTTTTCATGTTTGATATGCTGAGTACTAGCATTTCATTGACAATTCATTGACTTATTTGTCAAGTTTTTATTATTTACCTTGCCTATTGGCTTAAGACTCGATAAAGTACTTGGCTGTTTTATTTTTCTTTAGCATTGAATTTTCCTAGTTTTTAATGCTTTACCTTGCGGACCGTCCACATATAAACTTGCAATCTGCTCTCATGAGATGGCACTTCTATTATCTTATTCAGTTCGTTTCCGGATCATGAGGAGGTGTCATCTAGGTCCTGGATATCTTTACACCGTGTTAAGTTAGCATGGGCTCATTACCGGTTTAAACGCCATTTTTCCTTTTTTGCAACTTCTGCACACGACACTTAGTTGTTGCTTTAGCTTTCCACCTAGTAGTTCATCGTGGTTTACATGAGAATAATATGTTATTGGTCTACTATCTGCTTTACTTGTTAAACTATATCTGTACAGCGAGTGCTAAAGTTTCAAGAACAACACGATACAGAATTGTTATGAGGTCTGATCTCCACGACTTCATACTCATAACATAAGTGCAACTTCTGCCAATTCTGGGCATGAGGCGGGTTTTATATTGCTTTGCCGAACACACATACACAACAGTTGATGCGGTTCACATGAAGAGAGAGCTGGTGTATGCTGATGTGATTCCTTCAAATCTAAGACACTAAAGTATGGACACGCCCTAAACCAACACAAAGAGACCTTCTTAGCAAATAATATAATATGTGTATTAGGGAGGGTGAGATATAAGCAGCCGCGGGCCGTGGAGGGAGTTACGATGGGGCAGGGAGGCGGGGAGGGGGAGAAGCAGGGTGGAGCCCTCTCTACCTTGCCCCTCCCCCTCCCCGCCTCCCTGCCCCACCGTAACTCCCTCCACGGCCCGCGGCTGCTTATAAGTGTTGCTAACTCTTATTCATTTACAGCATGTTAACATACTGTCACCATTCGCTTTTTATGTACTAGTAACTATGCTGGTAATTTTGCTACTGATAATATGTGTACTTGTATTCTCCACCCTGCTTCTCCCCCTCCCCGCCTCCCTGCCTCACCGTAACTCCCTCCACGGCCCGCGGCTGCTTATAAGTGTTGCTAACTCTTATTCATTTACAGCATGTTAACATACTATCACCATTCACTTTTTATGTACTAGTAACTATGCTGGTAATTTTGCTACTGATAATATGTGTACTTTTATTATCTAAGGTACTACGCCTGAGAAGACGGCATTAGTAAATAAACATTTCAAATACACATCTGTTCTTCTTAACTCCATGTTCTGGTTTCTAAGAAATCTATAACGACCGACTGTTCATGAGTTCCACGTATCCTGAGGTACTATAAGTTCATATTCTGGATGGTCTAAACATTGAGAGTTTGTTATATCCAATGTGACACTGTACCTAGCTTGCTAAATAGTTTTTGATTACTAACGTGAGTTTTGGGACACCCTAATTCGCCGAGGTTCCAATCCTCTGTCCACAGTTCTGTGTGAGAACAGAAACCCTGCGACAGGGGCACCCCCGACCCTTGCTGGAGCTTCATCACACTTGCGATACAACTCCAGCAATGCGCCACCTTTACGGCACAGATACATCACGCATCTGTGCTGTTTTTGCCCCATGATGCGCCGCATTGTAAATGCAGCACACCATAGGTGACGGAACAGCGGCACAGAATGACTAACACATCCCTGGTGATGCGCCAGTCATCATAAATCTATCCCTATGCTTCTTATCTTGTTAGAGATGAACCGCCATATGTATCATCAAAGTTATTTGCATTTCCTAAATAGCGAACTTTAAGGAATAAATAGCGATTCTTTACCATTCCTAGTTTGCGATGAGCTATTTGCTAATTAGCCGAATGTAGCCCAATGAAGCCCAATGTAGCCCAATGTAGCCCAAAGATGGCCGCCAGACACACAAAAAAACAAATGTAGCCCAAATATCAGCCAGATGTAGCCCAACTATAGCCCAGTGACAGAATGACCAATCAGCTTCGCAAACCTCCGTTACGCGAAGCGGAGCGCTGTTACAGATATATATCTTTTTTTGAACGTTAATTTCTCAAAATCCACTGGAGCACATATATTGAGACCTAGCAAAGGCACATCGGGCTACCAGTCCCTAATATTTTGCCAAGTTTCGTGCAAATCCATTCAGCCGTTCAATTATTATTTTTATTATTTTTTTTTGCCCCGCGGGGCCCTTTTAAAACCTCCACATCAAACCTAGGGGGTCAGCGAGGATCTACTATGCCCCCTTATAGTTATTTCCCCCTTTGTTTTGACCTCCTCTTGTCTCTCGATCCTACCGAGAGACAAGATGGCGGCCGCTACGGACTGTTTGGAATGTTGACAGACGCCGGAGAACCAATCAGCTTCGCTTCACAAAGCTCCGTTGCGCGAAAAGTCCGCGAACCAGAGCGCTAACCGGTCCGCTGTTACAGATATATATCTTTTTTTAAACGTTAATTTCTCAAAATCCACTGGAGCACATATATTGAGACCTACAAAAGGCACATCGGGCTACCAGTCCCTACAATTTTGCCAAGTTTCGTGCAAATCCATTCAGCCGTTCGGGCTAAAAGTGAGGCCAACCGCCCTATGGAAAACTCAATGTTAAAAACACGTTTTGGGACCCCCCTTTTTTCTCGGCCCCCACTGGACGAACCCCCCCCAAATTTTCAAGGGCTGTTCAGAAACAAAATGTGCCATTTTCCTGAAAATTTCAGCCAATTCCGTCCACAAACGCCAAAGTTATTAGACATAGAATTTTCAAAAAACCCATAGAGAAAAAATCCTAACTATATATACCTACTGGCGACCGCCAGTAGGTAATATATATATATATATATATATAGGTAGTTATAGTTAGGACCTAGTTTCCATAGGAAATCTGCAACATTCTATTTGGAATAACTTTGATGCTGGTCGACGAATCTTTGCAAAATTCTCCAAGAAGATGGGGCGCTCTGCTCCTATCCTAACAGTTTCAGGATGACTCATCAAGCAGGAGCCACGAAAAAACGGGGGGCCCAAAACATGCTTTCCCCATGCAATTTTCCATAGGGAGCTTTAAGTGAGGCTACAGCCCGAACTGCTGAACGGAAATACACCAAATTTGGCAAAAGGGTAGAGTTTGTTTCGCAGATTACGCTTTTTGTTAAATGATGTAAATCCGTTCAGTACTTCCCTAGAAAATCAAAAGTAAAATCATAGATATATTTGCGAAGTTATACCGTACGCGTATCGTCCTAAGACAGTATGCGTACCATTACGAGCACTAGCTGCATGCTAATTGGCTGAACACTCCAAACCTACGTGCCCGCTTCCTTCACTATTGAGGAAAATATTCCTCTAATTACAATTTATCCACCTGTTATCGGGAGAGACCTCAGTGCTGCATCTTTCAACCCACTACTAATCCTGAAAAGTAATTCTAACCATACTTACAGTAACTTGTATTTCCTTCCAGGTTAACATAGACTGGTTTCAGTTGGAAATTCTTTTAACTGTGGAGTTTTGGAACGTTAAAAAATTCCTCTAAAATCTGACGAACTATGAATTCTGATTTACTCACCTGTTATCAGGAGAGACCTCAGAGCTGCATCTTTCAGCCCACTACTGATCCTGAAAAGTAATTCTAACCGTACTTACAGTAACTTGAATTTCCTTCCATAGGCTAACTTTGACTGGTTTCACTTGGAAATTCTTCTAAGTGTGAAGTTTTGGAACTTTAAAACATTCCTCAAAAATCAGCTGAACTACAAATTCCGATTTACCGACCTGTTTTCAGGAGAGACCTCAGTGCTGCATCTTTCAGCCCTGTACTGATCCTGAATAGTAATTGTAACCGTACTTACCAGTAACTTGACTTTCCTTCCATAGGATATCATTGCCTGCTATAAATATATATACATTTAAAAAAATATAAAATACAAAAAAAAATTAAAATTTTATTATTTTTAAACACATTTTTTTTCAATTTATATTAAAAATATGTAATGTAATTTAAAAAAAAATCTAAAAATAAATAGTTTAAAACAATGTAGTAAATCAGTATAAAAAAAATAACAATTAATACATTTAAAAATTATCATTTACAAAACCTTTGAAATTCACTGAAAAAACCATAGGTTTCAGCCACGTTATAGTTAGGAATTAGCATTTAAAAAACCTTAGAAATTCACTGGTTTTTTAAATGCTAATTCCTAACTATAACATGTGTGAAACCTATAGTTTATATATATAACAACAAAGACATCAACCCCCCCACCCAAAGGAAAAGGAAACTTATCCCCAAATACTATAGAATAATAAATATCTAAAACTACCTCAAAATCTAACACTAACTATATCTACACTACAACTACCCTACCTAAGACTTAAAAACGTACCTAACACTAACTAAAAACAAGATAAAACATTGGGGGAAGAGAGAAGAGGTGAATGGGGCTCAAAGTGTCCAGTCATAATGGAAGACCCAGGGCTGCCTTCATGTCCTGCAGGTGCTTGGTATGCTCCGCCATTTCCCTCCGTATCTTAGCCAGCAAAACATCGTTATCCAATATAGTGCGCCGGTCCCATACAGTGAACGCCACCACCTGATCTGCTGGTGCAGGTGGCATTGTTCCTTAGGTGTGTGGTGTTGAAAAGGGATGGGTTACTGCCTGTCTACGTCGGGAGCCACGCTTGTCCCCCGAGAGGCCAGGGACAGCCTATGTGCCACTTTTGCTACCGGCTCTCATCACCTTGGGCATTTACTTCCAACTCCCAGTTGCCTGGTCTTCTTGCTACCTCCGTGCCATTATGCAAAATCCCTTAGCGAACTTGCGGATGTGGAGGTACCAGTCCTTCCTCACCTGGAAGGCGTGGGACTCCTCTGGTGAAATAAGAGCATTGACAAAATGTGAGTCATGTAGACTTTGTCAATGTTCTCCATTTAACTCAGAAATTCAAGGACAGTCCAGCATGGGAGCCTACACTCTAACGTATCATTGTGAAGTCTGAGTGTGACCTGGACAATGATATGTTGAATCCAGGATCAATGATACATGCTAGGGAGACTGACATGACAGAGCATGGCATGTGACATGCACTGTCACAACCAAACGAGACTGTCATTTCCCCAGGGTGTCTGTGGGCAGGGGAGGCTTGTTACTGTGTAGGAAGGTGCCCTACCTGCACATGAGCAATCCAGGAACAGCCCGAGTCACACTTTCATCTGTGCTGCATCATGCAGCACATACTGAAACATATTAGGTGGCTGAACACTGACTTGTACATAAGGTGCTGGCCCTCTCTCCACCACAACTTCACAATAGCTAACACATTGCTGGCGAGATGGGGACACATTGTTTACTCAAATTTGTCAAATATGCATATCTTTGATCCGCTTTTATCACTCAGATGACAATTTAACAATGCAGGCCTTTACAATGCAAACTGCCTGAGTCTACCAGGGAATTAGCCCAAGGAGACAGCTTGACAACACCATTGCAGTGGTAAAACATGCCACTGGGACTCATAGGTCCATCTTTGCTCGGTGTTTGGGGAATGTGCCATTGATATGCTTGGCTCAGAGCTTTGCACTTCTACTTCTGTGAAGTTGATATACAGCATACCTACAATATTACGGTGCCGACCTGTGTCTTAGCACGCACAGCCTGAAAACCACTGCCTCCTTGTGCATGATCAGGCCAACTGCAGAGTCATCTTAGTCAAGGATATACATGCATTCCATGTCTCGTCATACTCATCAGCAACACCATTCACATGTCTCCTCTCCTATCTGTATGCTCTGTAATTCACATGCATGTGCTGTAGTGACAGAACCCATGATTGTACTTGCATGTGCAAAGTTACATCTGGAAGACAAATGCATAGCTACATCTTCACTTCCTAATTTGTACATACTTCACACTTCCACAAAACGTCATCACACTGTAGGCAAGGTACATATGATACACGCCTATCTGCATAATACTACATCATCTATTTGAACGAGACATTCATGACATTGCACAATGCCAATATTTAATGGCTGAACTCACCGGTGGTGTGTGGGTCCTTGAAGGTGTCGATATCCTCCTGTGTGATGAGAGATCTTCCAGCTGTGAAACATGAAAAGAAAAGTGTGTTGGTATCAGACGTAAAATCACATGTGCCCTATTCATCAGACAATTCATCACCATCACTGACAATGCTCCGTAACTGTACTGTTGAAGTTCATGCTGCCTACATGATAGGGTCTACTTTGCCTGCCATTCACACAAGATCTGTGAATGCTGAGTTAGGCCAAACCAGACAATAAAGCAAGCAAACTTGCACAGACTAGTTGTGTGACACTTTCACAAGGCCCCATTTCTACATGCAACATGATGTTATGCATGTTCTGTGTGCAATTGCATTGATGCAGATCGCACAAGGCTGTTTCACAAATGTTGGTGGTGTATGACACTCTGAAGATGTCCTATTTCCTTTGAACTATTTTTCCTATCTCACCCATTGCCATACAGAGCCTATGTACAAGGGCAGCGTACCTAACTTACTAAAACAAGGAGGAAAGCATTTGTACTCTTCCTTTTGTGCAGCACACAGGTCCCGGAACCAATGCCTTGGATTGTTTATGTACAGTCACCCTCCTGTACATGAACAATGTTTGCCCTGCACGCAGTATGGTGCAAGGGTGCCAGCTTTGGCACTACAGTGCTAGTTATTGTGCCCGCGGAGTGAGAAACACAAACTTGCACCCTATGCTTGTCAATATGATGCAGCGTTGTGTTTCTGATGTGGCAATGTTAGGCATGAAGGCATGATGTCTCATGCCTGATTCTGCCACATTATTGCACATGGACCCTAGTGTGTCCCATACAGCATTTTTGGCTACTCTTGAGAGTGTTCGTATATATATGTAGCGGTTGAACTTACCACACTGTAGGCCAATGATGACTTCTCGCCCTCTTTTGAGCCCTTTTTTAATATTTTGTTTTGGTGGGAGGGACTTTTTTTGTGGGGGGGATGAAAGAGAGTTGGTGTTAAAGATTGGACGGATTTGTTAGCATGAGCTGAAAGGCATTTTGTATTTCTGCCAGCCATTTTGTTTGCCATGTGCTGCCACGTGCTCGCCATGTGCTCTGTCCTCCCTCAGTGTTGACTGCTCTTGTAATCTGCCTAGAAACAAACTATATTTAGCATCTTCCACCTTCGCACATGCTCAGTTGAGCTTGCAGATGTCCTTGCAACTGTTTCTAGTCTGTAAATGTGAGGATATGTTCACCAGAATTAGCAACTGTTAGCTCCTCCCACTTTGTTGAGCAAGCAGATTTTGCATGCCCATATTAGTCTTTTCTGCATGCTTACATGTGCCAGGACTGCCCCTTGGTCTAATACTGACTATGTAACCCTAAGCATATATAAGGCCTGTGTTTTCTGTACTCCTCAGACTACCTCATTCATTTGCTAAGGCTTCTGTGTGACGTAGTCTCCCTCATTTGAGGTTCATAAAGATGTTACTTTTATATTTCAGCTTCTGTGCCAATTTCTTCTTTGTAGGTTTAAAAGGACCAAGTATCAGTGGGACCCCTGAGAAGGTTTCTATTTTCTACAAATGGCGCTCCAACGTGGACCTCATCAGAGAAGTGGCTATCTAAGGGAGTGATCTTGTCAGGAGACAGAAATCTACTGAGGAGGACAGGACAGGACTCTACTAAGGAAGTACTCTGTGCACGGAGATTCGGAGATTCTCTGTCTCTGCAGCCCAGTATATTTCTGATCTTCCAGATTTTGATCCTCCATATGATGTCACTCCTGACTGAGAACCTTTTTGGCGTGAGTATTCTAAAAAGGTCGTTAGGTCATTCAGAACTTGGCAGTTAGAATTTGAACAACCATTTGTTTGGTAAGAGTCGTTCTGCGGCACTTGCTGTTGGTTTTGATGCCTTTGATTGGTAAGGTAGTTTAGAAACACTTACTGTGGCTTAGACTTGCGTTGGCCAACTTTTGATTAGTATGTATGTAATATGTAAATTGCAATTTATGTAGGCAGGTAATGAGGAGATTTTTCTCTGTTTGAATTTGTTTGAACGACGCATCAAACGAAGAGTACCTTAAGCGCTACTTTGGTAATAATATTTACATATTCTGCAATATTTTTGGCATGCCTGTTTCAAGCACACATCGAAGAATGCGTTGCTTTTTGGAGGTACCGTAGTGAGATGTGAATTAAATTAGCCGGCACCCTAAATGGGGGAATAGCTAGATAGGTTTAGGTATAAAAAGATATTTCTTCCTTGGTGATTGTGTATCCCCCGGGAACTCAAATATGGACATAATACAAACAAGGATCCTTTTTCTGCGCACGTTTATAAAAGGAGATATGGAGAGCGATTTTTTTGGTGTTCTGCCAGACAAAGCTAGTGAATTGAGTGTATTTTGGATTCTTGGAAATAAAACAGTTTGTTGGGCTGTTTTATTTTGCAGTCTTTTGGAATACTATTGAGAAGCGCTTCTTGTAAATATGACTTACAACTAGTATTTACAAATGGTTTGGTTTAAGTACAGTCTGTGGGCTGTCCTTTGTTTCTTTCCTAAGTGTTGATCTGTGGGTTAAATGTGTGTTTAAATGTCTATGTGGTTTGTGGTTTTCACATTAGTGATATTTCTGTAAGTAAATAGCGATTGCGCTGTTTGAGTAAGGATTGCTAGCCTTAAGCGCGCTGCATTATGTGATTCTAAGTGTATGACCCCTTCTGTGGAGAAGTGTGGCTCACTGGTTAGAGGAGGCAGACCTGGAAGCAGAGGTCAGCCTGGGACCAGGGTTCAATTCCCGGCTCGGCGGGGTCTTGAGTCCTAAAATGTCCATGGACTCGACAATTCTCGCTCCGGTGCCTACTCAATTCATGGGTTCACACTCTGCGACTCTGGGCAATAGCTTGCTTAATCTCCACAACGGCCCCTCGCGGCGGGATGCCTGGCTTTCACCTTGTGGATACCCTGCCGAGGTTATCTCACAGGGGAATACCAGGACGGGTTCCCTAAGCAAGCGCTTAGAAACCGCTTGGTGATTTGCGCTATATAAATGCCTGTACATTTACATTCTGTATATGTCCCGAATGAGCTCAATGTGTGTGTTTGAGTTTTCTTGCTGTCATCAGTCTATTATGCAAAATGTCATTTAATTAATATTAAATAAAAATTAAATAAAAATCCAGAAATGAACCATATGATATGCTAAATAACTGCGTGTTACTATTAGATTGATAAGAGTAAGCAACTACTACAAACTGCTAATGCTTAAAAAATTAAATTAGAATTCACTTTCAATAGGAATAAAATAGGCCTCAAAATTGAAATTGTGTGTTTTGTGATAAAAAATCCGTTATACGACATTTTCCTTAGATACAATGTATTAGATATTAACAGGCAAACACATCATCTTAGTAAATTGGATGTCGTTGCACTAAAATCCATATTATAGAACATGCATTGAAATGCCTCAGTTTTAAATAGACAGTCACCGTGCTTCCATTTCAACACTAAAAAAAGCTTTACAACAGCTGTGTTTTAACTGCCGCTTAGCAGCACCTGTTGTTTTGATTGTAGGCCACGGAGAAACAGGAATGTTGACTCAGCCAGGATTTCGTCAGTTAAACAACGGGTAAAATTCTGCATTTTAGACTGCTGTTTTAAAAAGTTACAAAAATCAGGTTCAATATTTTGGATAACAGGAAAACATTTATCGTAAGGATTTCCTTTCTTAAAGCCTTTTTTATAATCATATTCGTGGTTCTGATGTTAAATAATTGTCCTTTTAAAAAGTGGTGCAAAAATGTGTCATGTTTCAAGTTAGGCTTCTGTGCTTAGGCTTGTGAATGAATGTGTCTAAATATGATAGGCAAGGGATGCAGCTTGCTTTTCATGTGGAATTATCCAAAATGATTGTTTTATTAAACATTTTTTTTTATTAATTATGGATTTTTTTTCTTTAAAGTGCTTTTAAATTTGTTTTTTAATATTTATAATGCTTAAAACTCATACTGTGACCTCCTAGCATTAAAATACAATTTAAGTTGTGTCGTACCGCATAATGAGGATATTTTCATATGGAATTTCACTCTGCACAGGCGTAAAAAACTCATTTTTATAATGGTAAATATGATTATTTCTGATTTCTCACTCCTGGGCTATCTAGAGAACATTTCGAGGATGACCATTATGCAAACAAATTATAGGATATTCACTTTTAAGTGCCCCAAATATCAATGTCGGAATTGGGCAAAATTCACTATTTAAACTGCATTTTTTCCCATTCAAAGCAGCTTTTAAAGTGCCTTAGGCTTCAGTAAATGCATACATTTAGGTATAATACAAATAGCTGACTTCTATATTGTTAGACAAGTCTACTGCACACTGCTTATAATTGAAAATATGTATAAAAAATGAGCAGAAGTAATTTTCTTAACTCTAAACTGACAAACAGGGGAATGGGGCTGCATTTGCACATAGTAAAGGACAGCTGGGAAGAGTTAAAAGTCCGTTCTATATTTAGAAGCCTGGCAGGGCTACCAGAGCAAGTTCTGCTTTGACATTTTGACATCTGAAACTTTTTGAAAGACAAGATGGCAGCGCAGGGAAAGACGGAGGAGTTGTGCTTATTTTTTTTGTTGCCAAAAGCAAGTTTTATGCACTAATATTAATATACCACAATACAATTGTATATGTGAGCTTGGCCATATATACAGCACTAATGCTTTTAGTTTGGTGCTTACTAGGTCTGAGCTAATGGGATTTACTTTGAATTCATTCGCCCTCATGTTACATTTGAACATTTGCTAAAAGGATTGGGGTTTGGGTATTCATATTCTTTATCTCCTCAAAAGTGCTATGTACCTCATATAACTTTGTTTATGGCAAGTTGCTACAAATAGGGGTTGATAGTGTTGACAGAAGTGAAACCTGTTTCAGGTTTCCTACTGTCAAAATGGGGAAGGAGGCCATCTCCTCTACAAATTAAGGCTAGGTAATATGTATGTTGCTCTCTCCTTTTCTCAATTTTTTTTAGCCTCTCTAAATTGTAGGCGAAATAGCAATGGGACACCTAATTGGCTATTCAGTAATACTGTTTTAAACATTGTTAGCATTAATAAATAAAATAAAATATATGTGTTATGTTACTGCCCATCCTGTTTCATGAAATTATGACAGGATCAGTAGTCTAGTTTGTTGTTCCCTTATTTTGACCTTTAAGGGGAGCTAGATGTGGGTAGATTTTGTTCTAAAATTCTTAGGTGATAACACAATTATTGTATGTTATTCCATGCTACATAGTTTTGCAAGGGCATTGCTAGTTTTTTATTAGCTAGTCCATGTAAATAAACTGACAGTCCTTATTAAGCTGATGTTGCTTAGTTTGGATCATAAAAAGTAGAACGTAGGGAAGATGCCCATGTGATCCTTAGCAAAAAATATTTTGAAGGACATGTTGTTTTATAGATAAGAATCCTGTTAAATTAGCAGTTTTGGATTTTCTTGCTGTTCCTACAACATGAGAGCATGGGCCTAAAGCATGCAATGTAGGTGCTTTCATTTAGAAGAATATTTTTAGAAGTGTCTGCAGTCCTGCACAAGTAATGTAAAGTTTATGAGCAAAAGTGTAGAACATTTCCTTTTTTTTAGGGTTTTCAGATTAGCACATAGGAATACACCAATGCAAGGGTTTAGGGTATGTCTGTGTTGATTTTCTCTTTTCCTCACAATTTAGTAAATGAATACAGACTTCCTTGGCTGCTTGGGATTGGGTGATGTATTACTCTTGTTCACCAAAGAGTTCATTTTATACTTGCCAATAGGTCCAGGCTGTTGTTTTTTTTTTCTCTCACATAGATAGATGAAAGTGGTTCTTGGGTGCCTTGCTAATATATGGGGCATCCCAAGACTAGGAAGTTTTCTAAGACTATCCTCTCTGTTGATAGACTGTTTCTGTGCCTTGTCTAAAGACCTTTTTGTTCTGTCCACCAATAGATATTTGTTGCCTACAACCATTGCCTGAGGGGCCCGGACATCAGATTCAGCCTGGAGAGTCAGCGTCAGCACCAGTCCAGCTTGAAGCCAAAGTTAAGGTAACCAGCACAGGCATTGCTGGCAACTAGGACCTCAGTGAAGGCGGAAGCCCTGAAATGAATTGTGTACCCCTGCCACTGTCTTGGGCGAAAGACGGGGTCACAAATCAATAAGGAGAAATTGTGGATAATGCCCAGCTGAGAGTCACAGACCGACCAGAATGGCGAGGAGGCTTTGCTTGAGGTGACCCCTTTTGAAACAAGGGTTGCTTCAGAGATCGTAGCATCAGGCCTCTGAATCCTGGTCCTAAAGTGAATGCAAGTTTGCTCCTTTGTTTGTTGGTCAATAGATACCTGGGTACACTGGATGCAATGTGTAGCCCCAACGAATGTGCAGTGCACCAGCAGAACAATACAGGAGTTAGGGAAGGACTTGAGATTAGGGTACAGGTGCTGTGTCCCATGTGCCTGTTATATTGAAGTGAAGAAAACCGGTGCACTGCCTGGGACACTGGACAGGATCGCTAAGAGCATTTGCCTGGTGGGTGACTGCCCTATCCTGAAAGAAGATACTTTTTCCTTGGAACTGGGCTGTGATTCTTGAGTTGCGAGTTGTGCAGCTCCACCGTGGAAAGAACAAGAGCCTGCCTGTGAGGCTCAAACGGACACAGGGAGAAGACTCCCCTCTGGTTGATTGTACAGTGGCTTCAATTTCCCCAAGGACTTCTTCTTTTTCTTGTCAATAATGTACCCCTTTGGATGTCCCGTTTTGAAGGAGGAGCAGCCCTTTGCAGCTCTTTGTCCTAATTCCTATGCCCCTGTGTGGTCCTCCTGGTCCCAGATATGATTGATATTCTAGCCCTCATAAAAGGAAAATGTAAAAGTCAATTGGAAAATGTTTTTATTAGATATGTGTTGTTGGCTATTCTGAAATTAAAATGAATAGTCACTAGGATATGCTTTTGTTTAGGACTAGGACAAATTATAATTCTGTTTGTGATAGTGGTCATTACTTTCTCCTGCTATCTGTATGTTAATTATGACCCAATGCTTCGTTCTCTTTGTATTCCTGCTTCTACCTTACATGTACCCGCTTAATGAAATGTTTAGAATGGAAAATTAATGTGCAAATATTTTCTATGTTCCTACTGGATCATAGGAAGGTCTTTAGATCATGCTAAAAGGACCAACTGTTAAAGATTGGACGGATTTGTTAGCATGAGCTGAAAGCCATTTTGTATTTCTGGCAGCCATTTTGTTTGCCAAGTGCTGCCATGTGCTCGCCATGTGCTCTCTCCTCCCTCAGTGTTGACTGCTCTTTAATCTGCCTAGAAACTAACTATATTTAGCATCTTCCACCTTCGCACATGCTCAGTTGAGCTTGCAGATGTCCTTGCAACTGTTTCTAGTCTGTAAATGTCAGGATGTGTTCACCAGAATTAGCAACTGTTAGCTCCTTCCACTTTGTTGAGCAAGCAGATCTTGCATGCCCATATTAGTCATTGTTGCATGCTTACATGTGCCAGGAGTGCCCCTTGGTCTTATGCTGACTATGTAACCCTAAGCATATATAAGGCCTCTGTTTTCTGTACTCCTCAGGCTGCCTCATTCATTTGCTAAGGCTTCTGTGTGACATAGTCTCCCTCATTTGAGGTTAATAAAGATGTTACTTTTATATTTCAGCTTCTGTGCCAATTTCTTATGTTGGTTTAAAAGGACCAAGTATCAGTGGGACCCCTGAGAAGGTTTCTATTGTCTACATTGGGACAGGAGTTTGGATATTTAATTTTTCTTTTGACATTGGTTGAGGACGGGGTGCACAGTGATTTGCTTGGGGAAAAGGGATGGGCCTGTTGTGTGTGGAGGGGATGGGTTTTATTGTTCAAAATGACTTAAGGGTGATAAATAATTATTTTACTTTATTTGTGCCTCGGATCTTTTTGGGGAGGTATTACTTTGCACTGCCACCTTTTAGTTAAACCCTTTTCCCCATCTTCCCTCTGTAACTATATTGGTGTCTCTTTTACCACATCCGCCCCCCCAAGTGTATGATCCATTTATGGTATAACTCAAGTCACATCTCACTAAACCACAAAGCCGGGAGAAAGAGGGTTAGAGGTTTGATGGATGGGAAAGGGGATTTGGGGAAAGGTGTGACAAAAACAAAACTACAGAATGACAATATTCATCTGGGTGATGAGCATCACATCATCATCAATGTTTTGTGGAATGAAAAGAAAGAATGAGTCTTACACAGGCTAGTTAAATGCATTGCAAACAGTCCTTCAGCCCCAGAGACCTAAGTTATTTTTATAAATCTAAATGTTCTGTCATCTCAGTTAGAAAAATCCAGATTATGTAGGAGTGAAGTGAACCCACATAGTTCTAAAAAATTATTTGTAAAAAACAAAATATACTGTATTGCCAAATTGGAGGATGCATCTGCACTCTTTTCGGATTCTCTGTCAATCTTGGGGTCCGGTAAGGTAATCAGGAGTCTTTCAGAGCTCTTACTTTTTGTGCAATAGAAGAGAACACCTGCGGATTGTAAAACAGAAACCATAATATAGAGTCAAGGAGAAAGACAGAAGATAAGCTTCATGAGGAGTGTTCCAAGAAGCCTCAGAGACAGAGCAAGATCATAGTCTGCTGCAATCATTGATTTTATAACTCATGTGTGATTGATTAACTGAGAAGTGAGAAGTAAATTACAACCAATCACAGACAGGTGGCTGCATGTACTACCAGGCTGATCAATCTCACAACTGTCATCATCGCATTTAGCAAAGCATGGGCATAATGTGGTGATATGACATCACCTGTCTGTCTCTGTTACTTACAGCAGACCCCCCTCACCGAACCACATAATAGAGGAGATTCAAGTTTGAGCCAGCACACACACTAAGCAGCTTTGCATTGCCCAACCCACCTCTAATGAGTCCACAGAACTTAGTAGGCGTTTTAGAATCATCATCATGTTAGTTTCCCTGACAGCCTCCTTCTTCTGGCTGTTTTTGAGGTAGTCCTGCCTTGAATCCTTCCATCCTCCTCCTGACTCCAAGTAATGTATCTGTCCAAACCCTCATCTTCCTCCTGTGGTATTTCAAGAATGGTGTAATTTGGTGGTATACAGTCTTGGTTCATTTTGTTCAAGGCCAATCTCTTCACATTTTGAAGTGCCAGACTGGTCTACACTGTGACGACTACACCAGCTGCACTGAACACAAGCTCAACGGACACACTGTCTACCAGACAGACCAGATACTTTATTGCCAGTCTGCTGAGCTGTGGCCAATGGTGCATCTTCACACACATATAGACCTCTCTTGGGTCATCCAGAGACTCATGAAACAACGTCACAATGATCATTGGTGCTGCCACTTGCTGAACCTCATTTGCCTTCACCTCTACACTAGACTTAAGCCATGCCCTTTCATACTAAGTCAATTTAGAGATTGTGGGCCAATCTTGTGTTTTTTTTTGTTGCCACCGGTATTGTTGTCGCGGGGATTGGCTTCTGTGAGACAACAGGACTGCCCTCTCTAGAAGTTGAAAACAGCACTCCAGAACTTCTTTCCTTGACAGAGTATATTCCAGCTGTTCTTCTTCAAGTTCTCTGGCTCGCTCAACAATCAACGTCTTGTATTCTGAAATATTCCTTTCTGAAAAAGATATGAGTGTTAAGTATTTTTTGTATTGTGGATCCAGTATTGTGGCACAGATGTACTTTTTAGATGATACAATGTCCCTTTGGAGCCTTGCATTCTCAGCCAAGTGAAGGATTAAGCTCTGAACCAAGGTATACACATCTTCATTTTTATCGCACACAGCTCCGAACCTGTGAGACATGATTTTTAACTAGTTGTTTATCAGATACAACAATGGGATAGCTCGCCCCATCATAATGTTCTCCTTGCTGACTTGTAAAAACCACAAAACGAAGTAGCATCTATGTAAGGTATTTGACAAGTTTCCATTTACCCATCCCAGTGATCATTCTTTGTTACATCCCCTCCTCTTTTTATGATATACTCATTGATCAGTTTGTGCTGCTAAAACATACATTGTAACTTGTAATATGAGTTATATTGTTTTGTCATCTCCTGATTAACAGCTACTCTATTTGTACAGTGAATGAACCTTAATTGCTTCTGGGATTCAAAAGAATGTGTGAAAGAAAGGCAGATTCTTCTGCAGATGGGCAGTAAATTGCTGACTAGGTCTTATTTTGTGAGAAAGTCCTGCAAAATGATGTTAATATATTGGGCCAAACATAGGACCCTGAAATTGATACCATATGCCATGGCCTTAACTATATTACTGCCATTGTCCATGGCAACAACACCAAGTATAAGACCTCTGGGTTGCAGCTATTCACATACCCTGCTGTTAAAGTTGTCCAAGAGGTTTGCAGCTTTATGGGATTTCACTGTGGAAAACAGGGCTACTGTTGCAGGCTGCCAAACATCTTTAAAAATATCTTCAGTGCTGAGACCAGAAGATATCTGTTGCTTAACCCCCACAAAAAAGATCCAATGTGCAGTGATGCACATGTAACCAGTGGCTTGACAATTGGTCCATGTGTCTGTCATCAGGTGGATAGACTGAACAGTACTCTGCTGCAAAGCGTTTTCAACCAATTCCAGCACTTCATGATGGAGCACTGGAACAGCCACCCTGGCAAAGTAAGTCCTGCTGGGAACCTTCCGTTTTGGCGAGATGGCCACCACAAACTCTAAAAATCCCACTCCTTCTACAAAAGAAAAGAAAAAGGGAGGAAGTCTGTACTAACATTTTAGCCAGCTTTCCATTCAACAAACGTGACATTGGGTGGTTGTGCTCATAGGACCCCTCCTGCTTAAACATAGTCAGAGAAGTAGCTTGGATTTGTTTCTTTTGTGGTGCCACTGGCTCAGGCGACTTCAGGAGAGAACCAGGTGGTGGTATAATCAATGTGCATCTTGGGTCAGTCACTGTATGCTGTTGATGTGGTGTCTCCATCTGACTCTCGTGCCATTGTGAGGTTGCTGAGGTGGGTGATACTGGTGCACTGCTGGGAACACAGCTGTTTTGCATAAATATGTCACCCTGTTCTTCATCACCTACCACTCTGATTTGAGGCTTTGAAGCTGATTCCCCTCTTAAGACCTCTGACCTCCTGATCAGGGACTCTACCCTCTGCCCCAGCAGCTCTCCACCTCTCCAGTGAGTAAGTGAGTAAGGGTTTGAGACCTGTCCACTCGTTTTGTGCCTGGTGAGCGTGTTTAATGCTGCATTATAACTTTGCCTGTATTGGTTTCTGCCTGTAGTGTTATTTTTTTATCAAAGTTTGCCTCTTATGTGCCCTTGTTGTGTCCTCCATTGCCTGTTTTCATCGCTCTCTCCAACTGCTGCTGCCCCCACAGCCCCCCTGCTGAATTCCACTCCCGCCTCCCAGCTGTGCTTCCCACCCCTTCCCCATTTAATGGTGGCTGCTGCGTAGCCACACCGCTGGCATGCCAAAGGCAAGCCTATCAGTGCCCGTCCGTGACCCAACCACAACCAGTACTGAGGACCAGGGTTTCCAGACCACCCTTCACTACAAATCAGCTGCCCTCCTTGCACACAACCCTCCTGGAAGGAAAAACTGCAAGTTGTCTACGCCGAGCACCATCCACAGCCATTTCTCCTGCCATCTCTGCCATCAAACCGTCTGCACCCCCACTGCCACTAAGCCCTGAGGTACATCCTCCTCAACGTGCACTCTCTACAAAGACATGCCGTAAAGATCTGGGACCTCCTACACAACCTCACGCCAGACATCACCTACTTCACAGAAACTCAGACCAACTCCACCTCCAGCCCCGTCATTGCCAATGCCATCCCGGACGGATACAAGATCCATAGAAAGGACCGCCCCAACCGCCCAGGAGGAGGGCTTTTCATCAAACACAAGAGTTCCTTCCGACTCAAAACCTCCAGCTCGAGCCACAGTCCACCCACCACAGAACATCTCCATTTCCAGATCCAGACCAGCCCCAGAAAGATGTTAAGAGGCACCCTTACCTACAGACCTCCGAGACCTCGAACTGCGTTCACCACCACCAACACCGACCACATCGCACCACATGCCATCACCTCCATGGACTACATACTCATCAGAGACCTCAACTTTCACCTCAACAACGCAGTGACCCCCATCTCCACCACCCACCTGGACAACCTGACCAGCCTTGTACTTACGTGAGCAGACACACAGCAAGGAATAAAGTAATACAGCTAATGGTTGTGTAGCTCATTTTTAGATTAGGAGTAGCGGGATTCTAGATCAGATCCCATCACTCCTCATAGGGTTCACACATACCACACTTAGTACATGGTCTTTCTTTCCTTCTTTTTTTCCTTTATCACTATTTTGGTTATGAGTTGGCAGTTGCTAATGATGAGAACGTGAGGATGCAGGAAAGAACCAGTTTGCAAACTCCCATGGTGTTACTCCCGTGAGGCACTGCCAACTTTCTTCACAATTTTTCTTCATTAGTTGGTCACTCACGGGACAACCCTTGGGAGACAGAGCTTGCAGATACACCTGATTTAAAAAAATAGCAGGTGATTCAGGTCCCCTTAGAACGGACGGTATAAATATAACCACCTTCCTGTCACACACAGTTGTGTGACTCTAAACGTGGACACACTGAGTAGTTTATTCGCCTATAGAACAGGTCTGTTGTTGTTTTAGCAGCCTTGGACTGAAACAACTCATCACCACCGCACCCACAAGACAGGACACAACCTCGACCCCATCTTTGCAGGAGGTAACAAAATCCACCTTAGCCACACAACACAACCCCACTCGAAAGACAACCAATGCATACACTTCCACATCAACAAACCCATGGCGCCCAAACCCGCACCCCACCCTTCACTAAGAAACTGGAGCAAAATCACTAAGGAGTAGCTCAACTCCACCCTCAACCGTGATGCCCCCACCATCCCGACTGATGCCAAACTTGCAGCCAAAGAAATCCACAGATAGATCTCTAACAGCGCAGATGGGCTTGCACCCCTATGCAACCCTGACAGACAATGCCCCAAGAAGGCCACCTGGTTCCCCGCTGACCTCCAAGAATACAGACGCACCTGCAGACGTCTCGAAAAGAAATGGAGAAACAACAAATCCTCGGAAGACCACACCTCCTACCAGAGTGCCATAACAAACTACCACCAGTGCATCAAACCCACTAAAAGGACCTTCATCCAGAACAAGATCCTCCCCAATGCCAGCAGCTCCAAGGAGCTCTTCAGCATCATCCAGGAATTTATCAACCCCCCCAGCAAAACCACGGACATCACCCCCTCACAGGAATTCTGCAACAAGCTTGGATCCCTCTTCCATCTGAAGATCAAGGGCCTCGACAACAATTTCAATGACCAGACACCTGACTCCGAAACCACTCCATCCTCCAGCAACACCAACAAGCCCACCATCTACTTCTGGACCCCAGTCACCACCAAAGAAACTGCATTGACCCTGAAAAGCATCCACTCAGGAGCCCCAGTGGACCCCTGGAACCACACATCTTCAACAGAGCTGCCGCCACCATCGGTCCTGAACTACAATGCACCATCAACACCACCTCCAAAACGGGCATCTTTCCGCATGACTGGAAATGAGCAGAAGTCAGCCCCATACTCAAGAAGCCCTCAGCCGTTTCCACAGACCTCAAAAACTACCGACCCATCTCCTTCCTCCCGTTCACGGCCAAAGTCACAGAGGAAACCATCAACATCCAAATAACTAAATTCACCAAAGAGAACTACATCCTCAACCCCTCCCAAACTGTATTCCACAGCAACCACAGCACTGAGACCTCTCTACTTGCCGCCACAGATGACATCCGCACCCTCCTCAACCAAGGACACACCCCAGCCCTGATCCTCCTTAACCTATCAGCAGCCTTTGACACTGTCTCCCACCGCACATCTCACTGCTAGACTCCACAAATCTGATATACAGGGAAACGCCCTTGACTGGCTCCACTCCTTCTCCGCCGGTAGAAACCAAAGAATCAGACTTCCACCCTTCCTCTCCGAAACCACAGAAATCAACTGTGGAGTACCCCAAGGATCATCGCTCAGCCCCACACCCTTCAACATCTACATGGCCCCCCTCGCCTACATCGTGAGATAGCTTGGACTCAGCATAGTATCCTACACAAACAACACCCAGCTAATCCTCTACCTCACTAAGGACCCCATCACCAGCAGACACAACTTCCAGGAATAAATTAAAGACGTTCCATCCTGGAAGAGCAGCAGCTGGCTGAAGCTCAACTCAGAGAAGACAGAGGTCTTTGTCCTTCGCCCTTCCCCTCTGCATGGGACAACTCCTGGTGGTGCACTACCCGCGGCAGCCCCCTCCACCCCCACAGACCACACTGAAACCTCAGCATCGTACTCGACTCCTCCCTCTCCTTGACGCGAGAGGTCACCGCCGTCGCCTCCACCTGCTTCAACACCCTCTGCATTCTCTGAAAGACTTTCAAATGGATCCCCCTGAATCAAGGAAGACCATCACCCATGCACTCATAACCAGCAGACTGGACCACAAAAATGCCCTCTATGCCAGGATCAACAAGGCCAAGCTCCGCAAACTCCAGACCATACACAACCCCTCAGCCAGACTCATCTTTGGCATACCTCGACATGAACACATCACCCAGCACTTGCGAGACATCCACTGGCTCCCCGTCAAGAAGAGTGTAACCTTCAAGATACTCACTCACACCTACAAGTGTCTCCACAACAACTGGCCCCAATACCTCAACGACAGAATCTCCTTCCACATATCCAAGCGGAACCTCTGATCTGCCGACCTCACCCTCACCGAACCCCTGTGCATCTGCAGAGAAAGAACGGGTGGAAGAACTTTCTCCTACATTGCTCCCAAGACCTGGAACCAACTGCTGAGCAACATCAGACACCACCCCCACCCTGTACATCTTCAGGAAGACCCTCAAGACATTGGTCTTTGACTGCCCGGAGCTGCTGGGAAACAACCATTACAATGCAGTCATTAGAACACACTACATTTACAATGCAGTCATTACAATGAAACTGCCTCTACATTGCAAGTCATTACAAAGCATGTCACTGCAATGCATGCCATTACAACTCATGTCACTATAACGCATGCCATTACAACGCATTAGAAGGTTAGTAATGAGGAATAGTAATTTTAACCCCTACCCTATCCAACACTTACTCTACTGTTGCACTCACTGGAGTGGGAATAGAAATTTTTACCCCTACACTATCCAACACTTATCCTACAGTTGCACTCACTGGAGTGGGTATAGTCATTTTTACGCCTACACTATCCAACACTTACCCCACTGTTGCACTCACAGGAGTGGGAATAGTAATTTTTACACCTACACTACCAAACACTTACCGTACTGTTGCACTGAAAGTAGTAGGCGTTGTAATGATATGCACTGTAATGGTATGCGTTGTAAAGGAATGCAATGTAAATGTAGTTTCTAAAAATGCGTTGTGATGGCATGCATTGTAAAATCATATGTTATAATGGATGTTGCGATGTAGAAATCGTGTTATAAAGGCATGCGTTTTAAATGTTTGCGTGTTAACGTGTCCTATTGCGAGCAGCTCCTCCCCAGCGCGTTGAGACACTGATGGGAGAGTAGCGCACTTAAAAAACTCCCTGGTTGATTGATTGGCATCACCTTGACCATCACCACATGCAGAAAGTTGATTATGGGGCACCTCCCAAAGGAATGTGTGACTATTTTTCAAATATGTTCCTTGGCCTCCAGTACTGCGGTGTGTACCAAGCTTACCATGATGAACACTAGCAAATGGAGCAATCCTGCTTGCTAACCATAAAGAAGTCCCAAACTGTGGAGGTGTTCCTTTGCAGTGGGCCACTGACGCTACTGCCAATTCCTGAAGAATTGGAAGTAGGTGGGTGTATCAATGATTGGCTGCCTGCAGTGCGTACTTCTACTGAGCTAGTGGTTGATGCAGGTCTCTTCGGCATATCAAATATGGAAGTAGGCGCTGGAGGTGGTGGTGGTGTCACATCCCTTGCAGCAGGTTGAGTACTAGGAGGGGTAATGTCAGTCTCCTCTTGGACAGCTTCCACAATCCTCATCTCCTCCCATAATTGTGAGGCTTTCAGTAACTTTCCTTTTCATGACTCTTCTTTTTTCTTGCTGGAGATCTGGTGCCAATGCTTCTAAAAGTGGAGGTTTTGCTCAACAGGAAGCTCAACCGCCTGTTCTGCCCCTACTTAAGTAAGATCCATACTTTTATAAATGGACCACATCTCTGTACATTTTAAACCAAAATATATATATTTATTAAATTATTTGTTTTGCCTCTCTATTTTTTTCGCTAATTGTGTAAACAATTTTATACAAAAAGACAATTCCAATGAGGGCTGTTTGACAAAGAAAACACAATAATAAATACTCAGACAATTCAATGGGTGACTGTGGTGACATATAGTGCAAATGTGTGACCTTTCAAATTCAAAGCATGAACAAGACAATACCATAAATTCTACGTGCTTTTCAGATCTTTCACTTTAGCTAGTCCTATTTTTTAAAATAATGGCTATAGTGAGCCAGGAAATGAGATGATTGTACGTCGATGTTTTGACCCTATATGTATATGTGTTTGTAGATACATCAAGTAGGGTCTTCTTCAGGACAAAAGAAGAAAGTGTGACATCCCTTGGTGGTTGGGAATTCACAATATTAAATCTATTAACTCCTCCGAGCCCAGCCTATGGCTGACAGGTGGTTAATGGATGGTGAGAAAATACAATTAATTGCTGGTGTACTAGGGGAAACTAGGCGACTATTTGTAGGTCACTGGGAGGCAAGAAGGGTCAGGTAAAAAATTCAAAAAATACATATAATACAAATACTAAAATGATCCTCAAACATTATATTAGTAATCTGATATCAGGAAAACAAGAAAACAATGAACAAATACTAAAACTCATAGCCCTCTCCTACCAATCTCCCTTTGAAAACTGGAAAAAAAATGGTGGCTGTGCAAAATGTCTGCCGGTCACATGGTCCACCAATGACAGCAACCAGGGAGGTATGGCCACAACAAAGAACTCATGCAGGCCACTGGCAAAGGTAAACTAGCTGGCTACAAAAAATGTCCATCAACCACATGGTCAAAAAAAGACAGCAAGCAAGTAGGCACAGACACAATAAAGAACACAAGCAGGTCTATTGCAAAAGAACACTTTTTGGATACATAAAATGGCAACCAAGCACACGGTCAAGCAGCAAGAAAGGAGGCATGGCCACAACAAAAAAACGCATGCAGGCGTATGGCTAAAGCAAACTGGCTGGTTACAGAAAATGACCACTGACCATATGGTCAAACAGAAAGGAAGGAGGCATAGCCACAGCAAAGAACACATACAGGTCTATGTCAGAAGCACAATGGCTAGCTACATAAAATGGCTGCCAGTCACATGGTTAACTAGCAACAAACAGCAAGGAGGCATGGCCATAACAAAGAACACATGCATGCGTAAAGTAAAAACACACTGGCTGGCTACACACAGTGGCCACCGACCACATGTTCACGCAGCAAGGAATGAGGAAAGGTCACAACAAAGAGCACATGCAGCCCTCTGAGAAAAGCACACTGGCTGGCAACACAAAATGGCCATCGTCCACATGGCCAAACAGCAAGAAAGGAGGAATGGCAACAATAAAGAACACATGAAGGCCTGTAGCTAAAGCACACTGGCTGGCTGCACAAAATGGCCACTGGCCACATGGTCAACCAACAACTACAAGTAAGAAGGCATGGCCACAACAAAGAACACAGGCAGGCCTATGGCTAAAGCACACTGGCTGGCTGCACCTAATGGCTGCCGAACACATGGTCAACCAACAGCAACTAGCAAGAAGGCATGACCACAGGAAATAACATGTGCAGCTCTACAGCTAAAGCACACTGACTGCCGCCACAAAATGGCTTCTGGCCACATGGCATAGAGAACAATGACAAATGGTCACCTATGGGAAACACACACACACACAAGCCAGGCAAAGGAGGCATTGGAAACACTGAAAAAAACCACTACCATTAATTCAGCAATGACAAAATCAGAAATTAGCTAAGCCACGAAAATGTTGCAACAAGTTACCATACATACTCCCAAGACATCAAATATTACCCCACATATACACTTTTTGTACACAAGAAAACATGAAATACAAAAAATAAATACATTAAAACAACATATACCACAGAAACAGTTGTTTCATGCACCCATGACTAGTGCTAGCCTGGTACTACTGACTGGATGGCCCGTTGGCAAACTAGGCCTCATAGTAACATAAATGAATACTGCAAATTTAATAAATATGGAAAATATGTACTAAAATGTGCAACATTGTCACTTTACAAAAGAAGAAAAAAAATGCAAAAATATAGCTAGGCCTCTACTGAAACTGCAGGCCAACCACCACAATAAATTAAACAAATTGAATAAAAGTACAAACAAATAGTGGTGCATCCCCTATATGAAACAAAAAACAACGTACTTGTATAAGGGTCTTTGAACTTACTTGTGAAATCTCAAAAACAAAGTCCTTAAATTCAATGGTATATGTGTAGCAGAGAAAGAAAGTGATCCTTCCAGCTCCAAATCCAAATGAAAAGTGACCAGGAGATGGACAAAGCACTGGAATGACCCTGCTGGAGAGGAACAGGAAGTTGGAGTCCCTGGGCACTTCCTTCTAGTTGGAAACAAAAGTAAAATTTAAAAAAGGAATCTCGCACTACAAAACATCCTCAATTACAATAGTATCCAGGAGTAGAATAGTAACTTGATAATGCCCTTTCGAGTAGAATTAGCTACTTCTCAAGTAGAGAATCTGCTTGAGGTGCAGCTGTGGTTGCTCATGCTTGCCAACATCATAAAAATGAGTGGGAAGCTGTGCTAATAGGGTGCCAAGTCTTGCACATGCTCGCTAGTGGCAGGCAAGACTTGTCACGCTCCACACCGCGCACTACAATGAGTTTCCAGCGCCAACAGAAAACAATCTCCGCTATGTGATGGAAGGAGGACTATATCAGGAGCTCCATGTTCTACGGAACGTGGAGTGATTGAATTCTGCAAACTCAGTGAGCAGATTAAATCTCTCTGTCCAGGCCTAGTTAGAGCTGCAACAGTGTTAGAACCAGAAAAAATACATCTCCAAACTTTTAAAGGCCCGTGATCCCAGATCAACGTCCTTAATCTTCCCACTAAAGTCTAGAGAAATAAAGGTGATTGACTACCTTGAGCCCTCTCCGCCACCGATTCCATCTCTGGACTAATGTATGTTTTGAAACCTTAAGGAAAGAAACAGTTTGACTGTTTCCATTTTTCTTGCAGACACAGCGCATGGTATTTCCTTATAAAATGTAACCAATTTAAATCATTAAACTTAGATGCAAGCCCAGCAATGATCCATGACAACAATAGAAAATCTTGGGGATTACTACCTGGCATGTGAACGGGGGGGGCTTACAAATAAGGGGATATCAGGACTTATAAGACAATCTGAATAAACAAGTCAATCACAAGAGTACAAGTTAGTCAAGATGTAAATCTGTAAGCAATCGTCAAAGTTGGGGGCACAAAGGATACAGGAGACCATCTATTTTGAGTGCATGATTGATACAGAACCTGTTTCCATAAGGCAGGAAGTACCACTTCATGCTTATGGGAAAAAAAACAAGAGGAAGTGCCTGAAATATTGATGGTCTACTAATTCTGAGCGAGAGTATGGTAGTCAGAGCCAGTGCCGCAAAGATGAGGCCTATTAGAATTGTTCCCCACGCAGTACCCTACCCACTTCTTCTCATCACTACCAACCCAGTTCACTCTTTTCACAAATTAATATTATTATATATATGCGGGCCTGGGTTGGATTGCATATCTCACCAATGTACAACTTTGTTAAGTTTATCAAGGAATTTTGAAATGGATCCTTTCAATGGAGACACATTCCCCACAGTTTTCACTTACGGGTTTGCTTTAGGGGGTAGATTGATTACAATCCCATTTTAGGATATATGGCGTGATCCACACTGGAAAGGTGGGGGCTTGAATAAGGAGCTTAGGGGCCTGAATGCATTGATAAAGCCTCATTTGATGCAAAATGAGGCTATGACTTTTCAACGAGATGGTCTCGCCCAGCGACATACCCATGCAGGTTCGGTGATTGAAAGGGAGTTCCCTTATTAGCCAAACTGATACTTGAGAGGTTAGTTCAGGTACTGGTTCAGTCTCTTTGTTCAAGGCGTCCATGATTGTGGACAATCTAGTTTCATTAGTTATCAACCTTAAAAGAATCGGATCCAGTTTAGCACACAGAGCGACATAACATTCTCCCATAAGAGATTCGGCCAAAACATTCCTTGCAGTGGAGGATCGTTGCAATAAGTTCACCGTTTGTGACTGCCTCAGTCTGCTTAAGAGTAATTTTAGGTATGACTGCCTGCCTCCTGAGCTTTTTATTTGGGCTTTGGTTCAGCGACCGCCTCAGCTCCTGAATAAAATCCTATGCAGGGCCCGAACTAGTGGGGAACACAGAACCTAATTTACCACTTTCATCGCTCCATGTCTAGATTGGCTTCACAGGACGGCTAGAGCATTCACCAAGTGACAAGGAGAAACTTGATTGTCGATGAAATAAACCATCCCCTGACAAAGAAAGGTGACACTCCAAAAGCTCGATCTAGTTCGACACAACCCCACAGCACGTACCAAAAACCATCAATAGTAGAAACCTCTGAGCAAACCGGGGCGAGGAGGGTGGATAATGGTTTAGATGTTACAGCCTTCCCTTTCTCCACGTCTCACAATGTTTAACAATCACTTAATTGCAAAAAGAACACGATACAGACCAAGGCTGATCAAAGACGCTTTAAACAGAAACGGTACCTTATTCTAATTCAGAAGGAGAGACAAGGGAGGGGGCAGCCCAGCCCTGTAGATAACAGTCCACGTTGGGAGAAGACGGGCTCTGTCTTGGCGCGGTCTTGGTCCGGGCAGGTCGTGCGATGCAGGAAATGCTGAGTGCTTAAATGTGCTCAACTAAGCGTGCGGGTGGTCCCTCGAGAGGAAGCACAACTATGGATGCTGGGCGAGGAAGTTCAACCCCAGCCAGGTAAGTTAGAAGATGAAGAGTCATGAAACACCCTCAGCTGGAGAAAGGATTGATATCGTAAGATTCTGAAGTGACAGAGTATGTGAATGATTACGCCGGGCATGTGATAATTAAAAATGGTACCAGTTTTTATTAAATATTTGTACATTTCGAAATAATTTATGTTATATTATTGGAAGTCTATGAATGTTAATACAGTTCTACTGAGGAAATTTATATAAGACTCACAACCTAATGAATCTGTGGCCAAAATATTAAAATAAACTCTCAGTTTTTTGAGTTTGCAAGGTGTGTTAAAAATTAGACCATCATTGTGATGCTGGTTCGAATAGCAGGACGTAAAACTGCCTGGTAAAAAATCCAATACAGGGCCCACATATTTTGCAAAATGGGGGGGTTCAGAGTTAACCAGAACTGAAGAGTGATAACATGCGGTTTTCATTTATTGCATGGTCAATTTCCATGTTTTAGCTTGTCCAAGGTTACAAAAATAAGATTCAAGATCTATAACACATTGTAAATTTCTCTAGATAAAGCCAAAGGAATTTAGGTGCATAAAAATTATGGGTCAGAACCCTGAAACCTTTCATTGTAGGGCTAGGTTTTATGGTCTGATTTGTCAGTGCAGCTGTTGTAGTACGATTCTTTGAGCATTACAAGAAAGGGACTATGGCTCAGCCCACATGTTGAGTGTACGGTATACATGTTCTGATTGGGCAGAAGTTGTGTGCTTCTGTGAGAATGTGCTTGCCCTCCACATGGATTTTATCATTTTATTTATCCAGCAGCCCTTGCGGGGGGAGGAGGGCCTCGCGCGGCGCCGCGGTGCTTCTGACAAGCTCGGCTCGTCACGCTGCACGGTGGTGCTGTGCTCATGACGAGCTCAGTTTGTCATGACCACGCCCGTTTTTGTGGAACGTTCAGCACAGCAGGGGAATTATCCCTGTGTGGGCGTTCCGCGGTGGTCATGACGAGCTCAGCTCGTCAAGAGCACAGTGCCACTGTGTCTCATGACGACCTCGATGGTGTTAAGGGACACACACATTACATTGTAATGCAATTAAAGTGTGTTAGGTATGACGATAATGTATGTTGTTTTTCTCTGACAAGAGCACAGATGGGATTAGGTCAGTCAATATCAAACATGCATGTTTAGGTCTAGGTTGACAGTGCAACTGTCACCTGTCATTTTAAACTAAACCAATATTATTCTACAGTTCTTTGATTCAACACAAATACAGATTCATTCAAATGCTATTTACTTGAAATGCTTTACATTACCATTTAACATTCAGGTAAAGCCAGACCTATTGGCAGTGCTAATGCTTTTTGATAGTCTGTTTAGATTTGTCGTGCAATAGCTATGATTGGTACCTGACTACCTAAATTCTCATTTCTTCACCCCTACAGGATTACAAGATTTGTCAATGGTACTACCCCAACACATTCTTTATTTTATCCGTTTCTGGGTACACGCCAGTGCTTGAAATAGAAAAATAGAAGTGCAGTTACTCTACACCAGAGTACCAGCTTGTTCCTGAGAAGTGCTGGTACTCTCCGATTAAAAGTATTACGTCACTCTTGAGAAGTGCCGGCACTCTCCCCCTAAAAATAAAAAAGTGCTGGTACTCCATACCAGACAGTACCGGCCCATTTAAATCACTAGTTCATGCAAAATGGCTCCTTCCACCCCCTCACACCCTCCACCTCAAAGCATGGTTGCAGAGAGTCATATCTCCAGGTAGCAGGGAGAGGACTTGGTGGCTGCTCTGATGTATGCACTTAAAAATCGCTGCTATTTTCACTCCATAGACATTGCAAGTAGAGTTCCTTTGAGCTTCTTCACATACTTCAGCTTGTTACATTTACGTCTAACTCTGAACTGTCTGACACAGGTGAACTTTCACCCCTTGCTCAATACACTACTAGAAGCCAACCTTGATGCCCATATATTCCACGACAAAATATGCTTTTACTTACACCATAGAGGTCTTTTTGAACACTGGTGGCTTACTAGTGCTTTGGGTTGTGCATTAAATGCCTGTACATGGACTATGAATTGTTACACTACTTATGAAATGTCAACTTAGCCTTGCCAGCTGGATGCTTTTCAGATATGTGAAATATGTATGTTCTAATACTGTTATTTATAACAATACTCTATTAATGCTTGTCTTTTTGCGATCTTCCAGCTAGTTTGGGAATATTCAGAATCCACTCTGTTAAGGAGTCTGGCGCAGTTGATGTTGTGGCTTTAATTATAATACCTAACATTATTAAAGCACGACTCTTTGCATAGCTTTTCGATACAATTTACAGATTGCAGCCATATATCTATTTCGGTTGATGGCTTTCTCTATCATTTCTTCGTTCTTTCATGGAAGAGTGAATTATACATCAGACAGTTTTAACATTAAATACATATTATATTTTCTCACTTCAGATTGTAATGCTGTTTAACTGCAAGAAAGTCTGTTGAACCAAATTATATGTGCATGTATCTATGTAACTACATTTGAACATATTCCGCATTTTGTTTATACTGTACAAGCGTTGTTTCCAAGACAACGGGTTTTCAAATGGCGAGCTATTGCCCACGGAGCCGTGGTATGGATTTTACAATGCAAATGATACTTTAAAACGGCTTTTTCAAAGAGAATTATTTATAGCGGTAGCAGAAATAGAAATCAGATTTGCTGAATGCTGACACAATCTTCAAATAAGAAATACTGTATTACAATTACAGCTACATAATAGTAAACTGATTTCTGGCAGATGATTTTGAGAAGCAAGCACAAACAGCTCCAAATATATTTAGAGAGTCATACCATCTGCAAGGAATATTCAATTGTGTTTATGTACCATACAATGGATGCAACGCGCAGCTGCCTTCATGTGTGATGCTGATTCCAAGCTCCAGGATGAGAAATGAGAGTATGCTTTTGAAAAGTCCCAGTCATTTCACATCCTTTATAATTATGTGCCTGTGGATGGGCTATTCTATTTAGGTTCTACATTCAAGCTGCCGCAGTATTTACCTCAACAATGAATCTGCATGTTGACTTATTTTCAACCCATCCTTTAAAGTTTCACTAGTTTCATGGATATATGCATCAGGTAGCCAACGTTTACTCTCTATCTGTCGTCCCCTCTTCGACAGAGCCTCACATTTCATTGTTCAAACAATGCGACTGCCACCTCCGAAAAAAATTCGGCATTCTGTTATCGTAATTCATAAAATGGTTACAATTAGGCCCGGGCAAAATTTAAATTACCCTGGTTTAATTAGCGTATTTTCGTAATACTCGTAATTATGCGCCCTTCACATCATCAGTTTACAGCGAGTGCTTGGGAACAACACCCATGACCAGAATGCAAACAGCTTTTATTTTAGTGGGAAATGCATCCTTTTGTCAAAAATTGAGGCAAGGGTGAGTTTTTTTTTGTTTAAACAAAGAAACTTTATTTTGGAAGATATACAACCAAGTATAAACCATTCTATAAGTTAACAGAAATTCAGGATCAATAAATAAGTTAATATTATATATTAAGGAGAGAAAAGGAAAAATAAAGCAAAGTAGTTGTATATGGAAAGGCAAATACTGCAACTATAGAAATAAGGAGAGGAGAGAGGAGAAGAAAAAGGGTACAGCAGTAATCATAATAAAATATACACTATAAAAGTAGGAGGGCTTAATACAATATAAAAAGATATCAACATTTTATAGAATGATAGCTGTAATGATGTGTTAAAGGGAAAATGAGAATGGATTATATGGATAAGTAAACAACAGGCAAGGATGACTTTGATCCTAAAATATAGCCCTAAACACTGATACTCAGTTTTCAGATTTACATTTAATTCCACAACATTTTCCAGACATATTGTGTAATTACGCGAAAGCAAATTACTAAAGTTGCACGCACCCTTAGTTATATGAAATGTAGACCTGTCTTCAGTGACAGGAAAGATCCCAGAACTCCAACACTAGTGGGAATCATTTTTATTGGGAGAAGTGTGGGAACACTGGGTACTAATAATTTTGTGGATTCCCTCATATTCAGGACCTTTCCTCAGAAAATTGTGAGCTAATGTTTGAGATTTCCAAGGCATTCTAAATACGAAAAGGTGGTCAATTAATACCACGCTGAACTAGCTTGAGTGTCTAGCTTTCAGAAATATCAAGTGGGGTACCATTTTTATAAGAAGAAGTATGTGAATAGACAGTATTAAAACATTTCTTATTACCAATTGAATTTTTATCTATTTTTGGCTTCTAAATATAAACCAGTATGCAAGAAAGACCTTTGCAAAATGCTGTCTGAACCACGTGATAGTATGGTTAACGTGAATCCAGAGTTATACAAATTACCCCTATTCCCAACTACTCTGAATCGAAGGGAACATTAAAAAAATACACAGGTTTCACCCTTGCTCATTTTTAAATCATTAGAGTTGGTAATATGAATAGGTGCATGGTCAGCACACAATATAAATATCATGATAAACTGCAGCTCAATTGTTAGTTCTGGGTATCACGTGTTGTTGGACAACCAATAAACTTTATACATCTATATGTATGTTATTTTTTTTTGATTGGCCATTGATGCAAAAACGTACAGATAAAAACATTTTGAGCTATTTCAGTTGCTTTTTCTTTTTACTTTACTTTTGATTTCAACAATCAGTTTCTTAGGCAAAACCATGAACTATCTACATGAATTACTCCTTAGCAAATTCAGAATCATATCTAGTACTTAAAAATAAATAGCCATCTGGGTTCACTTGGGGTTTCATATCTGTTTCCAGTGCCATCTGTGAATAGGATAAAGCCACAAAAATAGGAAAAATAGTCTACTACTACAAACAAAGGGAGTTTCCATTTCTGGTTAATGACAAAGTGAACAGAGCCGGGCAGAGCATGCTGGTGGGCATTGGAGCCAAGCCGCTGCTACCAGGGATGCTTGGAAGACGGTAAAGAGGCAAGAAAGCAGCAAGCAGCAGGGCAGCTTTCATTTCTATGTGCCCCTGCACCTAGGTCCCTTGATTTCTGCTGCATCACTTGCATGATTTGTGGCTGCTTGGCTGAGTGCATGCCTAGCCTGCTTAGCCTCAGGGGCTATGGCTATGGCTGAAATGCAGCTTGAGGTTGAAGTTCAGCTGAGATGTGACTGGGACCTCATGTCCCATTTTACCTCACTGAGGTCTGGGTACACTGTACAGCTCTGCACCACACAAACCACATTGCGCTCCACCTTGTCAACTGCAGCAACAGGCCAGAAGAAGAAACAACACACAATCTCATTGATTGCAGCTTGTGCAGACTGCTCGCTTACACAGTACAGATAGCTTCCCGTCCACCCAGCTCCTCAGTGATGGCAGACCTCCGTGAGCTGTCATTTGGAGCAGGCTGTAACCGAGAGTTCAGCTTAATATGGGTAGAGGAACAGAAGAGTGGTGGGGGCAATGATCCTAAACAAGGGCAGGCCTTTGGGAAATGGTTTGTCAGCAGGATCAGGAGTAGGAAGTACTATAATATGGTTGTGGGGAGAGAGCTGCACTTAGTTTTGCAGCTGTATGTTGAGCCCCAAGAGCCAGGGAAGCGGCCTGACTTAGGATTGTGTGCGGCTTGCCATCTCTGGTGTGCTCCTGCCCCCTCCCCCCACCACCCGGCCGAGAACGAACGGGTGAAGCCGAAAGATAAGATAATCCAACAAAGTGTGATTTCCCGGATTCTGTAGCTGGGGACAACTTTATAAAATCTCTGTAAATACTCTGCAGGTGTGGAGTTGCCGCAAAGTGGCCTCCAAGTGCTAGACAGGCAGCAGGTGACTGCAGGTTGAACTATCTGGCCTACGTTATTTGCTCTGAGGACAGGAAAGACCAGGATCAGCATGCAACCCTGTCAGAAGAAAAGAAGGCAGAGGCCCTTGCATTTGAGATGCCGCAAACAAAAAATGTCAAGTGAAAACTGTAAGCTAAGACACTTGATCAGGACAGATCGCTGTCAATGGGTGAAGTAGTCAGCGAGATCGCAAATGGTAAGTGGGTGAAGAATCCTTGAGGTCTTAGACCCACACGAAGCAAGGGAAATCAGAGGAAGTCCATAAGAATCTGAATTTTAACCCTAATTTCAACATCACCTTCTCAAAATAAGCCTGCTACAAGCCTACTGCAAAGGCCATTGGTGACATAGTATCTAGGATTGGAGATCACCATGTAGATGTTTCCCCCCTCAGATGTTATAGAAAAAGCTGATAAATGTGGTAATCAATCGAATTTTAATTACATTTACACCACATGTCTGGTATTAGAGAGGTAACCAGAGCTCCATGAGTACAAATGAATGTTCAAGGAAGTCAGAGGGGCAATTGAGAAGCAATTCGAGTTCCCCCAAGTAAATGAGGGTGTACTCATCTCAAGTGGAGTAGTTGAAACAGACACTCCAATTAACCTATGTGGAAAGGGTCTGATAGCAGAGGACACAAAGAGTACAAAGGAAACCACAGCAGACACCAACAGCTTTTGGCGGGCTGTTCTAAATACAATGCAAGGATGCAAGGATGCATTGAATGATCATGCCAATACAATTGATATACTAGTAGATTTTTGAAATATGCTTGCAGTCCTTGTGTCAGGCATAGATGGAAAGCTGAAGAATCTAAATGGCCTGATTAAAAGAGTTCAAGCCTGGAAAGTTGATGATTTTACAATATAATTGTGCACGGAAGTGATCAACAAACCGGTGCAGTTACCAGCTCTTTTAGTGGAAATGGTCAGGGAAATAAGGTGTGCCTCAAATGCATCAATAATCAGCATTGAACAACCACCTAAGCAAGCAGCCAGTATCCGGGAGGGACATATGCCTCAGATGCTGCAGAACCTGGCATTGACCATCACGCCTTGTAATGCCTCAAGCGACCAGGAGCACAGGCAAGATCCAGAGGCTCTTGAGTCGACACAATCCAGCAATCCAGTATCTTAGAGCATGACAAAGAGGGAGAGAAAACATGCAAGGAAAGGCGGAAACCGGGCACATCTGGTGACAATCACCATAGGGCAAATCGATGGAAAAACTGACGAGGATGCTTTTATTGGTCCCATACTGAAATATGTTAAACAAGTGGCTACCAAAGCTGACCATCATGAGTCTGATGACAACAGGAGGTTAATCCTTCAGCTGGTTAAGTATGAAGAGGGCCATCATGGGAGCAGGAATGAGGCTAATAGTAACTAAGATGCAGGTACCAATATCAAGGAGCAAGAAGCTCATCTCATCCCCGGCCAATAGCAAACTTAACCAGAGCTGCAGTGCTCCCTGCAGGCTAGGGGCCCCCAAAAGTAATGAGATTTGAGGATAACATTGCTAACAGCACGTCTTGTCAGAACCAGATCGTCCCTGATGCTCCCGAAGGCTGTAAACCAGAAATAAGCGTTAGCAACGCAGGTTGCTGTCAGTGCCATGTCCATGAGTAATCTGACCCAGTACAGGTCGGAAGGGATAAGCCCTTATCGCTGACTCGCCCATACCTCGGGAGGGTAAAGGGCCAGTCTGAGATTTTGGACAAGAAGATGGCCCACTGTATAACGTTACCCTGCAGCCAAGGGGATAATAGTTTTAGAACACAAAGGGAGGAGAGCACAGGATCCCATCCAGGCGCCATGTTAGTCGGCAGCCAGTGCAGATGCCACTCAGAGGTTAGGCTGGTACAGCATACACAGTCACCACATGCTCGGGGGGAGTAGGGGGGGTGATATCGATGTAAGCACCACAACATTTAAAAAAGAGATCATAAGTTCCTTAGGAAAGACTGTAAAGCCTGATAACACTTCCACCTAATACTCCTGTTCAAAGGCAAGTCTATTGTGAATTCCCAAATTCAAAACTGGGGGAGCCTGTTTTGTGAATAACCACACATTTTATGTGCTGATTATAGTGTTTTTATTGAGCAAAAGCCATAGCCAACCAACCCCTGACAGAAGAAACTATTGTCTGACACCAGGTTTCCAGAATCAACCTAGCAGGTACAAAGTAGCATGAGCCAGTCAGTACAAAATGTAACAATGCTGGAAACATGAAATACATGCACAATACATAACACATCCCCCCTTATACGATAAAAGAAAATCGAATACAAGAACTCCATCATGATGCCTAAGTAACAATAGGCACATAAAAGATAATAGCTGACATATGTTAAAATTGGTTATAAAGTTTCAGAAGCATATAATATGCTTAATAGAGAAACATAAGTTATTAACACACATTTAACTTTACTTGACAGGTTTTTTCACTTCTCTTTTTTCACTCTATGTCTACCACAGTGTGTCCCAACATTAGAACTCATCTATCTGCTAGTTGCAGTATCCAAACTTGCACGTTCCACGTTATTGCACCTCGTGGCCTTCCTTTACATAATCCATTTTCTGAGGGTGTGTCTAACTGGTACACATTCCCTCATCCCTATTTTCTACCCAATATTCTATATCAAAATAGTGAGAATTTTTCATCAACCTGTCATTGTGTTGGCTCACATATTTTTCTGGTATTCTTCCACTCTCTTCTTGAAGTGCTCATTATCCACACTTACACGATTCAACCTCTCCATCCATGCAGGTGTTACCTTAGTACATGCAATCCTTCCTCTCAATAAATGGAATGGCATTTCTCCCATCACAGAGGGAAGAGTACTCCGATAGTTCTAAAGCATTTCCTTAATGTCATTCCTAAAGTCCAACCCCGATTCCACTGCCAATTGCAAGCATCCATTCAATACGCAATTGAAGCATTCCTTAAGACCATTTTCACAGGGAGTTTAGACTGCCGGTCTATGATGGTTGACACCATGTTTTTGCAAGAAAGTCTGAAATTTCCCATGCCATAAATTGCAGACCACTGTCCCACACCAGCCACTCTGGACATCCTTCTCTGTTAAATGTCATCATAAAACAACATCATATCTGATGCCCTGATGTCTTTTGTGAATTCCACCTTTGGCCACTTAGAACAGTAATCTACCAGCACCAGGTCCTGCTTGCCCTCTAACCTTCTGCAATGGAAAGGACAACATATGTCCATTCCTAACCTTTGCCACTCCTTAGACGGAAACTCTGTGTCTTTGATGAGAGTCTCAACCATAGGATGAGACGTGTCACTGTCTGCAAATGCAAAACAATTCAGCACAAAACTCTCAATATTACTATCTATTCATGGCCACCAAACATCAACTCATGCTCTCCTCTTCGAGGCTGACATGCTACCATGTCGTTCAAGCATCAAGTCCATCAACCTAGAACTCAGCGTCATTGGAGACATAACCTGCCACACCTCCTGACAACATCATCCACCACTGACAATTCAGTCCAAGTTTTGATGTAGTCACATAATTCCGGACACTTACTCAACAATAACCCATGCTCTGCCACAAGCTGAATATAGCTGGTTGAAGAATCTTAGCAGTTGACAAACCTTGTTGTTTTCATTTTAGTTTAGAAATGGCACCCTTTCACGATTCTTCCACATTTACCACTGCCCATTGCTCGTTATCATGTTCCTGCTAGCCCTCGATAGTCAAGTGCAACAAAAAATCTGCATTTACATTCTTCATACCCGGAACATACTTATCATTAAAATTATATTTCTTCAAATGATACAGCCATTTAGCAATCCTAGGCGTTGCCCTTGCTGCACCTCGGGTGAAAAACAACTCTACCAAATGCTTGTGATTGGTACGTAACATAAACATATTTCTACAGACATGGTCTTAAAGTGCTTCATACCCCATCAACAAGTCAGAGCCTCCTTCTCTAAAGTGCCAAACGTTTCTTCAGTGCATTTTAACGTCTCGGATGCAAATTCAACCACTCTCTACTGACCACACCTTTGCTGCATAAGCACAGCATCTAATCCATAAGCACTGGCATCGGTCACCAGCATAGTTTTATCCTGTGGGTCAAAGGGTTTTAAAACTACTGCCTTGAAAATAGCACCTTTGAGCTCTTCAAATGCCAACTGACATTCCATGGTCCACTCATACTTCGTACCCCTCTTCATTAGAAGATACAGCACATGAACTTTAACTGAAATATGTTCCACAAGCTTTAAATAGTATTCAGCCAAAACCAAAAAGGATCAAAGCTTCTCCTTGTTGGTAGGTGAAGGTGCCTTTTCAATAGCTTTGACCAATTTAAGCTTAGGTTGAATACTATCGCAAGAAAATGTGTATCCCAGATATTCCACCTCCTGTACACAAAATGTGTACCTCTCCTTGCTCACAGTTAAGCCTGAATTTTCTAGTCTTTTCCGCACTCTGTCTAACACATCATTGTGTCCCACCTTGTCAGTGCCCCCTACTAAAATGTTGTCCTGGAAATACATTACACTGGTCATACCCTTTAGGAAACGCTGCATCACCAGTTGAAACACCGCAGATGCCAAACCTAAAGGTATGCCCATAAATTGAAATGCTCCTTCCGTTGTCATGAAGGATGTAAGATGTTTTGACTCAGCATGCAGACGCACCTGACTGTAGGCACTAGACAGGTCTAGTGATGATGAATACTTAGCTTTACCAATACTCATTAGCATCTTGTTAATGCATGGAAGAATATGGCGATCGATGCACTAATAAAGATCCCTGAGCTGCACACACATCCTCAGCATACCATTAGAATTGGCTGCCAAAATCACTGTGCTGAGCCACTCAGACAAATCTATTTCCTCAATCACTCTTGCAGCACACAATCAGTCCAGCTACTCCCTCAACAGACCCCTCAAAGCAAAAGGCACATTCCTCACTTTATGTACTTTTAGAACACATTCCATCTTCAAAATGATTTGATGCTCAAAAATACCTTGAAAATAGCACCTTTGAGCTCTTCAAATGCCAACTGACATTCCATGGTCCACTCATACTTCGTACCCCTCTTAATTAGAAGATACAGCACATGAACTTTAACTGAAATATGTTCCACAAGCTTTAAATAGTATTCAGCCAAAACCAAAAAGGATCAAAGCTTCTCCTTGTTGGTAGGTGAAGGTGCCTTTTCAATAGCTTTGACCAATTTAAGCTTAGGTTGAATACTATCGCAAGAAAATGTGTATCCCAGATATTCCACCTCCTGTACACAAAATGTGTACTTCTCCTTGCTCACAGTTAAGCCTGAATTTTCTAGTCTTTTCCGCACTCTGTCTAACACATCATTGTGTCCCACCTTGTCAGTGCCCCCTACTAAAATGTTGTCCTGGAAATACATTACACTGGTCATACCCTTTAGGAAACGCTGCATCACCAGTTGAAACACCGCAGATGCCAAACCTAAAGGTATGCCCACAAATTGAAATGCTCCTTCCGTTGTCATGAAGGATGTAAAATGTTTTGACTCAGCATGCAGACGCACCTGACTGTAGGCACTAGACAGGTCTAGTGATGATGAATACTTAGCTTTACCAATACCCATTAGCAGCTTGTTAATGCATGGAAGAATATGGCGATCGATGCACTAATAAAGATCCCTGAGCTGCACACACATCCTCAGCATACCATTAGAATTGGCTGCCAAAATCACTGTGCTGAGCCACTCAGACAAATCTATTTCCTCAATCACTCTTGAAGCACACAATCAGTCCAGCTACTCCCTCAACAGACCCCTCAAAGCAAAAGGCACATTCCTCACTTTATGTACTTTTAGAACACATTCCATCTTCAAAATGATTTGATGCTCAAAAATCCTCAAGCACCCAAATGGTTAGCACACACCATAGGGTAATTTCCGCACCACCACTCTCCATTGCAATCAACCCCAGTGTTGGTGATGAGTACTTAATCAGCGTTATTGTGGTATAAGATTATTCCTAAAGCCCTCTGTTCCTTCCAACCCAAAAGTGTTTTTCCTCTCTCAAACAAATACACCTCTGCCAAAAGAAAAATGTCCTTTGTACTCCAACGTGCCCATGAAATATCATAATAATGGTAGTTTACCACCAAAATAACATTTGGTCCTATATATACCTGGCATATCTCAGATTTAGTCTACCTATTCCACATGATTTGATCAATGAGGTCGCAAGGCGAACACGAATCAGCTTACATACACATTTCATCCCATTGATCCTCACCTCACATCTCGGAGGACGATATCCTTCCATTATATCCGGGCACTAGGCCTACCCACACAAGTGAGGCATCATTTTACTCGGGACACTAAGGAGAACGCTGTGGGGTAGGACATTAGTGCCCTCACGGTGATTCCACACAAAAATATTTGGAAAATTAGATTTCTCAGCTAAATTTGAGGTTTGCATGGCAATCTGGGTAGGAAAACGTTGGGGGATCCACGCAAGCCATACCTCATTGGACTCCCCTCGGTGTTTTTAGAAATGTTTGGTTCTGGTACTTTTCCAATATGGCCGCCGAGCACAGGGTCACAATCTCAGGTGCCCCCCCAAATACCAGGTAGTTTTGTTATATGTAATTTTGAAGTCCCCACAGTACGATTTGGGCCATTTCCTGTTGCCGCCAATACGCCTACCCACACAAGTGAGGTACCATTTTTATCGGGAGATGTGGGAGAATGCTGGGTGGGAATATGTTGGGGGAGAAAAAAGTAATTTTTTCAGAAAAATTTGAGGTTTGCAGGGGATTCTGGGTAGGAGAATGTTGGAGAACCCACGCAAGTCATACCTCACTAGACTCCCCCGGGTGTCTAGTTTCCAGAAATGTGTGGGTTTAGTAGGTTTCCCAAGATGGCCGACGAGTTCAGGCCCAAAACTCATGGGACCCCCCTTGCAAAACCAGGTTCATTTGTGATAGGTAATTTTGATGTTGCCTCAATAGGTTTTGGGACCTTGCCTGTTGCGGTTCCTTAACCCACCCATGCAAGTGAGGTACCATTTTTTATCAGGAGACCTGGGGAAATGCTGGGTGGGAGGAAATGTGTGGATCCACACAGATTCCAGAACTTTTCCATACAGAAATTTGGGGAAAAATTGTTTTTTTTCAGCAAAATTTGAGGTTTGCAGGGGATTCTGGGTAAGAGAATGTTGGGGTACCCACGCAAGTCATAACTTGCTGGAATCCCCCGGGTGTCTAGTTTCCACAAATGTGTGGGTTTTGTAGGTTACCCTAGATGGTCGCTGTGCCCCTGGCCAAAAACTCATGGGATCCCCCTTGCAAAACCAGGTTGGTTTGTGATAGGTCATTTTGATGTCGCCTCAATAGATTTTGGGCCATTCCCTGCCATGGGTACTTGGCCCACCCACACAAGTGAGATACCAATTCTATTGGGATACTAGGAGAAATGCTGGCAGGTTGAAAATGTGTTGTTACTTTCTGCAGCGTGAAAATTTGAGCACTATATTGCAAGGAAAATGTGACAGTCACATTTTGAGGTTTGCAGGACATTGTGAGTAAGATAACTTGTTAGGATCCACAGGAGAGACATCACCATGTTCTTTCATGGGTGTTTAGTTTACAACAATATCTACAATTGGTAGGTTTTTCTTAGATGAAATGTACACACAGGGGACAACTCAGCGCAAGCGCATGCAAGGCTAGTTCACGCACCCTCGCCTGTTTACATTGATCCACACTTTGTGCCAAAAATCTGGCCAAATCAAGCCGGTAAACTTGCCATGCCAGACCCGCACGTCTTTCCTCAGTACACCGCTCCAGCACCTGAAACCATGGTCCTTGAAAACTATTTCTGCACGTCGCTGAGCCTTCTTAGGGGTTGGCATTACGGAGAAACACCATCCCATCTCTGTCACTGTCTTAATCACACCTTTTATGTGATTAAGACAGTGTTTTTATTGAAAAACGCTATAGGCAACCAAACCATAGCAGGAAAACCAGTGTCTGGAACCAGGGTTCCAGAATCAAACTAGCAGCTCTAAAGTGGCATGAGCCATTCAGCACAAGATGTTACAATGCTGGAAACATGAAATACATTCACAATACATACCACATATGATATTCTAAATCAAACTAATATTTTAAGGATAATTAAGGGCCTACCAAGCCTAGTGGAAAAGGAGTCTCCGGATATTTTCTCCATTACATTTTTGGTGTCCAAACATAACTAGGTATCAGAACCCACACTGGTCACTTTTAATTTGTCAAAGATTCAGTTAAAGTTATGTCTTGTAAGGAGCTGTAGTATAAAAATAGTACATTTCCGGGAGGATAGTTTTACCCTCCTATTTTTAACACCACATCAATCTGCCAGGGAGAGTGGAATTCATATCCAACACTCGCGGGTCAAAAAGTGGGTCAGATCCAGCAGGTATCCTCAATCCTGAAAGCTATAGTTGGTTGCCCTACCTCCACAAGAGTCTATGGCCTGAAGATACAAGTCAAAAAGTAGAAAGGCACAGGGTCAAGACTAGCAATCAAAGTAGGTGAATTTGATAATTGGAATTGGTCGCCATCTGTTTTATCTGCTCATTGCTGTAAAGATTGAAATAAGAAACTACACTACACTACAGAACTTGGCATGTTGATTATCTGTGCTTGGACTATTAGAGGCTATGCCCAGAGAATCGAAGCTGCTTTGATGTCTTGAGTATTTTAATGAATTTAACATCATTGCTGTATAGGAGACATGTGCAAAATCCAGCACTCCGATACTGGGGTTAATTGTTTATAACAACTTGGCATGCAAGAGTAGCATTAATGTGGGAGCCAGAGGTGGACTAATAACCTATGTGAACTCTAAACATACTGCAAAGGTCACAATGCTAAACATAGTTGAGCCATGGTTATTTGCACTGTATCTGGATGGGTGGGATAAGCAGTTGACAGTCCCACTTGTCCTGGTCAATATTTATATTAGCCCAAGAGAAAAAAACAAGCATAGTGAATAATTTGATCATTAGCAAAGGTAGTAGTGTTTCCTAACAGGGAAATGTCTGCACATTCGTTAGACAGTCAAATTTGATCAATGTAATAAAGGCATGGAAATATACGTATCCTGCTTAAAGTATTCAACACGGGTGCTACATTTGCCCTAAACACCTACTACCTAACGGTGTTATGAGCACACCTAGATGGGCATCCAATACAAGAAGAAAACTAGGGCTTTTATATCACACAAACAGTCCAAAATTGGGAATTCAGAACAATCAGTCATCTTGCTGTTCAGTATCCTTCATTTAAAAATGTATCCTTTCATAAAAAACTCCCAGCACACGACATGCCGACATGTGTTTCATCTTTTTCAAATACTTTTTCAAGGCATAAATATAGGTATCATAGAAAGCAGGACCGTGTAGAGACCAGGCCTTGTACAAAAGGGAGTGGTGATGGACGGAGCATCTGAACCAAGCAAACACTCACACCCAGTCAACAGATCTGGGTTTAATCTATCACCGTTCTTTAGCCCACTCTGCCACCCCAGTTCAGACAAATCAGTCTGACCCTGTGCCTCATGGGAACAGTCCAGCCCGAACTGCCAAGTCATGCCTTCCCTGGACCGGAAACAAGCTTCTGAGGACCGGTTTCTGGCATTTCAGCCGTCTTCAGCACGGCTTGCTTTAATCCAGTGGCAAAGTGAGCAAGGGACTCACGTCTGAGCATACCCTGCCAACTTATGGTGAACAAAGTGGTACAAAAGGGGGTGGTGATGGACGGAGCATCTGAACCAATCAAACACTAAACACCCAGTCAACAGATCTGGGTTTAATTCATCACCGTTCTGTAGCCCACTCTGCCACCCCAGTTCAGACATGGCCATATGCAAATCAGTCTGACCCTGTGCCTCATGGGAACAGTCCAGCCCGAACTGCCAAGCCATGCCGGAGCATCAAGCGGACCGTGTAGAGACCAAGCCTGGTGATGCATACAATAAAACATTCGAGATCACCAACTTGTCACTGTGGTCACTGTGGTCTCACAGGTAGGTACCCAATTAATTAGGGGTGGGCGGAATGTGGTTAATTGCGTTACGCAAATCTCACCAAAATGGTAAAAAATCTCAGCGAACATGCAGAAATTCCGCGAACAAGCAATTCTGCGTGTTTGCGTGCTGTTTGCGGGCTCGGGGGGAATATCTCGCGAACACGCACTTTGGGAACGCGAACAAGCAAAAAATTTAGTGAAGTCGCGGAACGCAGAATTTTGGGCAATTTCGCGTTCTCCGCAGAATGCAAAATTACCCAAATTCTGCAAATTCTGTAAACGGAACGGAATTTACCGCCCAGGCCTGCAAATAATATAGTTCTGATGTTTTGTAAATAACACCCCGATAGTCTTTTGGAAATCTGGTAATCAATTGGGCAATTCAGTTGCCAGTAGATTAAATGTAGCTTCCACAGAAGCAACAACTATATTTCAATCTTGCGATCCATGATAAAAACTCGGTACACCAACTCTCTTTTCCCAGCGTTACAATATTCCAGTTGGTGCTGTCTCAATATCAGATAAAACACCTTTACATATGAAACATTTACAGTTTTTGTATATTAGTACATCCACATGCACTTGTTCATAAATGTCCGTTCTCTTGTTCTCGCATCTCCATCTCCATAGTGAGAGAGGTGCATATCTCCCCCCCGGTAAGTGTTAAATTTTCCCCATTTTTTGTCCCACTTCTTATGCCATCCTCTGGAATTAAACACCTCTTTTTCAGCGATCATACATTTGTCTGGCTCCTTAGCACATCCCCCCGCAGTCGGCACCTCAGCAGCCCCCAATGCATTGCAGTTGCACATTTCACCAGTGTAAAACCCATGTTTATCCATTGCTGTTCTACTACAGTGAGGTATGTTGTCTCCCAGATGTTCAGAAGCCCCAATGTTGGTGTCAGTTGAATATCCTTCCCAAAAGCCCTGTGCTTGTGACGTGTGGCTCCTTTCCAAAGAGCCTTATTATGTGAGCACTCCCATAGAGTGTGGTATAGGGTAGGCCTGGGCGGTAAATTCCGTTCTGCTTGCAGAATTTGGGTAATTTCGCATTCCACGGAGAACACGGAATTGCCAAAAAGTCCGCAATCATGGCTTCGTGGAATTTTTGCTTGTTCAAACTTTCAAAATGCGTGTTCGCAAGATATTTCTCCCTGAGCAAGCAAACAGCGCACTCGAACAGGAAAAAGGCATCAATGGGAGTGACAAGGTGTTTGCTGGAAGTGTATGGGTACTGACTGGGGAATTGAAGGTGTGAAAGACAAGTGTGTAGGAGGTCAGAGCACTGCATGCATAGTGGATAGGGGTTTTAACAGTCCATGTGCTAAGGCCTGGCTCACTGCATGAATACTTGAGTACTGACTGATTGATCAGAGTACTGCAAGGAGAGTGCCTGGGTGAATTTATTCGTGTTTGGGTTTTGGCGCAGTCAATGGTTAGTACATGATGCTAAATGGGTCACTAGAGGAGTGCAAGAGGAGTGACAGGGTGTTTCCTGGAAGTGTATGGATACTGACTGGGGAATTGAAGGTGTGAAAGACAAGTGTGTAGGTGGTTAGAGGACTGCATGCATAGTGGATAGGGGTTTGAAGCAGTCCATGTGCTAAGGCCTGGCTCACTGCATGAGTACTTGGATACTGACTGAACGATTATAGTAATGCAAGGAGAGTACCTCGGTTTATTTATAAGTGGTTGGCTTTTAGCGCAGTTAATGGATTAGGGTCACTAGAGGAGTGCAAGGGGAGTAACAGGGTGTTTGCTGGAAGTGTATGGATATTGACTGGGGAATTGAAGGTGTGAAAGAAACATGTGTAGGTGGTTAGAGGACTACATGCATAGTGTATAAGCCTTTGAAGCAATCCATGTGCTAAGGCCTGGCTCACTGCACAAGTACTTGGGTACTGACTGAATGATTAGAGCACTGCAAGGAGAGTGCCTGGGTGAATTTATAAGTAGTTGGGCATTTGCGAAGTGAATGGATTAGTACCTGGTGCTGAATGGGTCACTAGAGGAGTGCAAGAGGAATGACAGGGTGCTTCCTGGAAGTGTATCGATACTGACTGGGGAATTGAAGGAGTGAAAGACAAGTGTGTAGGTGGTTAGAGGACTGCATGCATAGTGGATAGGCATTTGAAGCAGTCCATGTGCTAAGGCCTGGCTCACTGCATGAATACTTGGGTACTGACTAAATGATTAGAGTACTGCAAGGAGAGTGCCTGGGTGAATTCATAAGTGGTTGGGTATTGGCGCAATGAATGGGTTAGTACATGGTACAAAACGGGTCACTAGAGGAGTGCAAGGGGAGTGACAGGGTGTTTGCTGGAGTGTATGGATACTGACTAGGGATTCGAAGGTGTGAAAGACAAGTGTGTAGGTGGTTACAGGACTGCATGCATAGTGGATAGGGGTTTGAAGCAGTCCATGTGCTAAGGCCTGGCTCATCTCATACCAAATTGGATACTGACTGAATGATTAGAGTACTGCAAGGAGAGTTCCTGAGCAAATTCATAAGTGTTCAGGTTTTGGCGCAGTGAATTGATTAGTACAGGGTGCAAAATGGGTCACTAGAGGAGTGCAAGAGGAGTGACAGGGTGTTTCCTGGAAGTGTATGGATACTGACTGGGGAATTGAAGGTGTGAAAGACAAGTGTGTAGGTGGTTAGAGGACTGCATGCATAGTGGATAGGCATTTGAAGCAGTCCTCGTGCTAATGCCTGGCTCACTCCATGAGTACTTTAATACTAACTGAATGATTAGAGTACTGCAAGGAGAGTGCCTGGGTGAATTTAAAAATGGTTGGGTTAAGGCACAATGAATGGATTAGTACATGGTGCTGAATGGGTCACTGGAGGAGGGCAAGGGGACTGTCAGGGTATTTGCTGAAGTGTATGAACACTCACTGGGGAATTGAAGGTGTGAAAGACAAGTTTGTAGGTGGTTAGAGGACTGGATGCATAGTGGATCGGGGTTTGAAGCAGTCCATGTGCTAAGGCCTGGGTCACTGGACAAGTACTTGGGTACTGACTGAATTATTAGAGTACTGCAAGGAGAGTGCCTAGGTGATTTTATATGTCTTTGGGTTTTGGCGCAGTGAATGGATTAGTACATGGTACTGAATGGGTGACTAGAGGAGTGCAAGGGTAGTGACAGGGTGTTTGCTGTAGTGTATGGATACTGACTAGAGAATCGAAGGTGTGAAAGACAAGTGTGTATGGGGTTAGAGGACTGCATGCATAGTGGATAGGGGTTTGAAGCAGTCCATGTGCAAAGGCACATGGACTGCTTCAAACTTTCCTATTGAAATATACACAATATCCCTTTAGTATACTTGCTTGAAGACATTTTTTTCGATGAGTTATAGGTGTACTATAATGACCAAATTCATCTTGCAAGTCCAAAGGAACACTGACTAGTCTACACTGTGTACAGCAGAAATTGATTTTCGAATTGTTTTTATTTATTTATTGAAGAGTTTTCTGTAATATATGTTGTATTTTGTGAAGTGAGAAAAGTATTCATGGTTGTCTTTGTGAGTACTGCCTTCAATTAACACTTCAGACAGAATTCAGATCGAGTCCCTATTGTAGATGACGCAGTGCTGTAGGAAAAGCCATTGCTCCAGTGCGCTCTGTCTGCACCATGCATATGTATCATTACAGGCTCCGCACATGCTTTTTGTTGCTTTGCTTATGACAAACTGGGGAGCTCAAGTCCATGTTACGTAGCTATGGGTCCTTGCTGACCAATCTCTCTGGCCTACACTGCAGACAGAAGTGTTCACAATTCAAATCGAGTGGTGAATGTTTAATTACAGAATCCAGTTGTCAAGTAACTACAACGTCTATTGAATTATACACATTATCCTTTTAGTATACTTGCTTGAAGACATTTCTTTAGATGACTTATAGGTTTAGTACAATGAGCAAATGTATCTTGCAAGTGGAAAGAAACACTGAATACTCTACATTGTGGACAGCAGAAATCAGAATTCGAGTTATTTTGATTTATTTATTGCAGAGTTTTCTGTAATTTATGTTGTATTTTGTGAAGAGGAAGTGAGAAAAAGTATTCATGGATGTCTGTTTGAGTCAATTAACACTGCAGACAGCAGTGTTCACAATTCAGGTTGAGTAGGTATTGTAGATGAGGCAGTCCTGTAGGAAAAGACATTGCTCCAGTGCGCTTTGTCTGCACAATGCATACGTATCATTACAGGCTCTGCAGACCCTTTTTTTGGTTTGCATATGAGAAACTGGGCAGCTCAAGTCAATGCCACGTGGCTGTGGGCCCTTGCTGAATGCTCTCTCTGGCATACAATGCAGACAGCAGTGTTCACATTTGATATTGAGTCTGTATTGTAGATGATGCAGTCCTGTAAGAAAAGACATTGCTGCAGTGCGCTCTGTCTGCATCAATCATACGCATCATGGCTGGGTCCGCACATGTTTTTTTGTTGCTTCACGTACTGCATACTGTGGAGCTTAAGTCAATGCCACATGGCTGTGTAGTAGTGGGCCTCAGCAAGGCCTACCAGTGCTAGGGGTTCACCCTTCTCTGCAAAGAGTCCTCAGACCAATAGGATAGAAGTTGGCACAGAAACTGGAATAGAAAATACAAGATTTATTAAACCTCATGAGGTGGAACTACATTCACACAGCACCCTTCGGTAATGTATGAAGTAGCACACTGAATGGAAGGAGCCTGGTCCTTTTATACCCACACAGGGGCTCAAACGAAGGTGGAACAAGTACAAGAAGAAGGGTTTAGGTACATATAAGGTCATACAGAATATGCACAGTCAACAAGTGGGAGGAGCTAACAGTTGCTAATTCTGGTGAACACATCCTGACAGTTATAGACTAACAGCAGCTGTATGGAAAGCTGCAAGCTCAACTGAGCATGTACAAAGCAGTAGAAACTAAATATAACCTGTCTCTAGACAGATTCAAAGAGCAGACAACAGCAAGGTAGGACAAAGCACATGGCACACACGTGGTAGCACATGGCTGCCAGAATTACAAAATGGATTCCACAAAAAGGATAAGATAACCTCTAAATACAGGATGGCTTCTGCTAATGCTAACACAATCGCTGCCAAATTACAACACTCGCCCCTTTTAGCATTAGCTGATGACAGTCGTTCATCTGGGGTAATCAAGATATGCATCCTGTACATCGATGGTCATCAGTTCAGTGACCTCTTTATTTAGCACTTGTTGGGCTTTCATTTCTGCAACATTTCTCTTGACAGGTGTACAAGCAGTGATGCAAATAGAGCACAGCATGGGACCACATTGTATACATATACAGCATGTAAATAGTGTCACCAATAGTATACGTAGAATAGTCAGTAGCTTCCAGCCACAAGTAATAAAGGGTGTCCACATCCAGTTTGAAAAAGTCCATGTACCAGTCTCTGGGTGAATCTCTGCAATAATCTTATGCAGTTTATCGATTGCATCATATACTGAAGGCGAGTGATCCGGAATGAAAACACAACAGCTGCTGCCGATGATGCGACATGCACCACCTCGATCAGCCAAAATCACATCTAGCAACATGCGATTCTGGAGTGCTACAATCCTCGCAACTTGCAGCTCCTCTGCAATATTCCCAAGTGCCAGAGCTGTTTGATTGGTAACAGCTTCCACAACACAGGTCAATTGCCTTATCTTTCTGCTGTTCGATGCAGTACCCACGAAGAAAAACACACCCAAATTGAAATCAACGTATTGAGTGGTGTCAGTCTGGTCCACTTCATCAGTTCTTATTGTCCTCTTATTCCTGCTTCTGGAAATGTCAGGGTACAGTCGGAAATCACGATGATACGATGCAGGTGCCAAAAACACAGGGGGCAACATAGAGGAAACGTAGCAGACCCCTGACCACCCAACAGGTAGTTGAGAATATCCCTTATTGCCACAAACAAAGTAAGTATTATGCGAGGCTGTAAAACTACTGTTATTGGCACCTTCAATGGTTAGAATTAGATTCACTTGTCCCCACTGGAATTCTCCCAACATTACTAATACATAAATCTGCTTTAGCTCTAGTAACAGAAATCACAAATGGTCCATTGTTCTTGATAGTTCTCATATTCATGAAGACATATGGTGTCGAAATATTATCAGGTTGATACTCTTCCCATTCATATTTGACCCCTTTAGTTTGAGGATAACCATCTTTATCTTGATAGCATACTTTATTGAGGTGAAAGTTAGTCCCACCTACTGAAGGCTTTCCAGATGCAAACAAAAGCGCATACCAAGCTTGACAAGAACCATTGTGCTAGAATGGAAGAGGAATGAAAGGTGTTCCTCCTTTTTTCTGGTGACCAGGTATCATCCCACACACCCAACAGTTGGTAGTATTTGTGGCATTATGAGTATGATGCAACATCTGGATGAATGTATTATTTAGGTAGGATTGTCGATGCATCTGCTCATGGTAGGGAAGCGTAAAGTATTAGTGTTCAACTGGCACTGGAGTAGTGGCGATCAAAAGCTGTCGAGCAGGAGCCACTTTCTCAACAAACCAAGCTATTATTGCCATAACCACCATAGCAACAACAAACCCTAGAGCACAAAATATTTTCTTTTTGCAGATCTTAGCAACTGTTGATCTTTCAACAGACATAATTACTTTGTCGTCAAAAACAATAGTTGGAGCTCTTATCCCTGGGCAGCCATTGATTTCGTCACTGAGGGTCAAGACGGGTGTCACTACACTATACAGGACTGATCCCCCCTTGCCACATTGGCATTCAGTTTCAACAACCCAGGGCGGTAGCTCAACCAGTCTTTTTTGGCAAAGCAGATTCTTTCCTTGGTCTCAGGTGATATCGGGATTCTCCAGCAATCGTGTGGTCCAGAAAGACTTCCGCAGATTTGTCAGGTGAGGGAGCTTGACCATTCTGTCTCCAGAATCTCTCGATGGTCGGTCAACACAGCAGGTTCCACCAAGGTATGTAGTAATCTCTTGCAGTGAGTACTATGGACCCAATTCTTTCGATTCATCATTCGAACTGTAGTCCTTGTCGCAAGGAGCACTTGCTCTGTTCCTCGCCACCTCGGCTCCAAGCTGTTTGATCTGTTGAAGACCTTGTATTGTATAGACAATACAAGGGAACCCAGGGTGCAGTAAGCTAGGGACCTTGGGTAGATACTAATTAATAGAGACAATGGTCCCTAGACAGAAGTTGAATCAGAACACAGTAAATATAGACTAGATAGTAACCAGATGATAACCAGATGACCTTATTTTGCCTACGACCTTGTTTTGTTCCTGTTTCCCTAGTGTGAAAGTCAGACATCGGCTGGTGTCCCACTTGTACCACATTGTATTGTAACTTTTATACTTCTGATTACTAGAAATTAAACTGTCCGGCTGGACAAAGAAAATATAGCACTATCTAGTCTATATTTACTGTGTTCTGATTCAACTTCTGTCTAGGGACCATTGTCTCTGTTGACTGTTGAAGACCTTGACCATCACGTGGTCGCCAGGACAGAGTTTGTGGGCATCACCTGTAGATCTGTCAGGAAGAGCTTCTCGAACCTGTCGATGAATTGAGATCAAACTGTCAGTTAACTGTGCCAAATAATCATTCATCAGAACACATGGAACCTCATGTATGGGGCGTGGCTTATGAACTACCAAATGTTCATCGGTCTCCCAAACACCACCTCATATGGTGTAAGCCCAGATCGTGAATCTGGCACCGATCTTATGGACAACAATGCCAAAGGTAGTGCATCAAACCATTCCAGAGACGTGGAAGCCAGTATTTTCGCTAACTTCAATTTCAAAGTAGCGTTGTACCTCTCTACTAATCCTACTGATTGTGGGTGGAAGACTGCATGGAATTTCCGTTTGATTCCTAATCCTTTCAGAACATACTCAACAACTTGCCCAATAAAATGAGGTCCGTTGTCACTTCACAAAAGTTTGCAAAAACCATATCTTGGGAAAAACTCCTTTAGAAGCACATTAGCCTTAGTGAGAGCCGCATTGTCCTTTGTTGGGTATGCCTCTATCCATTTGCTGAAGGCACATACCACCACTAGGACGTACTTCAAGTTATTGCAGCGTTCAAGTTGGATGTAATCCATCTGCAAAACTTCAAAAGGTGCAGTCGGCATAGCAAACCCTCCTGTAGGAGTCCGTGTCCCTTTACTGGGATTATACTGCCAACAGATCAAACAGGACTGTACTACTCTCTTAGTTGTGCTGGCAATTTGAGAATTCTCCCAAATGTGCGTAAGAAATTTTGTTATTGCTAGAGCTCCAACATGTACCAGCCCATGTGCCATTTGAACCATAGGTTGTAAATAGGCTGCAGGTAGTTTCCATTTATCCATGTCTTTGTTGCGCCAGCAACCCTCGTCGTCCAATATTCCTTCTTTAGCCCGTTGCTCAAGTTCTTCTACAGAAGAAGATCTCTGTACATCTAACACTTCCTGTCTAGCATCATGCCATCGCTCAGCTTGAGGCTTCACTACGTACATAGGAGTAGTGCTTCGTTGCATTGCAGTCTCACGAGCTACGCGATCTGCAAAGGCATTGCCTTGTCCTGTCTTATCAGTTACTTTCTTGTGTGCACTACACTTCACAATAGCTATCTTCTTTGGATATGTTAGTGCAGTTAAGAGATTATGCACTAACTCTCCGTGCATTATCTGCATCTCATGGGACGTAAGAAAGCCTCTTGCCTTCCAAAGCAGGCCAAAATCATGGGCCATTCCAAAAGCATAGCGGCTGTCCGTATAGATGTTCACACGCAAGTCAGTGCTAAGTTCACATGCTCGTGTTAAAGCTATTAGTTCAGCTGCTTGAGCTGACTTCTTAGGTATACGAGCTGTTTCCATTACTGTCTGAAGTGTCTTTATTGCATATGCAGCTGAAGTCGTGCCTTCTGGTAACTTCAAACAGGACCCATCTTGCAAATCGACGTGACCCTTTGTCTGTTCCTCAGTAAGGAATATACAATTATGAGGCTCCTGTGACTGAGACTGAGTCACAGGATATGGCAACAAAGTGGCTGGGTTTAAAGTCGCACATCTCTTTAGGGTAATATGAGGGGCCAACAGTGTCAATGCGTAGCCTGTCAGATGAGCACTAGTCAAGTGCTACGTGTTGGTCTTGTTTAGAAGGGCATCTACTGCATGGGGTACTAGCACCAACAATTTATGTGACAAAACTATCCCTTCACTCTGACGTATGGACACAGCTGTTGCTGCAACTGAACAGAAGCATCCAGGCAACGCACGAGTGACAGGATCAAGTACTGCTGAAAAATATGCATAGGGACGCTGCTTCTCACCATGTGTCTGCACTAAAACTGACAATGCGCATCCATCTTTCTCATGTACGTAGAGTGTAAAAGGCTTCATATAATCTGGAGTACCTAACCCTGGTGCAGAACAAGGAGCTTGACGTAACTGATGAAAAGCATTCTAACATTCATCTGTCCATGGAAGGGGCATTGGAGTGTCTTTAGTCAAAAGCGCTAACAGGGGTTTAACAATGTGTGAAAATCCTAATATCCATTGCCTGCAAAACGAAGTCAGACCAATGAATGCATGGACATCTTTCTGAGTGAAAGGCACTGGTGTGTCTAAAATTGCTTGAATGCGATCTGGTGTAAGTGCACGACCCTCCTTAGACAGAAGGTGACCTGAATAGGTTACCTTCGGTCTACAATATTGCAATTTCTTCTGTGACACTTTATGATGGTGCGATGCAAGGAAAGAAAGCAAAGACAAAGTAAATTTTTCACATTGTTCAGGATTATCGGCTGCCAAGAGGATGTCATCGACATATTGTATGAGAGCCACTCCTTCAAGTAAAGCAAAAGAATCAAGCTGTCTTTTCAATGCTTGGCTGTAAATACTAGGACTCTCAGTGTACCCTTGAGGAATTCTACAAAATCTGTACGATTGATTATTCAAAGTGAAGCCAAACAAATATCGGCTATCAGGATGAATAGGAATTGAAAAGAAAGTATTCTTCAGGTCAATCACAGAAAACGTAGTTGCTGTCGGAGGAGCCAAAGTAATAAGTGTCGTTATGTCAGAAACCGCTGGGTATTGTGGGACTACAATCTTGTTAACGTCTCGCAAATCAATAATGAATCTGTAAATCCTAGTGTCAGTATCTTTTTTCAAAATTGGAAGAATAGGACTGTTGCAAACATTGTAAGGGACTTCCTCCACTTTAATTAAATCATGAACAATGCATATAAGGGCTTCTTGGCCTTCCTGTGAAATTTTGTATTGAGGCAAACGTGGCAATGAAAAGTGCCCTTCTTTACACAAATATGCACTGGTGGAATAACCATTTGCCCTACATCAGTGTCTGAAGTAGCCCACAAAGTACTAGGGAGGGAAGCTAATGCAGTATCCTCTTTAACAAGACAAGATCTCTCAATTGTGGGGTAATTGTCATTCAAAATAACACGTACTCCTTCAGGAGAACATCGTCTCGTAGCCCTGAAATACTTGAGCATATCAAGACCCACAATATTGTCTAGTGTGTTCGGAGAGAGCAACAATGGACATGGAGCAGTGAACTTATCAACATGGAATGCAAGTGGTTGTGACAATGGCATAAAGGAGGGTGTTCCATCGAACACTATTGATGTAATGGTTGAGCCAGACAGGGGAGCCCTTGGAACCAATTGTTTAGATAAGGCGCAACGAGTAGCTCCTGTATCAACCAGAAATTGATCAGTAGAACCCAAAACATGTGCTGTAACATAGGGACCCCGGTGATCTACTGGAACTTCAACTGATTCCTTACCCCATCCTAGGGAATCCTATGCATAAGCAGAATCTTGAAAACCAGACGGCACCTAGTCGGACATTTGATATTGGTTCCGTCTATCAAAAGTGTTAAACCCATCCTGCCCACGTGTATTAGCATCAAACCTAGCACGATCACCTGTGCTTCCTCTAGGCCCTGAATATCCTGTACATTTCCTCATTTGTCCCCGTCCACGTGGATACTGCTGAGCACGCAGTGGTGGACAATCGGAAGCCCAATGTCCAAATTTCTTACAGTAGGCACATTGGTCAACAGACAAATTCGAACTAATATAAGAAGGAAAAGACGAACCATAAGATCCACGTCCACGTTTTCTCCTATCGCAAACGGACTGCATCAGCATGCAGTTCAACCAAATGCCTGATTGTATCAGCCACCCGAGAAAAGACCAAAAAGACCATCACACATTTGCTTACAATCAGTTGCTACATCATCAGGTTCCAATTCATCAGAATGTTTCCTAAACCGCTCAACAACCTCTGCGGCAAATACCTCGGTAAAATATATTTGCTCCCTTTCCTGCCAGTTTTTTATGTCATCTAAAAGCTCAGAAGCAGGGGCGGTACTACGAAGGGCATTACGAGCAGCAGATCTAAGCTCAGACAAACGCTCAGTGGACAACATAGAATGAGTTTACAGTGCTTTCTCCTGTTCTTTAGAAGAGTCCTCATCTGACTCACGAGGGGCAGAGGGAAGAATATACGGAGGCGGAGAACGATCTAATAACAAGAAATCATCTTGAGGCTTATTAAGGTTAGGATAAAGGGGTTGCCTAACAGCATATTGGCCAGTTATCTGTAAATGACGCTCCCTATCCTCTCTCTCTTTCAGTTCTTTTATGTCCTTATTTTTCAACTCTAATGCTTTCACATAAATGTTCTTTCACTGTTCTTTTTCAATCAAGGCTTGCTCATGCTTCATTCGTTCACGCACTTCTTTCTCCCACATTCGTGGAAAGTCAAACACATCTTGCCTAGTCTTCCGCTTAAACATACATTGTTCTACATACGGAATCTTTCGCAAAACAAATGACCCATGCATAGGCCAACGCAACTCAGGATCCTTACTAGTATATTTATTCCACAACGTGATGTACATTATAGAAGAAATACCATATTTAATATACATATCCCTATTAGGCGTCACCTCCGGGGGGACCGGCTGAGCTTCATCAAGTCTCAACCTGGTACCACTACAAAACCAACACATCCTACGAAGTGTGCTAGACACAGGCATGCCAAAAATAGTGCAGAATATGCAGAATTAAAACCAAAGTAGCACTTAAGGTACCTTTAGTACGATGTGCCGTTCAAATCAATTCAAATAGAGAAAATTCTCCTCATTACCTGTCTATCTAAATTGCAATTTATACATACATCACATACAAATCCAAAGTTGGCCAACACAAATCCAAAAATTGAAAAGCCACAGTCAGTGTTACTAAACTACCTTACCAAGCCCAGGCATCAAAACCAACAACAAGCGCCGCAGAACGACTCTTACCAATCACTTGGTGTCCAGGTTCCAACTGCCAAGTTCTCATAATCGACCAAATTGTCACTGCACGGCGAATCAGGAGAAGAGATCTCAGTCGAGGACCGGCACCACCTGGATGGTCAGATCAGAAAGAAAGGAAAAACGCCTTGGTTGCCAAGACTCGGGTCTCCTCGGGCAGAGATCGCGTCCAAAGCAAGATTCAAATACTTCATTTCAACCACTCCTTCGGGCATCCGAGTCTCTTATGAGCCCCGTGTTGGAGTGCCAATTTGTAGTAGTGGGCCTCAGCAAGGCCTACCAGTGCTAGGGGTTCGCCCTTCTAGGCACAAAGTCCTCAGACCAATAGAATAGAAGTTGGCACAGAACCTGGAATAGAAAATGCAAGATTTATTAAACCTCATGAGGTGGAACTACATTCACACAGCACCCTTCGGTAATGTATGAAGTAGCACACTGAATGGAAGGAGCTTGGTCCTTTTATACCCACACAGGGGCTCAAAAGAAGGCGGTACAAGTACAAGCAGAAGGTTTTAGGCACATATAAGGTCATACAGAAAATGCACAGCCAACAAGTGGGAGGAGCTAACAGTTGCTAATTCTGGTGAACACATCCTGACAGTTACAGACTAAAAGCAGCTGCATGAACAGCTGCAAGCTCAACTGAGCATGTGCGAAGCAGAAGAAACTAAATATAACCTGTCTCTAGGCAGATTCCAAGAGCAGACAACGGCAAGGTAGGACAGAGCAAATGGCACGCACGTGGTAGCACATGGCAAACAAGATGGCTGCCAGAAATACAAAGTGGATTCCACAAAACGGATAAGATAACCTCTAAATACAGGATGGCTTCTGCTAATGCTATCCCAATCGCTGCCAAATTACAACAGCTGTGGGCCTTTGCTGACCGCTCTGTGTAGTCTACACTGCAGAAAGCAGTGTTCATAATTCAGATTGAGTCGCTATTGCAGATGATGCAGTGTTGATGGCAACAGATATTGCTCCTAGTACGGCCCGCCCACAGCACGCATCATCACTGGCTGTGCACATGCTGAATACTTTTGATGTGGCTATGCAAGTGCACTAGAACTAATGGAGCGTATATGATATAATCTTTTTGTGTATTATTTCAGATCTATTAATTGTGTCTCAGAATACCACAAGTTGTGGTTGTTTTACGATATAATTTTTTCTGTATTATTTCACATCTACTGTCCCTACCTTACTGCAGCACAAATTATTTATACTTTTAATATTGGATCTCTGTGTGTGATCTAATGATTACTGTTGTAGTTGATGCTAGCCGCAACCATTCCCTCCCACACTTACCCCACACGCATCCAGCACGGATGTCGTTGGATATATGACCCTGGTAATAAAAAGGTGTCCAGTGCATGTGCCAGTACCCCCTTCCACTATCTATCTGTGTCCGTGTATTCATTATCTATGCATGATACTGCCACTGGGCCGTACTACATTACATTGTGCTGTGGACAGCGAATGCAACCATGTTACCTCTGGTCACTATTGAGCCTAGGTTCTACCGAGGTACAAGATGGCTGTCAACACTTCCTGGTTTGGAGTGTTGACAGCCAATTAGCATAAAGCTCATGCTCGGGAGGATACGTGTACGGTACTTTGTCTCTAGATATATCTATGATTTTACTTTTTTGATTTTCTGAGGAACTACTGAACGCATTTACACCATTTAAGCAAAAGCACAATCTACTAACCAAACTCTACCTTTTTGCCAAATTTGGTGTAATTCCGTTCAGCAGTTAGGGCTGTAGACGTGTCTAACGGTACCTATGGAAAATTGCAAGGGGAAAACATGTTTTGGGACCCCCTTTTTACTAGGCCCCCGTTTCATGAATCACCCCGAAACTTTCAGGGAAGGAGCGGAGTAGAGCGCCCAATCTTCTTTGATAATTTCGTGAAGATTCGTCAACCAGCGCCAAAGTTATTCCAAACAGAGTGTTGCAGATTTCCTATGGAAACTAGGTCCTAACTATATCTACCTACTGGCGACCGCCAGTAGGTAATATGTATATATATATATATATATATGTGTATATGCATAAATATGATCAAATACAAATAAAATAATAGTTGTATTTAAACAATGTTTAGAAAATTATTGGAATCTGGGAATAAGCAATATACTATTCGCACTCCAGTTTATGCAACAGTAGGGAAAGCGCAGTATTGGACTTCGGAGAGATAAGATTTACTATTTTCACGCCAGTCTGTTCAACATTAGGGAAAGTGTAGGACTTCAGAGGGGTTAAATTTAATACTCCCACTCCAGTCTAAGAAACAGTAGGAAAAGTACTTCACTTCAAACAAATTACATATTTGAATAACCCTATTAATTTAGAATGAAGATATAAAATTCCTAATATGAACATTCTTAATTAGCACCACCAAAATATATATATGTGTGTGTGTATGAACAGATACACGCACATATTAACACACAAATACACATATATACACACATACCTATAAATACAAGTAAAAACATGTTTTTCCTTTAATTATTAATTGAAAAATTGTTATATATGAATCACTTATTTAACTTCTCACACCACACCCCACCCCTGCAAAGCTGGCAGTCCACACTTAAAATATATCTAAAATAAAGGGATAAAGCCCAACTTACATAATTAACGTTAATTCGTTATTACTCAATTAACACTACACCCTATACCACTACAAACCTAGCAACCCATAGTAAAAATATAACTCAAATAAATCAGTAGTATGTAATTTAAAGAATTACTTATCAAATAATTAATGAAATAATAAATAATCTATTGTTATTTAATCATTACTTAACTTCCCACCCTATATACCCAAAAACATAACAGCTCACACCTAAAATATAACAAAAAATATAAGTATTACACTAATGACATCATTTATATCCAATTAAATAATTAATTATAAATTTGTAATTAATTATAAATTAGCTATTTTTTTAATTACCTTCCGACCCTAAGCCTTTACAAACTTGGCAATCTGCTAAAACACTATAAATTACTATTATCAATGAAATAAAAAATCATTTAAAATTACATACTGTATTTATTAATATTATAAACAATTACACAAACAATAATAACACATAAATCTAACCTATGAACTAAAACACATCAAGATAACCTAAAAAAACGATATAGTTTTACAACTGTATTCTTGAAAATGATATTAACAACAACAAAATTCTTGCTGAATCACATTATTTTTTTTCTTCTTATATTTCTGTCTCCCAGTAATTACAACTTGATATTTTGTCTAAATACCTTTAAAAGCATGATCCTTTCTTTAAAATGCTCTTCCACTGCACGGTAATCAAGAGACTTCGCGACGCTGGCATCCGCAACAAGACACTGGACTGGATCCTCTCCTTCCCCACCGGCCAGACATAGCTAATCAGACTACCTTGTTCCTCTCAGAACCTACAGAGATAACCTGCAGAGTGCCCCAAGGTTCCTCCCCGAGCCCCGCCCTCTTCAATGTCTAAATGGCTCCCCTCGCAGCCATCTTCAGAAGCCACGGACTCAACAGCATCTCTTATGCTGACGACTTCCAGCAGATCCCCTCCCTCACCAATGAACCTAAAACCGCGAGAACCAACTTCCACAGTGGAATGAAGGACGTTGCTACCTAAATGAAAGATAGCTGCCTCAAGCTCAACTTGAACAAGACTGAAGTGCTCATCCTGCGACCCACCCTTTCAGCCTGGGATGACTCTATATGGTCAGCTGCTCTGGGATCCCCTCCCACTCCGATGGACCATGCACGCAGTCTCAGCATCATACTGGACTCATTGCTCTCAATGAACAGGCAAATCAGCGCAGTTTCCTCAAAATTCTTTGACACGCACAGCCTGCTTTGAAAGACATTCAGATGGATCCTCATGGAATACAGAAAGACAGTCCCACACGCACTCATCACCAGCAGACTAGACTACGGCAACACACTCTACGCAGGTGTCACCCAAAAACAGCTCATGAAACTACACAACATTGAAAACGCCACAGCCGTACTGGTCCTCGACATCCCCCGGCGTAGCCACATCATGCAACACCTCCTACAACTCCACTGGCTCCCAGTCAACAAGAGAATCACCATCAAGCTCCTCACACATGCCTACAAATCTCAAAAATGACGAAGGACCAGCATACCTGAACCACCACCTCACATTCCATATACCTGCCAGACAACACCGTTCCGCTCAAACTTGCCCTAGCCTCCGTTCCCAGGATCCACAACACCAGACCTGGAGGAAGATCCTTCTTTACCCTCGCTGCCAAGACCTGAAACACCCTGCTTCTTCACCTCAGGCAATCTGTGTTGCTGACCCAATTCAGGTAGGACCTCAAGACCTGGTTCTTCGAATAATCTTACACCCAGACGGACCTGCAGCCCCCAGTTCTCGCCAGCACCTTGAGACCCTCACGGGTGAGTAGTCATGCTGTGCAAGCTCCTGGTTGATTGATTGGCTGATCCTTTCTCAATTATATGACCACCCGTGTTGACTTTAAAAGTTGCAAAGGGTCTCCAGACCAAGACTGCACCACATTTGATAGAGTTTCAGAGACTTCATCTTCATTTTCAGCTACTCAATGACCGACTATGTCAGCATGCACAACCTCGTCTCCACGGACTACATCCTCCTCGGAGACCTGAACTTTCACCTCAAGAACAACAACACCAACTCAACCACCCTGATCGCCAACCTCAGACTATGACAGCTCATCTCAACGCCCACCCACTCCGCCGGCCACACGCTTGACACCATCTTCTCCGCAAGATCCCACTTCTCCTTCAGCCACACCACTGAACTCCACTGGACGGGCCATCACTGCATCCACTTCACCTTCCAGAAACCCACCACGCACCACTGCACCCAACAGATCCCCCACCACTGCTGGTCCAAAATCACTGAAGACCAGTTAAACACCGCCAAAAGCCCACCCTTCGGCCCCACCGACCTAGACACAGCTGCCAGCAACCTCAAGCGCTGGATCAATGACTGCACCAACACCCTCACCCTGATCAAGAAACCCACCAACAGACAAACCAACAAGAACACCAGCTGGTTCTCCGTGGACTTCCAGACATTCAAACAAACCCGCTGAAGACTGGAGAAGAAATGACACCGCGAACAGACACCGGAGAACCACGCAGCCATCAGGAATGCCATGTGCCAACACCACCACCTCATCAGATCTACCAAAAGGACCTCTTTCAAGGAGCGCCTCGACAACAACGCACATAATAGCAAAGAGCTCTTCAACATGGTGAAGGAACTCTCCAACCCCAGCTCCAACACCAATGACATCCCTCCATCGCAAGACCTGTGCAACTCCCTGGCCACCTTCTTCCTTCACAAGATTGCAGACCTCCACGATAGCTTCGACGTCCAGGCCACTACGCCAACCAACGACACCTCTGATCCCATGACCACCACCCACAACGACCACCTCCTCACCTCGACGAACATCAACGATGACAACACCGTCAAAATCATGAACACCATCCACTCCGGCTTCCCATCAGACCCATGCCCACAAAACATCTTCAAAAAACCATCGCCACTATCGCACCCCATGTCCGCAAGGCCATCAACATCTCCTTTGAGACCGCAACCTTCCCAGAGAGTTGGAAGCACGCTGAGATCAACGCCCTGCTCAAGAAACCCAAGGCAGATCCAAGGGATCTCAAGAACTTATGGCCCATCTCCCTGCTCCTGTTCCCGGAAAAGGTCATCGAGAAAACCATCAACAAACAGCTGACCTGCTACATCAAGGAGAACAACACCCTAGACCCGTCCCAGTCCCAAAACTTCCCTCATCGCCACAATCAATAACATCAGGGCCCTGCTAGGCAACGGCGAAACCGCGGCCCTCATCCTCCCGGACCTCGCAGCCGCCTTCGACACGGTCTGCCACCGCACCCTAGGCACATGCCTCCACAACCCAGGAATCTGAAACAAGGCCCTGGAATGGACCACCTCCTTCCTCACCGGCAAAACTCAGAGCGTCCGCCTCCCCCATTTCTGCTCTGAAGCCTCCAAGATATTTTGTGGTGTAGCCCAGGGATCATCCCTCAGCCCGACACTGTTCAACATCTACATGGCCCCGCTCGCCCACGTCGCCAGACTGTACAACCTCAACATCATCTCCTAGGCCGACGACACACAGCTGATCCTCTCCCTCACCAAGGACCCCCTCACCGCCAATACCAACCTCCATGAAGGTATGAAAGCCGTCACTGAATGGATGAAGAACAGCCATCTGAAGCTGAACTCGGAAAAGACGGAGGTCCTCATCCTCGGCTCCACCGCCTTAGCCTGAAACGACTCCTGGTGGCCGACCGCCATGGGAACAGCACCAACACCGACCACACGCACAACCTGGGGTTCGTCCTCGACTCAACACTCTCCTTGACCAAGCAAGTCAACGCCGTATCATCCTCCTGCTTCAACACCTCTGTATGCTCCGCAAGATCTACAGATGGATCCCCACCGACACAAGAAAAAACAGTTACCCAGGCCCTCGTCAGCAGCAGGCTGGACTACAGAAACGTCCTCTATGCGGGAGCCCCGGCCAAACTACTGAAACGACTGCAACGCAAACAGAACGCTTCGGCCCATCTGATCCTGTCTGGCTTTTTGACAGATAATCTTCCTCTCCTGTTTTCATCTAAGCCCTGGACTTACCCCTTGCGCTGGGAAACCCTTTTTAGGTAGCTGTTGCGCATTACAAATTTTATAACTAAACATAGCTAATCCTCAACATTCCGCGACACACCCACATCACACCTCAACTGAGAAACCTACACTGACTGCCCGTCAGCAAGAGGATCACCTTCAAGCTCCTCACCCACGCACACAAAGCACTCCACGACAACGGACCAACATACCTCAACAGATGACTCACCTTCTACACCCCAAATCGCCAACTCCGCTCTGCCGACCACGCCCTCGCCACCGTCCCCCACATCCGAAGAGCAACCTCCGGCAGCAGATCATTCCCCTACCTCGCCGCCAAAACCAGGAACACCTTCCCCATCCTCCAACGGCAGATCCAAGACCTACTAACCTTCAGGAGGCTTCTCAAGACCTGGGTGTTCGAGCAATAGCAGCATTCCCTGCCTCCCCAGTGCCTTGAGACCCTCAAAGGTGAGTAGTGCGCTCTACAAATTCCTTGATTGACTGATTGATTGATGTAGATTTGAACGATCTCAAGACCTACTGTCAGCCACCCAGGTGAGGGTATTCACAAGCAATGCCTCCTCACAAAATCAAAGGTGAAATTAAATAGGACATTATTAAGATGCAAAATGTTGAAGAATCTTAGAAACGATTAACTTGTCATGGGCACACAGCTATAAAGCCACATCAGGTTTGCAATGGTGGGACTGCTAATAAATACAAATATGGCCTGAGCCAATCCTTAGGTTTAGATAGAATTCAATATTAATAATCAGGGGCATCAAAGGGAACCATTCAAATGTGATAACCGGCCAAGTATGGTACTCTCCCCCACCAAAGCTGCAAAATTGATGCTCTTTGCTGTCCACTGCTGGTGGTGACATACCCTATAGAAGGACTGTCCCTATGCCTTGCACCGATTAAAATTGATTCCACAAGTACAAACAGAACAATTAAAAATAAAACAACAAAATAATGTATTTCTTTTAAATTATAATAATGCTATAGTAATGAGTTTAAATAATTCGTATTCGGAGGCAATCTGTAAATCTCCCATGGCAATCTATTTAAATAGTGTTCCGCATAATGACAGATATATGGAAATTGAAGATAATTGTACAAGAACGCCGGTTACTTTGCTAGTCACTCCACTTCCAGATTGTGAAGGAATGCGGTTGTCATTTAAGCAGCTGCCCAGACAATGCCATCGCCCACCCTCTGCTTTTAATTCAAGGCACTCGCACAGTAGAACACTGCCAGAGGAAGCATGCTCCGAACCTGTCAGCATAATGAGGACTGCTGGCCAACTGAGTTCATTTATATTTATCATCTCTCACTCTCTTAGTCTCTTTTGGTAAGAAAACTGCAGTGGCTGCCGCCGGCTAAACAATAATCAACACAACCCTCGTACAGTAAGCCCTGCTCTCTTTTAAAATGAAACTTCCTGCATAGTCTATGATAGAATATCACTCCCATTCCCTAGGCTGCCTGTGCAATATATTCACCTTACTCTCCTGAGAGAGCAGCCGAGTTTCCGACATTGCTTTTAGTCTGTAACCTGTTTGGAAACTATCTAGCTTTGTTGCAGTTCATGTAATCCTACCCTTCCTACTGCAATCCCAGCAGACAGAAGTGGTATGAAATCTGCTGTCCATCAATCCACCCCCAGCATCATGGTATTTTACAAATGGCTCTTTAAACACATTCCTTAAGGTAAGCTATGTGTCATGGAACTGTTTTTGGTGCTGGCTTCATGGTTTAAAATGTTCGTACATTTCGGTGCTTATATAACGATGATGTCTTTAAAAGGCACCGCGAAAGGAATGTGCCCCTGGCTAAGAAGGTACTCACATTATAGATTACGAGCAGAATGTTACGTTTATTAAGACCTTGCTCTTTAAAACAACCCCATATAGCTTCCCTCTAACATTTACATATAATAAATACACATAATCATTACCTTGCCAGTCATTAAAACTGCTGCTGATCGTTCATTACATTATATTCTCAATAACACGAACCGATATAATTAAGACATAAACGCAATATTATAATAAAACATTCCTCTCTACTGGCCATGAAATTAATTAGATAAATCTCCTTTTAAAATTCCCTTTACTGCTATTAAAATCATTCCAATTGAACGAGTAACATCCAGATATTATTTATCTATCGAAAGATCAGATGCTTGTTTACGTTCTAAAATTCCATATTTCAAAAGGATTCGTTTTAAAACACATTTTATGTGGCTATAAAAAACATTGACAATTGAATAAAGCATGTAAACAGTCTCACTTAGTATTCAGCCCACACGCTCATTTTCTATTATCATCTATGGTTGCTTATTTGACATTCTTGTTTTCATAGCACGGATTTACTCCGGATCTAAATTTTTATACAGCTCGCCGTAGCGAGGGGATTGGCAATGCATCAACATATGGGAACCCATCATCCCCTATCCATGGCTTTCTCAGAACCTGTATACTTGTTTTCGCACTTAAGTACAGCATTTCTTGTTCCCTAGCACAATTTTTAGTCGCAATGCGCAGCTCAGACTTGGACATTTTAATTTCGAGATTCTTGTCACCGGGTTAGTCTTCAACATATTTTATCCAGTGTCTTTCTAATCTCTATTAACTGTGTGCGGCCTCGTTTTTACAGAGGATAGAGATTGTTTTACATCCTTCCCAATCTAGACCAACATCTTCCCACCCACGAGTAAACTAATTAACTCCATGCACAAATCTACGTTTACATTCTTATGGTCTGTGCCATAGTTTATGGAGGTAAGGATAAATATCTCTTTTACACATTTCCCCATTTTAATTTACAGCTTAGGTTTTATAGTTCCACTCCGTACTGGAATTATGTCAGATCATAGTGGTATAGGCTGATAGAATTGGCCGTAAGGAGGGGCCTCCATGTTCTCTATTAAAAATGTGTAACCCAGCCTAAGGCATGTGCAAGCTGTGCACCTGCACAGGACCGCCAAACCCCAGGGGCCGCCACTCCAATATATATCCTTAGATACATATTTGCGTGGCGGCCCCTGGCAGGGATTTGGCGGCCTCCGGCCCCCTACCTACACTCCCTGCTCAGGGCCTCCGTGAGCCTAGGGCCCTGAACACACATACTGAGGACAATGCTGTTGCTTTTAGAAGTTCAATATTGTCCTTCAAATGCAATTTCTCGTCACACCACATACCTAAGTGTTTGTACTTTTTAACCACGAAAACTTTACTTTCTCTCAGAGTCCATTTATAATTTGTGTGCTCTTTTTCCAATACCAGAACTTTTGTTTTATCCATATATATATTTTTTTGATAATCAATTTTTATTGAAGTTTTTAATACAAGAAATTTCATTGGTAATGAGTCACATATCATAGCTGAAAACCCCTCTCCCTCCCCGATGACAATACAGTTCACATTGGTCTTTTCTGAGTAAGGATAAAAGTCCCCCCACCTCACACTGACAAATCGGGCAAGAGCCCATCAGGATGGAATTAGGCCAAACCATTTGCCCCACACTTTGTTGAACATCTCTGGGCATCCCTGGGCCTCAAAGAGGGATTCCTCCTGCACCCCACACCAGTCGACCCCCTCCTCCACTTCTGCAGCACTGAGCCCTCAGCTTGGGACCATTTAGCCCCTATATCGCGCTTCGCCACTGCCAACGCGGTTCCCAGGAAGCGCTTGTCAGCCCGGGAGCCATCCAGGCCATCGAACACTCCCAGTAATAGGTGTCTCGGATTGTGGGGGACCACCCATCCCAAGGCCCGCGTGAGCTCACGGTCCACCCCTCCCCAGAATGGATCTAAGGCCAGACACAGCCACACCATGTGGTAGAAGTTGGCTGGGGCACCAGCACAGCGCTCCCAGGCCGGGGATGCTCTCAAGCCGGCTCGAAAGAGACCTGCCGGTGTGAGGTAAGCCGTGTGGAGATAGTAAAGCTGTACCAGGCGTAGCTTTGAGGATGTGGTGAGGGTTTTAGGTGCAGTTAAGGCATTGCGCCAGTCTGCCTCGTCTAAGGGGCCCACCCACTCCTCCCACCGTTCCCTAAGCCGATCCAGGGATGTGGGACAGTTATTTATCAGAGCCCGGGATATACGGGACACCCTCTCTCTCCCCAGGTCTCCCATCATGACTCTGGGAGGGAGGTGGGTGCTGGGAGGTGTATGTGGAGGGCGTGATGGAGTTGCAAATATTTGTAGAACTGAGAGGGGAAGAGAGAGTGCCTGTGCTGTAGGTCAGAAAAGGAGCACATGTGGTCTCCCACCCCCACGTCCCCAAGTTGTGATATCCCCACCAAGTCCCAACCGCGGAAACCCTCCAGGGATGAGACCTCCCGCAACCAGGTGCCATGCCAGAGGGGCGTCTGTCTAGTCAGCTTCCGGTCTCAGGTCACCAGGTGAAGGGCAGCTCGCCAGGCCATAAACACAGACCTGGTAATAGGGGGCAGGGATTGTGGCACCGGGGAGCCATATAGGTAGCCCTGAAGCTGAGCAAAATCTAGGTCATCAAGCTCTACCCAATAAGCTGGGTTGGAGCAGCCACCCGCAAACCAATCATGGAGCACAATGAGTCTTGTCGCTAGGTAATAAAAATGAAGGTTGGTGACACCCATACCGCCATCAAAGGGGGGAATCCGGCAATGGGACAGGGACATCCGCGGCCATCCCGCCACCCCACAGAAATCGGGTGAGTGTGCCATCCAGTTCCCTGAACCAGGTGATCGAGAGGTGGACCGAGGTGTTTTGGAGAATGTAAAGAAAGCGGGGGAGGATCATCATTTTGAAAAGGGCACTCCTGCCCAGCGGGTTAAGGGGAAGGGATTGCCAATTCCTAAGATCGTTTTTCATCCGGGAGTCCAGGGGGAAGGGTCACCCACACTCCCAGGTACTTGAATGATTGACTCCGGAGGGGGATCATTGTCTGCCAGTCGAAGCATGCACGGGTGGGGTGTAGAGGAACTAAGGTAGACTTTGTCGGGTTGAGACGAAGGCCTGACACCTGTTCAAAGTCAGACAAGGCTGCCAAAGATCTGGGGCTGGAATGTTCCGGGTCAGCCAAGTAGAGCAGAACGTCGTCCGCGTATAGAGCAATTTTATCCTTGTGGCTCTGATCCCATACCCATCCCTGGATAAGTGAGTCTTGTCGAATTACCGCCGTCAGGGGCCCCATCGCCAGCGCGAATAGGAGGGGTGAAAGTGGGCAATCCTGGCGGGTGCCCCTCTGGATCGGGAATGGCTCAGAAATCGCACCATTGACGAGTACACAGGCTCCAGGGCTGTTATAAAGAACCTGGACTAGGCAGCGGAAAGGAAGGCCGAAACCCATTCGCTCCAGGACATCCCTTAAATACCCCTAGTCCACCGTGTCAAATGCCTTTTCAAAGTCAACGAGGAGAAGCGCTAAGTACGGGGACAAGCGGTGTCGGTGGGCCAGCGCCAGGTTGAGACGACAGATGCAGTGGCGGGTGCCCCTGGCCGGCATGAACCCGCATTGGTCAGGGTGGACCAGGTCTTGTAGAAGGGGCCGGAGTCGCTGAGCTATTCCAGTAGCGAAGATTTTAATTTCAGTGTTTATCAGTGAAATTGGGTGGTAATCAGCGCAGTTGAGGGAGGGCGGTTGTGTCTTCAGGATGACCACAATGGTCGCCACGTCAGACTCAGAGGGGAAGGACCCGTCTTCAACCACCTGGCGGAAAAGCGCTGTTAAGTGGGGGACCAGGTCATCGCGGAACACGGAGTAGTACTCCTGGGGAAAGCCATCGGGTCCGGGTGTTTTGTCGGACGAAGCAGAGAGATAGCCCCGTGGATTTCTTCTGGGGTGAAAGGGCCGTCGAGGGTGTCTGCGGTTTCTCGATGGAGACTAGAAAGGTCAGTTCTAGATCCCTCCAACAATTCAGCGAGGGAGGCCCTGGGGGGGGGCGTGCCGCGTTCAGAGCCCCGTAATACTGGGCGAAGGCTTGGGCAATAGCCCGCGATGTCACCAGGTGGGTCCTGTGGACCGTTCGGATCTCCGGAATGATGCGGTGGGCCCTGGGATAGGAGATCAGGTTATGGAGCAATTTACCATTCTTGTCACCCCAGCCATAAATACGGGCCACGGAGGAATGCCATTGCATTTTGGCCGATTCCAGGGAGAGCCGACGAATCTCATCGCGGACAAGCGCCAGCTGCCTAGAGGAGTCGGGGTTATCATTAGCCAATTGAGCCTGTTCCAGACGAACCGCTCGGGATTCCAGTTGTACCAGTTGGGTGGCTTGGGCCACATGTTTAGCGTGCACTAACCCCCTTGCAACCCCCCGAACCACTGCCTTGCCCGCCCCCCAGAGTGTTCCCTGCGAGGGGACCGACCCTGTGTTTGCGAGAAGTGATGGCAGAGCTCCTGGCCAAGGGACTCCACCAATTCGGAGTCTTGCATAAACCATGCATTTAATCACCTGTTTAGTCGTCCTGGGGCCCGTGGGGGGGACCCGATGTTGAGGGAAATAGAGGAGTGATTGGAGATTCCCCTGGGGAGGATCTCTACCCCGGACACCAGCTGGCAATCCAAGGCAGGCATCAGAATTGAGTCTATGCGGGAATGGGTATGGTGGGCGGCAGACGTGGGCATATATTGTGTCTTTCGGGGATTCCACACTCTCCAAACATCGCAAAAACCCATTGCCGAGGCCCAGCCCGTGAGACTCTTCACGGAGGTCAACCGATGGGGCGAATGAGGGCCCGTCACGTCTCTAGAGGGCTGTGGGACAGCATTGAAGTCCCCCCCGATGACAGTAAGGCCCTGGGGTAGAGAGGAGGCCACCTGCGTGAGGCACCGAAGGGTGGATGACAAGAGTGCCGGGGGAACATAGGTGCAAAGGAGGTTCACAGGGTTACCCTCAACCATCTCCGACACGGCCACAAACGTCCCTTGCGTGTCAGTGGCGACGTCAACCACGGTGAAGGGGAGTCCCCGTCTCAGTAGGATGGCCACCCCTCAGGAACCTCTAGGAAATCCAGAGTGCCAGACCCGGTCAAACCCGTAGCGGGCCAGGAAGTGGCATTGAGAACCCAGAATGTGTGTTTCCTGGAGAAGCAGGGCGTCAGGCATGTGTCGGCGGGCCGCTCGGAGCACTGCAGTACGTTTAATGCAGTCCAGGAGGCCATTCACATTCCAGGAAAGAATGTGGAGGGGCGTGTTGTTAGTGTGGGTCATGTGTGAAGGTGAGGACAGGCGCGAGGCAAGTGGACAAGAAGAACCCCTTACAGTCAGGGGGAAGACTGCAGCCGGGTCTGGGACACCAGGGCATGGTTAATGGAGACAGGGGTGTGCGTGACAGCTGAAGAAGATAGCAGGACATGCGACTACCAATGGGAATGGAACACGGCGGCCTGTAGGTGGCCAAAAACAACAAACTCCCAGGAGACAACGGTCTCCCCCCTTCCCACTCCCTCCAACTCCCCCCACCCTATACTTCAGAACGGGAAGCATCTGTCGCCCGAACAAGTCACTAACACCTCACAGGGAGGCAACAGCTGAACTAAAACGGTTAGCAACCACAAGGTTGGGACATGGCTGAGTCGGACCTCCTCCATGTGTTCGGATGAAATACTAACCGCAAGTTACATAAAGAGAGAAGAAACGTGCATCAGTGGTCTGAAGTGTTCAAACTCAGGATTATATCGATGTGAATACCCCATCAGACCAAATTGGCGAGCTCCTTACGAGTTGATTCACAGAGTCAAAGGCATGCTCATTTATGATGAGCCTCCGGTTGGAGCCCCAGGCGCAGACAGCAGCGTCACTCATGACTCGGTGTCTACATCAGAGCCACCGATCACGGGGCTCCCGGACAAGCCGGAGTCTGACCTGGCCCGCCTCAGAGTTTCACCGGGCCCGGGGACGCTGCCCAGGTCAATCAAGGAGGAGGCCAAAGGCGGAGGAGCAGGGCAGCGTTCCTGAGCCTGGGTCGAAGATTGTCCGATCCGTGCCTCCGTCGATTCGGAGTCACCACCTTGGTGGCCGGCCCTCCTCCGGGATCCCGTCCTACGTTGCCTGGGCTTTGGCGCGGTCTTGTTCACCCGCTCCGAGGCTCTCTGAGAAGGAGATAGAGTCGCCGTAGACCGGAGGGGCCGCTCCTCCGTGAGCCAGGTCAATGTGGCTTGGGGAGAATCAAAGAAGAAAGTCTTGTTCTGAAAGAGCACTTTAAGCCGGGCCAGGAAGAGGAGCCCATAGTGGAGGCCCAGCACCCTCAGTTTTTGTTTAACTTCATCGTATGAGCGGCACTGCAACTGTACCTCCCTAGAGTAATCCGGGAACACCATTATCCTGGATTCTTGGTGATGCAGCGGACCCAGCTCCATGGCTGCCCCCAGGATGGCATCCCTGTCGCGGAAGTTCAGAACACGGAGGATGATAGGACGGGCCAGGGCGCCAGGTGGTGGCTTTGGGACGAGGGAGAGAGGAGCTCGTTCCACCTCAAACCAGGGGGAGAGTTTCTCCTTGGGCTTCCAAGAGCAGATCCAGGTTTCCATTAAGGCGGTGGTGCTGTCCTTCTCCACTCCCTCCTGGAAGCCCAGGAGGCGCAGGTTGTTCCGGATTTCCCTGTTTTCCGCATCCTCGGCCCGGCGATGGAGCTCAGAGGTCTCCGATTGGAGACGGGCCACTTGAGACTTGAGGATATTGACGTCATCTTCCACTGTGGAGATACGGGACTCAGCCTCGTTGATACGTTCCGTAGCCTTGCGAAGGTCCTGGCGAATGAGGCCCACGTTGATCCGCACCTCCCCGATTTTGCTTTCAACTGACGCTTGAGACACGTTGTTTGCCTGAAGGATGGTCGACAGGTCCCCTTCGACTGGGCCCAAGCCGGGCGTCGCCCCGCCACCAGGTCCCCGATCCGTGTTCGCAAACTGCTCCATCGTTGTTTGGTACTTGGAGCCAGAGGTCGGGGGTGCGGGGCTTGCCCGTAGTTGCAGACAGTCAACCAACATGACCCAGGGGGGGATGGGGTGCAACTCCCAGCAGCATCCTAGCCACCCGATGTGATGGCCGATCCGCACCCCAACCGTCAGATCGCCCGTAACAAAGGTCTTATCCATATTTACTGATAAGTTCTTCCTAATACAGTATTCATGAAATATCTTCAATTTCCTCTGCAGACCAATTACTGTCATGTTCATTATAACCAGATCGTTTGAATATTAAATAAATTGGACATATGGTCCGTTTATTTTTGGGCATAAGCCTGTGACACCTTTATAAGATGTATGTCTGATAGAAATATTGAGACAAAGAGAGGGGCAATACGCAGACCTGGTGCAGACCAATCCTAAAAAAAATCCCGATATAGCATACCTTCAGTGTCTACTATCACCCACTCCCAGTTTTTCCTATGTATTTCTTTGAGAATTAAAAGCAGATACTTCAGAATTTTAAACTTTTGTTAGGATTTCCCATAACAAATACTGGTGCACAAAATCAAATGTGACACCCAAATCTACAAAGCAACAAATCAGTTTAATACTACTAGAGTTAGCTCAAAGAAACATGTGGCCTCTGATTTTCTTTGTTTGATAACTTTTACAGAAACATTGTTAAAAATATTTGCTCAAACGATGCTTAATGTAACATTTATGGAATAGAATCACTAAATTAGAGTCACAATGTCCATTTCTATTTTTTAGGAAGTGAAGAATTGATTTGTGTTACATTTTCTGATAAACAATTTTTATTGATTTTATAGTGGTAAATAAACATACAGACACCAAATGTCAAGTATCATGATAGGATCAAGGTAGCACATGACAAGACTTTGTCCTAAATAGAATTTTACATTGATTCAAGTCTTATGCTCCAATCCTTAATAAGTCCACCATTAGTCCCAAATCCTAATATGTTTTTGATGGCATTCCCTGACAGTATAGATAGGCACTTACTGTTGCACACACCAGTCTAGATCTCTGTCCCATGTTGTCAATGAGGGAAGTGTGAACTTTTTCCACCAGCAGGTGATGTCTCTCCTTGCCACCTGCTTGACCAGGCCCAGTAGGATACAGTCATCCCAGGTCCTGCCCAAGTCATGCAAGATGCCTATCAGCCCCATTTTAGCCGCCAGGTCCAAATGGTGTCCAAAAACCTGGCCCATAGGCTGTCCAATCCAACTGAAGTAACTGGTAATTGCAGGGCATTACCAAACCATGTGTAAGAAGTCTACATCTAGTTGCAGATAAAGCAAAATGGATCAGGGACCTGACCCACACACCAGAGGCAGTGGGGGGGAGTAAAGTCAATATTGAGAATTCAATTGTATCAGGTGCAGGTGGGAGGAAATGGCTATAATACAGGGGGTAAATACAGGCTTCTCACCAGTCAGCATCATCGAGAGAACCCATCCATCTCTCCTATTTCTGTCAGCGGTTCACAAACGGTCTGGGGCGCTGATAAACAGAGCTCAGAGATGCCACCTTTACCTAAGTGTTGTAGGGTCTCCATCTTAGCTACAGGTTTTTAACTTTAAATCTTTTTCTAATGGTGACTTATTATATGTTTTGTATTAACACAACACTGTACCTATAAATCATTCTGCCGGCAGCATATTTCTTAGTAAGCATATTATCATGTTGTCGGTACACTTTGTCCAAGCCTAATTAACATTGAACACAATCCCCCTGCATTTGGTTGTCTGGATGGAGACAGCTCTAAGACTCCAGACTAACCATTGCCTCAGCTCTGCACCTTTGATAGAGAGTGATTATATTTCTTTTATTATATAAACTGTCTCTGAGCCAAATTCAACAGAGGAGCACTTCTACTGGTATTATCCTGGAACACTGTGCACTGTAACGGAGATGCAGCTTTGCTGACTCAGACCATCAGCCTTCAAAGGAAGATAGCCTGCCAGATCAGTTTTGTGAAACATCATACACAGGTACGTGGGTTAGGTTGCCCCAAGGTATTTAGCAGAGAGTACTCCCACTATGCTCTCCATAGTGTAGGTAGTATTAGATAGTAGTAGGAATCTAATCATAATCACACGGTAATGTTATAATATAGGCTTACAGCCCGCCGTAGCGGGCTATACCGGCTATTAAAGGCCTGCTGAATCGTTAAAGGCCCAAGCAGAAGGCGAGGGACTTTAACGAAACAGCGGGACTTTAATAGCCGTATAGCCCTGCTACGAAGGGCTATAAGGCTATTAAAAAATTCTGCCACTGCAGGGCAAAATGTTCTAACAAATTAAACAAAGGGTTCTCGAAGCTCGAGGGGATATAAATCCCCTCGAACTTCGAGAAGCCTTTGTAGAACATTGGAATGTTGCTCTGCGGGCCTTTACCGGCCCGTAGAAGCAGGGAGCACTCCATTGTCTGCAATGGAGCTCCCAACATTCCAATGTTCCAATGTTTCTCTTCTTCTCCATTCTTGTAATGCTGCTTACAATGTGATGTTTCATCCGCCTTATATTTGCTGCCCAGCTTTTTATACAAGAATACAATTGCTTCAGTAACTGTTTGAAAAGCCAAATAGTATCTTTCTTAAGTTTACCCTGGCGATGTGAAAGTAAACAGCAAAAAAGTCGATTAATTCCAATGATTTCTTTGGGAAATTAGATTGGTCATGTTCTGAGGTTGCAGATACCATCTAGTTACCTGGTAAGGTTAGACTTTCAGATGGGGCAGAGTGAGCTAGCTAGAAACTGGGCCAACGTACTGTGATGATATATGTGAACTCAGTCCCCATAAACCGATGGTAAAGTTTTCCAGATACACAGTCCTATCAAATAGTTTGAAACCATATCACAGCTTCACCAGCGTTCTAGGTCAGGTAGGTGCTTTATGGGTCTCCTAAGTAGTTCTTGCATGTGCCCAAGGGCATATGCAGATATAGAAATACAAATAAACTATCAGAAACATCTGAATTTGTTCCAAGGCACACTCCCACCTGTATTAAACAATGTAAGATTGGGTACCCTCAGCAATGAGGGAGCAAAGTGGTCAGTCCTAGCTGGCTATAAACCATACCCAACATTAACACCATTGAATGTTGTAGAATTCCGTACTCTCTATGCAGGTCTAGATAGACTTTATAGACGCTTAAGGCAATTAGTTATGTGAAAAGTCTCAGCAACCCTAGCAAGGGCTGGTCAAGCCACAGTTAGCTGTACCTGCAATTTTTGTGGTAACTATCAATGCAATTATAGGTTAAGTTCCAGCCGAATGGGAGGACATTTTATTCTGGATTTCACCAAAAATAAACCCGCTTGAAGCAGTGTTTCCCTATATGGGACCCCCAAGACAACCATAGAATTCTCATAAACTGCCTACCACTTGGTGTGGTTCCCACGGTAGATGGTCGTGCCTCCTGGAGCACTGTTTTTGCTGCAATATATACTGTAACACAAGATACACCATCAATTGCTGTTTTGCCTGATGTGGTAAAACAAATTCAAAATGAATACGGGGCTGACCCTGCCCTAGATTTGTGGATTAAATTAATTGGCAATCATGTCAGAGTCACCTCAGTCATTTTAAGCAATATGCAAGGGAAAGCAGCAGCATTTGCAATATGCCAACGCCTCATACAGATTTCCATTGCAGATCATGAGTGCAAATTGCCATAAAATATTCTGAACCTTTGCATATCTAGGTCAAGATAATCTGGGAATCAGAAATATTAAGCCACAGCTTACGGGTAACTCTGAAAAAGATAACAGCAAACAGGTACCTGAGTCTTCTGAAAAATGTGGGGACAAACAGAAAAATAGAGAATAAATAAAAATACAGCCTGGATCTCCATAGCCCGAGTCCACTGAAAAATGTTATAAGCTGTGTACCATAATTTACGTAAACAACCTGATAGGTATCAGTATACTAATACAAGTCCTTTTCGTTCCTTTCAGGATGCACCCCACAAATGCTCAGAGAGAGGAGGGTGATCAGATTGCAGACAAAAAGACAATGTGGAACATCGATAGGACTCACAAAGCATTCCTGACATCATCATAAAAAAGGAAGAGAAACTTCCATAACAAAAACCACAATTCAAAAACAGGAAGGTGGCAAGTATTTCCACTAAGTATGCTACACATATTGAGAATGCTACTTCTGAAAAATATGTGGACATTGACACTGCTAGGCAGCGCAGAAGATGTCACAATAGTTAGCCAGAATAGGCAAGAGTTTCTGGTTTCAAGAGCAACTAATGTCTTTTTCCAAGTTGAAACACCAGATAAGCTGGTTAGCCCTCCTGATAGACTGTATGTTTGGACATCCAAATTGAGGGTGAAATACTGCCTACTATTAAAGTAATTTCTGGGAAAATATAACCAACACATATGACATTCTCTTGGTTGAAGTGGATTGGCCACCGGAAGGTGTTAGGAAAGTACTTATAAACAAAATGAATCCACACAAAGATGTTAATGGGTTGGTCAGGGTGGACCAGGTCTTGTAGAAGGGGCCGGAGTCGCTGAGCTATTCCAGTAGCGAAGATTTTAATTTCAGTGTTTATCAGTGAAATTGGGTGGTAATCAGCGCAGTTGAGGGAGGGCGGTTGTGTCTTCAGGATGACCACAATGGTCGCCACGTCAGACTCAGAGGGGAAGGACCCGTCTTCAACCACCTGGCGGAAAAGCGCTGTTAAGTGGGGGACCAGGTCATCGCGGAACACGGAGTAGTACTCCTGGGGAAAGCCATCGGGTCCGGGTGTTTTGTCGGACGAAGCAGAGAGATAGCCCCGTGGATTTCTTCTGGGGTGAAAGGGCCGTCGAGGGTGTCTGCGGTTTCTCGATGGAGACTAGAAAGGTCAGTTCTAGATCCCTCCAACAATTCAGCGAGGGAGGCCCTGGGGGGGGGCGTGCCGCGTTCAGAGCCCCGTAATACTGGGCGAAGGCTTGGGCAATAGCCCGCGATGTCACCAGGTGGGTCCTGTGGACCGTTCGGATCTCCGGAATGATGCGGTGGGCCCTGGGATAGGAGATCAGGTTATGGAGCAATTTACCATTCTTGTCACCCCAGCCATAAATACGGGCCACGGAGGAATGCCATTGCATTTTGGCCGATTCCAGGGAGAGCCGACGAATCTCATCGCGGACAAGCGCCAGCTGCCTAGAGGAGTCGGGGTTATCATTAGCCAATTGAGCCTGTTCCAGACGAACCGCTCGGGATTCCAGTTGTACCAGTTGGGTGGCTTGGGCCACATGTTTAGCGTGCACTAACCCCCTTGCAACCCCCCGAACCACTGCCTTGCCCGCCCCCCAGAGTGTTCCCTGCGAGGGGACCGACCCTGTGTTTGCGAGAAGTGATGGCAGAGCTCCTGGCCAAGGGACTCCACCAATTCGGAGTCTTGCATAAACCATGCATTTAATCACCTGTTTAGTCGTCCTGGGGCCCGTGGGGGGGACCCGATGTTGAGGGAAATAGAGGAGTGATTGGAGATTCCCCTGGGGAGGATCTCTACCCCGGACACCAGCTGGCAATCCAAGGCAGGCATCAGAATTGAGTCTATGCGGGAATGGGTATGGTGGGCGGCAGACGTGGGCATATATTGTGTCTTTCGGGGATTCCACACTCTCCAAACATCGCAAAAACCCATTGCCGAGGCCCAGCCCGTGAGACTCTTCACGGAGGTCAACCGATGGGGCGAATGAGGGCCCGTCACGTCTCTAGAGGGCTGTGGGACAGCATTGAAGTCCCCCCCGATGACAGTAAGGCCCTGGGGTAGAGAGGAGGCCACCTGCGTGAGGCACCGAAGGGTGGATGACAAGAGTGCCGGGGGAACATAGGTGCAAAGGAGGTTCACAGGGTTACCCTCAACCATCTCCGACACGGCCACAAACGTCCCTTGCGTGTCAGTGGCGACGTCAACCACGGTGAAGGGGAGTCCCCGTCTCAGTAGGATGGCCACCCCTCAGGAACCTCTAGGAAATCCAGAGTGCCAGACCCGGTCAAACCCGTAGCGGGCCAGGAAGTGGCATTGAGAACCCAGAATGTGTGTTTCCTGGAGAAGCAGGGCGTCAGGCATGTGTCGGCGGGCCGCTCGGAGCACTGCAGTACGTTTAATGCAGTCCAGGAGGCCATTCACATTCCAGGAAAGAATGTGGAGGGGCGTGTTGTTAGTGTGGGTCATGTGTGAAGGTGAGGACAGGCGCGAGGCAAGTGGACAAGAAGAACCCCTTACAGTCAGGGGGAAGACTGCAGCCGGGTCTGGGACACCAGGGCATGGTTAATGGAGACAGGGGTGTGCGTGACAGCTGAAGAAGATAGCAGGACATGCGACTACCAATGGGAATGGAACACGGCGGCCTGTAGGTGGCCAAAAACAACAAACTCCCAGGAGACAACGGTCTCCCCCCTTCCCACTCCCTCCAACTCCCCCCACCCTATACTTCAGAACGGGAAGCATCTGTCGCCCGAACAAGTCACTAACACCTCACAGGGAGGCAACAGCTGAACTAAAACGGTTAGCAACCACAAGGTTGGGACATGGCTGAGTCGGACCTCCTCCATGTGTTCGGATGAAATACTAACCGCAAGTTACATAAAGAGAGAAGAAACGTGCATCAGTGGTCTGAAGTGTTCAAACTCAGGATTATATCGATGTGAATACCCCATCAGACCAAATTGGCGAGCTCCTTACGAGTTGATTCACAGAGTCAAAGGCATGCTCATTTATGATGAGCCTCCGGTTGGAGCCCCAGGCGCAGACAGCAGCGTCACTCATGACTCGGTGTCTACATCAGAGCCACCGATCACGGGGCTCCCGGACAAGCCGGAGTCTGACCTGGCCCGCCTCAGAGTTTCACCGGGCCCGGGGACGCTGCCCAGGTCAATCAAGGAGGAGGCCAAAGGCGGAGGAGCAGGGCAGCGTTCCTGAGCCTGGGTCGAAGATTGTCCGATCCGTGCCTCCGGCGATTCGGAGTCACCACCTTGGTGGCCGGCCCTCCTCCGGGATCCCGTCCTACGTCGCCTGGGCTTTGGCGCGGTCTTGTTCACCCGCTCCGAGGCTCTCTGAGAAGGAGATAGAGTCGCCGTAGACCGGAGGGGCCGCTCCTCCGTGAGCCAGGTCAATGTGGCTTGGGGAGAATCAAAGAAGAAAGTCTTGTTCTGAAAGAGCACTTTAAGCCGGGCCAGGAAGAGGAGCCCATAGTGGAGGCCCAGCACCCTCAGTTTTTGTTTAACTTCATCGTATGAGCGGCACTGCAACTGTACCTCCCTAGAGTAATCCGGGAACACCATTATCCTGGATTCTTGGTGATGCAGCGGACCCAGCTCCATGGCTGCCCCCAGGATGGCATCCCTGTCGCGGAAGTTCAGAACACGGAGGATGATAGGACGGGCCAGGGCGCCAGGTGGTGGCTTTGGGACGAGGGAGAGAGGAGCTCGTTCCACCTCAAACCAGGGGGAGAGTTTCTCCTTGGGCTTCCAAGAGCAGATCCAGGTTTCCATTAAGGCGGTGGTGCTGTCCTTCTCCACTCCCTCCTGGAAGCCCAGGAGGCGCAGGTTGTTCCGGATTTCCCTGTTTTCCGCATCCTCGGCCCGGCGATGGAGCTCAGAGGTCTCCGATTGGAGACGGGCCACTTGAGACTTGAGGATATTGACGTCATCTTCCACTGTGGAGATACGGGACTCAGCCTCGTTGATACGTTCCGTAGCCTTGCGAAGGTCCTGGCGAATGAGGCCCACGTTGATCCGCACCTCCCCGATTTTGCTTTCAACTGACGCTTGAGACACGTTGTTTGCCTGAAGGATGGTCGACAGGTCCCCTTCGACTGGGCCCAAGCCGGGCGTCGCCCCGCCACCAGGTCCCCGATCCGTGTTCGCAAACTGCTCCATCGTTGTTTGGTACTTGGAGCCAGAGGTCGGGGGTGCGGGGCTTGCCCGTAGTTGCAGACAGTCAACCAACATGACCCAGGGGGGGATGGGGTGCAACTCCCAGCAGCATCCTAGCCACCCGATGTGATGGCCGATCCGCACCCCAACCGTCAGATCGCCCGTAACAAAGGTCTTATCCATATTTACTGATAAGTTCTTCCTAATACAGTATTCATGAAATATCTTCAATTTCCTCTGCAGACCAATTACTGTCATGTTCATTATAACCAGATCGTTTGAATATTAAATAAATTGGACATATGGTCCGTTTATTTTTGGGCATAAGCCTGTGACACCTTTATAAGATGTATGTCTGATAGAAATATTGAGACAAAGAGAGGGGCAATACGCAGACCTGGTGCAGACCAATCCTAAAAAAAATCCCGATATAGCATACCTTCAGTGTCTACTATCACCCACTCCCAGTTTTTCCTATGTATTTCTTTGAGAATTAAAAGCAGATACTTCAGAATTTTAAACTTTTGTTAGGATTTCCCATAACAAATACTGGTGCACAAAATCAAATGTGACACCCAAATCTACAAAGCAACAAATCAGTTTAATACTACTAGAGTTAGCTCAAAGAAACATGTGGCCTCTGATTTTCTTTGTTTGATAACTTTTACAGAAACATTGTTAAAAATATTTGCTCAAACGATGCTTAATGTAACATTTATGGAATAGAATCACTAAATTAGAGTCACAATGTCCATTTCTATTTTTTAGGAAGTGAAGAATTGATTTGTGTTACATTTTCTGATAAACAATTTTTATTGATTTTATAGTGGTAAATAAACATACAGACACCAAATGTCAAGTATCATGATAGGATCAAGGTAGCACATGACAAGACTTTGTCCTAAATAGAATTTTACATTGATTCAAGTCTTATGCTCCAATCCTTAATAAGTCCACCATTAGTCCCAAATCCTAATATGTTTTTGATGGCATTCCCTGACAGTATAGATAGGCACTTACTGTTGCACACACCAGTCTAGATCTCTGTCCCATGTTGTCAATGAGGGAAGTGTGAACTTTTTCCACCAGCAGGTGATGTCTCTCCTTGCCACCTGCTTGACCAGGCCCAGTAGGATACAGTCATCCCAGGTCCTGCCCAAGTCATGCAAGATGCCTATCAGCCCCATTTTAGCCGCCAGGTCCAAATGGTGTCCAAAAACCTGGCCCATAGGCTGTCCAATCCAACTGAAGTAACTGGTAATTGCAGGGCATTACCAAACCATGTGTAAGAAGTCTACATCTAGTTGCAGATAAAGCAAAATGGATCAGGGACCTGACCCACACACCAGAGGCAGTGGGGGGGAGTAAAGTCAATATTGAGAATTCAATTGTATCAGGTGCAGGTGGGAGGAAATGGCTATAATACAGGGGGTAAATACAGGCTTCTCACCAGTCAGCATCATCGAGAGAACCCATCCATCTCTCCTATTTCTGTCAGCGGTTCACAAACGGTCTGGGGCGCTGATAAACAGAGCTCAGAGATGCCACCTTTACCTAAGTGTTGTAGGGTCTCCATCTTAGCTACAGGTTTTTAACTTTAAATCTTTTTCTAATGGTGACTTATTATATGTTTTGTATTAACACAACACTGTACCTATAAATCATTCTGCCGGCAGCATATTTCTTAGTAAGCATATTATCATGTTGTCGGTACACTTTGTCCAAGCCTAATTAACATTGAACACAATCCCCCTGCATTTGGTTGTCTGGATGGAGACAGCTCTAAGACTCCAGACTAACCATTGCCTCAGCTCTGCACCTTTGATAGAGAGTGATTATATTTCTTTTATTATATAAACTGTCTCTGAGCCAAATTCAACAGAGGAGCACTTCTACTGGTATTATCCTGGAACACTGTGCACTGTAACGGAGATGCAGCTTTGCTGACTCAGACCATCAGCCTTCAAAGGAAGATAGCCTGCCAGATCAGTTTTGTGAAACATCATACACAGGTACGTGGGTTAGGTTGTCCCAAGGTATTTAGCAGAGAGTACTCCCACTATGCTCTCCATAGTGTAGGTAGTATTAGATAGTAGTAGGAATCTAATCATAATCACACGGTAATGTTATAATATAGGCTTACAGCCCGCCGTAGCGGGCTATACCGGCTATTAAAGGCCTGCTGAATCGTTAAAGGCCCAAGCAGAAGGCGAGGGACTTTAACGAAACAGCGGGACTTTAATAGCCGTATAGCCCTGCTACGAAGGGCTATAAGGCTATTAAAACATTCTGCCACTGCAGGGCAAAATGTTCTAACAAATTAAACAAAGGGTTCTCGAAGCTCGAGGGGATATAAATCCCCTCGAACTTCGAGAAGCCTTTGTAGAACATTGGAATGTTGCTCTGCGGGCCTTTACCGGCCCGTAGAAGCAGGGAGCACTCCATTGTCTGCAATGGAGCTCCCAACATTCCAATGTTCCAATGTTTCTCTTCTTCTCCATTCTTGTAATGCTGCTTACAATGTGATGTTTCATCCGCCTTATATTTGCTGCCCAGCTTTTTATACAAGAATACAATTGCTTCAGTAACTGTTTGAAAAGCCAAATAGTATCTTTCTTAAGTTTACCCTGGCGATGTGAAAGTAAACAGCAAAAAAGTCGATTAATTCCAATGATTTCTTTGGGAAATTAGATTGGTCATGTTCTGAGGTTGCAGATACCATCTAGTTACCTGGTAAGGTTAGACTTTCAGATGGGGCAGAGTGAGCTAGCTAGAAACTGGGCCAACGTACTGTGATGATATATGTGAACTCAGTCCCCATAAACCGATGGTAAAGTTTTCCAGATACACAGTCCTATCAAATAGTTTGAAACCATATCACAGCGTCACCAGCGTTCTAGGTCAGGTAGTTGCTTTATGGGTCTCCTAAGTAGTTCTTGCATGTGCCCAAGGGCATATGCAGATATAGAAATACAAATAAACTATCAGAAACATCTGAATTTGTTCCAAGGCACACTCCCACCTGTATTAAACAATGTAAGATTGGGTACCCTCAGCAATGAGGGAGCAAAGTGGTCAGTCCTAGCTGGCTATAAACCATACCCAACATTAACACCATTGAATGTTGTAGAATTCCGTACTTTCTATGCAGGTCTAGATAGACTTTATAGACGCTTAAGGCAATTAGTTATGTGAAAAGTCTCAGCAACCCTAGCAAGGGCTGGTCAAGCCACAGTTAGCTGTACCTGCAATTTTTGTGGTAACTATCAATGCAATTATAGGTTAAGTTCCAGCCGAATGGGAGGACATTTTATTCTGGATTTCACCAAAAATAAACCCGCTTGAAGCAGTGTTTCCCTATATGGGACCCCCAAGACAACCATAGAATTCTCATAAACTGCCTACCACTTGGTGTGGTTCCCACGGTAGATGGTCGTGCCTCCTGGAGCACTGTTTTTGCTGCAATATATACTGTAACACAAGATACACCATCAATTGCTGTTTTGCCTGATGTGGTAAAACAAATTCAAAATGAATACGGGGCTGACCCTGCCCTAGATTTGTGGATTAAATTAATTGGCAATCATGTCAGAGTCACCTCAGTCATTTTAAGCAATATGCAAGGGAAAGCAGCAGCATTTGCAATATGCCAACGCCTCATACAGATTTCCATTGCAGATCATGAGTGCAAATTGCCATAAAATATTCTGAACCTTTGCATATCTAGGTCAAGATAATCTGGGAATCAGAAATATTAAGCCACAGCTTACGGGTAACTCTGAAAAAGATAACAGCAAACAGGTACCTGAGTCTTCTGAAAAATGTGGGGACAAACAGAAAAATAGAGAATAAATAAAAATACAGCCTGGATCTCCATAGCCCGAGTCCACTGAAAAATGTTATAAGCTGTGTACCATAATTTACGTAAACAACCTGATAGGTATCAGTATACTAATACAAGTCCTTTTCGTTCCTTTCAGGATGCACCCCACAAATGCTCAGAGAGAGGAGGGTGATCAGATTGCAGACAAAAAGACAATGTGGAACATCGATAGGACTCACAAAGCATTCCTGACATCATCATAAAAAAGGAAGAGAAACTTCCATAACAAAAACCACAATTCAAAAACAGGAAGGTGGCAAGTATTTCCACTAAGTATGCTACACATATTGAGAATGCTACTTCTGAAAAATATGTGGACATTGACACTGCTAGGCAGCGCAGAAGATGTCACAATAGTTAGCCAGAATAGGCAAGAGTTTCTGGTTTCAAGAGCAACTAATGTCTTTTTCCAAGTTGAAACACCAGATAAGCTGGTTAGCCCTCCTGATAGACTGTATGTTTGGACATCCAAATTGAGGGTGAAATACTGCCTACTATTAAAGTAATTTCTGGGAAAATATAACCAACACATATGACATTCTCTTGGTTGAAGTGGATTGGCCACCGGAAGGTGTTAGGAAAGTACTTATAAACAAAATGAATCCACACAAAGATGTTAATGGGTTGGTCCCTACGATGGTGGGGAGATGCAGGATTTTGTTTGCAAACTGAAATTATGCACTAAAATGATTTGTTGACTTTTATAACCCATTAACATATCTAGATCCCTGATCATTACATCATCTAAATGGATATCTTAATAGAGCATGTGTTTTATGTTATATGTATGTATGTCTTGTGTTTGTCCATTTTTCTTTACAGAGCGCCCCACAAAAATAGAATGACATATTTTGTCAAAAATAGTGTTGCCCTCACTTTTTTCTAGGTCACTGAACCAGCATGTTGGATATTTTGAGACTATAATGCCATACGCTTCTCTTTTTTGTGTTCTTTTTCCATAATTTTTTTCAGGTACTCATTGCAGATATCTATGATTACACAAGTAGGCACATATTAGCCACTTTTATAGCCAAGAGTAAATTGAATCAAGTCTATTCGTTAAACTTAGTGACCCCGTGACGTGAGTAAGGTGGGGATCTGTGCACCCTGTCCTGAAGAAGAAGCCTAGCTTCGAAACATGTTGACGCACACATGAGGTGTTGTACATTTACATACAAAATAACTCAATTCCACCCCTTTTAATAGTACCACCGCGGAGGCCCATTAAAGTTATTAGACCTCACGTGCTAGGTACTTTCTAATATTCACTTTCTCACTTGTTCGAACCCACCACTCACGTAACATACAACCCTTACACACACTACACGTAGACAGAAAATAAAAGTGCTCCCACGTAATCGTCGGTTAGTAGCACGCCGCATCCCGTAGAGGGGAGCGAAGACCCCAATGATGAAGCATGACACCAAGGGTGCTTTTGGTGTGTGAGGGGTATTAAAAGAACACTGTGTGCTATCCACCATCTTAGGGACCACCCCATTAACATCTTTGTTTGGATTCTTTTTGTTTATGTAATTCTGTTTGGGGAGACCAAATCCACTGCATCTCTTCTCTCCCTTGTTGTTATATTGGTGTTAGGAAAATCCCACAAGGGGAAGATATCGTAATACCAACCTTCTCCATTTTTGTTTATGAAGTTATCAAACAAGTGTAAGCTGGGGTTCTTAAATAAGCCCCAGCATTATATGACCATCATGTAAGCTGGTAGAGGAACTTACCGTATCATGGTATACCTATAAGGTCCAGCCCGAAAATGAAAGCAAAAAAGCCTATTGAGCATGAAGCTAAAGGCCCAGTTAGAGAAATTCTAACACATCTAGAATATCAAAGCATAATAAAGCCTTATATCTCTCAAATGAACACTACTTTGTTTCAAGAAGTGAAACAAGATCCTTCAGAACTCTGCAGCACGTTTCCTTCTTAAAATCCCTACATTTGAATCAGTAAGTGGGGCTTCATTAACTGCCAGTCCTGCAGCGCATCAGGTTCAAAGCTCTATGTGTAGCCTATAATACACTAAAGGGCCAAGGCCCATCACTATTTAAGGACAAGTTGAGGTGGTACATCCCCAACAGGGCCCTCTGTTCAGGCTCAGCTAAGAACATAGCAGATCTCCCGTTTAGATGGTCCACCTGGGTTGGGAAATGTTTTTTTATGTCCACCACCCTTCTCTGAAATAGCCTACCTTTTGAGCTCAAAACAGCTCCTTCTTTTTGAGTTTTCAGAAAATCCCAGAAAACCTGGCTTTTTGTCCAGCAATAGGAGACTTGCTCAATAAAAGGAGGTCATTGCCCATTAACACAAGACCAAAATGCTCAGCTTCCTGTCTTTTGCAGCACCAAGATGCACTCGGGCAGACGTTTTCTCTTAACAACTGTTTTTCATTCATTCATGGAGTACAAGTTGTGTGTTGTGATAAAATAATGGAGCTATGCTCACTGATAGCCAGCGCATAAGGCATTTTGCTACTGTCTGCAGCTGGGACAGCTGTAGTTGACAATTATCTATTTTTAATTCCAATTGCCCTGCTCTGCTCTATATGCATTTTTCTTTCTACCCTGACTCCAAAGAGGCAGATGAATACTAAATAAATACTCCGTCACACACCTGACGTATGAAATGTGGATATTATCCGGTCTACCATAAGTAGACGTTGCAGCAAATGATGGACTGCACTACAGGGGAAAAAATGGGCTATATAGATTGTATTTGGCACATTCATAATAGTTTATCCCATACATCACAGTTTTCATCAAATCATGCACTTACTCTCAATTTACTCACTCGCCTCACGTATTATTTAATGATTAGAGAGGTATTTCCTATATGGTAGCAAAAAGAGACAGGTAACTACCCAAAGGTCCTCGATGCCTACTGTGTAGGACTGACCAAAATGTTTAGTTTGGTGGGATCAATTGACGCAAACCATTTTTTTACAACCAGCAAGTGGTGGAAAACAGTTCTGGTATCTAGAATGTCAAGGACTAGCACAGGTGCTGTATATGATGGACCAAACTCCTTCCTGTGAGTAATCTTCTCTTGAACTAGATCCACAATTTTAGGCAAACTTGCCAGAAGTTGCTGGTTGCACCTTCACTTCATCAGTGGCAGAACATTTAGTCGTTTAACCCGGCTCACCACGATGGAGCAGCGCCTGTATCAGTTCCAGACTGACATCCAGAATGTCTTCTTTTAGCCCTTTTTAAAATGTTTGTTTTTGGCAAGAGGGACTAGTTATGGCTGGATGGAGAGGGTGGGAAGGGAGTTTAGACTGGGTTTCTTCGGACATTTCAGATTTTGGGACATTGGGGCTTGGGTCAGTTTGTTTGGGAAGAGGGGTGGCATGTTGTGTCGGTGGAGAAAGTGGGTTTCTTTATAAAAAAAAGAAGAGGAGCCAATATTTTAATGAACTTTATACCTGAAGTAGCTTGTTTTACTTTTACTCTGCAACGCTGACTTCAGTTTTTATGCAGCCTGTTTATATGCTTGAAAGAGAGGGTGTACCGATTAGTTATAGACAGCCTAGATAAACAATAGTAGCAGTTAGATACTCACTCACTAAGTTAACTAGTTCCCTTCACTCCATAGATGTCTTAACTGAATATAGATGAAGCAATAACAGGAAAGGCATCAAAACTTCACAAGCGAGGTTCTGCTTCCACCTAGATGAGATCCAACTGTTGGATTAATCAGAATGATCATCCATAGCAGGCAACTAAATGGAAATAAAAAGACTAAGCTAGTGGGTTATACCAAAGCTTTACTAATAATTCACATCAGAGTGCTACATAATGACACAATAAGAATTTCTGATAGTGATAAAATAACAAAAAATTGAAATAGTAGTAAATTTAGCTAATGGGGAGCTACTAGTGACTTACAGAATTCTCACGTCCTAAGAAATTGATTCAAGGTGTAGAGTTTAGGTTAGGCATTTACAGTTATGTGACACATGGCCTGAATGATGATGCTAACGACTGATGTTCTTCATTCTATATCTAAAATATTGATCACTTTTCATGCTTGGGTGGGTAAATGGGGCCAGTGCAGGTATAGTGGTGTTGCTTTCCCCACATCCGTCCCATTAAGTGTGTGAGCCATTGATGGTTTATTTTAAGCCACACCCCAATAAATCACACAGCCCGAAGAAGAAGGTTAGAGGTTTGACAAAGAGAAACACTACAGAAGGACAACAGTCATCTGTCAATGAATAGCATATCATCCGTCATAAATCTGTTGTGGAAGTAAACAAAGTAATGAGTATGCCAGAGTACAATTAAATGCATTACAAACAGTCCTTCAGCCCCGAGACCCAAGGCGCCATATATCTAAATGTTCTGTCTTCTAGGTTAGGAGTGAACACAAATATGATTGTTAAAAGAAAAGTTATACTGTTTTGCAAAATTTGGTAGTGCATCTGCATTATCCTCTAGAACTTCCATCTCTCTTGAGTTGCTGTCTAGTCCGGTAGGTAAGCAGGACTTCATAAAGAATAGTGGAAGGCCTGCAGATTGTAAAACAGAATTTATATTTTAGAATCAAGGAGAAGGACAGAAGGAAGACAAGCTTGATGAGAAGTCTATCAAGAAACTTAGATGCAGAGAAAAAAATACAAGAAGGGGACTCAGAGTTTCTTTTTGCCACAATTCCAACACACACACATACACACACACACAGCATTTCACAAATAAACCTCTCTTCATTACACATAGCTGAGTACTAGGCCTCAGACTCTAGGTTTACCTTTGAACTGAAGTTTATAACTTCTTGCTTCTTAGCTGTTGATGTGGCACTCCCGCAGTTCCCACCATGAGTTTTTCCATCCTCCTCCTGACTCCAATCAGCTCTGTTCCAGACAAGTCATCATGACCCGAGCAAGATTGACGTGTAGTGCACTGCTGTTGAAGAACAAGAAGAAAACAGAATTGCAGCATGCTGCATAGGTTTATGTTTGTTAACTATAGTGATTGTTCTGGTCTCTGACCAACCAGAAAAAGGAGGGGGGCCTGCAAATAAATCTGGTTAAGTTTGAAAAGGCCAAACACCCCAGGAAAAAAATGATCGCCCATGACTCAGGCCCCAAACATTGTAAAATCAATCATCTCAAGAAAGTTCTTGCATTGCAGTTAAGCACACCCTCCCTCAATTTCAGCCACCACATGATGATCAATCATCTCTCACAAGCACTCGATAATCATATCACTCATTGGAGCAATGGTTTCCACATCCAATCCAAGCACGGTGATAGAAACACTATCTCCCCTTTGATTCAAGCAACAGATTGGAATTTGGCAGTCTTTTAAATCAAGTGTGTGTCTCGGGCAGTCATCATGAATGATAGAAAAACAGAAGGATCATAGGAGTGGACTATACAGGTTAATTAATTATCACTAAGTAGATTTGTAAAGGCTAATCAACTCCAGGTAAGAAATGATTGCCTATCACTCAGGCCCCACACATTGCAAATCAATCATCTCAAGCAGGTTCCCACAGTACAGTTTAACATCCTCCCTCACTGTCTGCTACCACATGATAATTAATCAATAGTCATCAGTCACACAATCACTCACTCACCATTGCAATAGTTGTAGGTACCTGTTCCAATTCAATCACAAGTATTTTAGGTATTAGTTATTCATCTTTGATTCAGGCAACACATTGGAATTTTGTATTGCCACTATTTTAATCAACAATCTTCTTGGGCAGAACTGCTAGTGCTAAGTAATGAAAAAAGCGATAGGCAATAGGTGAGTGAGGGGAGCAGGCCTTACCCACAATGCCATGAAGGAATTCTGGAGGCTTCTTCAATGCGCACTGATCATATTGTAATCCGTAAACATATGAAACTAAAAAATCATAGGGCAGCATAAATCTGACACTAAAATATTAATGTTCAACCAGCCTTTTTTTCAAAGACAGAAGTTCAATGAGAAATATATAAAGTGTTCTATGGGCCAAGGAAGTAGAGCAGAGATCATCTTCAAACTCAGGTGGTTCACTAGGAGGTTGATCAGCTGATACACTTGATTATGACCAATCATCCTCTTCTTCCTCCTGTGCTGTTACAGGAACGTTGTAATTGTGTGGTATGAAATGTTCGTTCATTTTGATCATAGTCAATCGCTCCACATTTTGAGGCAAGAGACTGGTCCTTCTCACTGTAACAACCACATCAGCTGCAATGAACACAAGCTAAGTAGACTCACTGGCTACAGGACACTTCTATTATTTAATCGCCAGCCTGCTGAGTTCTGGTCATAAGTGCATCTTCCTATATAAATATATCAATGGATTTTGATCCACATAGACCTATTTTGGATCATCTAGATAGTCATGGAACCTTCTGTAGATGGTCATTGGTGCAGCCACTTGCTCAACCTGTTTTGCCCTTATCTCTGCATTGGACTTAAGCCCTATCGATTGAAACCAATACAATTCAGAGGCTGGGTCCGGTCCTTATGTTTCTGTTGCTGCTGGTTTTTGGGTTCATTGTGCTGTAGGTTGCTTTGAGACAAGACTGCTCTCTCTGGAAGTTGAAAGGGGCACCCCAGAAATGTGGTTTGAGACTTTAAGTTCCAGCCATTCTTCCTCCAGGTCTCCACTTGCTCTACAATCCATTTCTTGTATTTTGAAACATTCCCTTCAGAAAAAGGAATGAAAGTGGGCAGAATGCTCTTGTACCGTGGATCAAGTAGTATGGCACATATGTTCTTTTTGGATGTGTAGATGTTGTCATGTTGCAGCCTTTTATCACAAGCCAGGCAATGGATGAAGTGCTCAACCAAGGCATGTGCTTCTGTGTTTTCACTCACACCTGCAGGGTGAACCTTTCAGACACTTGCTTTACCTGGTCCTGTAGGAGATGCAACAACAGGATAGCTTGGCTCATCACACCATCCTCTTGTCTAACATCCTGTATAAAAACCTCAAAAGGGAGAAGCATCTGTATCAGGGATTTGACTAGGCCCCATTTGGTTGCATCTATTGTCATAATTTTGCCAATTACATCTTCTCCACTTTGAATGACAAAGTCACTAATCTGTTTGTGCTTATCAAACAGATGTTGCAACATGTAATTGGTTGAGTTCTAACATGTTGACACCTCTAGTATCAGGGCTTTAACGGGTGATCTATTAGTACACTGATTAATCCGCAATGGCTTTAAAAGAATGTCTGAAATGTGAGCAGATTTTTCTGCAGGTGGTCAGTGTGTGGCTGACTATGTCCTCTTCTTTTAGAAAGTCTTACAACACCATGTTGATGCAATGGGCCAAATACAGGACCCTGAAATAACCTGCATTTGACACGGCCTTGACTTTACTGGCATTATTTGTGGCAACAAATCCAATTCTGAAATGTCTGAGTCACAGCCATTCATCTACCTTGCTGTTAAATTTGTCCAAGATGATTTCAGCTTTATGTGATTTCTCCATTGCTAACATGGCCACTGCTGCATGCCCCTGAACACTCCTAAACCTTTTTCCAGGTCCAAGACCAGCAGATATATTTTGCTTTACCCCCACAGAAACGATTCAGTGTGTAGTGATGCACATGTAATCAGTCACCTGACAACTGGTCCACATGTCTGTCGTCAGGTGCATGATGTGAATAACAATTTGCGGCAAAGCGTGTCCAACCAACTGCAGCACATCATGATTCAGCACTGGAACAGGAACTTTGGTAAAATAGGTCCAACTCGTACATTCCATTTAGGGCAAGTGGCTGCAAATATTTTCTTAGAATCCCACTATTTCCACAAAAGAAAAAGGGAGAAGGCCCAGTGCTAACAATTTTACCAGCTTCCAATTGCACAAACATGCAGTTGGGTGCCTCCGCTCATAGGACCCTCCTGCCTAAAGAAGCCTATATTAGTAGCCTTGATTTTCTGCATTCCTGGGGCCACTGTCACATATGTCTTTCGAGAAGTTTATTGTGGTGGTAGACGCAATGTGCATTGTGATAGGTCAGTTATTGTATGGTGTGGTGTCTCCATCTAATTGAGAGTCTTGTAGAATTATGAAGTCACTGAGGTGGGTGAAAGTGATAGAGCACTGCTGGGGACAGGGCTGCTTTGCGTATCTTCCTCATCATCAAATCTCACAGTGATTGTCTCTCCTCACCAACACCATGTTCAGTAATTTTTTAAAGGTGCTTTTTCCACTTGATTATGTAGTGTTTTTATATGGGTCTTTTGTCCACCAGCCCCATCATTTGTTCCAGGTATACCTCGCTGAACATCATGTGGCAAATGCTGCATACTGCAATGTGCTGTCACTCTTTGCTAACCATAAAAAAGTCCCAAACTGGAGAGAAATACTTTTTTACTCTGCCACTGCCAATGCCTGAAGAAGAAATCGAGATAGGTGGGCATGTCGTTGATTGCCTGTCTGCATCCCCTGAGATTAGGGATGGTGCAAGACTCAGCAGGGGCTTTTTAAATATGATGCTGGTGGTACTACCTGTGCCACATCCCTTGGAGCAGGTTAAATAACAATGCCAGACTCCTCTGTGTCACCTTCCACAATGACTGTCTCATCGTTGTCCTCCTCATCATCATCCCCTTCCATAAGTCTAAGTCTTTCAGGAACTTTTCTTTTCCCTTGTCTCTCTTGTTGTGTCCTGGACAGTGATCCAGCGGCCTATAGAAAATATATCATAAACAACGCTACCCAACTTCATAACCTATAAACAAAATTCTATACTAAATATGGACCCATTTATAAACCTGACATATTTTGGGCCTACTGAATCAGGTGGTCAGATTAAATCTATATACACATTATCTACAATCTATATACATTTTTATACATCTGCGGAAAGAATATTGTCATAAGAATAAAACTTAACCATTTAAACGACCACCATTGGCGACGTGATCTAGCTAATAGTAACCTACACTTCTGAATAACCAAGACCAGCTTGTTTGTCAAAAGTAAGATTTTATTTACTAAATTATGGTATATAAGTTGATAGTTTTATAAATGAATTTTATTTGCAATAAAGCAAGCATGATTGTAAAGAAATGTGAGAAAAATACAATTTAAGCAAGTGAATCAAATTTAAAGTAAATATATAAAGTTTAGCATTTCTAAAACCTAATTCCCTAACTGAGCTAAATAGATAGAAATTAAAGAAAAGTTCTTTGAGGATTCTTACGTGCTCCACGCAAAGTCCGACAGCACATCACCCTCATCGGAAAGTCAGAAAGCAGCAGCCAGCCCATCCCTAGGGGCATGACTTTTTATACCTTTCTACGCTAACTAAACTACGCAAAGGAAAGTTTTCAGAAATCTTCGACGTCCCATTGGCTGAGAGTGACAAGTGACATGTCACCCACTTTTCAAAAGTTCCATTAGATCATGTTTCATAAAGACCATTGTCTCTTCCACGTGAAACCAGGAGCTTCCTGAGTTTGCAACAAATGTTCAAATTTGTTCTCACTACGTCCAAGCAACTTCCGCGGATGCCAAGTTAAGGCTGACAAAATGTTCACTTTCGACCTTGGCCATGTCCGACAGAATGATGACAGCACATCAGTTTTTGCTTTGTGAATGCAGCTTTGATAAACGCTTTAATTCAGAATGGGCGTCTCGTGACTTTTGCAGAATTACAAGTCAGCTCTTTTCTGCGACTCAAGTGACTAGGCCCAAAAGCAGGCAACTTAAGCTTTCTAGTATAAAACAAACACAAGAAAAGTATTAATGTAAGAAATAATGTAGATTCTGTATCCACCCCAAGATTTACTAATTAATTAACCCACCCGATTAATCAAAATGTTACCTAGCCAAAGCAAACAAATAAAGCAGCGTTTATATCTACCAGTCTCCGTTATTCCATGAGACTCATATGCACCTAGAATAGTAGAAATGACATCACACAGACAAGGAAAAGCAAAACAAGCACATGCTTCTCTTAAGTTTGCAGCAGTTAGTAATGACAAAAACGAAAACAATAAATTATTTTATTATTTTGCACGAACAAAAAGATGCAACAATTATGCACATTTATGAGCACACATGTTAGTCCCCCCATGTGTAAAGTTTAATCTAAGTTGTATTAGCACGACATATCACAAATCATTAATATTATTATTCATGTTATGGAAATGTGATTAAACAAAATTTTGTTTTCTATCTCGCTCCATCAACTCCCTCATCTGGTGATTAACAAATCACCACACCAGCACTCAAAATTTTGATAATTTATATTTTTAAGAAATCGATTCAAATTCATTTGTATCAGTAAACCTAAAAGTCTGTTTCTGCATAATCTTTGGAATTAGCATAACGCTCTCTATGTAACTCCTGTAATTCGATCTCCCTTTCCTCTTCTTTTCTGAGTTTATAGATTCTTTTCTTTTCTTTCAACTGTTTCTTTCTTTTATGTAACAAACAACCTATTTTGGTCAAAATAAAAATGAATACTATTATAATCAAAGGTGCCAGAATCTTGCCAAGAATTGAACTTCCAATATCATGAAACCAGTTTTTAATTGCTTGAAACCTTTTTGAAAGTTTCCCTGTAAAATCATCTTCTTCTAAAGGAATTATCTCTGAATGCATTTGTGTAATATTCTTAATATACATTTCAATATTCTTACTTTCATCAGGTATATATGTACAACAATGTTGTACATGTAAAATGCCACAGACTCCTCCCTCTTTTGCTAGGAGTATGTCTAAAGCAAGGCGGTCTTGAATTACCATAGATCTAATTGCAATAACTTCAACATTCACTAATTGAAACCCATCAGCTGTGTCAGTCGATAATCTATCAACTATAGTGGACAATTTTCCGATTCTCCCTGCATTTAGGGTTATACCAACAAAAGGTATTACAGCTTGAAAAATATCTCCCAGAACTTCAGTAAAAGTTTCTCTTTTAACTCTATTTACATAATTATGAATTTTAAACAATCCTTCTGAATCTCTGTCAACATGAAACACTTTAGGAAAAACAATTCCCACATAACAAGTTCCATACCAGTGGTCTGGAAGGTTGTAGTAGGCTTTGTCACCACAAACAAAATAAATCCCAGGAAAGATAGGATCTTTTCCACCTTTAAATCCCCAACCTCCCAAAATCTGATAAGTATCTTCACAGTTACTTGCACCTACAAAATAATTATCAAAAAGTGTATTATCTCTTCTAATGCAAAGTTTTCCACTAACTGGTTTGTCTATGTGAATTGCAATATTTTCAAGCATTTTGCCATTTAATTTCTCATCCTCTTTCTGCCAGTAACCTGACTTAGTCTGCTTGACTAATTCATTCCTCTTATAAATTGCTCTTCTCTCCTCAACCATATTCAAAAATTTCTTTCCTTCAGCACTTAATTTACATGTTAGATTATTCTTGTAAGCATACTCGTAAGTGAGTTCATTAGTAACAAGGAAAAATTCTCTCATTTGTTTTGCTTTCTTATGCTTATTTAAAGTATTATCAATCTTAATATTTGCAAAAATTTCATCATAATTTGAATAGTAATATTCTAAACGTCCAGTTTGATAAAATAAACTAGTTAATACACTACATGTTACAGCATAAGTGAGAGGAAGCATATTATATGTTACTCCCTCAGAAACAGAAGTAGGTAACTTAACGCAGACGTAGCAGTCTTTTGCATCCATTACCTTAACATATTCACTCAATAGCTTTGTGAATGTATTACTTGAAAAATCACCAATTGATTTATCTTGATGAATGTTAGGCTGATGATCAATAACTTTTGCAGACGCACTATGTTTAGTTTGGCTAACCAGAGCTTTGCTTGTTAAGTTAACTTTGTGTAATTCTCTATTCATCTCCAAAGGGATAATTACAGCTAGAACCAACCAGAGCAGAACTAAAATGAGCAGACACACCAGAGTCATCTTACAGCATCTTTTAAAAACAGAACACTTTGAAGTGCTCTCCTTAACATAAGGCATTCTTGGTTAATTTTAGATTAAAAATAAAATAAAAATAAATTTTAAAATTCTATTTACACCCCCCTTTTAAAATATTTTTTTTTTTTTTTTTTTTTTTTTAAAACCCTAAACAAGATTTCTTCGACCTTATGTCATACATAAGTTTTCTTCAACTAAACAGTTTTTCTTCGACCTTGTGTCAACTAACAAATTTTCTTCAGCCTTTTGCCAATTTAATATTTTTGTACTTCAATCATTGTCACTAATTTCTTGGATTTCGTTTTCTTCTTCACTACTATCATATATGTCAATAACAGGTGGAATTACTAAGTAAGTCCACTCAGGAGACTTGTATTTTTGGTTTGGTCTTATTATTCTCTTCCCTTTTCTCGATATCACTTCAATTTTTCTTCCAACTCCAACTTCTTTTCCAGGACTCTTTTGACTACTGATTTCTTCAACTTGTTCCTTTGGTTTCTTGATCAATCTGACTCTCAATCTTCCACCAGGCCAGTAGTCTGCTTTTCTCACGTACTTCTTCTTTGGTTCAGAATTATTTGATTCTGACTTCCAAGTCCTTTTCTTTCTGTTTTCACTTTCACCTTCCACGTCACTTTCTTCAGTTTCGTAGTCTGAAATTTCAATTGACTCAGGAACTTCTCTATTCGGCAATTTCACTCCTTCAGGAACTTCACTTTGTCTTCCATCACTGGTACTTGGTAATTCGTTCTCCTCCTCTTCCTCAATTACCCCCAACTTCCCAGATTTCGGATTTTTGTTCCTTACTTCAGAGTTTGTTCTCTGCCTTTCGATACTCTCCTGGTCTGAAACTTCCTTTTGTTCTGCTTCTTTGTCTTCAATAGAGACAATCGAATCCTCAGTTATCTTTCCTTTTAACAGATTCTCTTCACCTTCAGAATCTATTTCAATGATTTCTAAGTCTTTTCTTGTTAAATTTCCATTCACTGGCACAGTTTCCAGATGTCGACTTTCTTGTCGATCTTCAGAATCTGGAATTATTTCACCTTCTGTTTCGCCTTCTGCTTCAGAATCAGAATCATCTGTGGTATCACTTTCAACGTCAGAACTCTCAGGAGTTGGTACTGGAATAGTATGACTAGGATGAATCCAACGTTTCAATCCTCTGCACTTTACAGCATTAGTAGTGATCAAAATTATCTGCCTAGGTTTCTGCCATCTAGGAGCTAGACAATTCCTTCTCCGATGTACTTTCGTTCTGACCCAATCGCCAGGTCTCAGATCATGTGTCAAAACCTTTTCATCTGATTGAGCTTCAGTTCCCACCTGATTAGACACAGAAGTTACCATATCAGATAACCTTTTACAGTAATCCAAAATTGCACTGTCATTTATGCTCAACAGCTTACCTACAGGTACAAAAGCTTGCCTCATAACTCTTCCCATTAAAATTTCATGAGGACTCAAACCTGTCTTTTTATCTGGTGTACTTCTTAATGACATTAAAACAAGTGGAAGAGCATCAGTCCATTTTATACCTGTTTCAAGACACATTTTTCCAATTCTGTTTTTAATTGTTCCATTTATTTGTTCAACTACTCCTGATGCCTCTGGTCTGTATGCACAGTGTATTTTCTGCTCAATACTTAAAGCTTCGCAAATTAACTTCATCAGTTTGTTATCAAAATGGCTTCCTCCATCACTCTCAATAGTGACTGGAAAACCGTACCTTGGGATGATTTCTCTGAGCATTAGTTTTGCCACTGTAATTGAATCACAATGTCGTGTAGGGAAAGCCTCTACCCATCTTGAAAATAAGCACACAATTACAAGCACATATTTCAAACAATTGTGTAATGGCATTTCGATGAAATCCATTTGTAACCTGGTAAAGGGACCACCTTCTCGACCAATTATTCCTGTCCCCACCACTGATTTTCTGTTTGGATTCATTTGTTGGCATGACAAACACCTTTGACAAAAAGATTCAGCAATTGTTCTAAACTTGGTATTGAACCATGTTTCTCTGAAAAGTCTAACCATAGAATCTCTTCCGAGATGTGCTGGACCATGATATAATCTGGCCATATCAGCAATCAAACAATTTGGTAAGACTACTCTGCCATCTTTGTAAACCCACACTCCATCTTCTTCACGTGGTCTACAATCTGATCTTAACCACAAGTCTTTTTCTTCATCTTCTGCTTCATTTTGTAAATCTCTAATCTCATGCCATGTTTCTACAACAGTTGTTAGCATTAATGAATTTGAATCAGTTTCTTTACTTCTCTCCCGATTATATGAATAATTTTTCCTTGCGCAGTATTTAGCTGTTTCATCTGCGAAGGCATTTCCCTTGGAAATATAATCAGTTCCTCTAGTGTGCGCTGCACATTTAACAATGGCGATTTCTTTTGGCAATTGTATTGCTTCAATTAATCTCCTAATGAAAACTGCATTTTTAATTGGTGATCCTGCTGATGTCATGTATCCTCTCTGTGACCAGAGTTGTCCATAATCATGCACAACTCCGTATCCATATTGACTATCAGTAATGATGGTAACTCTTATATCCTTTGATATTTCACATGCACGAATTAAAGCAATCAATTCAGCCACTTGTGCTGAACGAACTCCTTCAAGACATGATGCTTCTTCAACATCTACGACTGTACAAACTGAATATGAAGCTTTCAAGACACCTCCTTCGGATCTTAAGCATGACCCATCTACAAAGTAGACAAAATCCGATTCAGACAAAGGTCTGTCTTTGATATCTTTTCTTGGTTTAGTACAGAATTCCATGACATCTAAACATTCATGTTCTGTTTCAATGTCATCAACAATTTCAGAATCAGGCAGTAATGTAGAAGGATTCAGATTTAAACATCTTGAAATCGAAACATTATCTGCTCCTAGTATGATTTTCTCATACTTTGTCAATCTGCTACTTGTTAAATGTTGAGTCTTACCTCTTGTCAGTAATATTTCAACTGAATGAGGTACAAAAACTTTCACAGGAAATCCCATTATGATCCCCTCACTTTGTTCGAGGCTGATACTTGTAGCTGCAACTGCTTTCAAACAACCTGGTAATGCTTTTGCAATTGGATCAAGAACTGCAGAAAAGTATGCAATAGGTTTCTTTAAATTTCCATGTCTCTGAATTAACACAGATAATGCACATCCTTCTCTCTCACTGCAATACAGTTCAAAATCTTTCTCATAATTTGGCATACCTAAAGCAGGAGCTTGGCATAAGCTCTTTTTCAGGTTCTCAAAAGAATCCATCTCAGCATCATTGAGAATAATTGGATCTTTCACATCTGACTTTGTCAGTCTTTGTAGTGGTTTTGCAATTACTGAAAATCCACTTATCCATTGTCGACAGTAACCAACCATTCCCAAGAACATTCTGACCTGTCTTTGTGTTCTTGGTGGTAACATTGCTTGAATCATTTTTATTCTTTCTATTGTTACTTGTCTTTTTCCCTTTGCAATTCTGTGACCAAGATATTTTACTTCTTGTTTGCAAAACTGTAGTTTTGCTGGGGACACTTTATGTCCTTCTTCTGCAAGGCGATTTAACAGAATTATTGTGTCTGTTACACAATTTTCTCTTGTCTTTGCAGCTATTAACAAATCATCAATATACTGCACTAGCGTAGACCTACCAGGTAAGTCTAGGTCTTCTAATGATCTTTTAAACAGTTCATTAAAGATTGAAGGACTTTCTGTATAGCCCTGAGGGATTCTTGACCATCCGAGGGTCTTACCTTGGAATCTGAAAGCAAATATTTCATAACTGTCTGGATGTAAGGGAACAGTAAAGAATGCATTACAAAGGTCAATGACTGTATACCATTCAGCATCATGTGGAATCTGAAATAGAATTACTGCTGGATTTGGAACCACAGGACAACATGGAACGACAATTTGATTAACTTTTCTCAAATCCTGTACGATTCTAAATGTTCCGTTAGACTTTTTAACTCCCATAATTGGTGAATTACAAGAGCTACTCTCCATTTCCTTTAATACACCTTGCTTGATTAATTTTTCAATTATAGGTGTAATACCTTCAATTGTTTCTGTTTTCATTTTATATTGTGGAGTGTTTGGAAATTCTATTCCCTGTTTCAATGTAATTTTTACTGGATCTACGTTTTTCATTAGACCCATCTCATTTCCAGTAAAATCCCATATTTCAGATTTCACTGTTTCTTTGAGTTCTTCAGGTAAATCTTTTTCTTCAAATGCAGGAAACAATTTTGTTTCTTCTGCTTCCATCATCATCATTGTCATTCTGTATAAACCATCTTCCTCCATTGTTTGTAACTCAACTCCATCAGGAGAACAATATATTCTACAATTCATTTTACATAGGATGTCTCTGCCCAATAGATTTACTGGACTACTATTACAAACCACAAATCTGTGTTTGTCTCTGTAATTTCCAATTTCAACTGGTACTGGATCAGTTAAGTCAGTTTTAATTTGCTGATTACTTACTCCGACAACTTGGATGGTATCCCCAGAGAGAGGTAGGTTTTCAATTTCCACTGATCTAACAGTAGAACGAGTAGCACCAGTGTCCACTAGAAAAGTGATGTCTACATCATTAACTTTCCCGTTTACAAAAGGACCAGACTGGTCAACCTCAAGAGTGGCTCCAACAACACACTCTTCCTCCTCTCTCGGGCACCGTCAACAATAATCATCAGAATCGCTATCTTGACTTTCTGCTAATAAAAATAGTTGTGAAGCATTTTGCATTTGAACCCTTTGCTGCTTTTGCTGTTTTTGTGGTTTTATTACCTGTTCACTTCCCTGAAATCCCACGTTTGGATTATATTTTTGAACTCCCCCACAATTCGGAAAAGGTGGTTGTGGCAATTGGTCTTGACGATTATTCACCTGTTGTTGTTGCTGTTGTTGTAACTGTCGCTGAATATTAAATTCGTTTAACCCCTGTTGCATCTGTAGCTGTCGCTGCAGGTCAACACCATTCTGCATCTGTGGATTCAATAAGGGATTCTTTAAGTTTTTAGGAGGATGAGGACACTCGTCTCTCCAATGTCCAATTTCGCCACAATTAAAACAAGGTAATCTTTGTTTCAACTCCTCAATCTTTGGGCTAAATTTCTTTGGGAAATTATTACTTTTAAACTTTCCTTGTATCTGGTTTGTATTTCCAGTTTGAACAAAATTAGTGTTCTTATTTCCCATGCTGGCAATCTGTTGCTCAGCCACCTTTACCTGAGCCCACATGGCTTTCTCCTTCAGCTTCTTCTGTTTTACTTCTATTTCATCGCTACAATACTTTGCTTTTCTTAGAATATCATCTACAGATAGTGATTGCCATCCGACAATGCTATTTCTGATCATTTCTCCAATTTCAGGTTTTAGTCCATAAACAAATCTATAGACAAAATGGCTCATGTCTTTTTCATCTAATTTTTCATAACCACTGTATTGTTTAAAGATTAACAGTAGTCTTTCATAAAAAGAATGAACTGATTCTTTTGTTTCCTGTTCTGTTCTTTCTATTTTAACCCAATCGACTTCTTTGGGTGGAATTTTGTTTTTCATCCAAACAATTACTTTCTCATAGAAATCCATTACAAGTGGATTTGGAGCACCTGTTTCTTTAATTCGCTCAGGTTCTGTTTTTGGCCAACTAATCGATATTTTGCATTCTGTCCAAAGATCAGATGGAACGACAATATCAAAAAATCCATCTAAATCAATCCACAGAACTTTTGACACTTTGATAAATCTATCGACTTGCCTGTACCACTCAACTGGTTTTTCCCTCAATTTTGGAAAGTCATTTGTAAATAACAGAATGTCCTGTCTCGACCAAGGGACATGAACATATCCTCCACCTGCAATTTCTCTCATTGGAAATTGTTTTGACAATTTTTCCAATCTTTCATCTTCTTTCTTTTTCGTCCATTTTACTCTCCATTTGTTCAGTTCTCCTAGCTTTTTGATATAGACAATCAAATCTTTAATATGAACTATTCTTCCCATTGAGTTTAAACTCTCAATGTCACTTTCTGAAAAGTCTAATCTGTAATGCTTTGCAAAATTCTTTTGTTTGCTCACATCGATTTCAAGTTCTGCTGCTAGATCCTCTAGTTGATCATATTTGTTTTTCGTTTTCCACTGAATGCTTTTGCAAATGAACAGTAGTTCATCATCTCGATAGTAATTTAAACTATCTGGACCAATTGTTCCAATTATTAATTCTTCGATATTCGCTTTTAATTTGGCCACATCAAGTTTTGGTGTGGTTACCCTGGCTTCAGGACTCCCTATATCTGATATAGCACCCATTGGTGTTTTTGGAGATAAATCCTCATTAAAGGTTAAATCAGGCATTCTCGATTTAGAAGTGTTTATTTCAGATAAATCTGAATACAATTTTTCAGCAGCTTTTTGAATTTCTGTATTTAAAGGAATAGTTAATCCAGTTTTGTTTGTTTCCTTTTGGTCAAATACGGGTTGAACAGGACCAATTGTTACTGGAACTGTCACAGCTTCCATGCCTTTTGTCATTCTTTTTATTAATTCTTCTTTTGATCTTATATATTCATTATAATCAACATCTTCAACATTTCTTGCCTCTCTTGTATAATCTTTTGGAGGTTCTCTTGCTCTTGGAGCCATTGTAAAATGTCTACCTTCATTTCGAGCATTCTCGAATTCTGGTCTTCTAGGAGTTTCAATGATTTCACAATTATTTGGATAAAGTTTGGGAGCTTCATTAATTGGAGGTGCATTCGGTGAAGTTTCAGTAGAAACCACCGGAGTAGACCATGATCTAGGAGGTCTCAAAGGCTGATTCTTTCTAGCAGTTGTATATATTTCTTCCATAACTGCATCCTCAGATTCACTTTCCATAGATTTCCCTGTAGGAGTACCCATTACCATTTCATGAATTAAATACAATCCTTCACTCATGTTTCCCTGTCTCCACATTCGCAATCTATCTTCATGAGTTTCTCTTCTCCAAGGTGGATTTTTAGAAGGTCTTTTAATTCCACTAGCTTCTCTTTGTAATTGATACATCTCGTCTTCCCACTCAACTAAAGCTTCAAATTGAGTTGGTCTCGGTTTCGGAACAAGAGCATTCATTTTCTCTCGTAAATTTCTTAAAACCTTTACATTAAATGAACCATCATCAGGCCAAGTTAAAACACCGTCGTTCTTAGTATATCGTTTCCAACTATCGAACCATAAGACAGTATGATATCCATATTCACCTTCCATATACGCTGCAGGTGTTTTATACTTATGAAGTAGTTTACCACCTCGCGTTTCGATTTTCTTGTCAGGTGAAAATAAATTCTTGAACTTCTGAAATAATGTTGGCTTTTTCTCAACATGTTTAAAATGATAACTCATTTTTAAGAGTTAAATCTAATTCACAAAATCGTTCGTAAAATATTTCCGGGATGTTCCGTAAAACAACCAATCCGTGCGCGAAACACACCAACAAGCCAATGACAGTTGAGCTACGTCACTTTTCTGCTCAACCAATAAATTTGGAGTTTTTCCGAAAGACCAATCAGCTCACAAGTCGTCAGAGACTCAAGAGCCAATCAGAATATAGCTTGTGACGTAGGTCGCCCAATCCCAGCGCGGCTCTGTGACGTACACAGCAGCTGCGGTTTCTCGTTTCTCACTACTGGCGCTTACCCCTCCTTCACAAAATCTTTTCACAGCGCCATTTTAGGAACACTTTTCAGTGTAAATTAATTCTTAACAATGACTATAAGGACAACATCTGTTCGTTTCACTATTTAGGATAGTTTACATACATTCAAGTATCCACACTTCGGAATAGACGGCGCTATTCACACTAAGGATAATATTCAATTGTCAGTAGAGTAACCCTTACCCCACCCTTCTAACACGTATAATTATGAACTCGCTTTGCTCTGAACCCACCGCGAAGTGAAAGTTCTAAGAGTTCCACTTGAACATAAAATACAATTCAAACTCGCACTTTCACACTGAAATTTCCCTAATTTCAAACACACATGAAATCCGTACAGGACTCTCACCTGTTTATAGAGATCATGCACCGTTAGCAAAATAACGACGTTATCCGTACAGGGCTCTCACCTGTTTATAGATATGAAACATGTACCCGTACAGGACTCTAACCTGTTTATAGATAATCATGCACCGACGCTAATTTACCCTTCACTCAAGCTCGGATATAACTAATACTCTTATCACAGTGAGTTTTATGGAAGGCGCTTTGTCCCTATTCTCATGCTGCTTTAATTTCTTAGAAAACCCTCACTATACAAGATTCACACCTAGCCCTAAAACTGTGCTGCTCGGCGACAACACTATGGTACACGGCGATACCTCTTGTGATACTCGGCGATATCACTACAAACAGAACAGATGGCTTGCGTGACAAATTTCTCGCCACACAATCTATACCGGTATAGCTTACAGATAGCACGAAAAACGAACTCAACATGTGTTAAAACATCGATCCTATTTCCATACCATAACGTTTTAGTAACCCTTAGCAACCACCATATTACCTTGGTTACTCTTAGCAACCATCAATTTCTGCTACCAGAGAATTGATCCAGCGGCCTATAGAAAATATATCATAAACAACGCTACCCAACTTCATAACCTATAAACAAAATTCTATACTAAATATGGACCCATTTATAAACCTGACATATTTTGGGCCTACTGAATCAGGTGGTCAGATTAAATCTATATACACATTATCTACAATCTATATACATTTTTATACATCTGCGGAAAGAATATTGTCATAAGAATAAAACTTAACCATTTAAACGACCACCATTGGCGACGTGATCTAGCTAATAGTAACCTACACTTCTGAATAACCAAGACCAGCTTGTTTGTCAAAAGTAAGATTTTATTTACTAAATTATGGTATATAAGTTGATAGTTTTATAAATGAATTTTATTTGCAATAAAGCAAGCATGATTGTAAAGAAATGTGAGAAAAATACAATTTAAGCAAGTGAATCAAATTTAAAGTAAATATATAAAGTTTAGCATTTCTAAAACCTAATTCCCTAACTGAGCTAAATAGATAGAAATTAAAGAAAAGTTCTTTGAGGATTCTTACGTGCTCCACGCAAAGTCCGACAGCACATCACCCTCATCGGAAAGTCAGAAAGCAGCAGCCAGCCCATCCCTAGGGGCATGACTTTTTATACCTTTCTACGCTAACTAAACTACGCAAAGGAAAGTTTTCAGAAATCTTCGACGTCCCATTGGCTGAGAGTGACAAGTGACATGTCACCCACTTTTCAAAAGTTCCATTAGATCATGTTTCATAAAGACCATTGTCTCTTCCACGTGAAACCAGGAGCTTCCTGAGTTTGCAACAAATGTTCAAATTTGTTCTCACTACGTCCAAGCAACTTCCGCGGATGCCAAGTTAAGGCTGACAAAATGTTCACTTTCGACCTTGGCCATGTCCGACAGAATGATGACAGCACATCAGTTTTTGCTTTGTGAATGCAGCTTTGATAAACGCTTTAATTCAGAATGGGCGTCTCGTGACTTTTGCAGAATTACAAGTCAGCTCTTTTCTGCGACTCAAGTGACTAGGCCCAAAAGCAGGCAACTTAAGCTTTCTAGTATAAAACAAACACAAGAAAAGTATTAATGTAAGAAATAATGTAGATTCTGTATCCACCCCAAGATTTACTAATTAATTAACCCACCCGATTAATCAAAATGTTACCTAGCCAAAGCAAACAAATAAAGCAGCGTTTATATCTACCAGTCTCCGTTATTCCATGAGACTCATATGCACCTAGAATAGTAGAAATGACATCACACAGACAAGGAAAAGCAAAACAAGCACATGCTTCTCTTAAGTTTGCAGCAGTTAGTAATGACAAAAACGAAAACAATAAATTATTTTATTATTTTGCACGAACAAAAAGATGCAACAATTATGCACATTTATGAGCACACATGTTAGTCCCCCCATGTGTAAAGTTTAATCTAAGTTGTATTAGCACGACATATCACAAATCATTAATATTATTATTCATGTTATGGAAATGTGACTTCACGAGATTAAACAAAATTTTGTTTTCTATCTCGCTCCATCAACAGCCACGCCCCGTGCAGGTAAGAGCTGTATGGCTGGGTGGAGGGTATTTCAACATATGACCACAAGAAAGAATGTAAAATATATTTTCCCTCATCGTCGTATGTTGAAATTCCCCCACCGGGGCCCACCAACTCACCACTCTTACCTGCATGGACCGCCGCTGCTCCTGGACTCTGCTGGGGTCAACATCATGTTCATATCAACATTATCAGAAGTGGTGCTTGGAGAAGTTGGTGGAATAGTGCCCTTCCTTTTCCTTGCTGGAGATCTGAGAGTCAATGATTGTAAAAGAGAAGGTTCTTGTAAGGATCTCAACTTGCTGTTCTGCTCCAACATTAGGAAAATGTCCTATTGCTGGCCGCATCTTCTATCCACTTTGCTCTGTTTTCTGAAATGATTGTGTACTACTTTGTGAAAGGGACACATCTAAATTCACTACTCATCAGCATCGGCATGATTGCTGTTGCTGACTCACTGACAGACATGGTCCTGGACATAGGTTGGGGTGGGGCTGTTGATGCAGGAATGCTGCTCTCAGCTTGCTTCCCAGGAGCGGTGTGGTAGGCACACCAATGTGGAGGTCCAAAAAAGATTTGGGGAAACATGCAGGTGTGGAAGCTGCTTCTTCTCAATGATAACTTTCTGGTAAGCATCTTTATTTGGGGCCATCCTAAAGCCCTCAGTTGGCAGTAGCACCAAGCTGCACAAGCGGAAGTGATTGAAGGACTGACGTGTGACTACACAGGCCTTTTGTTTGGGAGAACTGTGGATGATGTCTCTTGTCTTGTCTTGTGCATGTAAAAGCAAACAAGCAAGAAAAATATTTAGTGTGAAATGTGGCATTGTTTGACGTTTCAATTAGTACAGACAAAGGCAATAATATAGTGGTTGTTTTGTTACCTGAGGTAACTACTTTAAAGGTAAACAACACCACCATACCCTAATTCCCTATCAGAATAACATCCAATATACAGACTTATAAAGCTCTTTCCTTTAAGTTCATATATTTTAAAGGAGACACATGTTGAACCGAGGGAAATAAATGGGCAAATGTAATAGTAATCTTTAAAAAAAATTGAGGTTAGTGTGCGAATATGGCATGCACTGTGGTCCCGGGGTGAATGGAATATTAAAATTCATCATCATTACACAAATGAATGATGCTAGAGTCTTAAGTGCCCCAAAGCCAGGACGTCCGCCTGGAGTAAATGTAATTATATACCTAAAAAACTGCATGCTGCTGTGCGGCTGTGAATCTATGGTGGATGGATTGATAGATGGATAATGGATAGGCTGAGGCAAAGTGGGAAAAAGTTACTTACAATAAAAAAGAAATTGAAAAAAGTTACAAAGAATGAATATATAATTTTACCAAAAATAATAATAAAAAACATAAAAATTAAAACAGTTATAATGCAAAAAAAGGAAAAAAAATACATAAAAAAATTAACAATAAGTGAGCTCATCATCAATCACTTTATTCAACTGATATCTCATCCTTCCTGGAAGGCCGTATCTGGTGGCTCAGTAGACTAATGCATCCAGTGCAGAGCCTGTGTTCGACCTCATGGTCACAAGTTCAAATCCCGGCAGGTCCACTCAACCTCTCATCCTTTCTGAGGTTGATAAAATGAGTACCATTGAGTTGGGTAAAAATAAAACATCTGTTATTCAGAGCCAAAATGCGCCTTTGGGGGTGACTGTGCTCTTTACAAATACACATGGTATGTTATGTAAGGCTATGACAAAAGCACCCTGGCTGGACACACAAAATGGCTGCCAGCCAATGCCATATGAAGGAATGGGGAACAACAACACTGACGGCATGGGGATCAAAGAAGACAGGCAGGCATATGGCAAAACACATTAGTTGCCTGCACAAAATGGGCGCCAGCCACATGTTCACAACAACAGCAACCAGCAAAGAGGCATGGACAAACCAAACTGCAGTAAGCTCTGCTTGCGCCTCCTAATTGGCATTTCCATTTGTTTTATCTTTAAACGCTGCTAATAATTTTGATCTCGCTCACATACCCTGTTTTTATTAGAGTTTAACAAGTTGTATTGCATTAGCGTGCAACTTTTCCTTTTCTACACTTTGCTTCACTTACCAGCTCTCGCTCTCCTGTCTGCTCCGGTCCCGGTCCACCGCAGCTGTTGGCTGTTTGAGTGGAGGGGGAGCTGCGCTTCACACTTCCGGCAACTTACGCTCTAGTCTTCAGGATGACACTATTTAGGCAGCAGATGGCTCGGACATGCAGCAGACTGCAGTAAGCTCTGCGTGAGCCTCCTGTTTTGCATTTCCATTTGTATTATCTTTAAACGCTGCTATTAACTCTGATCTTGCTCGCATGCCCTGTTTTTAATTGATTTTATCGAGTTGTATTGTATTAGTGTGCAACTTTTCCTGTTCTACAATTTGCTACACTTACCAGCTGTCACATTCCTGTCTGTTGACTGTTTCATTCGAGGGTGGAGCTGCACTGAACACTTCCGTCACCCTGCGCGCTAGTCTTCAGGATGACACTATTTAGGCAGCAAATGGCGTGGACTCGCAGCTGGTGTGCCAAAAGCGCACCTAAGGCAAGCCTGCGCCCGGTCTGGGCCTAGGGCCACAACCCCTGGCATTTCCTCCACCCAATTACTGAAATATTCAAGCAAAGAGCTGCTAAGTCTTTTCAAAGCCAACCCAAACTGCTGTTGCTTGACCCCGAACGAAAATAGGTCAGTCTGGTCATGTGGTTTTTGTCTCCCACCAGACCAGAAAATCAGGGCATATCTCCCCGGCAACTGCTGAAGAGCAAGAATACACAGAATGATGTTATAAAAAAACATAAACTGTGGTCTCATCAATGCTAGATCTCTGATTAAACATAAGTATGAAATTGCTGAGATGATTACTACCCATAAACTTGATGTGCTCTTTATCACGGAAACCTGGGCTGACACAGACTCAGATCAGGATTTTGTTACCACAAATCCCAAGGGTTTTCAGTCTTACCAAGTGGATAGGCCGCTAAAAAGAGGAGGCGGAGTGGAAGTTATTCTGAGAGAACAGTTTGAAGCTTAGTTATCCACAGTCTCTACGCTCTTCTTTGAAGCCCTTCACTTCTCCTTTGAAATAGCCCACAGGAAAACATTTAGAGGTGTGTTACTTTATTGTCCCCCATCTCTAGAAGCACATTTATGCAGGACATGGATGGGCTCCTGGAACCCACCCTCGCTAGTAATGAATTTACTATTCTTGGTGACTTTAATGTATATTCAGAAGATACTGATGACAAGGAGACTGTCACTCGACAAGAGGCATATGGGGTTGTGGGCCTTACCCAGATGGTCCACTTCCCCACTCATTAGGCTGGACATACCCTAGATGGGATTTTTACCCCCATACTAGGACTATCACAAAAATAAATCCTTCCTTTAACATGGACAGAACACTTTTTAAATAAGTTTGACCTAGCAGTTCCCATACCTCAGTCAGTAAAGACAACATAAATTCCCTCTTCAACCTATATTGGTTGGAGCAAGGTAGATTTAGATTTGTTTCAGAAGTATTTAGAGAAGAAACTTCCTCATCTTAATCTGTCCTCTGATTCAGATGCTGTTAAATATAAAGACTGGCTAAATGGAGCAATCAAAGCCTCAGTGCCTACTGGGAAAACTTCAGGGAATCGGAGTTCACCATCGAAACCCTGGTTCTCCAATGCCCTTCACAAGGAAAAACAAATGTGCCATAGATCTGATAGACGATGGAGAGCAAACTATGACACAGCAGGAAAAGAGATGTATAAAACTGACCTAAGTCATTAAAAACTGCTAAAAGGGAATTTTTTACTCAACAAATTTAGAAAGCTGAAAAAAATTCATAGAATTGTGTAGGGTAGTAAATAGTTTAGCATCACTACCAAAGACTGATGCAACAAAATCTGACCAAAATTTCTGTGACTTGATAGCATCAGCTTTTAAATCTAAAGTTATGAATATCTACAATGCTTTTTTAGCCATGTCTGATCAGAGTTCCACAGAATCGCCCTTTTGTGGCAAATCCAAGAGGAAATTTTTTTGTTTGTTCTCCCCAATTTCCTCTGACGCGGTAGTAAAACATATATTAGAAGATAAATCCCTATCGCCAACTGACCCCTGCCCTCCTGCAGTCCTTAAAAAGATAGTGAATATGGTAAGCCCTGACCTTACACAGATTTTTATTACCATGATTAGCCTGGGGAACTTCCCTTCTATATGGAAAGATTGCTCCATTCTCCCTCTGTTGAAGAAACCCAATCTAGGTGTGGCCAATCCATCTAACTATAAACCCATTGCCCGTCTACCACTTCCGGACAAAATAGTTGAAAACATTATGAATAAGCAACTATCTCAATTCATTCAGGATAACAATCTGCTCGATCACTCTCAATACGGTTTTCAACAGGAGCAAAGCACTGAAACAGCTTCGATTAATGCTACTGAGGAAATCAGAACAGTGATGGACAGAGGTGGGGCAGCCGCCCTGGTCCTTCTCGATTCATCATCTGCATTTGACATGATGGACCACAATTTGTTGCCACAGTGGTTGGAATCGATGGGGGTAGGGAATGGCATTGACTTTATTGGCCTTCTTCCTGAAGGTAATTAGATTAACAGTCACAATGGACAGTTTTTAGTCAGAGCCATATGGTTTGCCATGTGAAGTCCCTCAAGGATCTTCCTTGAGTCCAACTCTTTTTAATATATATGCCACAGAACTCGCCTCTCTGATTCGAAAATCTGGTTTCAGTCTGACATCCTATGTGGACGACACCCAGATAGTCATAGCAACATACAGAAATCAAGCCTCGACCACTCTACAGTTTCAGAACTGTATGAAAGAAGTAAACAGATGGATGGGATTGGATTGTCTGAAGCTCAACTCTGAAAAGACCAAGATCAATATCTTCGGTACTTTGAAACCTAGATGGGACAATCTTTGCTGGCCGGCAGAGATAAGTGAAGCACCCAAACCTACGCAAAAGGTCAAAAATTTAGGAGTGTGGATTGTCACCAAACTAGTATTATCACACCAGACTAACACCATTGTCTCCGCCTCCCACTTTCCGATAAAAAACTGAAGATAATCATGCCATACATTTCTACAGATTCCAGAAAGTTGGTGGTGACTGCAGTGGGAAATAAACTCTCATTCACGTACCAAGGCTCCAATGGCGGTGTATCTTGATTCTCCGCCTTATTATTAGCAACGTGACAGCATTATCATAGGGTTTGATTGTATGCTGGACCATCAGGTATCATACAAACTGCAACACCACCCATGCGATCTATATGATCACCTGTCCCTGTAACTACATCGGGATGACTTGCCGCAAGGTAAAACAGAGAATGGTAGAATACAGGAGCAATATCAAGTGCCAACGCAATACCACTAAAATGAGCTACCAGTACATCGAGAGTAAACATACAGTGAAAGACTTGAGATGGGTGATTCTGGAAACCCTACCCACCAAGAACCATAATGCTGAGAAAATCCTATTTGAGAAGCAGCAAAGAAGGGTCCACCGCTTACACACAAACGTCAATGGGCTCAATGACAATATTCCGTGGCTCAGCCTTAACCGCTGAACAATGACCACTATATTTCAAGAAACATCATATAGCTGAGACCTTATTTTGACACACCATGTCAATAACCCGCAAATCTTGTGACTCTATAGTTCCCACACTATGAGGAACATCCCAAAGCACTATTCCTCATTTTAAGAAACCAGCGCTAATCTCTAGCCAACTAATGGAGAAATGGACGATATCACACTACATGTATCACTTCCAACCCTGTTTAGTGACAAACCATTAATCCCCACACCAATCAAGCACTTTGACAATACCCCCAAAATCATGCCGGAGCCGGGAGCACAATCTGCCAAAAACTGAAAAAAACTCATATTATTTTTTTCATAAAGAAACGGCGACAAAGACTAAATTTATATACAAATATTTATATAAACAACACCTCTTTTGCCCTCTGATACCTTAACATAAAATCGGTTTTAATTGTAGCGTTGAAACAGAGTATTTTCTCTAATACCATTCACCTTCGACATCATCAGACAGGAAACTATGCAACATCTGCTTCCGGGGTCTGAGAGGCAGTGAGAGCACAAGTCGAGAAGAACCTGCACAAGAGGTAGAATGCACGCCACCAGAACCACTTCTCTACAAAACCGTAACATATCTGCTAAACCATGTGTATAATGCGGCATTGGTATATGTTATTTTCCTGCAGGCACAGCCTTCTCAGCACGCCCGAGGAGGCTCTTATCGAACACTAACAAGGAACGCATCCCAGGGCTAATGGCGGGTAACATCGAGTTGTTTACAGATACCTAAGACCACGAGTAACGGAACCATTAATTTGGCGAAACTGAATACACACTGCGCCTCTATCAATGTAAAGTCCTGGAGGGGTTAATGTTTTTTAACAATAGGCATCAGTTCAACTCTCACCTATCGCGCATTACGCATACCGATTCCTTACGATCTAGAGACATTACGCAAATGTCACCACCATTTTGATTATAATGTAATACATGTAAAAAACATAATAGGCCTGTGACGGTTTATTAACCACAACTCGGACAAGACTACAGACTTCAGTATCAGCTTTACACACAACAAGTCTATAGATTTCATTATCATCCTAATACACAACGCACTTATAGGTCCTGTTCCTAACCAGCATCTCTTAACAAGTTCTGCACAAACAGATTAAGGTGTGAACACAATAGAAACCATCCATCACACTCCTTTTGCGCACAATGACCAATAGAATCTAAACATGAAGAGTACGATCAATGAGAGAAAGTTTGCCCATGGGGAACGAGAGAATTTTGACTTTTGTGACAAAGAATTGCCATTTTTAAGTTTCTTTATATTTCTTCTGATTTTGAAGTACAACAGCATCTATGATAAGACCAGGTGCTATTCGTACTGGAGGAGTATAGCCAGACTTTGAAGGAGACAGATCGAGTCGTTTCAGCCGTTCTCCCGCGAGTCGGCCACGGACAGAGGAAAGTTTCTACTTATACTTTAGAACGCCGATCTGAGTTATATAATTGGAGACCAGGATTAATTGGCACATCTTACCGATGGTGCTCTACTGGTTTTGACATAAGCTTTACGTTTTTTTGGGACTTGTAAGGTTCAAGCCTCAGTCTTGTGTCCACTGCACCCTGATTAGGGTTCCCTTCTCCTTCTAAGACAATGTGAATAGGAAGACTTCACCACAACGTCACAAAACATACACTTGTGCAGTGCATTAAGCAGCAGTTATCAAAACGTTTGCCTATTCCTACATGACCTGCCGAATCGTCTATGAGGTCGTATTACATCTCGCCCTGAAGAAGTCCCATCCGGGACGAAACGCGTCGGCTGTTCTTTTTAGGTCTCGTCCTTTACCATTCCGAAGGAATGGGAAATGGCCGAGAATTCAAGTGCTCGAACTGATTGTCAAACCACCGCTTTTTTTCGTGGCGTTTTCTTCGAGTGCACGTACAGGCACGCGCTTTCATGGCCATCTGTTCCTCAATGTCCCTCCCACCCTTTGTCAGGCTAATGGCCCTCCCCCCTCCCCCAGCACAGAGCGTGCATCGCGGCCGCACAGCACATCAAAGGGCTTCTCCCAGCGTGTGCTGTGCGGCTTCTCCTCCCCTAATTATGTGGCCGGCCGTACTTGTGTTTCCCGGCCGCTTCCCGGCCACTCTTGTATTTAATTAGCAGCAGCAGCATTTCTCCTGCGCCAGGCCACATCAAAGGCTCTGTGCCACTTTCACCCACACAGCAACACTTACAGACACGCAACGCCACTCACACCCACGCAAGCCCACTATCATCCACGCAACGCCACTCACACACGCAACGCCACTCACACACGCAACGCCACTCACACACGCAACGCCACTCACACATGCAACGCCACTCACACATGCAATGCCACTCACACACGCAACGCCACTAACACACGCAACGCCACTCACACATGCAACGCCACTCACACACGCAATGCCACTCACACACGCAACGCCACTCACACACGCAACGCCACTCACACACGCAATGCCACTCACACACGCAACGCCACTCACACACGCAACGCCACTCACACACGCAATGCCACTCACACACGCAACGCCACTCACACACACGCAACGCCACTCACACACACGCAATGCCACTCACACACGCAACGCCACTCAGCCACGCAACGACACTCAGCCACTCAATGACACTCAGCCACGCAACGCCACTAAGCCACGCAACGCCACTCAGCCACGCAACGCCACTCAGCCACGCAACGCCACTCACACACGCAACGCCACTCACACACGCAACGCCACTCACACACGCAACGCCACTCACACACGCAACGGCACACACACACGCAACGGCACTCACACACGCAACGCCACTCAGCCACGCAATGCCACTCACACACGCAACGCCACTCACACACGCAACGCCACTCACACATGCAACGCCACTCACACACGCAACGCCACTCACACACGCAACGCCACTCACACACGCAACGCCACTCAGCCACACAACGCCACTCACACACGCAACGCCACTCACACATGCAACGCCACTCACACACGCAACGCCACTCACACACACAACGCCACTCACACACGTAATGCCACTCTCACACACGCAACGCCACTCACACATGCAACGCCACTCAGCCACGCAACGCCACTCAGCCACGCAACGCCACTCAGCCACGCAACGCCACTCAGCCACGCAACGCCACTCACACACGCAACGCCACTCACACACGCAATGCCACTCACACACGCAACGCCACTCAGCCACGCAACGCCACTCACACACGCAACACCACTCACACACGCAGCGCCACTCAGCCACGTAATGCCACTCACACACGCAACGCCACTCACACACGCAACGCCACTCACACACGCAACGCCACTCAGCCACGCAACGCCACTCAGCCACGCAACGCCACTCACACACGCAACGCCACTCACACACGCAACGCCACTCACATGCAACGCCACTCACACACGCAACGCCACTCACACCTTGTGGGTGCAGATTGTGGGTGCAGATTGTGGGTGCAGATTCAGAGTGCAGATTGTGGGTGCAGATTGTGGGTGCAGATTGTGGGTGCAGATTGTGGGTGCAGATTGTGAGTGCAGATTCAGAGTGCAGATTGTGGGTGCAGATTGTGGGTGCAGATTGTGGGTGCAGATTCAGAGTGCAGATTCAGAGTGCAGATTGTGGGTGCAGATTGTGGGTGCAGATTGTGGGTGCAGATTGTGGGTGCAGATTCAGAGTGCAGATTCAGAGTGCAGATTCAGAGTGCAGATTCAGAGTGCAGATTGTGGGTGCAGATTGTGGGTGCAGATTGTGGGTGCAGATTGTGGGTGCAGATTGTGGGTGCAGATTCAGAGTGCAGATTCAGGGTGCAGATTCAGGGTGCAGATTCAGGGTGCAGATTGTGGGTGCAGATTGTGGGTGCAGATTGTGGGTGCAGATTGTGGGTGCAGATTCAGAGTGCAGATTCAGGGTGCAGATTCAGGGTGCAGATTCAGGGTGCAGATTCAGGGTGCAGATTGTGGGTGCAGATTGTGGGTGCAGATTGTGGGTGCAGATTGTGGGTGCAGATTCAGAGTGCAGATTCAGAGTGCAGATTGTGGGTGCAGGTTGTGGGTGCAGATTGTGGGTGCAGATTGTGGGTGCAGATTGTGGGTGCAGATTGTGGGTGCAGATTGTGGGTGCAGATTCAGAGTGCAGATTCAGAGTGCAGATTCAGAGTGCAGATTGTGGGTGCAGATTCAGAGTGCAGATTCAGAGTGCAGATTCAGAGAAAACTCAGCAGCACCACCACCATTGCAATGCAATAGGTCTCGTTTTAACGCAAATTTAAGCTATAGGCCTTGTAAATGACAAAGCCTTTTATTTATGTTCCAAAAACCAGAACGCAAAAATAAAGGGCATTATCATTTACAATGCTAATAGTTCAGACTTGCGTTATTGCGAGACCTATTGCATTTCCAATGCTTGTTTACAAATGGAACAATAAAGAGGATCTTTTCTAAAAAATTGGACATTACTCTCAGTATTTTTGTAATAATTTTGTTACTTAGTTTTCACAATTCTTACATGTGGTCCACCTGTGCTTATAAAACAAATTACGGCAAGTTCGGTTTTGAACTATCACTGTGATGGTGGGTGTTTACCGGTGTGCACACAAGCCCCAGTCGAGAATATAAAGGGAAAATTATTTTTGTGGTTATTTTGGTTAGGTGCATTTGTAAAGAAGGTTTCACCATCGGTCTTGCTTTAGCATCTATTATACTGCGCATTGACGCTATCTATTCATGTTTGAATTGTCTGTCCTGTCTCCCCCCTCCTGTTTATATTATTTACAGGTACTTAAAGGCCTTTTCCATATTCAGGGACAACTATCCCAAGAATTAACCTACAATAGAAGGTTACCTTCATTTTTCTTTCATTCAACTTTTTTCACTTTAGATACTAGGTCCTGAAGAAAGCCAATTTGACCCGCTACGGGCAACTTGTGGCTGAAACATGTCGACCTTTTTATGGACATTATACAGTGCGAAAGCCCCATAATTCAGCTTCCTACACATGCCAAATCTTTTTAACCACACTTGCTCTCCAGCACCAATTAAAATTTGTTCAGACTGGTCATATAAGCCTTTTTACTAAACACTCCCTACCCATTCTATTTTGATCACTAATCACTACTGTACTAACCAGTGGTTTAATTCCGGGTGGAGGAAGCATACAATGATGATGCTGTCATGTTGCTAACAATAAGGCGGGGAATCAAGATACACCGCCATTCGAGCCTTGGTACGTGAATGAGGTTTTTTTTTGTCAAAGGTATGTTTATTGGAATTCTTTTTAATTTATTTTTTTTGTCCATACATGCCACAAATGGAGAGTACAACATCACATTAGTCCCGCGCAGGGGATCTAAGAGTTCCAAAAAAAAAAGATTTAACAGTTAGCCAAATTGCACTAGGCGAGCAAAACCAGCTCCTCTGCACAATAAGAAAGCCAAATGAGGGATACAGCTGCTTAACGCCCCGTAGCTGCTTCTTTAATTGAACATATAGAGACTACTGAGACCATGCAACTTGACTGAACATCCGAACAGTTCGACAGTGTGCGCAGTAGGCGTCTGCGACATCCTCCTCCCATAGCGGTCAATTGGAATGCCATGGACAGTATAAACATAACGGAACAAAACTTGCCCCAACGTGGGAAGCAGACCCCAAAGGTACAACCCCCCCCACACAACCCCCATCCCCCCTCATTACCCACCCCCACCCTACCCGTGGTAGCGGCACTATACCTACGCTTATGAGGTTGAGTGATACTGGAATGGTCATTAGAATTGAAAAAGATGGAGGGCTCTAATGGTACAGGGACAGACTGCAGAAAGAAGGCAGGCCACGAGAAAGAAAAGTAACTAGGGCCCCCCTGAAATTTGAAATTCTAAAAGTTATCTCTGAAGACGGACAAGACTACAGACTTCAGTATCAGCTTTACACACAACAAGTCTATAGATTTCATTATCATCCTAATACACAACGCACTTATAGGTCCTGTTCCTAACCAGCATCTCTTAACAAGTTCTGCACAAACAGATTAAGGTGTGAACACAATAGAAACCATCCATCACACTCCTTTTGCGCACAATGACCAATAGAATCTAAACATGAAGAGTACGATCAATGAGAGAAAGTTTGCCCATGGGGAACGAGAGAATTTTGACTTTTGTGACAAAGAATTGCCATTTTTAAGTTTCTTTATATTTCTTCTGATTTTGAAGTACAACAGCATCTATGATAAGACCAGGTGCTATTCGTACTGGAGGAGTATAGCCAGACTTTGAAGGAGACAGATCGAGTCGTTTCAGCCGTTCTCCCGCGAGTCGGCCACGGACAGAGGAAAGTTTCTACTTATACTTTAGAACGCCGATCTGAGTTATATAATTGGAGACCAGGATTAATTGGCACATCTTACCGATGGTGCTCTACTGGTTTTGACATAAGCTTTACGTTTTTTTGGGACTTGTAAGGTTCAAGCCTCAGTCTTGTGTCCACTGCACCCTGATTAGGGTTCCCTTCTCCTTCTAAGACAATGTGAATAGGAAGACTTCACCACAACGTCACAAAACATACACTTGTGCAGTGCATTAAGCAGCAGTTATCAAAACGTTTGCCTATTCCTACATGACCTGCCGAATCGTCTATGAGGTCGTATTACATCTCGCCCTGAAGAAGTCCCATCCGGGACGAAACGCGTCGGCTGTTCTTTTTAGGTCTCGTCCTTTACCATTCCGAAGGAATGGGAAATGGCCGAGAATTCAAGTGCTCGAACTGATTGTCAAACCACCGCTTTTTTTCGTGGCGTTTTCTTCGAGTGCACGTACAGGCACGCGCTTTCATGGCCATCTGTTCCTCAATGTCCCTCCCACCCTTCGTCAGGCTAATGGCCCTCCCCCCTCCCCCAGCACAGAGCGTGCATCGCGGCCGCACAGCACATCAAAGGGCTTCTCCCAGCGTGTGCTGTGCGGCTTCTCCTCCCCTAATTATGTGGCCGGCCGTACTTGTGTTTCCCGGCCGCTTCCCGGCCACTCTTGTATTTAATTAGCAGCAGCAGCATTTCTCCTGCGCCAGGCCACATCAAAGGCTCTGTGCCACTTTCACCCACACAGCAACACTTACAGACACGCAACGCCACTCACACCCACGCAAGCCCACTATCATCCACGCAACGCCACTCACACATGCAACGCCACTCACACACGCAACGCCACTCACACACGCAACGCCACTCACACATGCAACGCCACTCACACATGCAATGCAACTCACACACGCAACGCCACTAACACACGCAACGCCACTCACACATGCAACGCCACTCACACACGCAATGCCACTCACACACGCAACGCCACTCACACACGCAACGCCACTCACACACGCAATGCCACTCACACACGCAACACCACTCACACACGCAACGCCACTCACACACGCAATGCCACTCACACACGCAACGCCACTCACACACACGCAACGCCACTCACACACACGCAACGCCACTCACACACGCAACGCCACTCAGCCACGCAACGACACTCAGCCACTCAATGACACTCAGCCACGCAACGCCACTAAGCCACGCAACGCCACTCAGCCACGCAACGCCACTCAGCCACGCAACGCCACTCACACACGCAACGCCACTCACACACGCAACGCCACTCACACACGCAACGCCACTCACACACGCAACGGCACACACACACGCAACGGCACTCACACACGCAACGCCACTCAGCCACGCAATGCCACTCACACACGCAACGCCACTCACACACGCAACGCCACTCACACATGCAACGCCACTCACACACGCAACGCCACTCACACACGCAACGCCACTCACACACGCAACGCCACTCAGCCACACAACGCCACTCACACACGCAACGCCACTCACACATGCAACGCCACTCACACACGCAACGCCACTCACACACACAACGCCACTCACACACGTAATGCCACTCTCACACACGCAACGCCACTCACACATGCAACGCCACTCAGCCACGCAACGCCACTCAGCCACGCAACGCCACTCAGCCACGCAACGCCACTCAGCCACGCAACGCCACTCACACACGCAACGCCACTCACACACGCAATGCCACTCACACACGCAACGCCACTCAGCCACGCAACGCCACTCACACACGCAACACCACTCACACACGCAGCGCCACTCAGCCACGTAATGCCACTCACACACGCAACGCCACTCACACACGCAACGCCACTCACACACGCAACGCCACTCAGCCACGCAACGCCACTCAGCCACGCAACGCCACTCACACACGCAACGCCACTCACACACGCAACGCCACTCACATGCAACGCCACTCACACACGCAACGCCACTCACACCTTGTGGGTGCAGATTGTGGGTGCAGATTGTGGGTGCAGATTCAGAGTGCAGATTGTGGGTGCAGATTGTGGGTGCAGATTGTGGGTGCAGATTGTGGGTGCAGATTGTGAGTGCAGATTCAGAGTGCAGATTGTGGGTGCAGATTGTGGGTGCAGATTGTGGGTGCAGATTCAGAGTGCAGATTCAGAGTGCAGATTGTGGGTGCAGATTGTGGGTGCAGATTGTGGGTGCAGATTGTGGGTGCAGATTCAGAGTGCAGATTCAGAGTGCAGATTCAGAGTGCAGATTCAGAGTGCAGATTGTGGGTGCAGATTGTGGGTGCAGATTGTGGGTGCAGATTGTGGGTGCAGATTGTGGGTGCAGATTCAGAGTGCAGATTCAGGGTGCAGATTCAGGGTGCAGATTCAGGGTGCAGATTGTGGGTGCAGATTGTGGGTGCAGATTGTGGGTGCAGATTGTGGGTGCAGATTCAGAGTGCAGATTCAGGGTGCAGATTCAGGGTGCAGATTCAGGGTGCAGATTCAGGGTGCAGATTGTGGGTGCAGATTGTGGGTGCAGATTGTGGGTGCAGATTGTGGGTGCAGATTCAGAGTGCAGATTCAGAGTGCAGATTGTGGGTGCAGGTTGTGGGTGCAGATTGTGGGTGCAGATTGTGGGTGCAGATTGTGGGTGCAGATTGTGGGTGCAGATTGTGGGTGCAGATTCAGAGTGCAGATTCAGAGTGCAGATTCAGAGTGCAGATTGTGGGTGCAGATTCAGAGTGCAGATTCAGAGTGCAGATTCAGAGAAAACTCAGCAGCACCACCACCATTGCAATGCAATAGGTCTCGTTTTAACGCAAATTTAAGCTATAGGCCTTGTAAATGACAAAGCCTTTTATTTATGTTCCAAAAACCAGAACGCAAAAATAAAGGGCATTATCATTTACAATGCTAATAGTTCAGACTTGCGTTATTGCGAGACCTATTGCATTTCCAATGCTTGTTTACAAATGGAACAATAAAGAGGATCTTTTCTAAAAAATTGGACATTACTCTCAGTATTTTTGTAATAATTTTGTTACTTAGTTTTCACAATTCTTACATGTGGTCCACCTGTGCTTATAAAACAAATTACGGCAAGTTCGGTTTTGAACTATCACTGTGATGGTGGGTGTTTACCGGTGTGCACACAAGCCCCAGTCGAGAATATAAAGGGAAAATTATTTTTGTGGTTATTTTGGTTAGGTGCATTTGTAAAGAAGGTTTCACCATCGGTCTTGCTTTAGCATCTATTATACTGCGCATTGACGCTATCTATTCATGTTTGAATTGTCTGTCCTGTCTCCCCCCTCCTGTTTATATTATTTACAGGTACTTAAAGGCCTTTTCCATATTCAGGGACAACTATCCCAAGAATTAACCTACAATAGAAGGTTACCTTCATTTTTCTTTCATTCAACTTTTTTCACTTTAGATACTAGGTCCTGAAGAAAGCCAATTTGACCCGCTACGGGCAACTTGTGGCTGAAACATGTCGACCTTTTTATGGACATTATACAGTGCGAAAGCCCCATAATTCAGCTTCCTACACATGCCAAATCTTTTTAACCACACTTGCTCTCCAGCACCAATTAAAATTTGTTCAGACTGGTCATATAAGCCTTTTTACTAAACACTCCCTACCCATTCTATTTTGATCACTAATCACTACTGTACTAACCAGTGGTTTAATTCCGGGTGGAGGAAGCATACAATGATGATGCTGTCATGTTGCTAACAATAAGGCGGGGAATCAAGATACACCGCCATTCGAGCCTTGGTACGTGAATGAGGTTTTTTTTTGTCAAAGGTATGTTTATTGGAATTCTTTTTAATTTATTTTTTTTGTCCATACATGCCACAAATGGAGAGTACAACATCACATTAGTCCCGCGCAGGGGATCTAAGAGTTCCAAAAAAAAAAGATTTAACAGTTAGCCAAATTGCACTAGGCGAGCTAAACCAGCTCCTCTGCACAATAAGAAAGCCAAATGAGGGATACAGCTGCTTAACGCCCCGTAGCTGCTTCTTTAATTGAACATATAGAGACTACTGAGACCATGCAACTTGACTGAACATCCGAACAGTTCGACAGTGTGCGCAGTAGGCGTCTGCGACATCCTCCTCCCATAGCGGTCAATTGGAATGCCATGGACAGTATAAACATAACGGAACAAAACTTGCCCCAACGTGGGAAGCAGACCCCAAAGGTACAACCCCCCCCACACAACCCCCATCCCCCCTCATTACCCACCCCCACCCTACCCGTGGTAGCGGCACTATACCTACGCTTATGAGGTTGAGTGATACTGGAATGGTCATTAGAATTGAAAAAGATGGAGGGCTCTAATGGTACAGGGACAGACTGCAGAAAGAAGGCAGGCCACGAGAAAGAAAAGTAACTAGGGCCCCCCTGAAATTTGAAATTCTAAAAGTTATCTCTGAAGATATCAGCCATATGTTCAAGACTAAGCAATCTCCAAAGATGTGAATGCCAGAAGTAAAGAGCCGGGGCCTCCCTCTGTTTCTAAGCGGCTGCTAGGGTGACCGTAGCTGCTTCAATGCAGAGCCACATGGTCTTTTTGTCTGCCCGAGTCTGGTGTTCAAGAGAGGGATCCCGCAGCCCCAGGAGGACTCCCGCTATAGTGGTAGGAATGGGATGCGCAAGCATGTCTTTGATATGTGGTAAGATTTCTTCCCAGAATGGACGACTAGACGGGCAATCCCACAAAATGTGTCAGAAATCTCCCAGTAGTCCACACCCCCTCCAGCATCTATCTGAGGAAGTGGGGAAGATCAGTTTGAGTTTGGAAAGATGTAAGTACCAGTCCATCATGGTCTTGAGAGGGGCTTCCCTTAGGTCCGTGGAGTGATTAAAGGGTGCAATATCTGACCAAAGGTGGGCACATTCCTCTTCAAGAATCGGACGTTGGATCATGTCCTCCCATATGGACATATACCTAGGGCGTGGGGCGATAAGAGTTTTAATCAAGAAGCTATAAATAAATGAATTTCATAGCAGAGGTTTTGGTGAGGAAGGCATCAAATTTTGTGAGCGGTCGAGTAGCCGCCTCCTGAACCGGGGAGGAAGGTGTCCAGTGCATCAGTTGTGTGTAAGGATACGGTTCTGTGTCCTCTAGTGCAAAGTCCCTTTTACAGTGATTGACGGTGAAGGGGTCAAAGTTGTGGAACAAATGTGTCAGGACTAGGCATCCGCAAATGCAAAAACAACAATTGATGGACAGAATGCAGAACAATGTCATACATTCACCCCAGTACAGAGATCGGGGCCTAAATCCATCGTTTTTTTGCACTCCACACCACCTCAGGCAAGACATGGCTATATGCAAATCAGCCCTGACCCTGCTATCCTGGCTGAAGATGGCTGATAGCCAGAAACCGGTACTAGGATGCTTGATTCCGGCCCAGGAAAGACATGGCTTGGCAGTTCGGTCTGGACTGTTCCCATGAGGCACAGGGTCAAGACTGATTTACAAATGGCCATGTCTGAACTGGGGTGGCTTGGTGAGCAAAATAACAACAGATTAAACCCAGATCTGTGACTGGGGGTGAATGTTCTGCCATTTGCAACATTCCATCCATCATCTTGTGTATTTTGCTGTTCACCCTATGTGGGAAGGGTATGCCCAGACGTGGGTCCCGTGCTCGCTAAGCCACTGGAGTCAAGCTATCCTGGCTGAAGACGGCTGATAGCCAGAAACCGGTCCTAGGATGCTTGATTCCGGTCCAGGAAAGACATGGCTTGGCAGTTCGGTCTAGACTGTTCCCATGAGGCACAGGGTCAAGACTGATTTGCATATGGCCATGTCTGAACTGGGGTGGCTTGGTGAGCAAAATAATGATGGATTTAACCCAGATCTGTGACTGGGGGTGAATGTTCTGCCATTGTGCAACATTCCATCCATCATCTTGTGTATTTTGCTGTTCACCCTATGTGGGAAGGGTATGCCAGACCTGGGTCCCGTGCTTGCTAAGCCACTGGAGTCAAGCTATCCTGGCTGAAGACGGCTGATAGCCAGAAACCGGTCCTAGGATGCTTGATTACGGTCCAGGAAAGACATGGCTTGGCAGTTCGGTCTGGACTGTTCCCATGAGGCACAGGGTCAAGACTGATTTGCATATGGCCATGTCGGAACTGGGGTGCCTTGGTGAGCAAAATAACGATGGATTAAACCCAGATCTGTGACTGGGGATTTTGCAGGACTAGGCATCCCCCTTTCCTCTAGGCCTCGAAGGGTCCCTCATGTTGTGCCGGGGAGAAGGCCGATTGAAATGGATTGGTGTAAACGGGGAAGGGAATGAAGTCCTCTTGTCATCGCTGGAGACCGTATCCCACTTTAAGAGTGGTGCGGGTAGGGGTGCTAATGTAGGTGTTCAGAGGTCTGTCTTTACGTGGGTGCCATACTAGATCCCAAATAGTCCATCCCGTCACACTACGATCCATATGTAACCATTATTTTTCGGATTCTAGCTGGGACAATTCAACCAAGACTCTCAATTGGGCTGCTTTGTAGTATAAAAGAAAATTGGGCAAGCCAACTCCCCCGTCAGCGCGGGCAAGGCGCAACAGTGAGTAAGAGAAGCGGACCCTCCCGCCCAGCCAGATAAAGCGGAGCACCATCGATATCACTTTCCGAAAAAAACCTTGCTCCAATTCGATAGGCAAGGCTTGGAATAGATAAAGAAGCTTGGGCAGGAGAGTCATCTTCACAGCATGTATGCGGCCTAGCCAAGATAGAAAAAGGGGCTTCCATTTCACAAGCTCTGCCTGGATACGCGCAAGGATAGGGGGAAAGTTTGCAGCACAAAGCCCCTCAATTTTCGAAGTCAATTGAACCCCCAGGTACTGAATGGACGTGGTAGCCAACGCCAGCGGGGTAAGGGATTGAAGTCGGAGGGCAGCCCCAGGTGAAAGAGTAAGATTGAGAATATATGATTTACCTAAATTAATTTTAAATCCTGACACTGACTCATACCCCTCGAGTTTGGAGTGAAAGCATGGGAGGGAAGTTTCAGGATCTGATAGAGATAGTAGAACATCATTCACAAACAAAGATATTTTATGAGGTTCTCCCGTGAACGGTATGCCCCGAATGACGGGTCTATTCCGTATTGCGAGGGCCAGTGGTTCGATGCTAAGAGCAAAAAGTAAGGGGGAGAGGGGGCACCCCTGTTGCGTGCCTCTCGAGTGTGGGAAGGGGGGAGATTGTGCTCCATTGACCATGACTCTGGAATTTGGGAGACGCTAATTAGCCCGTATCATGTAAAGAAATTTAGGCGCAAAACCAAACGCTGTAAGTGTGCTAAATAAAAAGGCCCAGTCGACCCTATCGAAGGCCTTCTCGGTGTTCAAACCTACTAATATCGCCGGGATTTGACGTCTGTTAGCTTTCTCAATTAGATGTATGATTCTACGGATATTGTCATGCGTTTGGCATCCCTTAATAAAACCCGACTGGTCTGGGTGGATGAGATCATTTAACCGTTTGGCAAGTATGGAGGAGTCCAGCTTGGCATCAAGATTCAATAGGGCTATCGGCCTACAAGAGGCACAGCTTTGAAAATCTTTCCCTGGTTTGGGAGTTACTGACATCACAGCCTCCGACATAGAGCCGGAAGTGGCACCCTCCTCTGCCATTTTATTAAAAAGAGTAACAAGATAGGGAGAAATATCGAATGTTTTATAAAAGAGAGCCATAAACCTGTCAGGCCCAGGGGCTTTATTAGGTTACAAGGATTTAATGGCCGATGTGACATCGTCTATGGTGGGTGATAGGGGCAGTAAGCAGGTCATTCCACGCCGCAGACACCTGAGGTAAAGGTTGGGACCGGAGGTAATCTCGTTGGGCGTCCTCGTCTAAAGAATCCCCAGTGTATAAATCCTTATAGAAGGCCCCAAAGAGAGCAGCTTTATCTTCATCTTTGTGCGTCAGTTCTCCCGTGGGTCCCAAGATGCCACCTATATACTCCTTCTCCTGTTTATCTTTAAACTGCCGAGCTAAATGTTTACCGATTTTGTTGCCCTGTGCATAAAATAAATGTCTCAGGTTGAGGAGAGTGAATTCCACCTTATTATTATAAATGGCCCGTAGTATACCCCTTAGCGCTGTGAGTTGGCGTAGCGTTTGCCTTGTGGGTTTGGCCCTATGGGTCTGTTCAAGGGTAGATAGTTCAGCCTCCAAGAGCTCTCGCTCTCGAGCACGCTGTTTACTAGTGCGGCATTAATTAAGTACAAGATTCCTTATCACGGGTAAGTGATGCTGGGAAGTACCACCTGGGGGTGGACAAGCTATGGTCAGAGACCGATAGGGGAAAAGTCTTGGCGTCCTGAAGCTCACCCTGCAGTGTCTGGCTGAGGAAGATGTAGTCCAGCCGGGAATAAGTTTGATGTACATGAGAGTAGAAGGTGTAGTCACGTGCCTGTGGGTAAATCATGCGCCACGAGTCAAGTCTTGAATACACTGCTGTATGTCCCCAGAGAATGAGCCTGTGTCTGATCGCTGTGAGTGCGTACTGTCTAGATCTTTGTGCCATATTAAATTAAAGTCACCCATGAGAATTAAGGACCCTTTGGCAAAGTCCACCAACTTCCCCATGGAAGTCTGTTGAAAAGATGTCTGGCCTACATTGGGGGCAAATAACGCTGCGAAAGTGCATAATTTCCCCCTCAGACGACCCTTTACCATGATCCAACGTCCGTCCCTATCAGAGATCTTCCCGGCTCACCCGGTAGATGCAGGCCCCCACCACCGGTTCCCTGGAGAGTCCGAAAAACTGTAGCCAGTACTGCAGAACACAGTGTAGAGGAGAGAGCCACCCAGATGGTCATCTACACATAATCAACGCGTGACCAAGCCGAGGATAGCGCTGCTCCCCCAGTGGGCCCTTCACCCTTCCCCGAAGATGTGGCCTCTGCACTTGAAGAAATGCCTAACAAATCTAAACCTTCTTGGAGATCTGTAACATGGCCTCGCTTGTTCTGATACTCGAAACTAAGTCCAAAAGGGTAGTTCCATCTATTTCTGATTTTATCCTTGCATAGCTTAGTAGTAACAGGTCGGAACAGTTGCTTCCGAGCCAGAGTATCCCGCGCGACATCTTGGAAAATGTTACAGGAGAAGTTTTGAAAAGCAATGGTGTCTCGAGATCGGGCTGCCTTAGTTTTGTAAGAGTGAAATTTAGCCAGGATGTCTCTCGGTCTCTTTTGCTCTCCCCGCTGCAGTGCTCCCACTCGGTGAACTCTGTCCAGTTTTATCTTGAGAGACTGTGGGGCCATGATCTCTGAGAAGAGGCCTATCACAAACGCCTCTAGGTCCGTTCCCTCCGTGTCCTCCTCCAGGTCCCTGATGCGAAGGTTCTCCGTCAAGGGCCCTGTTCTCAAGATCCTCCGCCTTAAGCTGCATCTGAAGTAGCTGTTCTTTAAGCAATCCCATGTCTTCCCGGAGTTCAGTCGATAGTCGTTCTTGATCCTGATGGTGAGTTTCTAGATCAAGGACTCTCGTTAACACAGAGTCCACATCTTGTTGTAAGGAGGAGAGACGCTCTGTCAGGTCGGAGTTGATCAATAGACGTTTTGATATCTTGTCCAATGTCCCTACGCAAATCCGTTAAAAAGTCTTTAAACATGGCTAGGAGCTCAGCTTTCGTGAGGGACATCGTCGCAGTGTTTGTGTCTCCCCTCAGTGTTGCTAATTTTTCCGTGGATGCAAAGAAGTCAGAGACCTTGACTGGAGTTTTAGCCAACGTCTTCTTAGGCGGCATAGGGCATCACCTGCAGACTGGTGCTGGTGCCGGTATCTCGGGAGCCTGCGTTCGAGTAGGGCGCAATCTATAGTAGTGCCTGGCTGGTCAAGCACCTTTCCATGCGAACCAGAAAGGAGTGCACACCCAAAAGCCTCCCCCGCATAGGCCCGCTAGTCTAGAGGCCACGGAGGCGCCCCCTCCACCACTCGGGCACCCAAAAACGAGTAGCGCAGCCCACTACTCCGTGGGGGGTCCTCAGAAAGAGCAGTGGTGTAGTCGAGGCGAGGGCGCCAAAGCAAAGACAGGGCTTAAAAAGGGGGGAGGCCTAGGCGGAAAGGCAGTCCGCGCGCCCGCCTTGTGAGACCTCAGAGTAGGGGAGGTGCAGGGGCCCAGCAATATTGCAGAAAGAAGCAACCCATAAGCCAATGCAAAGCTGGGAGCTAGCAGCTCTATTCAGTGCCAGGGAGACAAATGCAGGTTGCGGTGGTGTACAGAGGGGCTCCTTTTGCTAAAGACAGCGTCAGAACGTGCATTGGCCGTGAAGCTTCGCCAGCTCAGAAACCGGGACACCCGCCATCTTAGGATCAGGCGCTCCGGGAAAAATGAAAGTCCGCTGAGCCAACAAACAATGGGGGGCCCGCCAAATCAAAAAAAAGCTCGGCCCCACTTGCCTCTCATAATGCCACATAGATTGGTAGGGCTGGATTGTCCTCAGATATGCCTCAATTGGAATCACCGCGAATGACACGCTGAGAGTGCGCTGCCATTTTAAGGCAGCGCGCTGTCCCCGGCCGACTGCCGAATGAAATACAGCCGGCAGACGGGTGATCCACTTGCAACACCGCTCCTCTCTGAAGCCTCACATGTTCCCCCGTCAGTAGCTGTTGCAGGGTACAGGAGAAAAGCGCTGCAACCGCCGAATTCTTCCCTCAGGAAAGCTCGTAGACTGGGAGCCAAGACGGATTACGTCCGATCGGCCATGTTGCCCGGCCACACCCCCCCCCCCCGAATGAGTTTTTTTTATCGGTATCAGAAACAAAAAGAGAATAAACCCTGGTTACTCAGGACAAGTGATCCTTTTCCCCATTGATTTTTTGATATTAAAACTAAGGAAGCTGACAGTATCACAGACTTTTCCTTCTCCCCCCTTTCTGATATAAAACAGTTCAAGCAGCGCACAGCTGTGGGAGTTCTCCCTCAAAGAATTTCTTTTCCTCAACAAAAGCACCCCAAATAGGGTGAGTGCGATGGCCGAAAACTTTGGCCTGAGTTACACGACAGAAGAAATAAATGCAATCCTCTCCTTACCATCTCTGTTACAAGACAAAGACCTCTCTCAGACCCTAGCTCAAACAAACGACTGGGATGAACTTACAGAAATCAAGAGAGAACAGGTGAGAATGGCCGTTCATGGCATCATCATGACGGAGTATCTACGTGCGAATGCAGTACCCAAAGGCCTTTGGGTGAGCAATGCACCCCACATTTTTCTGCAAGATATACTCTTCCATAAGGACTGGTCTGCAATATCGTGGAAGTGTACTAGGGACTACCTAGTTCTCATCATCAAAACTGCCACCAGACTAACTGAGGAACTCACAGTAAAGATCCAAGTGAGCGAAACCAAGTTAAAAAACATGGTACACATCACAGTGTACAAAAAGAGACTCGAGGAAATCAACCGTGAGATAAGTGAGACCAAGGATTATCTGACACAAAACAAAATACAGAAACATGGAAAGGATTAAAAAATATTCTCAATGGAACGCATGCACCCATACAGCTCGGATGACAACAGAGCCCCAGATAACATATCTGATAACAAGTCTAGTGCCGGAACCTCCACAGACGGTTCAGACTGGAGTGGCGAAGACTCCTTCACACCAAGAAGGAATAGGGGCCAAAATCGCCGCTCGAACCTCCACAGACCACAAATGTGGCATACCCCGTACCATGGGAATAAACACCAAGGAATACCATTCCAACCATTTAATCCCAATGTCCCAGGCTGGATGAACCCGTACTTCCATGGTCCGCCCCCAATGGGACCACCTATGGCACCACAGATGGGACACGAGTACGCACCAAGGACTCCTATTTTAGGGAGAGGCCGGCCGAATCAGAGGACCAGACAGAAAGAAGTGACCTGGACAGACCAGGAGTGACAGGTCCACAAGAGGAGCATGACAGGAAACAAACCAAGCACAAGCACGACAACCTCATCGTTAACTTAACAGACCAAAACCCTTATGGAAGAACAGACAGAATCCTTAATAAAGGACTTGGTTTTGTCCCCACACCACCACTGGACACCTTCAGACTCCAATGCGAAATGGCTGAATTTTGCCAAAAGCTGAAATGAAAAGCCTTCTTTAAACAACAGGATTAATACAACACGGACGGAGATACCAAACTCCGGCGGAAATCAAAATTCTGCCCAATGAACAGTCAGATTCCAATTGAGATACTGACCTTCGAACAGGCGGTGATGAAGGAAATCGATGACCTAAAACACAGCCCACACAACCATTCCAGAACGTAACGAATGCTGAACGGAAGGCACTAGACAATCTACGGCTCAATGCCATTCTGATAATCAAGCCCGCGGACAAAGGCGGAGGAATAGTCCTACTCACCAAAGAAGGATACGACCTACAGTGCACAGAATTACTCTCTGACCACAAATTCTACAAGAAGATAACAACCGACCCAACAGAACGCCTTCAAAGGACCATCATGCTAATGGTAGATGAGGCCGAAGCAAACAATTGGACCTTAAAGAATGAGGCAGATTTTCCTCAAACTTCAATGCCCAGAACACCATGTTTTTATTCCCTTCCAAAGACTCACAAAACCCGCAAACCACTACCAGGGAGTCCAATTGTCTCGGGGGTCGGGTCGCTCTTGGAACCGCTATCCCAATTTGCAGACCAGTATCTCAAATCCTTAGTCCAAGAGACCCCAACAAACCTCAAGGACACAAAGGATTTATTGAACCTCCTGACAGAAAAAACACATTCAGAGGAAACAATGCTACTAGTAGGACTCGACGTAGAGAGCGTTTATACCAGTCTCCCTCAAGGAAAGACTCTCGAAACCATGGAAAAACTGCTCTTCAACACACAGACGGACCACAAAACACCAAGGCACTTCATCCTAGAATGTAGCAGACTAGCGCTAACAGAGAACTACTTTGAGTACAATAACACCCTGTACCAACAGTGCCACGGAACTTCAATGGGCAGCACCTTTGCCCAAAGCATGGCCGGGCTCTATGTAAGTGACTTTGAAGAGACCCATATACAGAGTACTACAAACCCCTAGCTGCATAAGATCCTTTTTTGGAAACGTTATATAGACAATATAATCGTTATATGGGAAGGTGACAAGGAAAGTTTGGAAGAATTCCACAGGTGGCTTAATACAAAAGATGAATGGCTCAAGTTCACCTACACAGCCGACAACAAAAGCCTTGATTGCCTAGATTTAACAATCTATGCACAAAACAGCCCTTTACAAACAAGAACTTTCTTTAAACCGACAGCAAAGAACAGGCTGCTGTCTTACAAAAGCTTCCACCCCCGCCCCCTGAGGGAGAACCTGCCCTACAGCCAATTTTTGCGCCTGAAACGCAACTGCTGCAGTACACAAGACTACAAGGGCCAAGCGGAGGACTTGTGCACTAAATTGAGAGCCAGAGAGTATCCATGGATGGATAATCAAGAAATGCAAAAAAAGAGCAATGAATCAACCCAGAGAATGTCTTCTTGACACCACACCAAGAACAACGGAGAATGACGTGGTAACTTGCGTAACCACTTACAATGCAGCGTCAAACAAAATAAAGAAAATGGTCAGCAAAAATTGGAGAATCATCACGTCGGGCACTATCAGTTGGCCAACACCAAGATTCTCCAATAGAAGAACGCGCAACCTGAAAGATATACTGCTACACACCAGACCAGAACCAGCAAAAAGAAGCGACCTTACCTCCCAGCTATGGAACAATCCCCCCGTGATGGGCCCCTACCCGTGCAGCTCATGTTTCGTGTGCGAACTAACAACAGCAACAAAGTCGCTACAACTCCTCCCAAATTTCAAATGGACCATCAGGTATCATACAAACTGCAACACCACCCATGCAATCTATATGATCACCTGTCCCCATGGTAGAACACAGGAGTAACATCAAGTGTCAACGCAATACCACTAAAATGAGCAACCATTACATCGAGAGTAAACATACAAAGAAAGACTTGAGATGGGTGATTATGGAAACCCTATTCAAGAAGGAGCAAAGACAGGTCCACCGCTTACACACGAATGTCGATGGGTTCAATGACAATATTCCGTGGCTCAGCCTTAACCGCTGAACAATGAGCACTATATTTCAAGAAATACCATATAGCTGAGACCTTATCTCAACACACCTTGTCAATAACCCGCAAACCTTGTGACTCTATAGTTCGCACACTATGAGGAAAATCCCAAAGCACTATTCCTCATTTTAAGAAACCAGTACTAATCTCTAGCCAACTAATGTATCACTTCCAACCCTGTTTAGTGACCAACCATTAATTCCCACACCGATCAAGCACATTGACAATACCCCCAAAATCATGCCGGAGCCATGAGCACAATCCGCCAAAAACTGAAAAAACTCATAATATTTTTTCATAAAAAACAGCGACAAAGACCAAATTTATATACAAATAATTATATAAATGACACCTCTTTTGCCCTCTGATACCTTAGAATAAGACCGCTTTTAATTGTAGCGTTGAAACAGAGTCTGTTCTCTATTCCCATTCACCTTCGAAGATAACAGACAGGAAACTATGCAACCTGTGCTTCCGAGGTCTGAGAGGCAGAGAGAGCACAAGTCGTGAAGAACCTGCACAAGAGGTAGGATCGCACGGCGCCAGAACCACTTCTCTACATACCGTAACGTATCTGCTAAAACAATCGTATAATGCAGCATATGTTATTTTCCAGCAGGCACAGCCTTCTCAGCACACCCGAGGAGGTTCTTAACGAAAACTAACAAGGTACGCGTCCCAGGGCTAATGGCGGGTAACATTGAGTTGTTTACAGATACCTAAGACCACGAGTAATGGAATCAATAATTTGGTGAAACTGAATACACACTGCGCCTCTCTCGATGTAAAATACCGGAGGGGTTAATGTTTTTTTAACGATAGACATCGGTGCAACTCACACCTATTGCGCATTACGCATACCGATTCCTTACGATCTAGAGACATTATGCAAATGTCGATTCAACTTTTTTCACTGTAGAGACTAGGTCCTGAAGAAAGACAATTTGACCCCCTATGGGCAACTTGTGGCTGAAACATGTCAACCTTTTTATGGACATTATACAGTGCGGAAGCCCCATAATTCAGCTTACTACGCACGCCAAATCTTTTTAACCAGGCTTGCTCTCCAGCACCAATAAAAATTCGTTGAGACTGGTCATACAAGCCTTTTTACTAAACACTCCCTACCCAATCTATTTTGATCACTAATCACTACTGTACTAACCAGTTGTTTACCTGCGAGTGGAGGAAGCATACAATGAAACCCTATGATGATGGTTTCACGTTGCTAACAATAAGGCGGAGAATCAAGATACACCACCAAACGAGCCTTGGTACGTGAATGAGGGGTTTTTATCTGTATCGGAAACAAATAGAGAATAAACCCTGGTTACTCAGGTCAAATGATCCTTTCCCCCATTGATTTTTTTATATTAAAACTAAGGAAGCTGAAAGGATCACAGACTTTTCCTTCTCCCCCCTTTCTGATATAAAAGCGGTTACTGCACTGGTCCAGGCAAAAATGGACTATTGTAATGGTCTCTACCTTGGTATGTAAATGCAATATATAAAAAATAAACATGAGACGATTCAAAATACTGCTGCACGGCTACTGGGAGACATCCCCAAATATGACTCCATTTCCAAGGAGATTAGCAGACTTCACTGGCTCCCGGTGGCTCAGTGAATTAAGTCCAAAGTTCTCTGTTTAGCATATAAGGCTCTGAACAACACAGGACCGCTTTCTCTTTGAAATCTTTTCCTCTGGTACCAACCGTCCAGACAGTTGTAGTTCTCAGATGCAAGACTGATGAAAGTACCAGGATTACGAACCTCAGGTTGGGGTGTCCGAAGTTTGCGTCCCTCTTTCTTTTAAATTGAGAGCTGAAAGTGTTTTTTATATGAATTCAAATGATTTTAATTAATTGAGCAAATCAATGTATCTTATCTTATCTTACGGTACCGCAAATTTGTGGAATATGCTTCTGGCTGTGCTCAGAGGGGCTGCTTCCATCACAACTTTCAGAAAAAAGTTAAAATATGACTATTCCAGAACTGATTTCTAGTGGTGAATAATGCAGTCATAGCGCCAAGATACCTCTGAGTATTTGTGCACTCAATAAGTCTCATTAACATTAACATTAAGAAGAACACATGCAGGCTTATGAAAAAAGCCCACTGGCTGCCTGCACAAAATGGCACCACCTAGGAGGCATGGCTACAAAAAAGATCAGATGCAGGTCTACGGCATAAGCACACTGGCTAACTACGCAAAATGATCCCCCAACCACATGGTCACAACAACAACCAGCAAGGAAGCATGACCAAAACAAAGGAAATATGCGACCTATTGCAAAAGCACACTGGCTGCCTATACAAAATATCCAGCAGCCACATGGTCAAACAACAATGAGAAGGAGGAATTGAAAACAAAGATCATAAATAGGCCTATGCGCTCTGACAATACAAAAAATGGCTCCTGGCCACATGGCAAGGGGAACAAAGACAAATGGTGGCCTAGGGAAACAAACTTACACACTGGCCAGATAAAGGAAGCATGGTGGCGCAGAGAAAAATAGCATAAATTCAGCAATGTTAAAAACTGAAATAGGGTAAGGAAGTTTACAGATCACATCCTCCAAAGGCATCAAATATATTGCCCCACCTATACACGTTTCACAGAAAAAGAATATGAAATAACCCAAAATAAAACACAATTTGTAATTTAATCCAATGCCATCAATGGCTTATCATGTTTCAATTTAACAGATACCACAGAAACAGTTGTTTCATGCACCCATGACTACTACTGGGCCTACTGACTGGAAGGCCCATTAGCAGACTAGGCCAAATAGTGAATTAAATGAATATTGAAAATGTATTAAAAATCATGGAGAACAAGTACTAAACTGCGCAACATTTTTCCTTTACAAAAGAAGAATAACAACATGCAAAACAATAACTAGGCCTCTACTGAAACTGGAGGCCACCCACCACAATAAATTCTAAAAATTGACTACAAGTATAAATGAATCCTGAAGCATGCCTCCAATTAAACAAATACTACTCATATATACCAGGTTTTCAACTTACTAGTGAAATTTCAGATACAAAGTCCTTAAATCCAATGGTATGTATGCAGCATACTAGAAGAATGATCCTTCCAGCTCCAAATCCCAATGAAAAGTGACCAGAAGATGGACAAAACACTGGGAGCAGTCTGATGGACAGGAGCAGGATGTTGGAGTTTTTGTTGCCCTTCCTTCCTGTTGAAAAAAAAAAAGTTTTAAAAAATGGCGTCTCGCACAAAAAAACTCCAACGGCCAGTTGGAGAAGACAATCCATTTGCAAACCCTCTCAGCTGCTTCTCGAGCACAAAAGCTGCATGATTGGTCCGTTCTCGATCAACACTACATTGGCACCAACACGGCTGGAAGCTGTGCAAACAAGCACAAGTATCGGACAAGCTCGCTTGTGGTCCAAGATTATTGTGATGCAACTGAGCACCAAAACAAATCTGAATCATGAAACTCCATGAGCGGAGCAGAGTTTTATGCCCAGGCCTAGCCAAGACGTGATCTTACAGTACCCCTGGGTTAGAATTATTAGGGTTTTACTAGCTTTGACTTTGAGGTCTGAAGCTTCCTTGTAAAGTGCTAGGAGGCACAGACAGCAAGATCCACAAAGGTTTGGGTAAGGGAGAAACAAGGCAAAATCATCCACATATAGAGCTAGGACTAATACCAAAAGGGCCACGCAAGAAATCTAGGGATCAACCTAGAAGAAAAGCTCAACATGGTGGCTCAGGTCAATGCAGTGTCCTGCCTCTCCTTAAGAAGCCATCCCTTGATCCGCTGCTTCCTGCTAACTACCGGACGATCTCGCTTTTGCCAAGTTTGACCAAAGTTTGTGAGAAGGTTGTGACGTCTCAGCTTACCAACTTTGTAGAGACGGCGGGCCTGTTACACCCAGCGCAATCGGGGTTTTGTGCTTCCTATAGTACGGAGTCAGCATTATTGGAGGTGGCAGAGGCAATACCGGAGTTCTCGGTGGCATTTGATACGGTGCTCCACTCTCTTCTCCTTGATCGCCTTACAGAAATTTGCATTGTGGGCTCGGCATGGAGTTGGATTAGATCCTTCTTGGAGGATAGATCACAGTAAGTCTGGCTTCCCCCATGTGCCTCCGCGCCTACGCTTCTGTCTACTGGCGTTCCGCAGGGATCATCACTTAGCCCCCTTCTTTTTAACATCTATGTGACTCCGCTTGTTTATCTGGCGGAGTCTCTGGGGGATAAGGGGGTGGCCTATGCGGATGATACGCAGCTTCTGTTCTCTTGGACGACGGGGGATTACTCGGTCAGTGTGGGGCAGCACTGTCTATCATGTGTTGCACTGGCGGGCGAACGCACAGTTGAAGTGCTCCTGTTCGATTCGTTTTCAAGGGATTTTAGAGACAGGTTGTGGCCTCCTGACTTTCCCCGCCCCATGGGGAAGGGCGGGGAAAGTCCAAAAATTTGGAGGTTTGGTTTGATGAAAATCTGAACTTTTCTACTTAGGTGAAGAGGCTGACAGGGACCTGTTTCGGCACTCTGAAAATCCTGAGAAAGTTTTTACCCCTTTTGCCAGTCTCTGCCAAAGAGACTTTAGTCCGGGCTTTGATCTTATCCCGATTAGACTACGCTAACGCTCTTTTGGTGGGTAGTCCCGGATATTTGACGAGGAAGTTGCAGGTAGTTCAAAATGTGGCAGCCAGACTACTACTGGGACTCTCCTCAAGACAGAGTACCCGGATTCATCTTCATAACCTGCATTGGCTCCCAGTTGAGTCCCGTCTTAAATTTAAAATGCTGTCCATTGTTCATCGGGCCCTCTATGGGTTAACCCGATCTACCTGCAGAATAGATTCGTCTTTTACAAACCCTCTAGACAACTGCGTTCATCCGACCAGCTTCTAATACAGAACCCTCGCTTTAACCGCCATAGGCTTGGTGGGAGTTCCTTTACTCGCAAAGCCGGCCTGGCATGGAATATGCTACCGCTGGCGCTTTTCGGAGTGTGCATGACCCTGTGATCTTTAAGAAAAGACTAAAAACGCTGTTTTTTTTTTTAACTTGAGCTTGGAATTACATTTTTGGAGTTAGCGCCGGGATACTTTGAGTTTATAAAATTAATATAACATAACATAACATAACATAACAGTGTGCACCTCCTGCTTCCACATCCTACGCATGCTGAAAAAATCTTCAAATGGCTGCCTTAGGACTTTAGACAAACCGTCATGCAAGCACTCGTCACCACCTGAAATGTTTTCCATGTTCCGACAGTCAATAGCATCCAGAAAGTAACTCTCATCTATAGACTGTTTCAACAGTAGCCGAGACTGCAAGTTCCAGAGAACAATCATGGTGACATACAGTGGAGGAGACAGAATCAAGGAGCCGAAGACTCCAGTAATGGCTCATATTAAGCATCCTGTAACAATGGTAGTCTCATAAGGCCAGTACTAAAGATGAACCCTTAATGGATGCACCTGCAGATCCATACCTTCAGATTGAACCACTTGCACTACAAAACAGAGATCCAGTGCACACTTGAAAGTGCACATTTAAAAGCAGGACACAGGCAGTACACAGTGTAACCATATCAGTCTAAAGGATAAAGACCTGTTGTTTTTTTAGTTCCTGAAGTAATAACATGTGGTAGTTTAATCACCATTTGGCCTCGAGGAAGAAAATCTATTGCAGAGCAACAAAAATAGGCGAGGTCGCCCCGACCCACCGCTGCTCCTGCCCGCTGATTACCAGTGCGCTGCCTGCTGCCTGCTGACTGCGTTGCCTTCTGTGTTTCCCCCCCTCCTGCTGCCTCCGTTTTTTTCCGCCTGTATCCCCTTTGCCTGTTGGTTTTTCTGTTGGTTTTCTGCCTCCTGTATTCAACTTCCCCTTTTGCCTTCTGTACCCCTATATTCCCCCATTCTGCTGCTCTCCCCCTACCTGTTAGCTCTCCTCTCCAGCCGCCGGACGACCCAGCTGGCGCTGAGCCGCCCTCGGCCCTCCTTCCCGCCACTGACCTCCAGCCGACTCCACCCCCCCTGCCCACTGGCCGCCCCGCTCCCGCCACCCAGCTGACCCGCCCTCCTGGCGCATTACTTATGACGCCCCCTGAGCGACCGCGCAGCGGACGCGCGCTGCGGGAGCACCGATTAAGCACCGAAGGTACGCCAAAGGTAAGCCCGTCTGCGCCCGTCCGCGCCTGGATCGCATCCAGCGCCAGGACCCCTGGCCCCCGCAGGCTCCAGCCCACCCGCCGGACCTACAACTCCACCGAACTCCACGCACTCAACACCGGCCGAATCCCGGGATGCTACCGAGCCACCCCGAGACGCACCCACGGACCCTTCAGCTGCCACTCCTGCAAGTACACCTTCAACCGGACCGGCACTACACCAGCACCGACTAAGCCGAACACCAGCAGCAACCACCTCAAGTGCATCCTGCTCAACACCCGCTCCGTCCACAGACACGCCGTCGAACTCTGGAACCTCCTCGACACCACATCTCCAGACGTTGCCTTCCTCACGGAAACCTGGATGAACGCCTCCTCAGCGCCCGACATCGCCGTCGCCATCCCAGAGGGCTACAAGATCACCCGGAGGGACCGCACCAACCAGACGGGAGGAGGCATCACCATCATCCACAGGAACACCATCCGCATCACGACCAACACCGACGACACCCTCACGACCGCCGAACACCTGCACTTCCAGATCCACACCGACCCCAAGACCACCCTCAGAGGCACCGTCATCTCCTGACCCCCGGGACCACGCACACAATTCAGCAAAGACGTCGCCGACTTCATCTGCCCGCACGCTCTCCCCTCCGCTGACTACATCCTCCTCGGGGACCTCAACTTCCACCTGGAGAACAACAACGACCGCAACACCACCACCCTGCTGGACAACCCCACCAACCTCGGTCTCAAGCAGCTGGTGACCACCCCCACCCACTACGCCGGACATACACTCGACCCCATCTTCTCATCCAGCAAGGACATCACCTTCAGCCACGCCACCGGACTCCACTGGACGGACCACAGCTGCATCCACTTCAGCTTCAGAAAGAACACGATCCACCACCACCAGCAACAGGTTGCACGAAGAAGCTGGAACAAGATCACAGCCGACCAGCTCGCCGCATCCCTGAGCCAGCACCCTCCCACTAGCTCTGCCAACCCCAGCCAGGCCGCCGCCAACCTCACGAAATGGATCAACAACTGCGCAGACGACCTCGCCCCACTGAGGACCCCGCCTAACATACCCGGCAGCAAGAAAGCCCCATGGTTCACCGACGAACTCAAGAGTTCCAAGAAGAACTGCCGAGCCCTCGAGAGAGCCTGGCGAAGAGACCCAACTCCGGACAACATGACCACCCTCAAGCTCGCCACCCGAAAGCACCACCAACTGATCCACGCCACCAAGAAAGCCGCATTCAAGGAACGACTGGACAACAACGCACACAACAGCAAAGAACTCTTCAACATCGTGAAAGAGCTCTCCGACCCCAACGCCGGAAACAACGACATCACCCCATCTCAAGACCTCTGCAACTCCCTCGCCTCCTACTTCCACAACAAGATCGCTGACATACACAACAGCTTCTGCACTCAACCAACGCTCCCCACGACTGCACCAATGCCCCCCACCACCACCCTCCGCGCCTGGACCCCGATCAGCACCGAATACACCATCCACATGATGAACGGCATCCACTCCGGATCTCCTACCGACCCCTGCCCTCACCACGTCTTCAACAAGGCCGACGCTGTCATCGCACCCCACCTGCGGGACATCATCAACACCTCCTTCAACACCGCCACCTTCCCGGAGAGCTGGAAGCACGCCAAACTCAGCGCTCTACTGAAAAAAACCAACAGCAGACCCCACCGAACTCAAAAACTACCGCCCCATCTTGCTCCTCCCGTTTCCAGCCAAAGTCATCGAGAAGACCGTCAACAAGCAACTGGCCGCCTTCCTCGAGATGAATGGATCCCTCGACCTCTCACAGTCTGGCTTCCGGGCCAACCAAAGCACCGAGACCGCCCTCATCGCAGCCACTGATGACATCCGAGCCCTGCTCGACAACGGAGAAACAGCGGCCCTCATCCTCCTAGACCTCTCCGCGGCATTCGACACTGTCTGCCACCGCACCCTAGTGCAGCGCCTCAGCAACGTCGGAATCCAGGAGAAGGCACTGGAGTGGATCATCTCCTTCCTCGCTGGAAGGACACAGAGAGTCCGCCTACCCCCGTTTAGATCAGAGGCCACGAAGTCATCTGCGGCGTTCCTCAGGGCTCCTCGCTCAGCCCCACCCTCTTCAATGTCTACATGAGCCCCCTTGCGGCCATCGCACGCCAACACAACCTCAACATCATCTCCTACGCTGACGACACCCAGCTGATCCTCTCCCTCACCAACGACCCCGCCACCGCCAGAGCCAACCTACACGAAGGGATGAAAGACGTAGCGGAGTGGATGATGACCAGCCGCCTGAAACTGAACTCAGACAAGACGGAAGTCCTCATCCTGGGCTCCTCACCCTCCGCCTGGGACGACTCCTGGTGGCCCCCCGCCCTGGGCACCGCACCCAAACCGACAGACCACGCACGCAACCTGGGCTTCATCCTGGACTCCTCCCTCTCCATGACCAGACAAGTCAACGCCGTCTCCTCGTCCTGCTTCAATATCCTGCACATGCTACGTAAGATCTTCCGGTGGATCCCCACTGATACAAGTAAGACGGTCACCCAGGCCCTCGTCACCAGCCGACTGGACTACAGCAACGCCCTCTGCGCCGGAACCACCGCCAAGCTCCAGAAGAGACTCCAGAACGCCTCAGCGAGACTCATCCTCGACATCCCCCGACACAGCCACATCTCCGGACACCTGAGAGACCTGCACTGGCTCCCGGTCAACAAGAGAATCTCCTTCCGGCTCCTCACCCACGCACACAAAGCCCTACACAACCAAGGCCCGAGATACCTCAACAGCCGCCTCAACTTCTACGCTCCCACATGCCAGCTCCGATCAACCAGCCACGCCCTCGCCACCGTCCCCCGCATCCAAAGAGCCACAACAGGAGGAAGGTCCTTCTCCTACCTGGTCACCAAGACCTGGAACTCCCTCCCGACTCACCTCCGCCTGACCCAAGACCACCTCACCTTCAGGAAGCAGCTCAAGACCTGGCTGTTCGAGCAGTAGCAGACCCCCCCTCCCAAAGCGCCTTGAGACCCGCCGGGTGAGTAGTGCGCTATACAAATGCTATGATTGATTGATTGATTAAAAATTGCAACAATCAGGAATAACTGAAACAGAGAGTATAAAAAGGATATAATTGTTCCAAATACAGTCTGGAACATGCCAACAAAGCCAGAATCAATTGGTTTAAAAATATGTACCACACCTGTGGTATTTGAAGAATTAAAAATGAAGAAAACAAGTTAACTAAAACATAATGGCAGATTTGAGCGCAGTAGCAATTGCATTTTGGAAGAAGACCTTGCAACTAGGATAATAAACATCTCTCTATCAGATATTAGCATAATATCTTTTTGAATCAATAATGCTTTCAGTTGACTTAACTTATCAAAATTAATGTTAACAATAGCAATAATTGAAGGTCATCTGGTAATGTTCCTGACTGTGTGTGCAAGTGAGAACAACACATTATTACAACAGGCTATGAATCTGGGAAACGTCACCACACATGGTGCTCCCAGTTTTAGCCCACAACATCCTTGGTCGTTTAGAATCAAATAAATTCAATTTGAAAGTAATTTGAATAATGGCCGTGTTAAGACAGCAGGGACACCATTCAGACAACATGCCAAATTGGCCTTACAAGAATTGAATGTTTACAGACTAATGAATGGTCAAATGAAGTTTCACATTCATTTCTGCTAAGAAAGACTTCAATTTCTCCACACCTGTCATTGAAAGGTAAAACCCAGGTTTCATTAACAAATCTCTCCCCTAGCACCTCATATCTGCCTACTTGAAAGTGTTTCAAACAAGATGTAAAATATAACGTTGAAATTGATAGTTTAATGAATGCATATATCCGTGCTTCAGCTTCTCTGAAGGTCAAGTTTTCTAAATGTTCTATGCTCAACATTGTATAAGTCACATCTTTTGTTGCCATTATTTTTGCGTTTGTGTTAATTATAAGCCAAAATCACATAATCAATCTCATATGAAATTTCTCCACTCTAGAGGAGAGACATGTGTTATATCGAAAATGGAGGGTATAATTTTATTCAGAGAATTAATGTGAGTTGACAATGTGGCAATGCATTTATCTACAACAGCTGAAAGCCTTTTGCCAAAGTAGCCCTGTCAACGTCTCTCAAACTTTCAGCAGGTTCCTGTTGGAAAACTTTCTAAATTTAATGATATATGGTGCATTGAAAATTTTTAGAATGTGGTGATCCAGGACCCAACAAGAGATCTTGTAAAGCCATGTCATCCGAGAGGAGAGATAAGTGTTCCTTAACTGCATATAAAATAGAATGTTGTAAACATTAAATGTTTCCTATACTGTAGATAATAACCACTCCTGAGTGTTGTGTCTCCACATAAAGGGGGTTGGTCTGCTTTCTTTAAAACGAGGGGTGGGCGGAACTTGTGTAGTTCATTCTGTTGAATTCCAAGGAGTTACCTAAAAACTCTACGAAATTCAGCAGAGTTTCGCAAGCAGAGTTCTGTATGTCACACTGCTTGTGTTGATTTTAGCCGTGAGAGCTTGTGGCATTCAGTAAAATCAGCACGGACAGCACCACATGGCTCGCCGGTGGGCGCTGCTTCTTTCTGCCAATCGAGTATATTTTCTACTTGAGCGGCAGCTTTCTCAATGCCGGGAGGCAGTTTAGAGCTTGATTTTCTTGCTTGCACTTGCCAACCTAATGTTGGAGAGCCACTCATGAGAAAATAGTCTGTCATGTGGTGGTTGGTGGGGTTTTCCAAAACTTGATGTTCCACGTGGAGTGGACAAAACCCAGTGAACTCCGCTAGAGGAGTGGAGTTTACCACCCAACCCTACTTATAACCCATGTGGTGTTTACAAATCGTGCATGACAACCATTAGCGTATACTGGCTACAAAAACCACCCTTCTGTACCTGAAAGTGAAGAATTATGTGTACCAGTCTGTGTCATGCTGTTGAGCTGTTCTTCTGTGAAATTTGCATAGTGTTGCCAATTTTCAAAACGTGCAAAAGAGATGGAATGTTAGGTGTGTTCATATCTTTATTTTAGCCAAACCAAGGCAGGGTGTTTGCTCCACTATGTTGTTCAGAAAAATCTTTTGTCTAGGTGTAACACAAGCTCCTAACAAAGGCTCATTGCACTGGACCTTTGTGTTCCCCTTATTGATGTTAACTTTATATTATCCTTCAAAATGTGTAGCCGTGTATGGACAGCTGTGAAATGAATAAATCGGAATAGAATAATTGTGTTTGTGTCAGCATATTTTTCTTCACTGAGGAAGGGGTATGCTTAAAATAAAAAGAAATTTGGTCTAGAGGGTTGATACCAGAAAATATGTAAAGTTTTGCAGGCAAGCTCCCTGGGATCAGTGAATATGCACGCCAACAGGTGTTGGCCTAGCTCTGGAAAAAAGGGGCTTATAATATGCTCTCCCACAATTGCATCCTCACCATCCAGTGCCTCGCACAAGTACTCCATACCACTGTCCTGAGATTGGCAAGACAGTGTCTGACAGTCTCTGTCACTAAACCCACACTCTTCTAGGCATTTTCCAAATTCACACACCAGGACTTCAACCATGGGGGAACCCCCTCCCTGTTCGTCTCATCCAGAGTCAGTGGACTGTCCCTCTGACCACTAGGACCATGAACCCCTGGGCCAGTTCCCCAATCTATCTCAGGGACACTGTGCACCACCGGAGCTAACTTATGTCCTTGAACCTCCAGTCGTAAATCAACCCCCTCCAAAGTCAGGCGCCACATCTATGGGTGTGTGCATTACTCCCTCAGCACTCAATAATACAAGTTTGCTGCCACCAGAGAGAGGAATCCCTAAGCTCCTGGCTTTCAACTCCAACTCCCTCATCACTCTCTCATGCTCAAAATGCATTCTCTTTTCCTATACTGCATACTTCTTCATTTCTAATTCCATCCCAAGCTCTATTTACTTGCTCTCTTTATCTTTCTGACCATCCATTTTGATCCTAACTAGCTCCAAATTGTGCACCCTCTCCCTCCTCCAGCGCTCCTGGGGACAGACCATTGGAAGAAACACTGCTGCCCGCCCTGGAAGGTACTTTCTTCCCCATTGGGCCCACTGGCCCCTCAAGGTGGCCATCTAAATTCTCTGCCTCCACCACTGGCTCCTCAGGATGCTCACTGGCGCTCCTAGATTCCAACCCGGCCCTCAGCGCCTTTTGGTATTCCTCTTTCCTGGTTAGGCCTTTAACAGAGATTTTTTATTTCTTGCACAAAGCTTTGAGATTAGGCACAGTGTAAGCATCAATTCTCTCTTCTTCCAATTCAATGTCTACAGATGCTATGGATGTTGGCATACTCATGGTAGAAACGACTGGCAGTTCTCAGGAACCCAAAATCGAAAAGAAGTTCCAAGGAAAAAAGTTGACCAAAATCGATGTGGTTGCGTTAATGTCTGCACTCACCAGTAGTGTACACCAATCACTGTATATGAGTCAAATGCAAATCCAAATCCTCACAGCAGACCACCAATGTTAGATGTGGGGCTCACTATTTGGCAGAGGTAGGTACCTTTGACCAAATATGGACCCATGGGTCTAGTCAGGGTAAGGAGCTACACTCCTAAAATAACCCCTGATCACCCCCTTGGTATCTTGGCACGAGCAGGCAGGCTTATCTCAGAGGCAGTGTGTAAAGCATTTGTGAAAACATACAGTAATACAGTGACAACACTACAGATGGACACCACACAGATTGTATTATAAAAAAATAAAAAATAAATATATATATATATATATATATATATATATATATATATATATATATATATATATATATATATATATATATATATATATATATATATATATATATATATATATATATATATATTACCTACTGGCGGTCGCCAGTAGGTATATATAGTTAGGATTTTTTCTCTATGGGATTTTTGAAAATTCTATGTCTAATAACTTTGGCGTTTGTGGACGGAATTGGCAGAAATTTTCAGGAAAATGGAACATTTTGTTTCTGAGCAGCCCCTGGAAATTTGGGGGGGGTTCGTCAAGGGGGGGCCGAGAAAAAAGGGGGGTCCCAAAACACGTTTTTTCAATGTTAATTTCCATAGGGCGGTTGGCCTCACTTTTAGCCCGAACGGCTGAATGGATTTGCACGAAACTTGGCAAAATTGTAGGGACTGGTAGCCTGATGTGCCTTTGCTAGGTCTCAATATATGTGCTCCAGTGGATTTTGAGAAATTAACGTTCAAAAAAAGATATATATCTGTAACAGCGGACCGGGCAGCGCTCCGGTTCGCGTACTTTTTGCGTTACGGAGCTTTGTGAAGCGAAGCTGATTGGTTCTCCGGCGTCTGTAAACATTCCAAACAGTCCGTAGCGGCCGCCATCTTGTCTCTTGGTAGGATCGAGAGACAAGAGGAGGCCAAAGCGAAGGGGCAAATGACCATAAGGGGGCATAGTAGATCCTCCCTGACCCCCTAGGTTTGATGTGGAGGTTTTAAAAGGGCCCCGCGGGGCAAAAAAAAAAAATAATAATAATAATCGAACGGCTGAATGGATTTGCACGAAACTTGGCAAAATTGTAGGTACTGGTAGCCCGATGTGCCTTTGCTATGTCTCAATATATGTGCTCCAGTGGATTTTGAGAAATTAACGTTCAAAAAAAGATATATATCTGTGACAGCGGACCGGGCAGCGCTCCGCTTCGCGTACTTTTCGCGTTACGGAGCTTTGTGAAGCGAAGCTGATTAGTTCTCCGGCGTCTGTAAACATTCCAAACAGTCCGTAGCGGCCGCCATCTTGTCTCTCGGTAGGATCGAGAGACAAGAGGAGGCCAAAGCGAAGGGGCAAATGACCATAAGGGGGCATAGTAGATCCTCCCTGACCCCCTAGGTTTGAAGTACCATTTTGCCAAGTTTGGTGTAATTCCGTTCAGCCATTCAGGCTGTAGACGTATCTAAATGTCCTATGGAAAATTGCATGGGGAAAACACATTTGAAAGTGTTGAAATTTAGAACCAATTAAAATGTTACTTTGGTTTTGTATTTGTGTGTGATGAAAGTTAATTGGTTATGTATATATGGGGAAAACACATTTGAAAGTGTTGAAATTTAGAACCAATTAAAATGTTACTTTGGATTTGTATTTGTGTGTGATGAAAGTTAATTGGTTATGTATATATCTAAAATGAGAGGAAACCACAGCCATTTTGTGATACTACTGTCTGAGGTACATTTGTGAGGAATTTTTGGTGCTCAATTTCTGGTGTTTGATTTACACAGTACTAATGCTTCTCCTACTTTCAAAAAGGTGAGTTGTTAATTTGTAAGGGGAACTATGTTGTACACTTTAAGATAATTTGAAAAATGTTTTCTGTTATTTATTTACAGTCCTTCTGTTATACTAAATACTTGATAAAGTTAGTTTTATATTATGTATTACTAAAAACGATAAATGAAAGTGATTATTTTTTTCTGCAATTTACAGCAAGAAATGTCAAAATAAAATGGATCACAATGAAGAGACCGTGGCAATTTCTTTTGAATTATCCACTACATTTATTGAAATTGACAGCACCATTAATGAAATATTCTCACAAGGAGGAGATGACTTGAATGATTTTTTGGATCAATCTCTTGACGGCGAATTTATCGAATGTTTGGAGACTATAGAGTTACAAGAATCATCATTGCAGACTTTTCATGAGGAGATTCCTGATGAGATGATTGAAGAGGAAATTCCTGATGAGGACATGTTACTAGTTCTTTCAAATTATGAAAATTCAGAAGAATAAATTTATATTTAGAAATCAAAAATTGTTTGAGACATTATTCATTTTTATTTTTAATTTATGAGGTTGTAGTGAAGTGATTGTAAGGATTTTTGAAAATTCTATGTCTAATAACTTTGGCGTTTGTGGACGGAATTGGCAGAAATTTTCAGGAAAATGGAACATTTTGTTTCTGAGCAGCCCCTGGAAATTTGGGGGGGGGTTCGTCAAGGGGGGGCCGAGAAAAAAGGGGGGTCCCAAAACGCGTTTTTCCAATGTTAATTTCCATAGGGCGGTTGGCCTCACTTTTAGCCCGAACGGCTGAATGGATTTGCACGAAACTTGGCAAAATTGTAGGGACTGGTAGCCCGATGTGCCTTTGCTAGGTCTCAATATATGTGCTCCAGTGGATTTTGAGAAATTAACGTTCAAAAAAAGATATATATCTGTAACAGCGGACCGGATGGTTCTTCGGCGTCTGTAAACATTCCAAACAGTCCGTAGCGGCCGCCATCTTGTCTCTCGGTAGGATCGAGAGACAAGAGGAGGCCAAAGCGAAGGGGCAAATGACCATAAGGGGGCATAGTAGATCCTCCCTGACCCCCTAGGTTTGATGTGGAGGTTTTAAAAGGGCCCCGCGGGGTAAAAAAAATAAATAATAATAATCGAACGGCTGAATGGATTTGCACGAAACTTGGCAAAATTGTAGGTACTGGTAGCCCGATGTGCCTTTGCTATGTCTCAATATATGTGCTCCAGTGGATTTTGAGAAATTAACGTTCAAAAAAAGATATATATCTGTGACAGCGGACCGGGCAGCGCTCCGCTTTGCGTACTTTTCGCGTTACGGAGCTTTGTGAAGCGAAGCTGATTGGTTCTCCGGCGTCTGTAAACATTCCAAACAGTCCGTAGCGGCCGCCATCTTGTCTCTTGGTAGGATCGAGAGACAAGAGGAGGCCAAAGCGAAGGGGCAAATGACCATAAGGGGGCATAGTAGATCCTCCCTGACCCCCTAGGTTTGATGTGGAGGTTTTAAAAGAGCCCCGCGGGCCTAGGGAGCGTACTACAAGGAAACAAGAATGATTGACTTTTAACTTATTGTATGTTTATAGAGTTTTTTTTTCGTTTTTTTCTGCTGAGTGACTTCTCGGCCTATCTCCACGGGATGCAGTCCCTACCATCTCGGCATTTAAGCCCAGGGGGACCGGTAGTGTGGTAGAGATAACGTCTGTTAACGTTCGATTCGAAGGAAATCAGGAAGTGTTGATAAACATTGTCTGCACCATCTTGCCTTTTTTCAAATGACACACTTTTGTCGTGCACGGCAGCCATTTTAGATGCCTTGACCAGACCCACTCTCTGCACGCTGTCGATCCTTAGCATGGCTCCCCACCCTCGCAAGCATCTCCCCAGGCACTGGTCACCCCCGCTCTCTGTCTTACGCATGGGCAATAAACCTCCCCCCATCTGCGCTGCTCTTCCCTGAGAATCACAATCTGTGCCTGTCCGACACCTCCCTTTCGCCCTATTCACTACCGCACCCTCTGACACTCCTCTTCCTCTGTGTCCAATTGTCCAGGCCGGTCCCAGGCTATCAGCTAGCCCTGCAGATGTAGGTTATGGCACCAGCTGTAAAGAATCACCCCTCTTCAAAGGAGTTATAGTAGATCAAGGCCCACACCCGATGAGATCCGTCACACCACACGCGTTCCTACTATCTGAAAACCATTCTGTATTGTGATTGGGGAGGGGACCGAGCCTGAAGCGGAAGATTCCAGGGATGCCTCTTTGTACATCAAAGTTTTTACAATTATGTGTCACGTTAAAAATATATAGCACTCCAACAAAGTAGTAGGATTATAAAACATTAAAAACTTATAAATATATACAACAAAACAAAAACAGTAAAAACATTTAAACATTTTTAGGGAAAAAGAAGGAAGTAGCGGTCGGTTGTGCGAATAGTCCCAACGCAGCACAACGTCCAGATTTCTGGACGGCACCCAGGTGATGTTGCCTGGGTGCCGCACTGATTTCGGTATCCGGCGTGGGGCGTCGCGGGGGGTGGGTCATCAGTAGCGGTCTGTTGTGCGAATAGTTCCAAGGCAGCAGAACGATGGCACCAAGGTGATGTCCAGTAAGTTGCCGCCCTCCGAATAACGGCGTGGGGCAAGTGAGTAGTGCGCTATACAAATGTTCTGATTGATTGATTGATTGATTGGGGCACCCCGGGGGGGGGGTGATGCGGCGTGAACGGGCCTCCCCAGGTGGAGGCTCGTCTGCTGTAGTGGGGCGCCCCTTTACCGTTTCAGTTGCCATTCCGTCCGCTTTTGGTCCACTGTGTCAAAATCCGCCATTCAGCTGAGTTGCGCCCACTCTTGCGGTGCAGCGATAGGCGGCTGCCACAGGACTCTCAAAATGGCGGCAGGCTCTTTCCTTTTTGGGCCTGGTCCACTGAAATGGCCCTGGGACACCTTGGAAATCGGACGCTAGTCTGCTAGGTCTTGGACCCCATTCTCGAAAGCGTTCCCTCAGCCTTGAGGATTGTACAAAAGTCTTGGGGGCCCCCGACTCCTGCAGGCTTCCGGTGGGGAGCGGCTGCCATGATTGCTCGCGGAATGACCACGACGGAGCCACGAGATGGTGGTGCTTTCATGCTGACGCCAGCTTCAGTCTGAAACATCCAGAAACAAGGTGGGGCTTTCATCGTTTGGGAAAAAAATAAGTTTTCATCTAATGAAAAGTGTTATTTTTAGGTCATATGATCAAGCCTTCCATCATTAGGAAACCAAAAGTAAAATGAACCAATGAAAAGTTTTATAAACAAGTCACATGACCTGTTATGCGGCATAGGGTATAAAAAGCGTAGAAAATCCGTTGGCACGTGAGGCAGCGTCAGTAGCGGACCGATGTGCGAATAGGCCGAAGGCAGCACAACTCGCCAAGATCCGGATGGCACCGAGGTTGTGTTTAGCAAGTTGCCGCACTGGTGTGGCCATCGTAGAATGCTGAAAGTGGGCGTGGGGCGCCCCGTTGGCCTGTGAGGTGGCGTCAGTAGCGGACCGATGTGCGAATGGGGCCAAAGGCAGCGCAACGCGCCAAGATCCGGATGGCACCGAGGTGGTGTCATAGTTGAGAGTTCTGAGCAGCGGTTGTAACACTGTCTGAAGCTTATTCGCAGCTGCTGCAGCTTCACTACCCGCCACGATTCGGATGGCACCGAGGTGGTGTCTAGCAAGTAGCCGCACTGGTGTGGCCATCCTATAATGCTGAAAGTCGGCGTGGGGCGCCTCGTTGGCCTGTGAGTTCGCGTCAGTAGCGGACTGATGTGCGAATAGGCCGAAGGTAGCACAACGCGCCAAGATCCGGATGGCACCGAGGTGGTGTCTAGCAAGTTGCCGCACTGGTGTGGCATCCTACAATGCTGAAAGTCGGCGTGGGGCGCCCCATTGGCCTGTGAGGTGGCGTCAGTAGCGGACCGATGTGCGAATGGGGCCAAAGGCAGCGCAACGCGCCAAGATCCGGATGGCACCGAGGTGGTGTCTAGCAAGCTATGCAGCTGAGTTGTGTGCGCACTTGCGGCGAATAGGTCGAAGGCAGCACAACAATGTTTTCTGAATAGAAGACACCACAAGGCGCTGAGATTCGGTTGGCACCGAGGTGGTGTCTAGTAAGTTGCCGCATTGGTGTGGCCATCCTACAATCCTGCTCCGAATAACGGCGTGGGGTGCCCGAAGGGGGGGGGGGAGGCGGCGTGAACGGGCCTTGCCAGGTGGAGGCTCGTCTGCTGTAGTGGGGCACCCCTTTACCGTTTCAGTTGCCATTCAGCTGAGTTTCGGCCGCTCTTGATGCTACAGCGACAGGCGGCTGCAACAGGACTCTCAAAATGGCGGCCTGTCCTTTGGATTTGGGCCTGGTCCACTAAAATGGCCCTGGGACACCTTAGAACTCGGACGCTCGAATTTTTTTTCCTTTCCTCTACATGCAAAAAAGGTAAATTCCCGGTACGTTACACGCTTCATCTGCCACGATGTACTCTCCAGAGGAACCGAAAAAAAATATAGTTATGGTAACTATACCATGCATCGTCATATGGAGAGGTGGCACCGATTAATTATAGTGCTGCATAAAAGAGAGATTTGGAGGAGAACCCCCGACCTGCCAGTACATTCATCAAAGAACTGGCACTGACAGCATCAGAGGCAAGGGAAACGGTCCCAAATATTTAGAAGAGCTTTGGAAAGATTAAAATGACATGTTTAGATTGTGGCAAATTAATTTCATGTGGACAGATGAGTGTTACTCTAATAAATACAGCATATGAACATCATCATAGTCGATGGTTGGTAGAGACATTTTGACTATATCCTGGACCTGCCCGTCCTCACCCAAAATGGCGCCGGAATAAATGGGACTCGTAACTCGTTGTTGTGTACTGGTTGCAGAACCTTAAAATCACGAGATACGTATGCAGTTTTGAAGCACATGGCGGGCGGGGACGAGAATTGATTGAATATTTCGACATCCCTATTGATATTAAGTTCTGATGTGTTATTGATTACTGTAGTATTGAAAGTTCGAATTAACGTCACCCATGGTACTTGCCCGCAAATGTATATCTAGATAATTTTATTGTAACTGGCCCTGTCGTATTTTAATTATAAAATGTACGTCCACCGATTCCGCAACTGTTAGACACCTTAGTTCTTGCAACCTAATGGCCCGCCCGTTACGTTCCTCTACAGTGTAAATGTCTACTCATCATATACGATTACAGTTTGCTCCGTGGCCGGCCCACATGGTTATAGGCCCGTATTTGTATACTGACATTTTCACAATAAAGGTTTTTAAAAGAAAACATGGTAGTAGTATTTACATTGGTAAAGTTTTTAATAATAGTCACTGTTTTAGAATCAGTAAAAGGCAAGTGAAATAAAGCATTCGAATTACATGAAGGGTAAAAGGTATAATACGCAGGAACGCAGTAAAGATAAATGGTCAAGGGTTGTTGTGTTTTCTACTCCTGCAACATAAAGTGATCGATAAGAATCTGATATTCTGGCGTATCGGCGACTAAGACAGCAGGCCGACCCTCTTTTGCTCAACGGCTCCGCCATGGGACGAAGAAACGCCCTTTTTCTCGAAAAAGGAATATATTTTACTTGCAGGACAGTTGTAAATTTTCCGGGAAAGTACATTAGCCTGGAACATTATAACATATGTTTAAGAAAAAATAATGTTCGAAAGTAATAAAAAGCGTAATTTTTAGGTCATATGACCAAGCCTTTCATCATTAGAATAAGAAAAGTAAAATGAACCAATGAAAAGTTTTATTAACAAGTTACATGATCTGTTATGCTTACGTTACGCGCTGCGCGCCGGATCAATTCCGGATGCGCTAACGCGGCGCGTCATATGACGCATTACGCGACAACGCAGGTCCAGAATATAGTCGAAATTTCTCCACCAACCAGCGGTCGGAACACAACCCCTTTCAGCAGGCTAAATAGTTCTGTTAAATGACAACAGAAGGGACAGGCAACAAGAACCATTAGTCAAAGAGGGGAGGGCAAGTTCTTCTCTACCGGGTCACGTTGGGGCACTACCGGAACTGATCGAATTGGTAGTCTACAGAGTTTCTGGATGTTTCAGACTGAAGCTGGCGTTAGCATGAGAGCACCACCATTTCGTAGCTCCGTCGTGGCCATTCCACGAGCAATCATGCTAGCCGCTCCCCACCAGAAGCCTGCGGGAGTCGGGGGCCCCCAAGACTTTTGTAGAATCTTCAAGGCTGAGGGGACGCTTTCGAGAATGGAGCCCAAGCTCTAGCAGACAAGCGTCCGAGTTCCAAGGTGTCGCAGGGCCATTTTAGTGGACCACACCCAAATCTGAAGAGCCGGCCGCCATTTTGAGAGTCCTGTGGCAGCCGCCTATCGCTGCACCGCAAGAGCGGGAGCAACTCAACTACATGGTGAGCGAGACGTTGTAGTCGAAAGAGCGGGCGGTAAACAGCTGAATAGCGGAAGAGGCACAGTGTAGCAAAAGCGGGCGGAATGGCAACTGAAATGGTAAAGGGGCGCCCCACTACAGCGTGTCTTTAGGTGAAACGGATTGTGGGACAAGGTCAAGAATGGAAGAGTTACCAAAAGGCAAAAAGTTCCGCTTGATCCCGGGAGCCGGCCACCTATGTCGGGGGCGATCTCAGGCCACACCAGGAGAACACGACTTGGGGAGGGGGCCGGAGCCAAGCGCCCCCTCCGAGTCCGCGCCATCACACCGTCCCTCGGGGGCCTCCGTTAAGCGGTTCAGGGTGGCACCGCATCACATTGTTTACAAATGCAGTAACGTACTCAAACAGCCCCCACTTACTTTTAGAATAGTGAAGATGAAGCAAGTGCAAATAGGCTTCAGACAGTGTTACAAGCACTCTTCAAAACTTTGAATCATCAGAGTGCATGAGTTTCATGCTCGATCGATTGAGCTAGCCGGATCGGGCAACAAAAAGTTTAAAATAGTTATGTAAATAGTTGTTTAATAAAAATGTTTTACCCTGTTACTTTGCTGGTGTGTTGTATATATTTGCATAGAGTTTATCGTTATTTTGGGCGGGGTGTGTGGCGGAGCCGAGCTGTCTTGCAGCCATCATGGTGTGGAGTTCAGTTCATCTCACTAGTTTCGTATTTGTCATGAGGGGTTGTTCCTAATGTTTCTATTTTAGCGAGGTCAAAAAGAGATCCCATTAGTGGCCTACTGATTTTGCTCGATTCCTTTTGTTTTTTTACACGATTTTTCGCTATCTGCAAAGACTAAACAGAGTATTGCGACTCTGTGCTTGTTTGTAAATAGAGAATGAACCAAAGAGAACCAATTCTAAAACAGTAAATGCTTGGATAACAATCAATCAAATGGAGAGAGAAGCAGGCACGACGGATTACAACGGGGGCAAAGGCCTGCGTTAACTACCCTTCACTATCTGCAAAGAGAGAGTACTCCTAATAGAAATGAGGGGGGGGGGCAGCATTCAAAGCAGATCAGTGTGCATAAACACGAAAATGTTTTTTCTTACCACGTACTTGACATTCGACAGCTTATGATATTTGCTATTAAAAAACCATTGAAATTCAATGAAAAAACCATAGGTTATAGACCATATATAGTTAGGAATTAGCATTTACAAAACCTTGAAAATTCACTGAAAAAACCATAGGTTATAGACCATATATAGTTAGGAATTAGCATTTACAAAACCTTGAAAATTCACTGAAAAAACCATAGGTTATAGACCATATATAGTTAGGAATTAGCATTTACAAAACCTTGAAAATTCACTGAAAAAACCATAGGTTATAGACCATATATAGTTAGGAATTAGCATTTAAAAAACCTTTTTTTACTCACACAAAACCATTGAAATTCCATATATAGTTAGTAGTACTAACTATATATCGCGCACCCGCAATCCACTGCTGATCATGTCACATATTACATCATTCATGTCATGGTCAGTGACATCACTGATGACATCACTGATGACATCTCAAATGACATCACTGATGACATCACAGATGACATCTCAAATGACATCACTGATGACATCACTGATGACATCTCAAATGACATCACTGATGACATCACTGATGACATCTCATTTGACATTACTGATCACATCACTGATGACATCATTCATGTGATAATACGATGAACCTCTTCAGACTCTAATATAACCTTAGATACACTCAGTGTAAACAGACACTCACAGACTGTCACTCATCCATGGAGTTACTTACACACCTAGTCAGTCATGCAAAGAATCAATCACACCTCCATTTCCTCAACTATACAGTTATACACACCTTACTTATTCAAACATATACTAACACATATTTACTCTCTTTTACAATCCCTGATACAAGTTCACAATCATCCATACAGCCACTCACACATTCACTGGCTCTTATGCACAGTTATTTATATATGCCAACTCTCACATGTACTGTGTTTTACATATGTACTTACTTTGACATGTAGCACTGAGATATCCATTCACTCACCAATGCACAGAGTCATACACCTCCCAGCCACCCACACACACACTCAGTCTCCCATACAAATACTTGAGCAACCAATCAATAACCCATATACTTACTCATATAGCTACTGATGAACACATGCAGCAGTTTACAGAACAACAAACATAATGATGCACAAATTAACACAGTTCAGTCACTAACCCATGCACTCAGTGAGACACATTTAACCACTCACTCATACAGTCAGTCATGCACCTACTAAATCCTTCATCCAGACACTTCTACATCCACTCATTCTTCAATATGTAAGACATATTTTAACTTTACAGAAATACACAGTCACTGGATGTTGTCATCAGTGATGTCATCAGTGATGTCATTTGAGATGTCATCAGTGATGTCATCAGGGATGTCATCAGTGATGTCATTTGAGATGTCATCAGTGATGTCATCAGTGATGTCACTGACCATGACATGAATGATGTAATATGTGACATGATCAGCAGTGGATTGCGGGTGCGCGATATATAGTTAGTACAACTAACTATATATGCGAATTTCAATGGTTTTGTGTGAGTAAAATAAGGTTTTGTAAATGCTAATTCCTAACTATATATGGTCTATAACCTATGGTTTTTTCAGTGAATTTTCATGGTTTTGTAAATGCTAATTCCTAACTATATATGGTCTATAACCTATGGTTTTTTCAGTGAATTTCATAGGTTTTTTAATAGCAAATATCTATATGTATGAAAGTAATAATTTTTATTAGAAATTTTAAAATGTGTAAATATTTTTTTTTTATTATTTGCCCCGGTACGCGCCCCGGGGCGCTCCCGGGGCACGTACCGGTGAACGTACGGGTGAGCGCCCCGGGCCGTGTACCGGGGAGCGTCCCGTGAGCGCTTTTCCCGCGAACGAAAACAACATCATGACGTTTCGCGTAGTCGCGTGATGCGCCGCGTAAACGTGATGCATCGCGTAACCACGTGATGCGTTTCTTCGGCGCGCTCCGTAAACGTACCCGGAAGCGCTCCGTGGCGCGACCCGGAGCGCGCAACGTAAGCGCGTCGGGACATGTGACCTGAAAATAACACTTTTCATTGGTTCTCAACTTTTTTTTCTACAAATGATGAAAGCCCCCTCCTCTTTTCCTCCTTCTTACTATTTTCTTTGAGAAAGCAAGAGCTATTTGTGAGACATGGCTTCAGTAGTAGCTGCAGCTAGTGCACCCCCACCACCACCACCACCACCCAGAAAGGAAGGTCCACCACCACAGATCCTTCCAGGAGTTGAAGAAGAGGAGGAAGAAGATGATGAGGACCAACAAACCATAACATACTTGCCTGAAGAACCAAGACAAAGCCATGTCAAAGTTCATTATATATGGCAGTATTTTTCCATCCCTGCTGGGCAAAAAAAAGTGAATGCCCCGAAGGTGACATGCTTAATTTGCAAAGAGGTCATGTGCAGGGGCAACCCAAATAAAAAATATTCATTTGGGAACTACACAATGATCCGCCACATGCAGAGGTGGCACCCTAACAATCTGGCAAAAGCTGAGGTACGGGATCTGGCTCAGAAAAAAAGAGACCATCAGGCCAGCACCTCCTCAGGTGAATCTTCATTTGCAGCATCAGAAGGGCGCACACAGTACCAAATATACAAAAAAAAATTGGTGTAATAAAAGTGGTCTGCATTTTTTGCGGAAAGACCCTCTGCTACGGGGAACTAAGCATTCACCTTATTAATGCTTCCATCGACAACCACAACTGCAGCAAGAGAAGAAAGCAGTAGTTTTTTATTTGTTTTTTTTTGCTCCTCTCGAGCCACTGTTAATTCCCAGTTTTTTGTTTCTTGTTTTTTGTTGAGCCCTTTATAATGGCTGTTTTTCGTTGTTTCCCCCCCAAAAAACCAAAAAAAACATAAAATTGTTCAAAAAATACAAAAAAAACAAAAAATGTTCAAAAAAATAAAAAAATATCAAACAACAAAAACATTAAAAAAAAAGTTCTTTTCAGAACTACCTCCCATTTTAAAAAAATTACAAAATTTTTTAGCACTCTTGACTTTTCTCATTGGTGCGATTCCCGGTACGTGCACCGGTACGCGAACCGGAAGCGAACCAAAAAAAAAATTTAAAAAAAAAGAAGAGTTAGTATAAGGGAAGAAAACAGAGAGTAATGTTAAAAGAAAGACAGCTTGAGTGAGTAACAGAGAGATACTGTTTAATAGATCTATTTACCGAAGAAAAGATGGAAGAGGGTATAATTGTGAAAAACAAAATAGAAAGTGAAAGAAAAAAAGGAGAGTAGAAGAATAATAAACAAGAGTTTCTTAGAGAATGTGAGTGAATGTTCAAAATAAGAAGAAACATAGTAAAGGATGTGGAATGAGAGGTGGGGATAGAAACGGACTAAAAGAACAATCCTGAGGGAAAGTGTTAAGAAAACAGTGAGCAAAAGTAAATAGGAATAAAACAAGATGTATGATAGTGACTAAGGTTAAAACATGTGGAATAACAGAGAGAAAAAACAGAAAGCAGAAAAGAAGAAGTGACAGAAAAGGAATGATTGAAATGGCAAAGAAATGTAAATAACATAGGGGCATATTATCAACACAGGCGATAAAATTTTCGCTGCTTTTATCGGCAGAAAACTGCCGCTAAAGCCGCTTTTGCGGCAGAAAACTACAGGGAGAAAGCATAATGAACAAGTAGTAAAAGAGTGATCAGTCAGAGACAGTGAGAGTAATAGAAAAGGAGTGAGGAACTATGAGAACAGAGGGACTGAGAAAAGGAGTGGAAGGAGTAGAGTAAGTAAGTAATAGAGAAAGGAATGAGGGAAATAGCAAAGGCAGGAAACTGAGGGTTAAAGAAATGAAGCAGTGGAACTAATAGAAGTTAAATGTGATAGAAATGTAACGAAAAGAGTACAAAACATTTACCTTATAATTGTCGTTAACTTAGTCACTTGTTATTTTTATACTTTCAATCTGTGAAAGAAAGAACAAAAATTTGAAAAATATTAAAACATGTATTTAAAAATTAGAAAAGACAAGGGAAAATATTGAAGGACAAACAGTTTTTCAACAACTTTGACACTTACAGAAGCCTCTGCTTCTCCATGCCCCCTACACAGTCCTAAATATATACATTTTAAACTAACAGTATCTTGTTGCAGATGAAGTGAGGCCTATCTTGCAACATGGTGCATCTTTTGCACTGCTGCTGCGTCACAAAAGTGATGGAACAGCGGCGCAAAAGAGGCGCGCGGCCATCATAAATCTGCCCTTAGCATTTTAAATGATTTTTTCTAGATGCTGATAAGGTGTGGCCTATCCACAGATTTGTTTCAGGTGAGTCCTACTCAGGGTTGCAGATGAAATTTAGGCTTGTTGAAGAGTACAGAGGAGATAATACATGTGCAGGCCTACCAACGAAGTGAGTCATGTCCACTGCACTCTTGAACAAACGTCAGACCTCCTCTGTCTCCTGGAACAGGCCTAAACCTCATCTACACAATGTGATGCGTAATGTTAGGAAACACAGGTAATGTAATTGAAAAACGTGCAATTTTTTTTGCTCATTCCACAATCACATCACCTGTGTTTACTTTGCTTAGGTATCTCATTGTGCAGATGTAGTCTATCATATGAAAGATTACGCAGAAGGTGAGCACTGTATGCAACAACTTTGACACTTACAGAAGCCTCAGCTTCTCCATGCCTCCTACACAGTTCTAAATGTATATCATAAATACAAAAAGTACAGAATTAATTATACATGTTAAATGGTTTATTTTTGCTGTTCTCAGAATATATCAAATTTCACTAAAAACAGTGACTTGAAGGTATTCATCATATAACAGCGGGGAAAAAAACCACAATCAAAATGATTGTGTTTAAAAAACCCATATAACATAACCAATCAAAAATCAGAACTCCTTAAAATTAACTTACTTTCCATGACGTCGAAGGATATCCTATGAACAGCTTACACTCTGTTGTGATGTTATTATTTTCAGCCCGCCACTTTCTGAAAGAAAAGCTCCATCGTTTTGACAAATATGTTACATACAATAAATGACTTCTCGCTCTCTACCACACTTTTCCACAAGGCCAAATTGTGTAAGAGCCATTTATAACTCTTGGAATTCTTCTAAGCAAATACCGTCATTTTCTTTTTCCGCAACTTTCAGAAAGAAAACGTTCAAGATCACTTTCACAATCCTGTACTAGTAATATCTCACCCTTCTTGCTCACTCATGTTCCACATTTCCTATGACACTGATACTGCTTACTATGAAGCAGACTTACACTACCTCTATGACTACTACAATTATTTAATTGTCTACATCACTTTTAATCACAAAGCAATTTAAAACAGTACATAACATTATATCAACTCCTAGAATCATTATAGGCCAGTTACCTACCCTAAATTCTTTCTTCTGAAAACAGAAAGTAAGAATATTTTTAATAAGATGTGTAATGAGTGGATGTTGTCAAAGGACCATCATGTCATATAATAGCTGCAGTTAGAATTTTTTTTCTAAAATCAACGACTGTGTAGCCACAACATTTGAAATTAAAGTTGAAAACTTATTTTCATCAGGTTTATATAGTTGGAATTTTTAAATGACATTATAACCAAAAGTTTGTTCAAAATATGTCGACAGCATTGCAGACTTACATTACCTCTACTCCATGTTTTGATTGGCTGCTTGAATTAGCTTATTAAAAGAAACAGTTTTTCTGAACTCATTCAAAGTGCAGTTATTTTTCCATGACGTCAAGTGTTATGGTAAGAACACCGTTTGCTTTGGGAAATACTCTATTGTCCTTTGACTAATCCGTGCCCACCACTTTCTGTAAGAAAACCTTCTTTTTTTTCAGGAACTACTTAAAACTGAAAAATAACTTTTGACTCTGTACTACACTTATCCTCAAGGCCAAATAGTGTAGGAGCCATTAGAACCTCTTGAAATTCCTCAGAGCAAATCCCGAGATTCTTTCCCTAAAATGTTGGTTGTAAAAACACCAGGTAAGAATTTTTAAGGTCAAATGGCAATTTTTTTTTGAAAGTTAAAACAGAATCATTGCAGAATGACCAGCCGTTTCTAGACTTCAAATAAGCTGTGTAATGTCCTGATGTTGTTGAAGGACCGTCATGATATATAATTGCTGCAGTTACAAAAGTCCTTCCTGATATTGACAACTGCGAAGCCACAACATTTTTAATTAAAGTTGTCAATTTTGTTCCATCAGGCCTACATCGTTGGAACATTAAAATGACATACTGGCCATATGTTCGTATAAATAATGTGGACAACATTTCAGACTTACATTGGCTACACTCCATGTTGTGATCGGCTGCTTTTACTAGCTTATTAAAGGACACTGATTTACTGTCTGGCAAAGTTAAATATATAAATTTTTCTGAGTCTACACTAGTAGTACTTGATACCCTACAGTTCTCGCAGTCATGCTGCCATTGATAAGAAAGGCCAAACAGGTGATCTACATCTACACCTTCATCTTGCAATACATCAAGCATATACATTAAAAACTCCTGACAATCTTGCTGAATATTTTGAGAGAATTGCGTTTGACCTGAACATTTGTCTAACAGATTTCGAATTTCAGACACACTTTCTATTTTTGTTCTATCAGTGCTACATTTCTCTAACACAGAATTCAACAAACTGCAAAATCTTTGATCCGAATTGACCACAATCTCTTCTTTTAAATTTTCTAGAGAAAACAAAACATTAACCACTACATTAGCATAGCAGTTGACACCAGAACTGTTTTCAAATTGAAAACCAACAACATCTTCAACAAAATCCTTTTTCTTTCTGCTTATAATTTCGGGTTCATCGACTTTTCGTCTTTTTGCTACAACCTCTCTACTATTGGTCACATTTCTTCGTTTCCGGCCTACCACACGTTTCTCAAACAAAGGATATTGAGGCAAATGTGGCGCATACTCTCTTCTTAACCTATTTTATTCCTTAACACAATCTAGATCCGCACAAATGTTTGTGACATCACACTCAATCAAGTACAATCCCGATAAAGTTCTGACTCGTGACAATGCCACATATGCCATACCCTCCTTGAACACAGAACTGCCAATATTCACCAATGCACTGTCTACACTCAAACTTTGCGATTTATGAATTGTCACCGCATATGCCAAGCAAACAGGAAACTGCTTACGGCGAACATATAAGTCTTTTACAAGCAAAAACCTAGCAGAGCAACGACCAATTAGCTGTACTTCCTCAATGCCATCAAATGTAATTTTTAAAAATTCAATTCCATCTCTATTTCTGTATTTCTCAAAATCAACAACATTACCCATTGATCCATTTACCAGACCTCTTTCAACATGTAAATTCCTTCTTAAAATGATATGGCAATTTAAGCACACATTCAGAGTCTTTTCAAAACCTGCAGTTTTAGATATAGTCTTCTCTAATGAATCCAATTTGGATTTCAAATTCTCAGACAAAATAATTGTTGCTCCCATATGCTCTACTCTGTCAATAGCTTCCAGTTTCTCAATCTCTTAGTTTTCTAAATGCAACATTTTGTTGTTGAAGATGGCACATTCTGCAAGAGTTGGCATCAAACATATTCCAGATTTCTTCTCAGTAATTTTCTGAAAAATATTCTCAGGCACAACGTCTTCTTCTGGATACAAATTTGACAGTAATCGTGCATGTAAAGCTTCTTTCCCATGCTCGGTCACTTTTCCGATTCTAACATCTTGTAGAATATACTTATAATCTCCATCCTTCGCTTGACGCATATTTTCACGCAGTTCAGCATAATTGAAGTTTAACCATATATTGACGTTGCCAATGCTCCCTAGGCACTTCCTGGTATCTTCATGCGTGAGCATTTTGAACACAGGTTGTCCTTTCACTGGTGTCAGCTGCAGAAGATCACCGAAAACAATGATGTGTTTGCCACCAAATAACACATCATACTCTGTTTTGAGAACTTCTTGCATTCTCAAAAGCACAAAGGCAAGCATGACATTGGAAACCATGCTTACTTCGTCAATGATAAGAAGTTTCATTTTCCTCAAGACTCTTGAAACTTCACAACAAGCATCTCCAGATAACTTGTGGTATTGTAATGTGTTATCATGCTCCACTGGCAGCATCAGTAGACGATGCAAAGTAATACCTTTAATGTTATGTGCTGCCAGTCCAGTTGGAGCGGTGACAACACAAGACAGCGATGACTCAGTCCTTTTCTGCAAATAACATGAAATTGCTTTAATGAGGAAACTTTTTCCAGTTCCCGTTTCTCCACTCATGTACAGTCGGACAGGCTTCAACGACGTACATGAGCACTCTTTCTTCTCATGACTTAATCCATGATCTATTTGGTTGGTAACTTCGTCATATATTTTCCTCTACTCAACGTTGAGTTGTCTTTCCAAGTCTTCTAAGTTAACCGCATCCTCCTGAGCATGTGCCATGGCTCTTTCCACTTCAATCATGGCAGTGGCAGCTTCATTTTCGATAACTGGTCCTCCTAGTGGATCCTGACTCAATGAAACAGAACTCTGACTTTCCTGAGAACTGTCTCTAGCAATCTCGGCTGCAATCGTTGCTTCCTGCTCGATTTCCGCATTCAACATTTCTAGATATTTGGGAAAAACAGGACATTCTATGGTCTCCTTGGCGGCATTGAAAGAGTCTTTGTAACAGAGGAAATCTCCAAGCAGTTCCTCTTCTGCACGCCAAGGCTTGAAAAGTTGCAAAAGTACTAAATAGAAAAACTCTTTTCTTTCAGGAGATTCGCCACTCAATTTTCGATGGTTTACCAAGTGGCATTTTCTTTGCTTGACCAGACATCCCTCACTTCCAATTACAGCATACACTCCTTTATCAATATCTTCTTTGATGTTCCTCTTGAATATGTAATTTTGTAGAACCTCATACAGACAAACATTCTCGAGGTGACTGCTTCTATTTGGATAATATGTATCCAACATGTTGGTCTTCAAAATATCTGTACTGTTTGGCTCCTTTTCCGCCAAATACTCAATTTCCCGTACAGGTTTCAGAACTCGATTACGCGTTGCAGCAAGACCAAGACTCGCCCAAATGATACTCCTGGATTTGGCATAGAGACTTGCTGAAGACAACCGGTCAGAACATTCGTAAGCTCCGATTTCTCGATGCGACAACATCTTCAGACTGAAACTGTACAACTTCTTACTGAGGCTCTTTTCATGGGAAATGTCCTCCCACATATCCTTCAATTCTGTCTTTTCTTTTTTGGTGATGTAAGATGTCACATACCGAGCCACAGCCATACAGTTATCAGCCACAAACTGTATATCCATGTTAGCATTCCACATGGACAAAATCACTGGGTTGTAGTCGTTGATGTACTTGGACTCTTCGTTCCTTTTCAAATTGTACGTATTTTTGGGTGATTTCTTCATCACATTATGTCGCAGTGAAGACATCAAACTGTTCACTCTTCCTTTAGAAATCACCGGTCGTGGAAAGGCGAAACAACATTTTGTGTAGAACTTGTCCTTGTTTCTGAATTTACGACGACAGTACTTTCCACAACGATGGCTTTGGAAGCGTAAAACTTGTTCTCTTAGGCTTTTGTCTTCCTTTGCCTTTGGAACAGCACATGTAGAATACTGTTCTATGAAACTCATCACTAAGTCATCCGGATCTGTTCCAAAATTGGGTGCATCTTTGATCCACAGCAGCATATGTATATGAGGAGCACCTCTTGCTTGGTACTCCTTTCTCCAGAAGAAATCCAACACCTCTCCAAGAGGTGGATTTTTCTTGTTCATGATGAAAGACATCATAGCTTCAAATCTATGATTGAAGTACCTGCATACATTCACTGGATCCAAGGAGCACAGTTCTCCGGGTGTCTTGAATTCGATATTTTCAATGTTTCAATTTGCCTCTCGTAGAAATTCAAGTAAGTCTTCCCAGCCATACTCGGCACAGCTGAGAGTGAGGAACCATGTGGGAGTTCCTAAGTTCCTCAGCATACATTTTAAATCACCATGACGATGGTACCAGTACTCATTAGTACCACGCTGACACGCCATGAGATTAATCAGGTGAGAATCCAAAATACTGTCTTGCACATTGACTTTATCCATAAAGTCACTTGCCGAGATATTTTGCATCTGTACACCACTTTTCAAGATGTGGTTCACTGCATATGACAGTCCAGACAGATCGCTTTCAAACAGTAGATGAAACAAATAGGGAATGCATTGACGAAACCTAGGATCTTCTGCATACAATCGTAAAGTCCGGTATTCAGAAGCAGGAATTTGATCAGGTCGCTCATCATATCTTCCTCCTTGACCTGTTGGAAATAGCTGTGGGAAATACCGAGCTTCCAAACTTTCCTCCCAAACACTAATGGGACTTCCTTTGGCTTGTTTCATTTGAAACAACTCAATAGCATTCCCCATGACTTCCTTGGAATGCAAAGGATGATCACTATAATGTTCATATATTTCTTCATTTTTAGAGGCTTCTACTTTCTCAATTTGACCAGCACACAAATCGCTATCCTCTTCTTCACTTTTTTCCTCTTCTGCAACATATACATTCTTGTAGTACTTATTGTTTTTCTTCAAATACAATGTTGCCTTTTTGACTTTCCTAACATCCACTAAATCTTGCCAGATTTTCTTACTCTTTGTCGGAACCCCATTAACTAAGATAACCAGAGGTTCCACTTCCACTTTCTCTACTCCAATTGTATTAATGTTTTTCTTCAAATCCAGAGGCAAATAAACAACTCTTCCCTTTAATCCTCTCTGTAAATCTGATGGAGGCAATTTCCCTGTCTTTGGCTCCATTCGTACAATAGCCTGAAAGGGATGGATACTTTGAATCAAAATAGATTCATAAGTATTTAAATCCTTCAATTCAGAAGGATTCTCAACCAATTCCAGATTATTATGAACCGCTCTAGCAGGCATCCGGTTTTGATTTAATTTGTTACAACAATAAGTACACACACGTTGATCCGATCCCAAATCAAAACAATTTTCTACCATCAAGTATGTTGCAAAATCCTTCCATTCACTATTATTTTCACTTTCACTTTTCGCATATAAATCCACTAACTTAGTCTGATTCTTATAATAAGTGCGTCGACAACACACACAAGTGAAATTAGGCCTCTCACTTGATTTCACCTGAAACGTGGCAATTTCTTTCTGAAAATTATCTGTACTGGAAACCTGTACACTATCTTCCACATTACCTTCTTCTTCTGGGTCAATTTCAACATTCTCCTCTTTACTTGCAAAGTAACAAAACTCAATTTCTTCACAAATATTCTTCACATCTACTTCAGAACCATGCAAAAGAGCAGTGCATAATTGTTTAAGCATAATTGCTGGACTCTTAGCATAATACAAAATTCTAACTAATTTCCTCACTTTATTATGATGCACTGCTAGCATCCTGAAATGATGAAAAACACTCTGGCATACTCTCCTGGAAAGACAAGCCAGTGAATGACCATGCAAACCTGTCACTTCTCTCACTTCATTTTCTGTTTTAAAGTTTTCTTATTAAATGTCCGTACAAAATCACAAAGCAAATTGATGGAATCCTGTCGCACACTTCAAATACTACTACACTTCCAGGTATACACTGGTCCCTTAGGACTCTTCCTTAAACCTCATTACCTAACACCTCTTCTGCCTCTGTTGTCACAAGTTTTTCTTTTTCAACTGGACAACCATCTTTCACCTCATAAGCTCGACCACTGGTGTCAACTGCATGCACCAAATCATTATCATGGAAATAACTCTCCTCATTAAAAAATGCCTCACAACTTGAACTATGCATCCATTCTCCTGAAAAAACTTCTCAAAAATTACTACGATTAACTGTTCTCTTCCATCTACTATTTCTTTTGAAATCATAAATTGCCTTGTTTAGCTTCCTAATTCTATTGATTATCAAAATAAATAACTTTCGCTTAATTTCAAATGCCTGATCAATAATTTTCTCAACTTTTTTTTTTCTCTTATAAAAAACCACTTTCTGTTGACCTTTCTTAATATTTTTTAACAAATTGCCAATTATCCTGTTGCGGAACATTCGTCTACGAATGTCCCTGAACTGATTTTTCCTTCTACTACCATGCACAGAGTTATCTCCTGCTCTAGCAGTAACATTTTTGATTGGCCTTTCCTTTCCGTTTATATTGGCTCTCTTTTTCTGGACTAAAACATGTTCTGTAGTACTACTTTTTTTTCTACAAATGTTTCTTAGGAATGATTTCGTTGTCTTACCCGGAGCTTTCTTGGTGACTTGACGAGTTTTTATTGTAGAGGACTGCTGCAAGCATTTAGTAATCTGCTGTCTTTGACGTTTTGTAGCCTTTCGGGTTCTTTCTTTAGATGGCATAATGTATTTTTGAAATGATCTGCAGTTGAATCTGTGGTAAAATATAATACAAAATGTTATTAACCACTATTACCAAACAGTAAATCAATAACAGTCGTCAAAAAATTAACACACTACTTGTCAATTTTACATACAATAATTTTTAGTGCATTGGCAAATTTAGTAGTCACAAATAGTAGCAAAGAAATAGAATGCTTCTACATTTGACCTTTGCTCTTTTATATGTGAATCTGAACTAATTTTTATCAGCATATTTCCCTATTTTATTAAAGACACTTCACACAAGCTGTTTTTGAAGATTTGTTTAATTTTAAATGAAAAGGTTAACATATTTACTTTTCATTTCCAGTAACTTTTAAAAATAAAGGTTTATAGTTCCATAGGCTCGAGCAGGTCAGCTTCCCACCCTATGTCATACAATTCTGACAAATCGGCATCCTCATCATGATCTTCATCATCCTCAGGATTTAAGTCATCCAAGGGATCTACTTCCACTGATGTTTCAATCACAATTTCAATGATAATATTGAGATCAACAGATTGCTCATTATCACTGATGCTTGATGTTGTCGTTATCTTTAAAGAAAGAGAACAACAATGAGATGTTGCAGAGTAAGAGACAAATCTCAGAGACTATAATTGTAAAATTGTTTAACAAGAGTAACATTTTGCAGATATTATTTAACCATGTCCAGCGATGCTGAGGAGGTGAGGCCTATGTCCAAGTTTTCAGTGAACAGGACTCATCTCTTCTTAACCTTGGATAAGCCTCACCAACTCTGTGTCCCCTGCTAATACTTAAATGTAAAGGGGCAGATTTATGTTAACTGGCGCATCCCCAGGGATGCACCAGTTAACGTGGGCCGCTGCTCTGCCACCCATGATGTGCCGCATTTACAATGCAGAGCACCATTGAGCAAAAACAGCACAGATGCGTCACGCATCTGTTCCACAAAAATGGCGCATTGTACGAATCACGTCGTAAGCGCGACATGTCTACTGCAATGCACAGGGGCAAGCCACACATTGCATGGTGCATCACTCCTTATGCCTGTTTCAAACAGGCGTAAGGATTTGATTCAGCAATGCCATAAATGTGACTCAGTGAAATCTTCTTAATTTTACTGTGTTAGTTTTACAGGGCTTTCATGCAAATGACTGGCCACCCTACAACAAAACGCTCACATGAAATCTGACGCAGGTTTCATGTGGCACAGGACTTTACAGCATGACACATCTGCCTAGATGCATCGAGTTGTAAATATGTCGCAACATAGCAAATCTTTTGCACCGCCGCTGCGTCACAAAAGTGACGCACAGCGGCGCAAAAGAGTCACACGGCTATCATAAATCTGTCCCTAACATTTTAAATGATTGATTCAGGATGACGATAAGGTGTGGCCTATCCAGAGGTTTGTTTGAGGTGAGGCCTACTCAGGGTTGCAGATGAAATTTAGGCTTGTTGAAGAGTACAGAGGAGATAATACATGTGCAGGCCTACCAATGAAGTGAGTCATGTCCACTTCACTCTTGAACAAAGGCCAGACCTCTTCTGTGTCCGTGGACAGGCCTAAACCTCATCTGCACAATGTGATTCGTAAAGTTAGGAAACACAGGTGATGTAATTGAAAAATGTGGAATTTCTTTTCCTCATTTCACAATCACATCACCTGTGTTTCCTTTGCCTAGGTATCTCATTGTGCAGATGGAGTCTAGCGTATCAAAGAGTACACAGAAGTTGAGCACTGTATACAACAATTTTGACATTTACAGAAGATTCAGCTTCTCCATGCCCCCTACACAGTCCTAAATGTTTACAGTTTAAACTGACGGTATCTTGTTGAAGATGAAGTGAGGCCTGTCTTGCAACATGGTGCATCTTTTGCAACACTGCTGCATCGGTTTCATGTGGCACAGGACTTTACAGCATGACACATCTGCCTAGATGCATCAAGTTGTAAATATGTCGCAACATAGCAAATCTTTTGCACCACCGCTGCGTCACAAAAGTGACGCACAGTGGCGCAAAAGAGGCACACGGCTATCATAAATCTGTCCCTAACATTTTAAATGATTGATTCAGGATGACAATAAGGTGTGGTCTATCCAGAGGTTTGTTTGAGGTGAGGCCTACTCAGGGTTGCAGATGAAATTTAGGCGTGTTGAAGAGTACAGAGGAGATAATACATGTGCAGGCCTACCAATGAAGTGAGTCATGTCCACTTCACTCTTGAACAAAGGCCAGACCTCTTCTGTGTCCGTGGACAGGCCTAAATCTCATCTGCACAATGTGATTCGTAAAGTTAGGAAACACAGGTGATGTAATTGAAAAATGTGGAATTTCTTTTCCTCATTTCACAATCACATCATCTGTGTTTCCATTGCTTAGGTATCTCATTGTGCAGATGGAGTCTAGCATATCAAAGAGTACACAGAAGTTGAGCACTGTATACAACAATCTTGACATTTACAGAAGATTCAGCTTCTCCATGCCCCCTACACAGTCCTAAATGTTTACAGTTTAAACTGACGGTATCTTGTTGGAGATGAAGTGAGGCCTGTCTTGCAACATGGTGCATCTTTTGCATCACAGCTGCATCGGTTTCATGTGGCACAGGACTTTACAGCATGACACATCTGCCTAGATGCATCAAGTTGTAAATATGTCGCAACATAGCAAATCTTTTGCACCGTGCACAGTGGCGCAAAAGAGGCACACGGCTATCATAAATCTGTCCCTAACATTTTAAATGATTGATTCAGGATGACGATAAGGTGTGGCCTATCCAGAGGTTTGTTTGAGGTGAGGCCTACTCAGGGTTGCAGATGAAATTTAGGCTTGTTGAAGAGTACAGAGGATATAATACATGTGCAGGCCTACCAATGAAGTGAGTCATGTCCACTTCACTCTTGAACAAAGGCCAGACCTCTTCTGTGTCCCTGGACAGATCTAAACCTCAACTGCACAATGTGATTCATAATGTTAGGAAACACAGGTGATGTAATTGAAAAATGTTGAATTTATTTTCCTCATTTCAAAATCACATAACCTGTGTTTCCTTTGCTTAGGTATCTCATTGTGCAGATGGAAACTAACATATCAAAGACTACGCAGAAGTTGAGCACTGTATGCAACAATTTTTACATTTACAGAAGATTCAGCTTCTCCATGCCCCCTACACAGTCCTAAATGTTTACAGTTTAAACTGACGGTATCTTGTTGGAGATGAAGTGAGGCCTGTCTTGCAACATGGTGTATCTTTTGCATCACTGCTGCATCACAAAAGTGACGCAACAGCGGCACAAAAGAGGCGCACGGCCATCATAAATCTGCCCCTAACATTTTAAATGATTGATTCAGGATGACGATAAGGTGTGGCCTATCCAGAGGTTTGTTTGAGGTGAGGCCTACTCAGGGTTGCAGATGAAATTTAGGCTTGTTGAAGAGTACAGAGGAGATAATACATGTGCAGGCCTACCAATGAAGTGAGTCATGTCCACTTCACTCTTGAACAAAGGCCAGACCTCTTCTGTGTCCCTGGACAGATCTAAACCTCAACTGCACAATGTGATTCATAATGTTAGGAAACACAGGTGATGTAATTGAAAAATGTTGAATTTATTTTCCTCATTTCAAAATCACATAACCTGTGTTTCCTTTGCTTAGGTATCTCATTGTGCAGATGGAAACTAACATATCAAAGACTACGCAGAAGTTGAGCACTGTATGCAACAATTTTTACATTTACAGAAGATTCAGCTTCTCCATGCCCCCTACACAGTCCTAAATGTTTACAGTTTAAACTGACGGTATCTTGTTGGAGATGAAGTGAGGCCTGTCTTGCAACATGGTGTATCTTTTGCATCACTGCTGCATCACAAAAGTGACGCAACAGCGGCACAAAAGAGGCGCACGGCCATCATAAATCTGCCCCTAACATTTTAAATGATTGATTCAGGATGACGATAAGGTGTGGCCTATCCAGAGGTTTGTTTGAGGTGAGGCCTACTCAGGGTTGCAGATGAAATTTAGGCTTGTTGAAGAGTACAGAGGAGATAATACATGTGCAGGCCTACCAATGAAGTGAGTCATGTCCACTTCACTCTTGAACAAAGGCCAGACCTCTTCTGTGTCCCTGGACAGGCCTAAACCTCAACTGCACAATGTGATTCATAATGTTAGGAAACACAGGTGATGTAATTGAAAAATATGGAATTTATTTTCCTCATTTAAGAATCACATAACCTGTGTTTCCTCAGCTTAGTTATCTCATTGAGCAGATTTAGTCTAGCATATCCAAGAGTACGCAGAGGATGAGGACTGTATCCAACAGAGCAATGTACATTACTCACCTCCTTTGACACTTACAGAAGCCTCAGTTTAATATTTCTCAGTTCAATATTTATTTAAAGAAGCACACAAAATATGACCTTCTCATAAATGTGAAAAGCGTTTTTAAAAAAAACAAACGATTTTCTGGTCATAATTTAAAAACACAACACAGGTCCTATGTAGAAGCACATCCTATCAGTACTTAAATTAGCCAAGCACACATGGGGGCGTATTTACAAGGACCTTACACCACGGGGAAATAACTTAAATTAAAATGGGGAAAATAACATCAAAGGGACTCAAAGGCCTTTTAAATATGCCCCAAGCAGCCTATGAAACTCTAGCAGTACATATCAAGAAACTTAAATGACTTCAATAAACGTTTTTAAACACATCAAGTAAAGCAGGTATTCAACTACATTCATGGGGAAGTGACTTAAAATGCCCTAACACACATGAAAGCGTATTTTGAAGGCCCTTAAACCATTTTTGCATCACTTTTAACATGGCTATGTAACTCAAAGAAACAAAATCTAAATTTGCCAAGCACACATGGGGGCGTATTTACAAGGACCTTGCACCACGGGGAAATGTCTTAAAATAAAATGGGAAAAATAATATCAAAGGGACTCAAAGGCCTTGTAAATATGCCCCAAGCAACCTATGAAACTCTAGCAGTACATATCAAGAAACTTAAATGACTTCAATAAACGTTTTTAAACACATCAAGTAAAGCAGTTATTCAACTACATTCATGGGGAAGTGACTTAAAATGCCCTAACACACATGAAAGCGTATTTTGAAGGCCCTTAAACCATTTTTGCATCACTTTTAACATGGCTATGTAACTCAAAGAAACAAAATCTGAATTTGGCAAGCACACATGGGGGCGTATTTACAAGGACCTTGCACCACGGGGAAATGTCTTAAATTAAAATGGGAAAAATAATATCAAAGGGACTCAAAGGCCTTGTAAATATGCCCCAAGCAGCCTATGAAACTCTAGCAGTACATATCAAGAAACTTAAATGACTTCAATAAACGTTTTTAAACACATCAAGTAAAGCAGTTATTCAACTACATTCATGGGGAAGTGACTTAAAATGCCCTAACACACATGAAAGCGTATTTTGAAGGCCCTTAAACCATTTTTGCACCACTTTTAACATGGCTATGTAACTCAAAGAAACAAAATCTAAATGTGCCAAGCACACATGGGGGCGTATTTACAAGGACCTTGCACCACGGGGAAATGTCTTAAATTAAAATGGGAAAAATAATATCAAAGGGACTCAAAGGCCTTGTAAATATGCCCCAAGCAACCTATGAAACAAAGCAACATTTTAAATACACAACTTTCTTCATAATTTTCTCCCTAAAGCATACTATTCTCTATCTAAATTAAATGAATCATTTCTCACCTTAGCAAATATTTTTTGAGTTTCAAAACAGTCTCAGACACACACCAATTTGTCTTCAGCAGAGCAAAAGGTATGCACTCCAGAGGCTGCAACCAACAATGGCACAGAAATGCTGTAATTCATCACACATATCTCCCATGTCACCCAATCAAAACTCTTCCCTCACTTTTTTCAAATCAGCACCCTTCCCCCTTCTGCCCTTTCTGCCTTTTTTCCATAGCAACCACCTCCTGAAAGACCTCTCATGTTTGCAAGTTCACACAACAATGTTTCAATTGAACTCTGAACTCTCAGTACACCTGCGTATCCAGTGCAATCTTTCATAAAACAATTTTTTCTTGACCATTCAAATTACATCTTTCAAAGAACTCATCCATGCACCCTAACTTTCTGTTTTCAGCAATCAAAATTCACCAATCACTGCTACTGATTAATTACCACAGAAACTTCACAGTTTTTTTCATTACATACTCCTACTGTTCCAACTGCCATTTCATTACCACACTTCATCTGACTGCAGCAGAACCTCCTCTCACCATGTTTTCTGTCTGGATTGTTGGACATAGTTATATCCACTGGGCTCAAAGGTATGCTGATAACAGAAATTTACACAACCTCAATTTACAAAATGTGGAAATCAACTGGATTGGCCACAGAGGATTAAGATGTCACCAATTGATACCATTGGTGAAAACCTTTTTGCATTTGCCAAAACCTGACCTGTTAATTGTGCACTGTGGAGGAAATGACTTGGGCACTTTGACTGGGGTAGGTCTGGAAATGCTTTTAAAAGACACCTTTGACCAATTGATGGCACTTTTTCCTCAAACTGCCTTGGTATATTCAAATATATGCCAAAGACAGAAATGGAGGTGGTCCAACCAATTTTGTCCACAAATTGAGAAATCGAGGAAGCATGTAAATAAGTCTGTTTCAGCTTACATGAGAGACCATGGAATGGGCTCCATCTACAACAATAGCTTGCGTTACTACATGCAAGATATCTACAGAGGAGATGGGGTTCACTTCTCAGATGGGGGGAACAGAATTTTCATCCTGAATTTAAGACTATGTATTGGTACCTACTTGTAGGTACCTAAATCAGCCAGAGGACCAAAAAGCTCTTTTCAGAGCTACCCTACATCTGATCACTCACAATTATTATTTTACTCTAACTTTTTCCACTAATTTTCACCAAAGTACGCTCACCGGAGCGCTACCCGGTACGCGCACCAGACGCTAACGTGCAAAAGTTTGAAAAAAAATGATTTTTTTTCTCGCACATATGGGCCTCCTCAGCCACCCTCAGAAAACCTAGGGGGTCAGGATACGTCTACCGTGCCCCCTTCTACCATTCTCAACATTATTTGCCCTCCATCTTGTATCTCAAATCTACCGAAACACAAAATGGAGGACTCCCGTAACGCTGCCGGTTCGCGTACCGGGGCGCGCACCGGGAAGCGCTCGCTCAAAAAAGGTGGGAAAGTAATATACAGAAAAACCACTGGAGACACTTTAACCAAATATAGATTAGCTCATACTACATACCAATCCCTACCATTTTCACAAATTTGGTCGGAATTCCATTTAGCCATTTAGCCTGTAGACCTCTCTAAATACCCTGAGGTAAATTACTTCACAAAACACATCTGAAGTGTTGGAATTGACAACCAATTAAAATGTTACTTTCATTTTCTACTTTTTTTACCTGACATTAGATTGGTTATGTACCTGAATATATATAAAGAAAGAGAGAGAAACACAGCCATTTTGACTACTACTTCCTGAACTACATTGCAAGATCATTTTCACTGACAACTTAAACTTGTTTTTAAAAGGTAAGATGTTATTTTATAAATTTGAAAACATTTTCAGATAGTTATATACTATCCCTCTGTAAGAGTTAGACATTGAGAAAGGCTTGTTTATTATAATTATTGATTGATTTAGGTTTCTGTGGTAAAATTATGAATTTACTTAGGCTTTTTCACAGGCACTTTTTAATAGTACTACTTCACGCCTGAAAAGTACCTGTCTGAACTTAAACCCAACAGTGCCCTATCTCTACTGATATATTTATTTTTTATGCAAATTTCAGCACAAAAATGGAAGGAGAACAGAACGTTTCCTTTGAAATTGTCCTAGAGATGAACAATGAGGAAATCATTGAACCCATTGACTTGGAATTCATGGATGAATCACGAGACCATGAACTTCTACAATGTGCAGAATCTGTGGATTTCTTACTTCAATATGAGGACGGTCAAATGTGGGAAGTTATGTTCAGTCAAAAAGAAGACATATCGGACAGTCAAATGTTAGACGTTCTATTAAAATTTGAAAAAGAATCAGAAAAATAAATTTATATTTAATAATCAAAAATTGTTCGAGTCTTTAATCATTTTTATATCTAATTCATAAACTAGTACCAAATTGATTATAATGTAAAGTCAAACTTATAGTATACTGTGCAACTTTATATTATCTCCAATGTGTATTTAACATCTCTTTATCATCTCCTGCCTCCATATTGTTTCTGCTTTCCTGATACACTATGGTATGAATTCCATATTCCACAATTACTTCTGAAACAACATGCAAGATATCTACAAAGGAGACGGTGTATATTAATTTTTTGACTCTGCATTGGTACCTACATATTGCTACTTAAATAAAAAAAACGAAAAAAAACCAACAAAACGAACAATCAATAAACATACAATATTTAAAAAGTCTATCATTCTTTTTTCTTTATATTACGCTCCCCGGACCGCTCCCCGGTGCGCGTACCGGGCACTCCCCACGCAAAAAAAAACGTGGCCCCCACGTCAAACCTAGGGGTTTTAGTTTATTTTATTTATTTTATTTATTTATTTTAGGTTTTAGTCTACCCTGCCCCCTTATGGTCATTTCCCCCTTTGTTTTTGCCACCTCTTGTGTCTCGATCCTACCGAGAGACAAGATGGCGGCCACTCCGGACTGTTTAGAATGTTGACAGACACCGGAGAGCCAATCAGCTTCGCTTCGCGAAGTTCCGTTACGCGTCAGGTACGCGAACCGGGGCGCTGCCCGGAGCGCGCTTACAGATATATATATTTTTTTGAACGTTAATTTCTCAAAATCCACTGGAACACATATATTGAGACCTAGCAAAGGCACATCAGGCTACCAGTCCCTACAATTTTGCCAAGTTTCGTGGAAATCCATTCAGCCGTTCGAGCTAAAAGTGAGGCCAACCGCCCTATGGAAAATTGCATGGGAAAAACGCGTTTTGGGACCCCCCTTTTTTCTCGCCCCCCCCTTGGCGAAACCCCCCCACATTTTCAGGAGCTGCTCAGAAACAAAATGTTCCATTTTCCTGAAAATTTCAGCCAATTCCGTCCTCAAACCCCAAAGTTATTCGACATAGAATTTTCAAAAATCCCATAGAGAAAAAATTCTAACTATATATACCTACTGGCGACCGCCAGTAGGTAATATATATATATATATATATCACTGAAAAAACCATAGGTTATAGACCATATATAGTTAGGAAATAACATTTAGAAAACCTTATTTTACTCACACAAAACCATTGAAATTCCATATATAGTTAGTTGCACTAACTATATATCGCGCACCTGCAATCCACTGCTGATGATGTCACATATTACATCATTCATGACATGGTCAGTGACATCACTGATGACATCACTGATGACATCTCAAATGACATCACTGATGACATCACTGATGACATCTCATTTGACATTACTGATCACATCACTGATGACATCATTCATGTGATGATACAATGAACCTCTTCAGACTCTAATATAACCTTAGATACACTCAGTGTAAACAGACACTCACAGACTGTCACTCATCCATGGAGTTACTCACACACCTAGTCAGTCTTGCAAAGAATCAATCACACCTCGATTTCCTCAACTATATAGTTATACACACCTTACTTATTGGAACATATAATAACACATATTTACTCTGTTATACAATCCCTGATACAAGTTCACAATAATCCATACAGCCACTCACACATTCACTGGCTCTTATGCACAGTTATTTATATATGTCAACTATCACATGTACTGTGTTTTACATATGTACTTACTTTGACATGTAGCACTGAGATATCCATTCACTCACCAATACACTCATGCACACAGTCAACCGCCCATACAGATGTTTCCACATGCACTTTTGAACCCATACATCTAGTGAATCAACTGCTCACACATCTATGCACAGAGTCATACACCTCCCAGACACCCACACACACACTCAGTCTCCCATACAAATACTTGGGCAACTAATCAATAACCCATATAGTTAGTCATATAGCTAATGATCAACACATGCATCAGATTACAAAACAACAGACACAATGATGCACAATTTAAAACAGTTTAGTCACTAACCCATGCACTCAGTGAGACACATTTAATCACTCACTTATACAGTCAGTCATGCACCTACTAAATCCTTCATCCAGACACTTATACATCCACTCATTCTTCAATATGTAAGACATATTTTAACTTTACAGAAGCATACAGTCACTGGATGTTGTCATCAGTGATGTCATCAGTGATGTCATTTGAGATGTCATCAGTGATGTCATCAGTGATGTCACTGACCATGTCATGAATGATGTAATATGTGACATCATCAGCAGTGGATTGCAGGTGCGCGATATATAGTTAGTGCAACTAACTATATATGGAATTTCAATGGTTTTGTGTGAGTAAAATAAGGTTTTCTAAATGCTATTTCCTAACTATATATGGTCTATAACCTATGGTTTTTTCAGTGAATTTTCAAGGTTTTGTAAATGCTAATTCCTAACTATATATGGTCTATAACCTATGGTTTTTTCTGTGAATTTCATTGGTTTTTTAACAGCTAATATCTGTAGCTGTAAAATGTATTCTTCTTTAAATCCAAAAATATATTTTATATGTTTATGAATAATTTTTTTTTAAAATATTTTTTTTTCTTCGTTCCCGCTTCGCGAATCGGGAAGCTTCCCGTTAGCTGACCTTGATGCCGCGAAATAGACCGCGAGCCGGTAAACGTTTCTTTACCGCAAGTGCCGCGTTAGAAAACAACATCGTGACGCCTCCCGTCCGCATGACGTTCCACGTTGTCGCTTGATACGTCATATGACGTGCTACGTTAGCAAACTGGTACGCGAAGCGAGTGCCAAAGCGCAGGTTTCTGGAAGCAAACCGGGAGGCCCTGCAAAGCGCTTAACGTAAACACAGCAAGTCATGTGACTTGGTAATAACACTTTTCATTGGTTCATTTCACTTTTGGTTTCCTAATGATGTAAGACTAGGTCATATAATCTAAAATGAACACTTTTGATTGGTTGAGAACTCTTGTTTTTCCCAAATGATGAAAATCCCTCCTTCTTTCCTCACTCTGACTTTCATCATTGTGAGAGAAAGACCCTTTGTGATCACTGAGCAATGGCTTCTTTAGTAGCTTCAGCTGGTGCTTCCCCACCACCTCCACCACATCCAAGGAAGAGTGGACCACCTGCTCAAGTTGTAATTCAACAAGAAGAAGAAGAAGAGGAACAGGAGGACGAGCACGAAGAGAGGCAGTTTTTGCCTGAGCAGCCCAAGACGTCTCACCGGAAAGAAAACTTCATTTGGCAATTTTTTAAAATTCCCAAAGGTCAGAAAAAAGTAAATGCAAGATACGTAACTTGCCTTATATGTCAAGATAGACTGTCCAGAGGGACCGACAAAAAATACAGTTTCGGAAACTACACAATGCATCGCCATATGACTAGGTGGCATCCTAACAACTACAGTGCTGCACAGTTTCGGAACGACCTAGATAATCTCCCTATTATGGCCAGAAGATCTGTTGTACCGGAAGTAACGGGACCAGAGGGCAGGGAGATGGTGCCAAATATACAAATGAGATTTGGTGAAGTAAAACACACCTGCGTATTTTGCGATGGATTCATTTCCTACGGAGAAAGAAGCATCACTCTGATCAACAGAGCTATTGACTATCATATGCAAGTTTGTCCGAAACGCCCAAAATAATAAATACTTCTTTTTTTTGTTTTGTTGCTCCTGTTGAGCCCTTTACAATGAATCGTTTTCATTGCCCCCTCCAAGAAAAACCCAAAAAAATATAAAACTGTTCCGAAAAATTCAAAAAAAGTAAAAAAATGTTCAGAAAAAAAAAAAAAAAAGTTCTTTTCAGAACTACCTCCCCGTTATTAAAAAATTGGTACAATATTTGGAACTGTGCCAACCTCTATTTCTCTTAGTTCGCTTCCTAGTTCGCTCGCTGGTACGCAAACTGGAAGCGAACCAAAAACAGTAAGTATAAGGGAAGGAAACACACACTTATGTTAAAAGAAAGACAGCTATAGGGGAGTAAACTAGAGATACTATTACCCATAATCCACTACTGATGATGTCACATATTACATCATTCATGACATGCTCAGTGACATCATCAGCAGAGGATTGCGGGTTTTTTGGCAACATGCCTTATCCACGGTTTAATAACGCTGCCTTTTGCTTTATATAAGTTTTCAAATTGTATGAAATATATACCAATAGGTCTTTATGAACCTTTAGGTAGTGCTTTTGTTCATGAGGTCTGGTCGCTTCCATACACATACAGATGTTTCAAAGATGATCAAGAAGTTTATCTGAATGGAGAGGAATGCACTGAGACGCCAGATCATTCACTAATGTGTAGGCACATACAGTTACACGATTCATGCAACAAACACCGACCAAATATGGCTTGCGTGTTGCAAGGCACGCCAGTTCCTGCTATCATCCCCACGTTCAAGTTGTTGGAAAATGGTAGTTATTTGATGCTCAATAATGAAGATTGTTCTGAGTTAATTAAAAAGTATTCCTTTTATCGTAACAGTAAGTGAACGGGTTATTTGCTGCAGAAATGTTCTATTTCCTCCCACACATGAACATAGGGAGTTTTCAATCTGGCCACAAATACCAACCTTGGGACACGTTTCAACGGCATGACAAGAATAAGAGCTCTTTTGTCTCAGAGAGAGGTGGCCTTGAGTTCGGCCCGTGAAACTTTCGTACTTCACATAGCGAACACCCGTACACAGGTTTGCCTTTCAATTTCAGCAACATGTTTCCGACTATCTTTAACGCATCCTCCACAAAATCCCTGGCACACTTTTTTAAAGTTGTTACCAGTGGTCTCGTGACTTCATTTGAGAAAATCTTTGGAGTCATCCCTGCTCCCTTTCATTCCATTTTCTCCACTCTGGTTCGTGGATTGCATTTTTACTTGCATTACCAGCGGACGCTCTTGTGCTTTTTTACATTTTTAAATATGGATGTCCCTCCTATGCAACCTCCGACCCTGCAGCTGCTGACACTGTTCCGCAATCGCATGCTAGAATATTATGGCACAATGCCGTTGGCGATATTAAGCACGGCATATGGATTATCTTTTCGGTTCTCCTACTTCACCTGTGTCCAGCCTGTATTTCACTGCCTGACCTGTGATTTCGATTGGGCCATTGATTTGTGTCTCTGCGGACCGGTTTCTCCTGACGTCGACTTTAATCAGCTGATGACTCCTATCATTACTCACGAGTTGATTTGTCCTGGCGAAAGGATTATGGCTGTGGCATTGATGCATGGACTACTTGGTCCCTGGAATTTACTGGCGGCAGCACAGTCTTTCTTGGAACACAGCTTTCTTGAAAACCCACCGAGCTGTCCTCTGATGGTGATAGAGGATCCGGTGCTGGGAGAGCACGTATGTTCTTTTCCGCTTTTAAATTGGATGGCTGAACTGTTTTCGGATGAAGACGGTGACTTCCTATTGGAGGCTGTTGCAGCTTATTTTGCATACACAGTTATGTCATAGACCTTTTTCATGTTTGATATGCTGAGTACTAGCATTTCATTGACAATTCATTGACTTATTTGTCAAGTTTTTATTATTTACCTTGCCTATTGGCTTAAGACTCGATAAAGTACTTGGCTGTTTTATTTTTCTTTAGCATTGAATTTTCCTAGTTTTTAATGCTTTACCTTGCGGACCGTCCACATATAAACTTGCAATCTGCTCTCATGAGATGGCACTTCTATTATCTTATTCAGTTCGTTTCCGGATCATGAGGAGGTGTCATATAGGTCCTGGATATCTTTACACCGTGTTAAGTTAGCATGGGCTCATTACCGGTTTAAACGCCATTTTTCCTTTTTTGCAACTTCTGCACACGACACTTAGTTGTTGCTTTAGCTTTCCACCTAGTAGTTCATCGTGGTTTACATGAGAATAATATGTTATTGGTCTACTATCTGCTTTACTTGTTAAACTATATCTGTACAGCGAGTGCTAAAGTTTCAAGAACAACACGATACAGAATTGTTATGAGGTCTGATCTCCACGACTTCATACTCATAACATAAGTGCAACTTCTGCCAATTCTGGGCATGAGGCGGGTTTTATATTGCTTTGCCGAACACACATACACAACAGTTGATGCGGTTCACATGAAGAGAGAGCTGGTGTATGCTGATGTGATTCCTTCAAATCTAAGACACTAAAGTATGGACACGCCCTAAACCAACACAAAGAGACCTTCTTAGCAAATAATATAATATGTGTATTAGGGAGGGTGAGATATAAGCAGCCGCGGGCCGTGGAGGGAGTTACGATGGGGCAGGGAGGCGGGGAGGGGGAGAAGCAGGGTGGAGCCCTCTCTACCTTGCCCCTCCCCCTCCCCGCCTCCCTGCCCCACCGTAACTCCCTCCACGGCCCGCGGCTGCTTATAAGTGTTGCTAACTCTTATTCATTTACAGCATGTTAACATACTGTCACCATTCGCTTTTTATGTACTAGTAACTATGCTGGTAATTTTGCTACTGATAATATGTGTACTTGTATTCTCCACCCTGCTTCTCCCCCTCCCCGCCTCCCTGCCTCACCGTAACTCCCTCCACGGCCCGCGGCTGCTTATAAGTGTTGCTAACTCTTATTCATTTACAGCATGTTAACATACTATCACCATTCACTTTTTATGTACTAGTAACTATGCTGGTAATTTTGCTACTGATAATATGTGTACTTTTATTATCTAAGGTACTACGCCTGAGAAGACGGCATTAGTAAATAAACATTTCAAATACACATGTGTTCTTCTTAACTCCATGTTCTGGTTTCTAAGAAATATATAACGACCGACTGTTCATGAGTTCCACGTATCCTGAGGTACTATAAGTTCATATTCTGGATTGTCTAAACATTGAGAGTTTGTTATATCCAATGTGACACTGTACCTAGCTTGCTAAATAGTTTTTGATTACTAACGTGAGTTTTGGGACACCCTAATTCGCCGAGGTTCCAATCCTCTGTCCACAGTTCTGTGTGAGAACAGAAACCCTGCGACAGGGGCACCCCCGACCCTTGCTGGAGCTTCATCACACTTGCGATACAACTCCAGCAATGCGCCACCTTTACGGCACAGATACATCACGCATCTGTGCTGTTTTTGCCCCATGATGCGCCGCATTGTAAATGCAGCACACCATAGGTGACGGAACAGCGGCACAGAATGACTAACACATCCCTGGTGATGCGCCAGTCATCATAAATCTATCCCTATGCTTCTTATCTTGTTAGAGATGAACCGCCATATGTATCATAAAAGTTATTTGCATTTCCTAAATAGCGAACTTTAAGGAATAAATAGCGATTCTTTACCATTCCTAGTTTGCGATGAGCTATTTGCTAATTAGCCGAATGTAGCCCAATGAAGCCCAATGTAGCCCAATGTAGCCCAAAGATGGCCGCCAGACACACAAAAAAACAAATGTAGCCCAAATATCAGTCAGATGTAGCCCAACTATAGCCCAGTGACAGAATGACCAATCAGCTTCGCAAACCTCCGTTACGCGAAGCGGAGCGCTGTTACAGATATATATCTTTTTTTGAACGTTAATTTCTCAAAATCCACTGGAGCACATATATTGAGACCTAGCAAAGGCACATCGGGCTACCAGTCCCTAATATTTTGCCAAGTTTCGTGCAAATCCATTCAGCCGTTCAATTATTATTTTTATTATTTTTTTTTGCCCCGCGGGGCCCTTTTAAAACCTCCACATCAAACCTAGGGGGTCAGCGAGGATCTACTATGCCCCCTTATAGTTATTTCCCCCTTTGTTTTGACCTCCTCTTGTCTCTCGATCCTACCGAGAGACAAGATGGCGGCCGCTACGGACTGTTTGGAATGTTGACAGACGCCGGAGAACCAATCAGCTTCGCTTCACAAAGCTCCGTTGCGCGAAAAGTCCGCGAACCAGAGCGCTAACCGGTCCGCTGTTACAGATATATATCTTTTTTTAAACGTTAATTTCTCAAAATCCACTGGAGCACATATATTGAGACCTACAAAAGGCACATCGGGCTACCAGTCCCTACAATTTTGCCAAGTTTCGTGCAAATCCATTCAGCCGTTCGGGCTAAAAGTGAGGCCAACCGCCCTATGGAAAACTCAATGTTAAAAACACGTTTTGGGACCCCCCTTTTTTCTCGGCCCCCACTGGACGAACCCCCCCCAAATTTTCAAGGGCTGCTCAGAAACAAAATGTGCCATTTTCCTGAAAATTTCAGCCGATTCCGTCCACAAACGCCAAAGTTATTAGACATAGAATTTTCAAAAAACCCATAGAGAAAAAATCCTAACTATATATACCTACTGGCGACCGCCAGTAGGTAATATATATATATATATATCCAGCTCCTTTACACCATTAGCACGAGTCACTCACATAGCGGGTGCTTGAAACGCGGCGGTGTCCCGCGATATCAATGATAGCTCCGAAATCCTCCGAGAAATACCCAGCCGGGCCAAACGAAGGAAAATAGCACTCACGGGATTCAAGCAGCTTGACAGCACGGATGATTTATTTAAACAAACGCGTTTCAGGAAAACAAGTTCCCTTCGTCAGTGTTAACATCAGAACGCACACTCGCGGCAACATTTTATAATTGCATGCTGGGTAGTCAAGAATAGAGGTAGGACCAATGGGCTCCACAATTTACGCGCCATCTTGGAATGTGCAATGTGTATACATATAACATATGAATTATATTTGAACATTGTGCCATGAATCGGCAAAGGGGATATTTTAACCCGCATCTTTGTCCTTAAAAAGGTTATACGTACCGCCGTGAATCGGCCTTACATGCACATAAGCCATCTATTGATCACCATTAGTACATTCTACTGTGAACAGTTGTGCCAAGATCCATGTATCCTTACACAAACCTATATTGGAACGAGATCGTTCTAATTTAATACTATCTTTGTCCTTAAATCTGTCCTTAAATCTTGCCGTGTATCGGCATTTGCGGCCAATTCAAATATAATTCATATGTTATATGTATACACATTGCACATTCCAAGATGGCGCGTAAATTGTGGAGCCCATTGGTCCTACCTCTATTCTTGACTACCCAGCATGCAATTATAAAATGTTGCCGCGAGTGTGCGTTCTGATGTTAACACTGACGAAGGGAACTTGTTTTCCTGAAACGTGTTTGTTTAAATAAATCATCCGTGCTGTCAAGCTGCTTGAATCCCGTGAGTGCTATTTTCCTTCGTTTGGCCCGGCTGGGTATTTCTCGGAGGATTTCGGAGCTATCATTGATATCGCGGGACACCGCCGCGTTTCAAGCACCCGCTATGTGAGTGACTCGTGCTAATGGTGTAAAGGAGCTGGATATTTTGGGAACGAGTGCACCGCCGCTTTTGTGGAAACGGAGAAAATTAACGAACGATTGGAGTTCACCCCGATACCACAACAGATTGAACAGGAAGGAAGTGCGGGCAAATACAAGCAAGAGGAGGAACGCGATGGCGCGTAAATTGTGGAGCCCATTGGTCCTACCTCTATTCTTGACTACCCAGCATGCAATTATAAAATGTTGCCGCGAGTGTGCGTTCTGATGTTAACACTGACGAAGGGAACTTGTTTTCCTGAAACGCGTTTGTTTAAATAAATCATCCGTGCTATCAAGCTGCTTGAATCCCGTGAGTGCCATTTTCCTTCGTTTGGCCCGGCTGGGTATTTCTCGGAGGATTTCGGAGCTATCATATATATATATATATATATATATATATATATATATATATATTCACTGAAAAAACCATAGGTTAGAGACCATATATAGTTAGCAGGACATTTTATTGACATAAAACCAATGAAATTCCATATATAGTTAGTTGCACTAACTATATATCGCGCACCCGCAATCCACTGCTGATGATGTCACATATTACATCATTCATGACATGGTCAGTGACATCACTGATGACATCACTGATGACATCTCAAATGACATCACTGATGACATCTCAAATGACATCACTGATGACATCATCTAGTGTCTGTGTGTTTTTGTAAAGTTTAAATATGTTTTACATATTGAAGAATGAGTGGATGTATGGAAGACTGAGTGTGTGTGTGGCTGGCTGGGAGGTGTGTGACTCTGTGCATATCAATGTGTACTTGTATCAGTGATTGTATAAGAGAGTAAGTATGTGTTAGTATATGTGTGAAAAGTATGGTGTTCTGTGTTTAACTGTATAGATGAGGAAATCGAAGTGTGATTGATTCTTCACAGGACTGACTAGGTGTATGAGTGCATATGATAGTGTTGTAATAATGAGTGACTGTATGTATGAGTGATTGTATGGGTGAATGAGTGAATGTGTGTGTAGACGTAGGAATCAGTGAGTGCGTATGTAGTAACTGGTATTGGTGTGTCATGATGTCATCAGTGATGTCATTTGAGATGTCATCAGTGATGTCATTTGAGAAGTCATCAGTGATGTCATCAGTGATGTCACTGAAGTATGGTGTTCTGTGTTTAACTGTATAGATGAGGAAATGGAAGTGTGATTGATTCTTTACAGGACTGACTAGGTGTGTGAGTAACTCCATGGATGAGTGGCAGTGTGTGAGTGTCTGCATAGGTGTATGAGTGCATATGATAGTGTTGTAATAATGAGTGACTGTATGTATGAGTGATTGTATGGGTGAATGAGTGAATGTGTGTGTAGACGTAGGAATCAGTGAGTGCGTATGTAGTAACTGGTATTGGTGTGTCATGATGTCATCAGTGATGTCATTTGAGATGTCATCAGTGATGTCATCAGTGATGTCATTTGAGATGTCATCAGTGATGTCATCAGTGATGTCACTGACCATGTCATGAATGATGTAATATGTGACATCATCAGCAGTGGATTGCGGGTGCGCGATATATAGTTAGTGCAACTAACTATATATGGAATTTCATTGGTTTTATGTCAATAAAATGTCCAGCTAACTATATATGGTCTCTAACCTATGGTTTTTTCAGTGAATTTTCAAGGTTTTGTAAATGCAAATTCCTAACTATATATGGTCTATAACCTATGGTTTTTTCAGTGAATTTCATTGGTTTTTTAAAAGCTAATATCTATAGCTGTAAAATATATTCTTTATTACGTGACGTATCACGTTGCCACATGAGACGCCTCATGAAGCGTCGCATAACCGTGACGTATCGGCTCAGCAGCGCAAACAAAACCCGTAACGTAAGCGTGCCGGAGCACGCTTACAGATATATATATATTTTTTAACCTTAATTAGACAAAATCCACACGTGCACATATCTTGAGGCCTTGCAAAGGCACATCAAACAAACAGTCCCTACAATTTTGCCAAGTTTGCTGGAAATCTATTCCCTTAATTTGTTTTTTACTGTTTCTCTTGGTTTTCCCCTTGTTACGCTTACCGGGACGCTACCCGGTACGCGAACCGGACGCTCCAAAAACACAAGATGGCGGACTCCCGTTACGCTGCCGGTTAGCTGCCCGGTTCGCGTACCGGGAGGCGCCTCTACCGCGAAAAATCGCGGGGGACTTTAATATCCCCCTCATCAATCCTAGGGGGTCAGGAGGGGTTTACCTTGCCCCCTTTCCTTCATTTCCCCCTTCTTTTTTCACCACATCTTGTCTCTCGAACCTACCGAGAGACAAGATGGCGGCCGCTCCGGACTGTTTACAATGTTGACAGCTACGCTGCCGGTTAGCTGCCCGGTTAGCTGCCCGGTGAGCTGCCCGGTTCGCGTACCGGGACGCGCCTCTACGGCGTAAAATCGCAAAAAATATATATTTTTTTTTTTTTGCCCCGCGGGGCACTTTAATATCCCCCTCATCAATCCTAGGGGGTCAGGAGTGGTCTACCTTGCCCCCTTTCCTTCATTTCCCCCTTCGTTTTTCACCACATCTTGTCTCTCGATCGTACCGAGAGACAAGATGGCGGCCGCTCCGGACTGTTTAGAATGTTGACAGACACCGGAGAGCCAATCAGCTTCACTTCGCGAAGTTCCGTTACGCGTCAGGTACGCGAACCGGGGCGCTAACCGGAGCGCTGTCACAGATATATATATTTTTTTAAACGTTAATTTCTCAAAATCCACTGGAGCACATATATTGAGACATAGCAAAGGCACGTCGGCCTAACCAAATATCTACAATTTTGCCAAGTTTCATGTAAATCTATTCAGCCGTTCGAGCTAAAAGTGAGTCCAACCGCCCTATGGAAAAATGAATGGGAAAAACACGTTTTGGGACCCCCCTTTTTTCTCGGTCCCCCCTTGACGAAACCCCCCCAAATTTTCAGGGGCTGCTCAGAAACAAAATGTGCCATTTTCCTGAAATTTCAGCCAATTCCGTCCACAAACGCCAAAGTTATTAGACATAGAATTTTCAGAAATCCCATAGAGAAAAAATCCTAACTATATATACCCACTGGCTATCGCCAGTAGGTAATATACATATATAAACATATATAGTCTGCATATCTATATAAATATAAATGCATGCATACATATACATATATGCATACATATGCATGTTATTTACATGAAAGTTTTAAAAACACTAATAAAAGCAAAGCTAAAAAGCCACCTCATTACAAACAGAATGGCTTTAACTTAAACGAGGGCGAGATCTATTGCATTTTCAATGCTTGTTTACTTTGGTTCTATCAAGAAGGCATTCAGATGTGTCACACATTTGCCATAAATTCTGAATGTTAGCACTCTAGTTGCTCATTAGATCACTGTAGTAAAGCTAGTGCTCACCAGGGAAGTGTGCTGCTAATCATGGTTTGCAGCCATTTTCCTGCATTTTTTATCCCGCAGACTTTCAGTCCGCATACCATTATCCCGCAAGGTCATTGACCTCGCATACCATTATCCCGCATTTTTTCAAAACGCATGTGCATTTATCGCGCATGCCTTTACAAAGAATTACGTTTAAAGGCATGTATGGTAAATGCATTTGCGTTGTGAAAACCACGATGACGAGAGAGGTAAGTGGGTTTGTGTTAATTTTTTCGTGGGTTAGTGATTGTGTAGTGTAGTGTAGTGTTGTGTAGTGTAGTGTTGTGTTAGTGTAGTGTACAGTTGTGGTGGTTGTTTAGTGTAGGGTCATGCTGGGGGTAGTGTTTTAGGGTTTAGGGTTGTGTTGTAGTGTTTGCGTAGTGTAGGGTCATGCTGGGGGTAGTGTTTTAGGGTTTAGGGTAGTGTTGTAGTGTTTGCGTAGTGTAGGGTCATGCTGGGGGTAGTGTTTTAGGGTTTAGGGTTGTGTTGTAGTGTTTGCGTAGTGTAGGGTCATGCTGGGGCTAGTGTTTTAGGGCTTAGGGTAGTGTTGTAGTGTTTGCGTAGTGTAGGGTCATGCTGGGCGCAGTGTTTTAGGGTTTAGGATAGTGTTGTAGTGTTTGCGTAGTGTAGGGTCATGCTGGGGGTAGTGTTTTAGGGTTTTGGGTAGTGTTGTAGTGTTTGCGTAGTGTAGGGTCATGCTGGGGTGTAGTATTTTAGGGTTTAGGGTAGTGTTGTAGTGTTTGCGTAGTGTAGGGTCATGCTGGGGGTAGTGTTTTAGGGTTGTGGGTAGTGTTGTAGTGTTTGCGTAGTGTAGGGTCATGCTGGGGGTAGTGTTTTAGGGTTTTGGGTAGTGTTGTAGTGTTTGCGTAGTGTAGGGTCATGCTGGGGTGTAGTGTTTTAGGGTTTTGGGTAGTGTTGTAGTGTTTGCGTAGTGTAGGGTCATGCTGGGGTGTAGTGTTTTAGGGTTTTGGGTAGTGTTGTAGTGTTTGCGTAGTGTAGGGTCATGCTGGGGGTAGTGTTTTAGGGTTTTGGGTAGTGTTGTAGTGTTTGCGTAGTGTAGGGTCATGCTGGGGGTAGTGTTTTAGGGTTTTGGGTAGTGTTGTAGTGTTTGCGTAGTGTAGGGTCATGCTGGGGGGTAGTGTTTTAGGGTTTTGGGTAGTGTTGTAGTGTTTGCGTAGTGTAGGGTCATGCTGGGGGTAGTGTTTTAGGGTTTTGGGTAGTGTTGTAGTGTTTGCGTAGTGTAGGGTCATGCTGGGGGTAGTGTTTTAGGGTTTAGGGTAGTGTTGTAGTGTTTGCGTAGTGTAGGGTCATGCTGGGGGTAGTGTTTTAGGGTTTAGGGTAGTGTTGTAGTGTTTGCGTAGTGTAGGGTCATGCTGGGGGTAGTGTTTTAGGGTTTAGGGTAGTGTTGTAGTGTTTGCGTAGTGTAGGGTCATGCTGGGGGTAGTGTTTTAGGGTTTAGGGTAGTGTTGTAGTGTTTGCGTAGTGTAGGGTCATGCTGGGGTGTAGTGTTTTAGGGTTTTGGGTAGTGTTGTAGTGTTTGCGTAGTGTAGGGTCATGCTGGGGGTAGTGTTTTAGGGTTTAGGGTAGTGTTGTAGTGTTTGCGTAGTGTAGGGTCATGCTGGGGGTAGTGTTTTAGGGTTTAGGGTTGTGTTGTAGTGTTTGTGTAGTGTAGGGTCATGCTGGGGGTAGTGTTTTAGGGTTTAGGGTTGTGTTGTAGTGTTTGTGTAGTGTAGGGTCATGCTGGGGGTAGTGTTTTAGCGTTTAGGGTAGTGTTGTAGTGTTTGCGTAGTGTAGGGTCATGCTGGGGTGTAGTGTTTTAGGGTTTTGGGTAGTGTTGTAGTGTTTGCGTAGTGTAGGGACATGCTGGGGGTAGTGTTTTAGGGTTTATGGTAGTGTTGTAGTGTTTGTGTAGTGTAGGGTCATGCTGGAGGTAGTGTTTTAGGGTTTAGGGTAGTGTTGTACTGTTTGTGTAGTGTAGGGTCATGCTGGGGGTAGTGTTTTAGGGTTTAGGGTAGTTTAGTTGTTTAGTGTATGCTAAAGGCATATTCGTTCTAAAAGTTTTCGTTATTTTAATTTGCGGCCTAATAGTACATGCGGGATTTTTTTTGCGGACTGATGGTATGCGGGATTTCGTCATATATTCGCTAATCATACTTTCTATGGCAAAATGAACCCCCTCATTTTGTTCCTTTTTAAATTAAATGTTTTAAGAGTTACCACTTTATTCCAATCAAGATGGCTTCAGGTGTGCCATACCTTTGTAATAAGTAGGACTGTTAGCACTCTAGTTGTTCTGTAGAACACTCTGTCATTGGGCTATAGTTGGGCTACATCTGGCTGATATTTGGGCTACATTTGTTTTTTTTGTCTCTGGTGGCCATCTTTGGGCTACATTGGGCTACATTGGGCTACATTGGGCTACATTTGGGCTCCAACATATATATAGCCCAATGTAGCCCAATATATATTTTTCAAAGTTAATTTTCATAAAAACCACTGGAGCCTATATCTTGAGACATAGCAAAGGCACATCGGGCTACCAGTCCCTACAATTTTGCCAAGTTCGGTGTAAATCCATTCAGCCGTTCAGGCTAAAAGTGAGGCCAACCGCCCTATGGAAAATTGCATGGGAAAAACACGTTTTGGGACCCCCCTTTTTTCTCGGCCCCCCCTTTACGAAACCCCCCCAAATTTTCAGGGGCTGCTCAGAAACGAAATGTTCAATTTTCCTGAAAATTTCAGCCAATTCTGTCCCCAAACGCCAAAGTTATTCGACATAGAATTTTCAAAAATCCCATAGGAAAAAAATCCTAACTATATATACCTACTGGCTATCGCCAGTAGGTAATATATATATATATATATATATATATATATATATATATATATATATATATATATCTATATATATATGTATAAAGTATTTTTATATAGACTTAACACAAGACCAAACCACAAAAATCCACAATACTTTACACAAAAATAGACTTCAAACTGATAGAAAATAGCTCAGTTCTCTCAATTTCTAAATGCAACATTTTACTCTCAAAGTACCTTGGATGCGTTGGTTCATTACTGCTGTGCAGGAGAGTTGATGCTCGCTTCCGTACTGTGTGGGGAGGTGATGGTTTGGTTTCTTACTGCTCTCTGGTGTGATGCGGCAAGATGGCACCTCGATGCGTTACTTCTCTCCGGAGCGATGCGACAAAATGGTGCCTTGGTTACGGTGCAACAATCGTTGATGCAATGCATACACGCCCGATGGCCGTGCAGCGACTCGATGATCTTTGGAGCCACGACAGACCCTGCTGCACGCTTCTCCTGTGATGCAACGTGCTTCGGTGATGCAATGGCGGCAGCGGCTGCTTACTTCTTCAGCGATGTGACGACAACTGTTGCGGCGGCGACACGGTTCTCGTCGTTGAGTCGCGCTTCCAGCTCCCAGCGACACTCAGTCTCTCAGAAGGCCCGGCACAACAGCAGGCACTTCAATTCCCAGCAAGGGAGTTCAGGGAGAGATGGTTGGTGCAGTCTTGTATCCCTGAGACTTCAGGCAGGAGGCAAGCTCATAGTTCAAGCCTTTGGAGATTCTTCTTCAAGTTGATGAAAAGCACACTCACTCCGCTTCTCCTTTTTTTGGAAATGAAGCAACCACTGCAGGCCAACCCCCAAACACAATGCCATGGGGTAGTCTCCTCCTTCAGCTTCCTGGGTTTTCTCCTCAGCAAAGGTCAGTCTTGATTCCCAGAAGTGATCTAAAGTTCTGGGGTCTGGGTCCCCCTTTTTATACACCAAAACCCATTGTCCCTGAAGGCACAGAGTGTCTGTACCTAGTCCAAACCAGTTCTGTTCAGTCCTGAAGCTCTTCATTTACAAGACTCTTTCTTTTCTTTGTTAGGATGGGCCAGGGTCATCAGACACACCACAAGGAGGTGGAGCCAGCATTGTGGAAGGCAGGCACAGCCCTATTGAGGTCCCAGGTGCCACTCCTCCCACCACTCTACATGCAGATGGGTCTATTCAGCCCTGTGCTGACTCACCTTGTCTCCTGGAGCCACCCCAGCCCCTGTCACTCACAAACCAGACAAGGAATATACAACCTAGCAGAGGTAGGCTAGGATGGTTAGGCAAGAAAATACCTACTTTTTAAAAGTGATATTTTCAAACACAGAATGTTAAAACCACCTTCACCAAAATATGTACTTCATCATTCTTAGTTCAGGCATACTAAACTCAAATTTCTACCTAGTTCCCTGAGTAAGTTAGGATTAGAAGGTGTTATAATCAAACTGCCCATTCTGGCCTATGTGGAACAGGTAGCCTTGCAATAGTGAAAAACTAAATTGGCTTTAATTCACTATCAGGACATGCCACACACATCAGGGCATGTCCTACTTTTTACATTCAGTGTACCCCACCCATGGGCCTACCTTAGGGGTAATTAACATGTAGAAAAGGGAAGGTTTAGGGACTGGCAAGTGGGTGCACTTGCCAAGTCAACATGTCAGTACCAGACTGCACACAGGCTCTGCAATGGCAGGCCTGAGACACACTTTACAAGCTGCTCCAGTGGGTGTCGCAATCAGCACTTGAAGCCCGCCAGCAGCATTTGATGTACGAGCCCTGGGCACACGCAGTGCACTGTACTAGGGTCTGACAAGTAAACCAAATAAGCCAATCATGGAGTCACCAATCCATACATCAATTTAACATAGAGAGCGTATGCACTTTAGCGCTGATCAGCAGGAGTAAAGTGCCCAGAGTCATAAAACAGCCAACAACAGGTCACAAAAAAATACAGGAGAATGGCAAAAAGCTCAGGATGACCCTGCAAAAAGGGCCAAGTCCAACAACAATCCTTCACTTCTAGCCCTTCTAAAGGTAGGAACAACAGGTGTTGGTGGATTGCATGGTTCTAATTGGGGCATTATGGGAGAGCAAGGGTTGAACGACCTTTGTCTAGGAGTGCCCTATGAGCCATGCAAAGAGATTTAAATGTGATCGTCTCTGCAACCCACATCCAGTAGAGGGAGATCAAACTTTGCTGGGCTGATTTGTGCCTAGGACTATTATACAGAATCCAAGCTGCAGAATTCTACACCACCAGTAGTTTTCTTATTGAAGTTTATGAAGCTCCCAAGTAAAATTTGTTTCAGTAGTCCAGATGAGAGAGAATGAGTGCCTGGACCACTATTCTTTTTCAGGATGAGGGGAGCAGGTGTATAATTTGCTTGGGTATGTAGGATCAAGAAATTATCCAGCTATAACCCCAGTCTCTCTATAGCCGTCTTGGTAGTGCCGAGGTTGACCGACCAGCCCAGGTTTGTGAGGGGGTTGGGATTATTGTCAAGACCCTGAAAGTAGGGGGTGGCGGAACTTACAGAATTTTACTCCGCAGAATTCTGCAGGGTTACTTGAAATTTCTGCTGGATGCTGCTGAATGTAGTGAGCGGTTGGAAATCGGTAGAGCACGCTGCTTGCACTGGTTAATGTTGGGAGCTTGTTCCACACTGCAAAATCAGTGTGTACCACATGGCACACCAGAGGGTGCTGCTTCTTTGCTGCTGCTCGAGTAGATTTTCTACTCAAGCACCAGCTTTCGCACCTCAAATGGTTGTGACTGCCCACATTGAGAAAATCTCACCGGGCCCCCTTTAATAACAGAAAATCATGCTAGGGGATGCCAATTCTCACTTATGCTCACCAAATTTCTGTTAGAGAACCTCATGCAAGAAGAAACTACCATGTGGCAGATGGCGGATTCAGCCAGAACTCTGTGTTACTTGCAAACCGCACAGTGGCCAAAACTCCACCAACTCCACCGTTGGAGCGGGGTTTCTCCTTACCCCTGCCTGAAACGTAGCTTTCAGTGGAGGAAGATGACCCCTCTCTGCTTTGAATCTCCCTGCCATGCCAGGAAGCAGTGTATTTTCACTGAAATCTTTAAACTTGAATATCTATGGTTCTACTAACTGGCATTTTTGCTGCTTTGGTCTTGTTTTGTTTATTAAAAATTACTTTATTTTTCTAAACTGGTATGGGATACTTTTGTAATGTGTTAATACTATGTTGGTGTTTAAAATGGTACACAAATAAATGCCACATTGCCTTTGAGTGCAGCCTGTCAGCTCTTTGCCAAACTACCCAAGGGTTTAGCACAGGTTAATTTAACCCTTTGCGCGCTGTGATAATTCTCCTGCTGTGTGGGCGAATTAAGGAGGGGGTGGGGTTTGGATGGCCCCCAGTTGTCCTCCGCAGACGCCCACCGTGACGTAGGACAGCTGGGGGCCGTCCTAAGCACCAAAGGGGTTAAGGTTTGCTTTTGGCTTCACCCTGACAAGATTAGTGGTTCCTGTTTGAGCAGGGTTTCACCCCCTCAACCAGTAACAAAATTGCTTACATTTATATATAAGAAATATTGCATGGCAGGCAAGCCCCACTGTGCAGTTTTAGGTAGGTCTGCTTTTCCATAAACTGAGCACTTTCTGGTTTGCTAATAACTTTGTCGTAGTATGACAAATCTATCCACCTCAGCTCCTTCATAGCAATTGTTCCAGTAATCTGTCAAGTGGGGGCCGATAGCAAAAAGTGAATTTCCAAATGCAAATTTCACCATTCATTTGCCATAAATTCTTTAAGCAGTGCTACCACAAAAACTGCTAAATGGAATTACACCAAATTTGTCTGTAAGCTAGACCTTGTTCTGTAGATTGTGTTTTTGTGATTGGTGTAAATCATTCAGTATTTTTTTAACATTTAGGTTCCAAAGTGTTTGTATATCTGTACTGTTGGATCTGAGAGTTTAATTGTATATGGTCTGAGGGGGATAGAGTCCCCGGGGCCTTTTCAGGTTTGGTTATGGGGGCCACACAACACCCTCCCCTTTGTTATTGGTATTTGGCCCCAGGGTATAAGGATTTTAAAAGGCCAATTAAAGGCTGTGGGCAGAGTGGGGTTGGCTGTCTGCAGGGGGTAGGACACAGGGCCAGGCTAAAAGTCAGGGACTGTGACCAACACAAGACCAATGGTCATGTACATCATGGGGTTGGCAGCCTCTGCGTGGCTGCCAGCAGACAAACTCACACTGAGTACAACGAAAGTGTGGAATTTGTTGCCTCCAGATGGGTAGATTACAGCGTCCGGCTACAGGTCAGACTCTGTGGCAAACTCTCAGCAATGCACGGCCATAACTCCAGAGATGGTTATGGTTATATGCTGTGCTTACTCATTGCGACCAAATAGAAGTGGTATTGACATTTTCCCATGCAAAATTGACTATTGGCCTAACCTAAGCTGCCAATCGGCATGCTAATTCTTGGCTAGATAAGACAGTCATCAGGCTGATGTTTACATGGTTGCTGTAAATCCATTTTCTAGATTATATGGCTTGCTCATGAAATGTTTTTAAACTCGTTCGGTAACTTTATTTTAGCCACATCGGACAATAAAAGTACAGAATAAAATACATACATTACAAAAGTAAGATAATAAATACATACTTCATTAGAATATACAGGTTTACAGATTAAAACTATGGCTCTGTAAAAAACCTAAAAGTGAATTAAACATTGGTTGCATTATCGAACAAGGACATCATATTACAACAGAATGGTGCCTATTAGTCAATGGCTGCATTCGTCAGTTTCCTGCGACTATGCCACATACCATTCAAGAAACGCGAAACAGCAAAAATGATGGGCGGATGGGTATCATACTTAAGCACTCTAAGTGCTTGGGCACACTGACGAAAACCTAAGTTCCTGCAAATTGGTATCACCCAGTATTTTCGAACAGCCTGATATGCTGGACAGAAAAAGAAAACATGAATTTCATTTTCCAAGTGGGATTCACAAGCTGGGCAATCCATGCTCTTATTGCTATCCCATTTGCTGGTAAAGTGGAAGAGTACCCATTTTGAATTGCATATATAATTTTCTGGCTGATGCAGGATATATCAGGTCTAAGAATTCTTCCTTTTTGTAGTCTGTTTTGACTTGGAGGAATTCAGTGGTGAGTCTTCCCACCTTAGAGCTCGCATGTAGGGATGCTAAGTTATATTTCCTGTAGTGGGAGATCAAATCAGCTTTGGTTAACTCCAGGCAGGCTAAATCAGGAGTTTCCCAAAGCTCCGGTAGGCCAATCCGTAAGCTAGTTGCCTTAATATGGGTCAACCACCGGATGTTCTTACTTTTCAATGCATCCCAGATATCCCTAGATTCGTTTTTATAGCACACGAGTTCAGGCACGGACCATAATCTCTTCCAGTATGTTAAAGGGCGTAGTGTCATGACCTCCTCAATAGGGAGTAGCCTGAAGTCCAGGCGGAGGGGTACGAGAGGGGTGCTCAAAGGAAGACCCAATATATTCCTCATAAATGTGTGTTCAACCTTGAATAGGTGGAGGATTTTTGGTGGCCCTTTAGTTCGGCCCCATATAATGCTGCCGATCTAGCCTGGGATTTATAGATTTCAATGACTGGAGCCGCCGGCTTGAACTCAGACTCTCTGTGCAATTTCTGGACCCCCCCCACCACTTTTGTTAGCTTAAGTGCAGCTTTCACCAGCTGCGAATCCCAGTCTAGGTGTTCGCCCAAAGTGATACCCAGGTATTCAAAGATCTTAAGTCTCTCCAATGGGGTTCCACCCAGAAGGCGATTCTGGCGTGTCTGCCTTGGGGGGTTAAAAACCATAAACTTGGTTTTATCCAGATTTATCTCCAGACCCCTGGATGCACAGAAGTCAGCAAAGCCGTACAAGGTTCGTTGGATGCCCGTTGATGTCTTGGACAACAACAAAGAGTTGTCCGCGAACATCAGAGCGGGCACCCGTCCTGTAACTAACCTCGGGGCATCTATATCTTTCACTCCAAGGAGATGCTTAACCAGTCCATTGATGTACAAACAAAACAAAGTTGGGGCCAGGCCCCCCCTTGGTTCACCAGGAAGCAAGCTGACAAGTCGCCAAGCTTTCCACACCTAACCTGCGCATAGGTACCAGTATGGAGCCTCATTAAAACATTCAGAAGGTAGTGTGGGAGGCCAAGTTCAAGTAATACCCTCCCCGGTTTATTCCTGGGTACCAAGTCAAATGCTGACCGCAGGTCAACGAAGATCATGTAGATGCTGCCACCCTCTACAATCACCGTTTTCCAATATAAGACCTGGAGTCTAAATAGCTGGTCCACAGTTGATGTACCCAGCCTGAAACCAGCCTGGAAAGGAGATAAAATCTCTTTTTCTTCCATCTAGCTCTGTATTCTGTCTAGAATAATCCCGCCCATCAATTTTTGAGTAACGTCTATAAGGCTGATAGCCCTGTAATTAGACGGTTTGAGAGGGCAGCCTTTTTTGTAAATAGGGACTATTTTGGCGCCACACCAAGTGTCCGGAGGATTCATGCCATTTAATATGGCATTGTAAAGAACACATAAATAAGGGGCCCAAATTTTCGGTTGGGACCGAAATAAATCCCCCGGTAACTTAGCTAAACCGGGCGCCTTGTTAGCAACTACTTTGTAAATAGCACCTTCCAACTCCAGGAAAGTAATCTCCCAGGCCCCCTCCAGTCGATAATCATGGAGGAGGCAGGGGAGAGGAACTGCAGGCCATCGTCAATCGGAGAAGCATACAGGGCCTCAAAGTGTGCTTCCCAGGCAGACTTGGCTATATTGGGTTCATTTGCCAAATTGCCCACCCTACTCCCACAACTGACGATTGTCCAAAAGGATTATGAATCCTTTGACTTTAGAGAAATTCTAAGGTCTTCCCAGTTGTCTGCCTCCCACTCTTTCCTTTCCTTCTGAATGACCCACTTATACAGGTGCCGGTGATGCTTGATCCTTATTTTATCATGTGATTTAACCGCTTGGATCAAATCCTTTTTGGCTTTCCTACAATTGGCGTTGTACCAGGGGTGGGCCGAGACTGTTTTTATCTCACATTGACGGGATTACTGCCGCTGCCGGGAACATTTGGACTCTGCTCACCTCTGCTCACCTTTGCAAGCCCCTGACCTGCAGTCCTCCCGCCGCCCCATCTAACAACATCACGGCCGCCGTGAGGGGGACTGCAACTCCCAGGGGGCCTAGCGGCTGTAGCCGTGCACGCAATTTCCCGCGCCTGGAGGTGATTTAAATTGGACTCACTGTCGGTGGAGCGGGTGTTACGCTCACATTGACGGGATTACTGCCGCTGCCGGGAACATTTGGACTCTGCTCACCTCTGCTCACCTTTGCAAGCCCCTGACCTGCAGTCCTCCCGCCGCCGCATCTAACAACATCGCGGCCGCCGTGAGGGGGACTGCAACTCCCAGGGGGCTTAGCAGCTGTAGCCACGCACGCAATTTCCCGCGCCTGGAGGCGATTTAAATTGGACTCACTGTCGGTGGAGCGGGTGTTACGCTCACATTGACGGGATTACTGCCGCTGCCGGGAACATTTGGACTCTGCTCACCTCTGCTCACCTTTGCAAGCCCTTAACCTGCAGTCCTCCCGCCGCCGCATCTAACAACATCGCGGCCACCGTGAGGGGGACTGCATTTCCCAGGGGGTTTAGCGGCTGTAGCCACGCACGCAATTTCCCGCGCCTGGAGGCGATTTAAATTGGACTCACTGTCCGCGTCGCGGGATGCCGGGCGAAGCACGGGCAAAGGGCGGGCCGTCTGTGGCCATCCGGGGACGGAGGAGGACGGGACGGGCCACCCCCCTTTTATATCTCCTGAGGAACTGATATCGACAAGTCTGTCTACAGAAAGGTATTTTTGCTACCTGGATACGAGTTCCTCGACTCAAAAATCTTTGTTACATAATAGTGGGCGAACTTGAGGTCGGACCATTGATTGATAGTGATCGGCCCCTTGTCGCACTTTAAGTAGACCGGCCCACCAAATATCTACTCTGTAAAATGAATAACCGGGGGGAAAAACAAACTAAAAAGCCAGCTACACGTTCACTTACTAAGCAGCTGGCAGCAGAACCACAACCCCTACCTACCTTGACTGCAATTGATAAAATGCTGCAACAGACTATTGGTGTTGAGGCTAATGCCATCGAGAATACGGAGAGAAGGCTATCGATTACACCAACATTATTTATGCAAAATCAGGGAAGAGACATCTCAACTACCATGACCAATGCTCTAGAGGCTAGCTCTTATTTGATAGCGTCATATGCAGATTTGCCCTGTAGTCAGCTCTTTATAGAGGCCCAGGATCGATCAATCATTTTGACCTCCCCCTCTCCTGAAAAAAGGTTGGAAGCATGTAAACTACGCTCAAAGAAAAAGAAAGAAAACATTCCAAACAAATTGGGTAACAATAAACTGGCAAACCATGATCTGGTGACCCCGATTACTAATCCGACTGGTTCGACACTAGGAATACCATGCTGGGTCGCTAATATGGTTGCCGATCTACAAGCATCCCTGGAGCAGACTATTGTTATCCAACTTAAACCTTTGGTGTCAAAAATTGACAAACTTATTTCTGTCATTAATAGTAAGGGAGGAGGGAAATTTGAGTCAGTTAAACTAGTGAGAAATCCTGCACATCCTGTTACTGAAATTTCACCTCAAAATGATCCTAGCACCAGAGTAGCTGAAAATAAAAATCCCTTAGTGCAGACTACCAGTGCAGGAGCTATGCTAAGCACCCAAATGCCTACACATGTTCCACTGCAGGCCTCGCCCAGTACTAATGTCCAGAAGCAGACTCACCAAACAGCGGTAAATACGGTAAATGCTAGAGATAAAGTTATAGCGAAGGCAAAAGAGGGTGAAAAGGGGGATAAAACTTGTTCACCATCGAAAAGAAACGCAACACCAAGAGCCGTTTCTTATCAGTTACCAACAATCAACCTACCCCCTGTAGCCCAACCATATGTGGTAGCACTTACAGGAGTACCACCCTTAAGGGAGGGGAAAAGAGAAAGAGAAACTGAGCTAAAAAACAAGTGCATCCAGTGGCTTGGGGTAAATAGACCCCTGCCAGAAAATGTCTCTGGTGAAATCTTGTCGGCTAGAAGAGTGGGTTGGATTGGGGGGGGCCCAAAGACAGTAGCAGGTGATGTAATAATTCTGAACTTCAGGGATACCTCTGCGGCAGAGTATATCTGTAATGTTCCACTCTACAGATCAAATACACAGATAAGTCCACTACACCTCTTGTATTTTTATCCCACTCCTAGTCTGGAACCAGGTCGCCCAAGATTTACACATGAAAATAGGGGATGCCATTTTCCACCACACAGTACTCTAAATGGGGGGGCATTTAGGGAGGGCATGTCTTCCTATGGTCCCCTATTCCCGCTACAGCCACATTGGAATAGGTTTAGCGTGTTGGAAGAGGTGGACTGACTTAGACTAGGAGGAAATTCTCCCCCACAAGATACAAACAAAGCTCTTAAAAAGGTAGAGGTAATAAAGGAAAATGTCTTACCATCAATCTCTAGGGGAGACCCAATAACTGATCATACACCAGAGGAAAGGACCAGCAATAGGGGGAAGAGGGAAACTGAGAGCTCTGAAAATCTAGTAGAAGGATGCTTAAAATTGGTTTCATGGAATATAGCCGGACAAAGAAATAACCTGCTTACCCCTGAGTGAACCGCCTTTATGGCAACACATGACATCTGCCTGATGCAAGAGACCTGGGCACTGGAAGAGAGTTCCAGTTTGACCTTTGCAACTTTTGACATCTTGGCAGTGTCTACAGGTAGAGGTCGCATATCGGGTGGGCTATCGATCTGGATAGGCACTCACCTGGGAATCCAGGCAACCCAAATCCAAACAAATTCCCTGGATATCCAGTGTGTCTTATTAAAACCTTCAAGCAAACCCCCAGTAGCGATAATAAATATTTACTCAAGGCCATCCAGGAATGGGCAAGAATCGGACACAATTAAAGCCCTGAATTCCTTTATTCAGGGGCTAGATTCTTCTACCGCAATAATTCTTGGTGGGGACTTTAACTGCCAATTCGAACCATTGGGTAGCCTCGAACTGGGAGAACAAGATGATGTAGACGCACTATGGCGTATCCCTGAGCCCAATATTGCCCCGGTCAGGGCATGGACACCCTTGGTGCTCCAAATAAAATCCCTCTCCCTTGCAAACTCCTTGCGGGCGTGCAATGGGAGATTGGACCCTGATCGCCCTGCAACAGCAACATTTAACAGGGCAAACCAAACATCCATCATTGACTATTTAATGGTGGATGCCAAAAACTGGGACAAGTTAAAGGAATTTAGGGTTGTACAAAGACAGGATAGCGACCACAACGCCTTGGTCCTAACTTTGAAGCCAGGTTCCTTTGGACTAACTAATCCTGACCCTAAATCCGCTATGATGATCCCCCCTTACGTTGACCAATAATAGAAGGAGGGTTAAATGGCCTCACCTTGCAGACTCACCCCAACAACTTGCAAAAATGTACCAACTTGCAACTCCCCTTATAGCTCAGATAGGCGATTTGACTGGCCAACAACAGGCATTAGATACACATAAGCAGTTAGTTGCAGTATTAGGGGATGTGTTCTACCCTGCAAGTAGAATTAAGAGGCGTGTGCAGAAAACGCATCCTTGGTTTGATGATGCCTGCAAGAAATTAAAAAAGGAGCTTCTCGCGGCAATCAAATCGAAAGATAAAGCGAACATTAGGGCTACTAGACTGATGTATAAAAAGGAGCTGGCTAGGGGCAAGAGAGAGTGGGAAGAAGCCAGGTGGGAACAACTGAGGGATACCCTCGCGACAAAGGATGCAAAATTATTCTGGGCACTTGTTAACTCTGGCGCGAGAGCGGGAGGCGAGACTTTTTTATCAAATATTGCTCCCTCAGTGTGGAAGGTGCATTTTGCTGCACTCTACACTAGTCCTGTGACTGACACCCCTGAATATTTAGATAGGACCGGGATATTAGAGCCAGATGGTCCTCTTTGGACATCCCCAATCCTAGGCCTCCCGCACGAGTGTCGTCTGCGGGGGGCCTTGGGCTTGGGACACCAGACAGACCAGTGGGATATCGGGGCAAGGGTGGCCTCTGGAAGTGTTGTGAGTATCTCACTCGAGGAGGTAGAATTTGCGATTACTAGGCAACTCCCTAATAAAGCACCAGGCCTTGACAGGATACCAGGTGATCTCTTTCGCTCTCAGCCAAAAATTTGGCCACCGTACTTGGCCGTATTGTTTAATGCGGTCCTCTTGGGTGCCAAGTTACCGGATACCTGGGCGGGGGCTGAGATCGTCCCCATTTTTAAGAAGGGCTGCCCTCTAGTCCCCTCAAATTATAGGCCGATTAGTCTCCTGGATACCACTCAGAAGCTAATGGGCCGGATTCTTGTGGATAGAATACTGGGATGGGCGGAGGAGCATAAAGTAATGACTACCCTCCAGGCCGGCTTTAGATCTGGGACCTCGACCCTGGACCAACTTTTTAGGCTGCAGGTCCTTTTTTGGAAGACAGTAAGTGTTGAGGGTGGCAGCCTCTACCTGGTCTTCGTAGACCTGCGGGCCGCTTTCGTCCTTGTGCCCAGGGAGAGTTTATGGAGGGTTTTGAAAGATCTAGACCTCCCGCCCTATCTGTTAGATGTCCTGAAGCGTTTCCATGCAGGGAACTATGCCCAGGTCAGGTGCGGGAAGAACGGGGAATCATCAGCCTGCTTCCCAGTAACTAGAGGCGTACGCCAGGGCTGCGCCCTGGCACCTTAACTTTTTAGTCTCTATATAAATGGCTTGGTGGGTGAACTAGACAACGTCAGGGATAGTGATGCCCCTTGGTTGGTGTCAGGTCGGGTGCCTGCTCTGATGTTCGCAGACGACACTTTATTTTTGTCTCGAACATCAACAGGCATCCAGCGGGTCTTGGATAGTTTTGTATCATTCTGCGCCTCGCGGGGACTCGAGATTAATCTAGAGAAGACAAAATTTATGATCTTCGGTCCCCCGAAATGCACCCACCCTAGCCCTGTATTAAATGGCACCCCACTTGAAAGGGTGAGAGCCTTTGTATACCTGGGTGTCACCCTGACTGAAGATTTCTGCTGGGGCCCACAGGTAGCCAAGTCTGCCCTGAGGCTTTCGCAGATCGTAGGGGGTATTCGTAAGTTCCAGAGTATAACCCAATTCAAGCCAGTCTCCCCAGCGCTTGAAATCTACGGTGCTCAAGCTAGACCAGCTGTAATGTATGGTGCAGAGCTCTGGGGTCATACGCGTATATCAAGTCTCCTCAGGGTTGAGCCGGCCTTTATGAGGAACTTGATTGGCCTCCCCCAGAGTACTCCGCTCATACCCTTGAGACTAGATCTGGGTTTAGAGCCCATTTCAGAACTGTTAGCGGCTCGACCTCTCCTGTATTGGAGAAGGCTCTGGACAGTACCCGAGCTTGATGATTATAGAGCTGAGTTCTTCCCAGTTTGGGGGCGGCTGAAAAGCACAAATATACCCTGGTTATCCCATATTAAAGCTGTTGTATACCAAATAGGTTTGCCCCAATTATGGGAGATCCCAGAGGAGAGTTGTCCAGCAGTCCGGAGAACTGAGCTGCTGGCCTCCCTGAGACAGTATAATCTAGGTTTGCTGCACTGTTCGTCAACTATGGGCAGGTTGTCTACAGAGTTTCTGCAGGTTAAACTTGTGCCCAGGAGGGAGGAATTAATGGATTTAATACAACCTCCCACTGCAAGAAAACTATATACACAATTAAGACACGGCTGTTTGCCGATTGGGGCATTGATTTGCAAATGGGCGGGACGAGAAGAGGGAATCTGCCCAGTTTGCAACAACAGTAAAGAAGATATGGTTCATGTCTTGTTCTTCTGCCCTGCCTACAGTTCAATACGGAGATCTTGGCTGGCTCCGTTGTGTAGAAATTTGGGCTTAAAACAATGTGCTCAGGCTTGTAGAATTTTAAGATTTGATACTTCACCCCCTACTGTGTTCTCGGTCTCCCGCTTTTTATATGGTATGTGGCGTAGAAGGTCTACTCTGATTAATCATGTTAAATTGTGATTAGTTGAATTGACTGTCATCCTTCATTTGATAACTTATTGTTTAATCATTTTTTTTAACTAAGGTTTTTAACTATTTATGTATTCTATGTATTTTATCTTGTATGTACATATTTTATTTGTGCTTTTATGGGCTTTGGCCGAAATAAAGTTATCAAATTGATTGTTTTTATCTTAAAACTTCCTACCGGATGGAATACCTCAGATAGATTCTGGAGGAGCCCCTGGAGTATATTCAAAGGCTCATCCCCAGGCCCTAGATCTGGAATATTGACCTCCACCTCGCCCATGTCACTTAAGTACGCCAAATTCTTTTGATATAAATCGGCAAGCTTATTAGGGGATCCTAATATCTGTGGCCATTTGACTCTCCGCCTGTTGTTAGTTAATATGAGCGGAGGATCTATTAAATTGGAGTCAGAGTCTGGGTTAGACAGACCCAAACTCCCTGGTTTCAGTGTTAGGACCAAGGGGTTATGGTCACTATCCTTCCTGGAATAAATTTGGAAATCCAGAACCAGCCCCCAAGTTCTGGATTCAACCATGATATAGTCAAGAATGGAATTATGACCTTCTCTATTAAATGTAATTCGGCCAGGTCTATCTGAGTTTGTCCTTCCATTGCAGGCTCTAAGAGACGATGAAAGGGTAAGGGAGTTTATTTGAAGGACCAACGGGGTCCAAGCTCTAACTGCCGGGATCTGCGTTTTGCGTGCTGGTCCGCATCATCAGTGCAGTCTTCGGTTACATTAGTGAGTGGCTCGAACTGGCAATTGAAGTCGCCACCAACTATTAAGGTGATGGCGGGGTCAAGGGTTAGAATAAACTGCCTGAGCTGGTCAATAACTCCAGACTCCTTCCCACTAGGAGTTGGTCGTGAGTAGATGTTTATTAGGGCCGTTTGTCTACTGTCCGGAAGTGTGGGAAGGACGCACTGCAGATCTAACGAGTCGGTAGGGATCAGGACTGCCTGAGCCCCCAAATGGGTGCCTACCCAGATGCTAAGTCCCCCGGAGGGTCTCCCCCTACCGTTCGTGATTGCCGGTATGTTAAAGGTGGAAAACCCTCTCCTCTGAATATCTCCCAGTGCCCAAGTCTCCTGGAATAGGCAAACATCATTTTTTCCCACAAATGTACCCCACTCCGGGCACGGCAGTTTATTTTGTATCCCAGCCACATTCCAAGAGAGGATTCTAATAAGTTCCTTTAGCTCCTCCACCCCAGTTTCTGATTGCACTAAGTTAGAGCAGTCCTCTGTGTTATTCCCACTCCGGATTTGACCCATCTCCTCTGACTCTCCATTGTGGATCCCACCCACAACCACCAGGGAGGCTGGACAGCTAACATCCACCTGAGTTATTAATTTTGGAGATCTAATAGAATCCTTTAGCTCCCCCCCTAGTTTCAAATTGCACTGGGTTGGAACGGTCACCCCGGGCAAACAGAACCTCAGCATTATTCTCACTCAAGGTTTGGCCCATCTACTCTATCTCTCCTTCGCTAGTCCCACCCACATCCACCAATGAAACTGGACTGCTGGCATCCACCAAAGTTGTTGATTGAGGAGTTCCAGGCACTACACCTACCCTGTGGATCTCACTAATTCCCCCCCTGCCCGCACGCCTTAAGGCCTTAGTGTCTATCTGGCCCCCAGGAAGACTAGCTACCTTGGTAGGACGCACAGAACTCTCAGGGCCAACGCGGACGGCAAGTATGCCCTGCGCATCAGCCAGGGGAGGTTGAGATATGCGGGGGTTGGTCATCAGTCTAACTGATCCAAGACACTAAATCTATTACTCAGGGGAAGCAAATCACTTCTTGGGGTATTGCTATTGTTTCCTATCCGGACACCTTGTGAGATCTGAACCCTGGAACGCCAAAGATCACAACCTCCCCAGGATGGTAACCCTCTAGAACCATTGGAGGTAGGGTAAAAATAAGTCAAAGGGAGAGATTGAATTTGCGTACCAGGACTGGCCGAGACCCAATTACATATGTAGTCCACCACCCGACTGTTCCTGAAGTTGATGACTACGCAGTCTCCCCTTATACTTTTCGCCCTTGTCCACACCCAATCCACGCGTCGAGCAAAAAGAATTTCACTAGATGCATGCAAGGGTAGTGGCCTGTTGGAATTCAACCAATGGATACACTTATTCTTAAGGTCTCCATAATCCTCCCTTTTCCCCGGTCCAAAGATGGAACCCCAGCAAAGGACTATTACGTATGGGGCAGACTCGGGGGGAAGATCTAGGCATTTTTATACAGTAGCTAGAGGGTCACAGGTAATGCTCCTGGTTGATAGAACTTGGTAATTAAGTAACCCTCTACCCCCCTCATTCACATTGGATGTATTCCCTTCTTGAATGTTATCTACAGTGTTCTCCCTAGACTGGGCCACGTGTCCCCCACCCGGCACACTTTGGAAAATCGGGCGGCTAGGTTGTTTATTGGGGGTGGCACCGGACGGTGGCAGGGTGCATTGTCACACCCTTAAGGCCTCTCTATAGTAACATTAGCATCAATTGCTCGAGGGACAACCCCCTCCCCCGCAGCAACAGGATAGTGTTGTTGTAGGCATAAGAGTCTCCATTTTAACCAGGAAACTCTTGTTATTGGTATTGTTATTGTTAATGTCGGTTTATATAGCGCCAAATCACCGACAGGTCTCAGGGCCCTTTTGACCGCAATGACATAACAGCCCGGGCAGCAACAGGAGGCGCGTTGGATCTATACTGAGCTCAACGCTGTTCTAAATAAAGTTGTCTTAAGGGCTTTCCTAAAGCGAAGCAGGTTTCCTTCCTTGCGAAGGGCTTCAGGCAGCTCATTCCACATTTTGGGCAGTAGGACCGAAAAGGATCTCCCTCCTTTTGTGGCTAGCCTGAACCGAGGACACACAAGCAACTGAGCCTCGGAGGACCTTAGGCTTCTTTCGGGCCTGTAGATGACTAGTCTTTCCTTAATATATGAAGGGGCTTGCCCGTAGATAGCCTTGTGGGCTATACAGAGACTTTTAAAAGCCGACCTTTGCGTCACTGGTAGCCAGTGAAGACTCAGCAACAGCGGGGATGCATGTGATCTCCTTGGAAGTCTGAAGATTAGTCTTGCCGCATCATTTAAGACTTCCTGCAGTCTGTTTGTTAAGGCTTTAGGTAAGCCCAGGTAGAGCGCATTTCCGTAGTCCAGCCTCGACAGTATGGTGGCAGAAACTATCGTACGGAGCGTGGACTGGGAAAGAAGTGGAACAAGTTTGCGCAGTTGTCTTATGATGCCGTTGCAGGTACCCACTACAGCAGAGATTTGATTGGTCATTGAGAGGGCGCCGTCTATCTTAATGCCAAGACTTTTGACCGCGATTGCTGGCTTCTCCAGGATCCGTGGGGCACACAACTTAGGTGCCTGATAAAGTCATAGGCACTTGTTCAGATCGCTGGTCAGTGACTGGACTGCCAATGGTTGGTGACATTTGTCCATCCCCTGCGATGTGATATTTCTAGATTGTGGCTTTCCTCTTGTTTATGGTGGCACCTCCGCGCTTCCTTTTAGCAGCTAGCGTAGGAGCTTCCACAACCTTCTTTAAGCTAGTAGCAGAGCGAGTTTGCAATTTCAAAAAAGACGGTCCCAAAGAATCTTGATTTTGGGCGGAGGCAGACTGGGCAATAGGTATACCATCCACGCTAGCTGGTGAACCATGGGGTCTAATTTCTATTTGGGCCTGGTGAGAGCCCTCATTCCCAGCCCCCAGGGCAGTAGTGTCAGGAGGACCATGCTGGGTAGGCGATGATACATGTGCCAAACGGCCCAGGGATGAACGTTTGCCAAAAATGGGGTCCTAAGAGAGCCTTCTTTCGGTAATGTCTGTTTGGTATGCCAGCATGGAAGATGCCCTGGTGAGAAATTGATCCAGGGTTCCTACCAACGACCCCCCTGGGATCGACTTTGTCCCTTTTCCCACTTTGGAGGACGCCATTACAAAAGTTTGATTACAGCAATAGTTCCTCAGAGCAAATATAGTATGCTTAGTAATGGGGAAGTCAATCAACAGGGGCAATCAGGTTATCTTTGTACTAACCTTTTGTTTCTCCTTGGGTTACAGGCGAAAGAGGAAGGCCCCGTCCCGTCCTCGTTCGGCCTCAAACGGGCTCAAACGGGCCCGTCCTTGGCCCGGGCTTAGCCCGGCCCGCGTCCGCGCGCGTCCCTGCGAAGCGGGGGCCATGAGGAGTTAAGTTGCGACGGCAGTGTGGGCGTATCAGCACAGGTGTGCTGTCAGAAAATGCTCCTGGACTCTGTAGTCCCCGGTCAGCAAACAGCCCAAGTTCTTTCTCCGGCTCACTCTGTGGCGTCGATTCCGATCCGGTAAAATAATCCGCCTTACGAATCATATTCGTAGCCGAATCCGTACGAATGGGAAACTACCGTCCGACCTGCGAATTCCGATCCATTTCCGTCGATTTCCGTACGAATATCAGCGAACCGTACGAACCACAGTTGATGACCCGTACGAATAAGCCTCTTGAATCCTACCGTACGAATCGTAACAAGGCCGTACAAACACACTAGTACGATCTGGTACGAAAAGCCTGACCGCGATTCGTACGGCCCAAAGTATTCGCGCATGAAGATTGATTCGTACAGGATTATTCGCCTCAGAGCAAGCAGCATCAACACATACCACACGTGTACCCCTCGCTCAAGCCTACGCGAACCCCCCCTCCCGCCAACAGCCCGTACAAGTCAATCGCTCGCACAAGTACGACACACACACCCCTCGCTCAAGCCTACGTGAACACCCCCACCCGCCAACGGCCCATACATGTCAATCGCACGCACAAGTACGACGCGCACACCCCTCGCTCAAGCCTACGCAAACACCCCCACCCGCCAACGGCCCGTACAAGTCAGTCGCATGCACAAGTACGACACGCACCCCCCCATCAAGCCTACGCGAACCCCCCCACCCGCCAACGGCCCGTACAAGTCAATCGCATGCACAAGTACGACACGCACACCCCTCGCTCAAGTCTACGCGAACCCCCCACCCGCCAACGGCCCGTACAAGTCAATCGCATGCACAAGTACGACACGCACACCCCCCATCAAGCCTACGCGAACCCCCCCAGCCGCCAACGGCCCGTACAAGTCAATCGCATGCACAAGTACGACACGCACACCCCCCGCTCAAGTCTATGCGAACCCCCCCACCCGCCAATGGCCCGTACAAGTCAATCACATGCACAAGTACGACACGCACAGATAACGCCAACACCGAAACCAGCACAAGAACTTTGCTAATGAGTCGCACAACAACACTGAACATGTCTCCTGTGTACACACCATTGAGAATCAATCTCCTGGTCACAGCCAAACAGGCAAACATAGGTCAACACTAACACCCACCCCATATAACACACACACCACCAATTCAAATTAAGCCACACCCACTATTTGACCAATAAAAGGGTCCACACATACAACCCATACCCATTCCCATTCTTGCGAAGACACAGACATCTCACCAACAATTGCAGCCTCACACCTTCACACATACACCCTATTTCATCTACACCCACACCACCCCCTTCACAATCAGACCCACACACCCTCATCCATACACACCATCACCCCCTCAATCACATACACCCCACACCATGACCACACCCAAGAATCCAAAGTTCACTAACCCGGAGAATGAGATACTTACAGATGAAGTCATCAGAGTCGAGCCACAGCTGTTTGGCGCATTAGTCAGAAAGACCAGCATGGCAGAAAAAACACGCCTGTGGGAGAGGATCATAGACCGTGTCAATGCTGTTGCACCCATCAGGCGCACCAGGGGGGAATGCAAGTCCAGGTGGTATGTGCTGCGGAGGATGGTGAAGAAGAAAATGGACCAGGACTACGCCAATGCACACTACACTGGAGGTGGTGGTCCCCGCAGACCTCCTGTATACCATCCCTGGGAGGAGAAAGTCATGGCCCTGCTGCCACCGGTGGGAGTACACGGAATTGAAGGAGGCGTTGAGTCTGGTGAGTGTACAAAAACACATGTTACATGGGTGGGCTTACAACAGTGCCCAGCAGGATGGGGTGGGTGGCCATGAGTCCCAGCAGTACACAACCAAATGGGGGTAGTTGCAAGGGGGAGACAGAAAGCGTGGAAGGTGTAGGGTAAGAGGCTGCTCCCATCCCATATGTCCCAGGGACATACCCAAGCACCATGCCCAATGCACAGTGATAGGGAAATATCACACAAGATAGTAGACCACAGCTCACAAACAACCTGTCTCCCTCCCTCTGACTCCCTCCATCCCTGTCGCCCTCTCTCTCTGTCTCCCTCTCCCTATGTCTCCCTCCCTCTGTCTCCCTCCATCCCTCTGACTCCCTCCATCCCTGTCTCCATCCCTCTGTTGCCCTCCTCCCTCTGTCTGTCTCCCTCCCTCTGACCGTCTCCCTCTGTCTGGCACCCTCTGTCTCACTCCCACTGGCTCCCTCCCTCTGTCTCCCTCCATCCCTCTGACTCCCTCCATCCCCGTCTCCTTCCCTCTGTTGCCCTCCTCCCTCTATATGTCTCCCTCCCTCTGACTGTCTCCCTCTGTCTGTCACCCTCTGTCTCCCTCCCTCTGGCTCCCTCCCTCTGTCTCCCTCCATCCCTCTGACTCCCTCCATCCCTGTCTCCATCCCTCTGTTGCCCTCCTCCATCTGTCTGTCTCCCTCCCTCTGACTGTCTCCCTCTGTCTGTCACCCTCTGTCTCACTCCCTCTGGCTCCCTCCCTCTGTCTCCCTCCATCCCTCTGACTCCCTCCATCCATGTCTCCATCCCTCTGTTGCCCTCCTCCCTCTGTCTGTCTCCCTCCCTCTGACTGTCTCCCTCTGTCTGTCACCCTCTGTCTCACTCCCTCTGGCTCCCTCCCTCTGTCTCCCTCCATCCCTCTGACTCCCCCCATCCCTGTCTCCATCCCTCTGTTGCCCTCCTCCCTCTGTCTGTCTCCCTCCCCCTGACTGTCTCCCTCTGTCTGTCACCCTCTGTCTCACTCCCTCTGGCTCCCTCCCTCTGTCTCCCTCCATCCCTCTGACTCCCTCCATCCCTGTCTCCATCCCTCTGTTGCCCTCCTCCCTCTGTCTGTCTCCCTCCCTCTGACTGTCTCCCTCTGTCTGTCACCCTCTGTCTCACTCCCTCTGGCTCCCTCCCTCTGCCTCCCTCCATCCCTCTGAGTCCCTCCATCCCTGTCTCCATCCCTCTGTTGCCCTCCTCCCTCTGTCTGTCTCCCTCCCTCTGACTGTCTCCCTCTGTCTGTCACCCTCTGTCTCACTCCCTCTGGCTCCCTCCTTCTGTCTCCCTCCATCCCTCTGACTCCCTCCATCCCTGTCTCCATCCCTCTGTTGCCCTCCTCCCTCTGTCTGTCTCCCTCCCTCTGACTGTCTCCCTCTGTCTGTCACCCTCTGTCTCACTCCCTTTGGCTCCCTCCCTCTGTCTCCCTCCATCCCTCTGACTCCCTTCATCCCTGTCTCCATCCCTCTGTTGCCCTCCTCCCTCTGTCTGTCTCCCTCCCTCTGACTGTCTCCCTCTGTCTGTCACCCTCTGTCTCACTCCCTCTGGCTCCCTCCCTCTGTCTCCCTCCATCCCTCTGACTCCCTCCATCCCTCTGTTGCCCTCCTCCCTGCCTCTGTCTCCCTCCCTCCCTCTGTGTCCCTCCCTAGCTCTCTATCCATCCCTCAGTGTTCCTCCCTCTGGCACCTCACCCCAGCTCCCTGGGCACACACACAGTTGCACCCACGCACTGCACAGGCCTTATAAAGACCATAGAGAAGAGTGTTTAGGGATGCCTCCTAATTACCAGCAGTCATCTACTAAGTGCCTGCAACACACCCACCATTTGCATGCGACACTGTACTGTGTCAGGACACACAGTTTGGAAAGCTCTGTAGTACACAATGGGCACAGGTGTAGGCAGCACAAGTCCCTCCTGTGAACATTGCAAACACAAACACCAGGACAAGGTCACACATCCTGTGCAGGAACACACAGCCACGATTATGCCAGCATGCTACATGAGGGGACAGCCAAATCATGAAGGATGGACTCTTGCAAATCACACGCAAACTACTAGCATGGCCTGTCATACACCCCCCTTACCGAAACTCATCCCCTGGAGGCAGGCAATGGAGAGCAACACTGCCCCAATTGCCATGTACCACAACTAAACACTCACTCATATGAATACACATACAACTTTTACATGCACATTGCAGATGCTCCTGTCCATTGTGCCTCTCACACAATGCACGTGCCCCATCTCATGAACGTTGTGGATGCACTTAAGTACGAACATGGACATGGGTATTGACAAGGTGATGCGTCTTGGAGAAGTGCCACGTTCCAAAGCCTTGATCTAGAAGTGGGTGTACAGGTCCAGGGGTGTTGGCATTGTTTGGCCATCACGGAACAGCAACACCTATCCAAAGTAGAAGATTTAATGCTATTAAATAATGCTCTGTCTCTTACATGAACATGCTGCATCTAAACTCTGTGCATGCTTGACGCAGACATAAGGATTAACACCGTATCCTGGATGTTGCGTGAACCTGAGCACTGCTGTATATGTGTTGTGCCGGCAAGACAAGACACAGCAATGGCTGTGTCAGTCATTGTCAAGAGAATGGAAGAAGGAAAATACCCCAGAGTACATGTCAAATTACTACCACTACATACACAACTGAACAATGACGACAATGTAAAGCTTGTGGAACTGTGATGCTGATAATGGATAACTAATTAAGATGTCACTTCATAGTGCGTTAACAGTGTCTGTCTCTCCCACACACAGGGCAACGTGTAGAGACCCCCCCGAACCAGGGGGGAGAAGGTTCCCAGTCCCAGGCTCAGCAGGGCCCTGACCCCACCGACAGCGACGCCACTCAACGCACTGTGGATGACCCCAACCAACCTGGCTCCTCTGGATCCCAAACCCCTGCAGCAACGGTACCAGCCACATCTGTGCCAACCACCGGAACCATTCCCACCACATCCCAGCAGAGAGGTCAGAGCCCTGCCCATGATCCACCAGAGATCCTGTCTGAAAATTAGGGACACCCTTTGTCGGGCACCCCTGAGGTGGCAGACAACCTCCACCCTGCCAGCACTCGGGCGTCCCGTTGATCGGATGTGCCCACAAGCGCAGGCCGTGCTCGTGTGGGTCAGGGTAGTGGGAGTGGCGCAAGGCGGAGGCGAGATTCTGGCCAATCAGCTGCAGGGCCTGGTATGCCTGAACTGACTAACATCCTGGAGGCATACCGGCGGGACACCAGGGAGGTAAGCCAGCTAGCGGAGGCCCTCAACCAGGTGAAACAACAGCAGGCTGAGCAAAATGCAAGGCAAGACCAACATTATGGACGGGTTTAGGCAAGTCTGGCTGAGCTCTTGACGGTGCATCGGGAAATGAGCCAATCACTAAGTCAGATTGCTGCCAACATGCAGCACCCTCCCTGTGTCACAAGGCCAGCTACATCAAGGCAAAGTGCAACACCAGCCACAGGGAGGGAGGAGGAGGGGGAGGAACTGTCTGACGTAGCGTCCCATGCATCGTCCATGCCTGCACGTGAGGGTCCCCCAAGGAAGGTGGGTCATCCACGGCTAAGAGGCAGTGGGCCATGCACAACTCCCAGGACACCTGACCTGGCATATTGCCCTTGGGTGCAAAAGCATTACCTAGGAGACTCTCCCACATGGACTTGCTGGTCACAGTCTGCCCAATGATGCCAAGCACTGTGGCCTGGACTCTGTTGACTCAAACTGTAAGGCATCTCATCTCCAGCAGTGAACTTTGGATTCCACCCCTTTCTGTACAGCACCTATTCACGTTTCCTGCACAAGATCCCCCAATAAATATTCTAAACATCATACGCATTTGGTGAGTTATCTTGTACCCACAGTATAAAATGATATGTGTGTGCAAATGTATGAAGTGCAAGGGTATTCAACAACTGCAGCCATCCACACACTTGGATCTGATTCCGGGTGAGGACACACATCGTTCACAAATTCCTGCAAACAAGATACATGGATGGAAAGACACACCTGTGTGGGATAGTAAATGCTGGAGGGGGGTTTGGATCACGAAACTGCAATACCAGCCAGGCCCAGTAGAGTCACTTTGAGGTGTACAGATCAGTGTGACAAAACTAGTTTGTCCACGTAGGGAGTACCTACATCTGTGTCCTCGGGTATGTGAACTATCATCAGCATGATGCTGTACTGTGGATGTGATGAATGGCGCACAGGACAAGGGTGGCAGGACAGACTGTGGGCAATGGGCTGTAGCACTCTACCCAAGCACACCTGATTAGGTGACCTCCCCCTATGGAGCTACAAGTACTATACTCCTGTGATGGGTGCAACGCATCCAGAACAACTACCCGCGTCTGACAATTATCTACACCAGAATGTGCAAATCACACCACACCCAAGAGACGTGGTCATGGTGTGTGTCCCCTGTGGCTACTTGACTGACTGTGACGGCTATGTTGAAGTGGTGTAACCAGGTCGTGTACTGCCACGTGACTGTAAGGAAGCCGATTTTTGCTGCTGTGGTGTTGACAAGGTAACACTGTACAATATTGTGCCTATGGAAGGTGTGTGTGTGCTGTACAAGGCACATGACCTGGTGGTACGTAGACACAATGTCATGTGGCTCAGCATAGTCTTGCCAGTATGTGTTGCACACACAGGCATAGAAGCTGTAATGGCTGAGTTAGAGGCATCGTGATACCAGAAGGATGATTGTCTGGTGTTCTCTGTTTGTAGGGTGGCAGGAGCATGCTCTACAAATGGATGTAAGGAGGGGTATCCTGTAGGCGTGTGTGGTCCTGGATAGTGTGCGCTGCATTGTGGCTGTGTATGCAGCAGCAGGAATGAGTGAAGACATGACGGCAGGAGGGGTGTGACAACATGAAAAACAAGCACATACCACAAGGGCATGGGCAAGCCACAAAGTGACATGTGTATGTGAATGCAGGAGTGTCTGCTTCACTCAGGGTCACTGCAAATAAAATGACACAGTAATCACCAAAGATCACGGTCACTGGATCAGGCCCCTTAGGGACAAGTGGGGCACAGGACACACAGCATTATCAAACATACATGGGCATTGGCATTGGCAATAAGTCCAAAAAAGTCTATGAATGATGTCACCTGTAATGCAGCAAAACTATTCGCTACAAGCCTGTCAGGGACTGGCTGTACCTTTCTTCATCAGAGTGGTGTGATGCTCAAAGGGTTCCACCTCCAAATAGCCCCTTGGTCTGAGTACAAATGACAGACACAAAGGGTGATCAGGCGAGGGAAGGAGAGGATGGGAACTGCAGGGAGGAAGACCTGAAACAGAGGCAAATAACCATTAGGAGTAGTTTTTCAATCACTGCCACTAAAAATACCTCATGAGATACACTGTACCAGTCACACATGTGAAGTGTAACGACTGTAGCCAATTAGAGATCAGTCATCATGCTATCACATGAGATCCGATGCTGTAACACGGACACATAAAACCTAGGACAGTCTGTCATCTATTTGAGTCTTGTGTAACGCTCACAAGTCAGCTACCATGCAATGAGATCTATGTGGACAAAAACAAAATCACTGTCACTGTTGATGTGGACCCTACAAACAAATTAAAACATATGGCTATGCTACTTACGCAAAGCGTAATATCTGTATTTGATTATGTGTACCCGTAAGGGCCATGTAGGCAAACTTGACATCACCCACAACAGCTGTAAGAATCACATATGATGAGGAAGCTAATGACCTACATGCAATGAAGGCACTCTGTAGCCAGTCTTTTGCTCTATCAACTTTGCTTCACTATGCTAAACATGACAAGCAGGTTGAAAATAACTCAACAGCAAGTGATGTTGATCCGAGCCACATAATGATACCCTACCATTGCACAGAAATGCTGCACGGGACAAGAGAATCATGTGAATGACCGCACTCCACTGGTGCAACACAATAATTCACATATGCATCATCCCAACATTGTCATGTCTAAAGCTAAACATACATGGCATCATGTGAATTAAAACAGAACTGCTACTCACTGTGAAGGCTGACGTAGCAGAATTCTCAACCTGCACTGAGGTAACGACATGACAGTGACATGACATACTGCAACAAGGGGCAATGCATCCATGCAAACAGAATCACAGGACAGTTGTCTTAACATGTGGAACATACACTGGGCCACACCTACACGACATGGTTTAGTGGTAAACAAAGTGGACTGGCCCACAAGGTGGAGGTGAGGAACCAGACACATTCTAATGCACACAGTGAGGCTGCAATCCCCCACAGAGTCCGTGGTTGTGACCTCTAACACAATGTCAAACCATGGTATATGCAATGTTGCAGTGTCAATGTCTACACACATTGATGCCTTCACCCGAGTCTAAACCTACAACAGATGACTGTCAGGTGGGGTGACTATCCTGTCATGGTAGTGGTCATACATGTAATAAGAAACATTATGTTGTTGCATGTATGCATGGTCTCACTACATGCACATGAACATGTACCACACATTTGAAACCATACCAATGCTAAACAGCCTCATATGAGTCCTTACCCAAATTGACTTCTCAACATGTCCATGCATGCTCCGTTGATTCGGCTGACGTTGCAATCATAATGAGCAATAGCAGGCTGACCACGATGACCCCAACGGACAACATGCAGGGCGACCTGGGGATGAGAGGCGCACAAGGGGTCAAGTTCCGTATAATGTCATTCTGACATTGTCCTCTTGAATAGCCTGATGTTGTAGCACACCTGTACATTCCAAGTACACACATAGCACGTATGTGTGTTGCATTACATCTGCACCTGTGTGACACTGCACAACAAACATGCAAGTGACATTGCATACAGTCAGTTGCATACACAGCATGCTACCCATCCAACTCTATAGTACATGTTTAACCAAAAAGCACCTATGACTCACCATTATGAAAACAAGTTGCGGATGAGGTGACTCCGGATATCATCTTCATCCTCCTCGTCACTGGCATCCTGGGCAAGGCCTTCATCCTCAACGGGCGGATGTTCCAGCTCATCAGGATCAAGGTAGAGTGGCACGGCCTTCTCCACTGCCATGTTGTGTAGCATGCAGCACACGGTGAAGATGTCACACACCTTGCGTGGGGTGTATTGAGTGCTCCGCCTGTCTTGTCCAGGCACCTGAACCGGCTCTTCAGGAGTCCAAATGTTCGCTCGATCACCCGCCTGGTCTTCCCATGAGCATTGTTGTACCTCTGGTCTGCAGCTGTCCTGGGGTTGCGTAGCGGAGTCATTAGCCACGGCATGTTTGGATATCCAGCGTCTCCTGCAAATTGACATCATGGAAATTAGTGTGTAATATGATGCAGTCCATGAAGTTTTGACATACTGACATACATAGCTGACAGAGTTTACCCACCAACAAGACATGCCCGGTGGTTGTGCAGCTGCAGCATCAACTGTGGTACCCTTCTACGCCTCATGATAAATGCATCGTGGCACGATCCTGGAAAATGTGCAGAAACATGTGAGATAATCATGTTGGCAAGACACACCACCAGGGCATTTATCAAGTGGTAGTGTTTCCTGTTGCGGTACGTTTGCTCCTGAGCCTGTGGTGGCACCAGAGTAACATGGGTACCATCAATTGCACCAATTACATGTGGCATGCGTCCCCTTGACATGTGTCAACTGTTCTGGAGTAGGGAATGTAATGAATTAATCGATGTGCAGCAACATAGCTGCCAATACATCGGTCAATACACGGCTGAACATTCCCTGAAACATCCCTCCCACATCAGCTATGATAAATTGGAACGTACCTGTGGCAAAGAAATGTAGGGCTGCCATCACCTTTACCTTGGGTGTCAGCGCAGTTGGATACCTGTGTCGTGGTTGCAGGTGATCTTCAAGCCTGTCCGTCAGGTCCTTGATCAACTGTCTGCCGAAGCGGTAATGCCGTATGCAATTACGTTCCCTCATGGCTTCCAAGTCTGGCAGCGGCCTTTCCAGAGGGGGTGCCCTGCAAACCATATTTAGTAGAAAATGTGTACAACTGTCAGACTAAGACAATAACAATGTACATGGCACAAGCAACACTGCTTCAACAAATCTAGACAATTTAGTGTGTGGCGTGGGATACACACTGAGGAAACATGTGCCAGCTGCCAGCCACTCCTCCATGAAAAGTAAAAGACCAGTGGTCTGTGGAATGGATATGACATGCATACAAATGACCTGATGGGAAGGTCTGAGTGAGCATGACAATGTATCATGTCAGTGACACACGTCACGTGAATTGCATTAGGAGGTTGTCTGCACATCCAGACAGCTGACAGCAATACACATACCCACATCACATGTGCCATCATTTCCACAGATCAGACATATTCCTATTGCGGTGTGATAGTTCCCAAACTATTACATGGACATCATCAGACAGCATAAATGTGAGATTTGGGACAAATGGTCTGTGATGCCATCACACATATGAGCGGTTCTTTTGCACAAGTGGCATGGTGTGCGTACATTAGAAACCATGTCATCACGGCAAGGACCCAACATAGATGCTCCCACAGCAGATATACTGAACAGTATGAACTAGTTACTTACCTTTTGTAACGAATTATCTGTAAGGAACAGTAGTTAGTACCATATTCCTAACTTGGAATACATACCAGGCTTTGCAACAAATTGCCTCCGTGGGTGCCATCGCTCTGCCCAGTGAGTCGGCGCTATCCAGCCCACACCGGATCGAATACCGTGTCGCAGATCGGCATTCTACAAGGGCTTGGCCAAGTATAGCCCGTACCTACAACGCGCACTTTGGCAGCAGTTCCACAACCATGTCCCACAGAGAGTGTGTGTAGCGGAAAAAGAGGCATGTGATGTAGGAAGACCTCAGTCCCTGACTCAGGGAGGATGATACCATCTCTCCGTACTGCTCATACCTCTTGGATACCCTGTCCAGCGGAGCAAATGGGAATGCGGTCTGTGATTTGGAGGCCTGGATGCTCATGCTCTCTGGGGTGGGGTGGGAGGACAGGAAACATGGGTCGTCCGGGGAGGGGTGTGGGCGTCTGGCAACGTGCCTATCTAAAGCCAAACCTGCAGCGGGCCTGGACATGGTGGCCAATATAGCATCAGTCAATTCCTCATTAAACGGCTGCAGAGGCTCAGCAGAGCTTGACTGCAGTTTAAGGACCTCAGTGAGGAGGTTGCTCCTCACGGCCGCAACGGGGAGATGAAGGGGCAAGGCTTCGGCCGCCCACGTAAACACAACACTGTACGTTGCCCGCTCATCCAAAGACACGTTTGGAGTAGAGACATTACCAGTGTCTGACGAGGTGTCCAGACCACTCACATCCCCAAGTCCACCTCTCCTGTCATTTTGGGACTGACACTCACGTGTCAGTGGGTCTTCAGAACCCTCCCAATACTCCTTATCACCCATTCCCTGATAATCAGGGTTGTCATAAACTGTGCCCGGCTCGTTGAAGTTTACCTCCCCATGCAGCATTAAAAGTGGTGTTCTGCCACGCAGTTCCCACGCCGGAGCCGTATAGTGTGTGGTATCGGGGATAGCACCACCCGAGGATGGCGCCAAGGGTGACACCTGGGGACTGTTGCCTGTGAGGTTGTGAGGTGAACCAGCGAGGACCAGGATCACCAATCGGATCCTTTCTGTCCCAGCGGGGCTGGGACGAAGGCGCCGCCAGCGTCAGAGCCAAAGCGAGTGACGGCGGCGGGGGCAAAGCACCAGACCCGCTAGTGCCCCCAGACAGGTCCGCTGGGCCCTAAGCCGCGGCGTAGGCCGTCGGTGGAGTGAGGGACATCATGGCCATGAGGAAGCGCACTTAGTCCTCCTGTGTCGCATGCTGGCCAGGGACCGGAGGTCGTGGTGCAGGCTACGACGGCTGCAAATCTAACGGAGCCGCGTGGGCGGTGTCACCCGAATCCCATGCAGCATTGCACGTGCATTGTGGTGATTTTGAATTGCGATGACGTCTCTTTGACTTCTTGTGGTTACCTGATGACTTTGCCCTGGAGGACTGATGTCAAATCCCGGGGCTCTGATGTCTCAACACCTACGCCCAGGCACTCGACCTACGTCCAGACCATGAGCTATTGCGGTGCAGGGCCAACTGCTGGAATCTGAGCGGCTTGTGGGACCACTCACACCTAGCTTCATATGTCTGGTCCCGGCAGTCGGAGCAGCTCTTGTTGTCGTGCTTGACGTCAAAACAGTGGAGACACCGACGGTGAGGGTCAGTCACCAACATGAGTCGGTCGCAATCCTCACAGGCTTGGAAATGGCCATCCCTATTGGCACCGTCCTGAGTCGGACAATCCAAGTTAAATGGTCAGAAGTGATCGTACTATGATTTGAAAAAGAAAAATTAATACGGTTACACTTATACGGGAACAGCGCTGGTGGTGTGAAAAAAGAGGACCTGATGTGAGCACGCAGAGGCGACATATGAGTACTCAGACAACGTCATCACGGCGCACACAACGCCAACGACACACGCGAGCTGCAGGAGATGCCTACCAACACACAAGTGTACTGCTAAGCGGAAATTGCCATATCCAGGATGACACTTGGGGATAATCTAAGGTGAGGAATATAATACTGACCTGTTTATTTCATATGCAAACAGCATGCACAATGAGGCACAGGGCACACACATGACGTGGTCACACAGGGTCATGCTGTGCGTCAATTAGACCTCTGTGACAGTGGGCATGTTGCTGTCATCATGTGACAGTTCCCTGTACTGAATGGTGTGCCATTCCAGTGTTGATGTTCCTCACGATATGTTGCAGACGTTACTCAGGAGCGAAGTGTTGAATGTATGTGATACACATGTGCAAAATGATTACTGACATGTCTCAACAGCTCTTCACACATCAACTGAGCCACAAGGTCACAGTACCTGTGCTTCTTCAATGTCTGCCACACCTGGGGCATGCTAATGTAAGGATGCCATGCTGATGTATGCATCCATATCGTCAACATGAGTGTAGACTACATCCCTGCAATGTGATTTACTGGAGTCACTCTCCATTGAATGGGTTGCATTTGCAATGGCAATGGCACCGTACTTGTGTGGGTATTCAAATAAATACATAGGGAACATCTAGGGGAACAGCGAAATGATCAGAATGCAACCAGGTTGTCATGGATACAGAGAGTTTTGAGCCTCCTACAGGTGTTGTAGAAAATTCAGTTGGGCAAAAGTATACAATGTTGCAAAAGTTGTTGTTCAGCTCTGGCTCAGTTCTCAAACCATGCATATGTGTGTCATGGCCCTATGTGTGGCCTATCACACACTACTCCTTAGACTCATAGACCCTCTGCAGCACAAACATAAGGCAGCATGTGGCTGTGGGAAGGCAGTTGCCTGCACAACATTGGAGTGGTAACCACAGCTGCTGTCTCTGTATCCTCTGGACCCTGATTAGCTGAGCATGGAGAGGGCACCTGCATTTACTGCTGGTGAGAACAAGGCCCTGCTGGATGCCCTCCTGCCTAACTACAGCAAGCTGTATGGGAGACCAGAGGATCAGGTGAGTGATGTGTGCAATACCTTGGAGTGTGCACCTGTTGTGTGTGTGACATTATAGCCACTGTGTATGTATAGTGGATAGATGCTATGTTGTTGGGAGTGAGTGCCATGGTGTACAGTGTTGTTTCAAGAGAGTTCTTAGTTGTAGTTGGGTGTGTGACAGCATGTCACGTTCTGCAGTGCACACAGATATAGCATATATTGCTCAGTGAGTGCCATGCTCAAAGAGTGGTTTGCACCCCTCATGTCATCTGTAGCCTTTAAATGGCATGTAATGCAGTTGTGTTTGCTCACAGGCCACATACTCCTGGACAATGATGCAAATGTGTGGAGCATCCGATGCCCTGTTGTGCTCATATGTGTGTCATTGAAACATGGACCAGGTGTACTGATGTTCTTTTACTTTACATTTGTGACAGGTATCTGCCTATGAGAAGGGTGAAATCTGGGTGGACATCGCCAGGGCTGTCAGGAGTGAGGGGGGCCTCTCAGGAGGCTCAGAAACATCAAGAAGAGGTGGCAGGACATCCGGTGCTGGACCCGCCGCATCGCCAGAGTACAGCTGAAGCTGGAAACTCCACGCCGGCATGGCGGCACCCGCCACCTCACCCCCCACATGCTCCGGTTCCTGGAAGTGGTGTTCCCTGACCTCCATAGGCAGTTGCAGCAGGGACAGCAGCAAGAAGGGGGTAGGTACATGTCTGTTTGTTGTCATGTGTGTCACATGCTACCTGCAGTGCTCCGAGGCATGGTAACACTCCCATAGTTGGAGTTGTGTGGTCAGACAGGCACTTAATGCATTGCCATAAGAATGTACCAGTTTAATCAGCTGCTTCTTTACATGCCTTGCCCTACTCCACATTTGACCAGCGCTTTGGCTAATTATTGTTTTTGACATGTACTCCTATGGTGCAATGTCTTAGTATGCATCTTCCTTTGCACATTATCATGTTGGAGGGGGGTCTGTGACACCTGTTGGTACCTTACATGTAGCACCACATGTGCACTGTGTCTGCCCTTCTTCATATTTTGGCACTGATCTTGAGTCTCAACATGTGTTTTCTGCACGAGTCAGCCTCAGTGGCCTTTGTCCATGGTACACTTTCTAATTGTCATGTGTTAGCTACAGGTGCACACTGTACAAGTGCACTAATTTTGACTTGTGCATACTCACACTGGGCAGTGCGTGTGTGCATATTCTCTAAATATGTTGCATGTAGTTTGTAAATAATATTGATGGTCAGCTACACAATGTGGCTTTGGGTGTAGACAGCTGTGATGCCAGTGTGAGGTGTTGGGACACTTGTTTCAGGTCCCAGGATGGCATCACATGGCAGTTCAGGCAGGACTTTTCCCATGTGGCACAAGGTCAAAGCAAAACCAACATGACCAGGTCTGGCTTTGGGTGGCAGGGTGGGCAAATGAACTGATGCATCATCAGCTATCCTGTTGTCAGGCAGTGGCTCATCATTGTGTCTCTCATACCAGTTTTTGCCTTGCCTGTTGCTTGAATCCCACTATACATTGAGCATTGTCTCTCTTACAATTGGCCAAAACTAGACTTAGCATTGTTCAGAGTTCTGTGGCATGTGACTCATGATGCATGCCATGTTTATTAATGTGCCCAAATGATTTGTAGCTGATATGTCTGATGTGTACAGGTGACTGATATGTTTTTCTTATTCTCCTTGCCAACAGCATCATCATCAGAATCTGGAGGAGACACAGGCGCGGACCAGGCAGAGTGACCCAGCGACAGTGTCACCTGCTTCGAGGAGTCAGAAGGAGGCAGTGGCACGGAGGGTGAGGAGAGTCTTCAGGCCGGACCACATGTGACTGACACATCCTACCATGCGGACGGCTCTGAGTCAGACTCTCAGGAGGAGGGGGAATATGCAGCAATGGTCACTTCTTCATCTTTGGCTGGCCTCCCCTCCTCCAGTACCATCTCCACCCTCCCAGTTGTTAGTGTCTCTAGGGTCCGTGCTAGCCCCCGTGTCTCCTTTGTTCCCGGCACCGCAGCCCATGCCCTTGTGTCCCCTGCTGCCCTCAGTGCTGAGTCTGTGGACCTACTCCGGCAGCTTGTAGTAGGTCAGACATCAATGTTGACTGTCCTCCATGGACATACACGACTCATTACACAGTTGGTGTCGTTCATGGAGGGCATGTCATCTGCCATGTCTGATCTACGTCGGAGTGTGGCTGCAATAGAGTCAACACTGACGGCAGCTCTGTACACCCAGCAGCATCTGTCCCCCCTCATCCTTCAGACCCATCCACCTCTGCCTCTCCCATACCTATCCAACATACACGCAGACGCCACAGGTCAGACACAACACCAGACACACCCAGCACACCCACACGGCAGAAGAAGCTCAAATCTCCACACACACAATCTCAAGGGGATGTAGGCACACCCACAGGGAGAGGGGACACATCTCAAACACGCATCCACAGACCCAGGAGAACAGATTCACAGCCCTCTACCTCCACCCCCAATGTGTCCCCGGGTTCAGGTGGTAGTTTTTCCGAACTGGCTGAAGTGTGCAGCCAAGTTTATCTTGCTACTTTCAGCGATGCGCCGGTCAGTGTGGATGAATCCACAACACCTGCACCCACTCCACCTGTCCTTCCCTCTCCTGTCCATGCAGTGCCAGAGGATTCCACAGATGATATCCCCAAAGTTACCACAGCGGATTGAAATCCATGTGCAGGCAAGTTTGGTGTGAGCACATCCATGAAGGCACAAGCTGTTATTCTGACTTGTTTGGACTTGCTATTGGCCTTTTATGAGCAAGGACTCTTATTTGCGGTTTCAATTTTGAACCAGCTGACTAAAGCTATTTATTTCAGTTTCTGAACTTTAGTTTGTCTGATAATGTCTGTGACTGCTGTGTGCCTGGGAGCTGGTGTGATGTTCAAATTTGGGTATGTCAACATGTGTCTATCTCTGATGATAATGATGTTAACAATGGTATGTTTTTGATTTAACGGCTGGGCACTGCTGGGCACTGGTGGGGGTCTTAGCTACACACACACTGTGATGCTGGGCACTGGTGGGCACTGGTGGGTGTCTTAGCCACACACACACTCTGATGCTGGGCACTGGTGGGCACTGGTGGGGGTCTTAGCCACACACACACTCTGATGCTGGGCACTGGTGGGCACTGGTGGGGGTCTTAGCCACACACACACTCTGATGCTGGGCACTGGTGGGTGTCTTAGCCACACACACACTCTGATGCTGGGCACTGGTGGGGGTCTTAGCCACACACACACTCTGATGTTGGGCACAGGTGGGTGTCTTAGCCACACACACACACACCCACTGATGCTGGGCACTGGTGGCCACTGGTGGGGATCTTAGCTGCACACACACTGTGATGCTGGGCACTGATGGGCACTGGTGGGTGTCTTAGCCACACACACATTCTGATGCTGGGCACTGGTGGGCACTGGTGGGGGTCTTAGCCACACACACACTCTGATGCTGGGCACTGGTGGGCACTGGTGGGGGTCTTAGCCACACACACACTCTGATGCTGGGCACTGGTGGGGGTCTTAGCCACACACCCACTCTGATGCTGGGCACTGGTGGGTGTCTTAGCCACACACAGACTCTGATGCTGGTCACTGGTGGGCACTGGTGGGGGTCTTAGCCACACACACACTCTGATGCTGGGCACTGGTGGGTGTCTTAGCCACACACACACACACTCTAATGCTGGGCACTGGTGGGCACTGGTGGGGGTCTTAGCTACACACACACTGTGATGCTGGGCACTGGTGGGCACTGGTGGGTGTCTTAGCCACACACACACTCTGATGCTGGGCACTGGTGGGGGTCTTAGCCACACACACACTCTGATGCTGAGCACTGGTGGGGGTCTTAACCACACACACACTCTGATGCTGGGCACTGGTGGGCACTGGTGGGGGTCTTAGCCACACACACACTCTGATGCTGGGCACTGGTGGGTGTCTTAGCCACACACACACACTGTGATGATGGGCACTGGTGGGGGTCTTAGCCACACACACACTCTGATGCTGGGCACTGGTGGGTGTCTTAGCCACGCACACACTCTGATGCTGGGCACTGGTGGGCACTGGTGGGGGTCTTAGCCACACACACACTCTGATGCTGGGCAGTGGTGGGTGTCTTAGCCACGCACACACTCTGATGCTAGGCACTGGTGGGCACTGGTGGGGGTCTTAGCCACACACACACTCTGATGCTGGGCACTGGTGGGCACTGGTGGAGGTCTTAGCCACACACACACTCTGATGCTGGGCACTGGTGGGCACTGGTGGGGGTCTTAGCCACACACACACTCTGATGCTGGGCACTGGTGGGTGTCTTAGCCACACACACACTCTGATGCTGGGCACTGGTGGGGGTCTTAGCCACACACACACTCTGATGTTGGGCACAGGTGGGTGTCTTAGCCACACACACACACACCCACTGATGCTGGGCACTGGTGGGCACTGGTGGGGATCTTAGCTGCACACACACTGTGATGCTGGGCACTGGTGGGTGTCTTAGCCACACACACATTCTGATGCTGGGCACTGGTGGGCACTGGTGGGGGTCTTAGCCACACACACACTCTGATGCTGGGCACTGGTGGGCACTGGTGGGGGTCTTAGCCACACACACACTCTGATGCTGGGCACTGGTGGGGGTCTTAGCCACACACCCACTCTGATGCTGGGCACTGGTGGGTGTCTTAGCCACACACACACTCTGATGCTGGTCACTGGTGGGCACTGGTGGGGGTCTTAGCCACACACACACTCTGATGCTGGGCACTGGTGGGTGTCTTAGCCACACACACACACACTCTAATGCTGGGCACTGGTGGGCACTGGTGGGGGTCTTAGCTACACACACACTGTGATGCTGGGCACTGGTGGGCACTGGTGGGTGTCTTAGCCACACACACACTCTGATGCTGGGCACTGGTGGGGGTCTTAGCCACACACACACTCTGATGCTGAGCACTGGTGGGGGTCTTAGCCACACACACACTCTGATGCTGGGCACTGGTGGGCACTGGTGGGGGTCTTAGCCACACACACACTCTGATGCTGGGCACTGGTGGGTGTCTTAGCCACACACACACACTGTGATGCTGGGCACTGGTGGGGGTCTTAGCCACACACACACTCTGATGCTGGGCACTGGTGGGTGTCTTAGCCACGCACACACTCTGATGCTGGGCACTGGTGGGCACTGGTGGGGGTCTTAGCCACACACACACTCTGATGCTGGGCAGTGGTGGGTGTCTTAGCCACGCACACACTCTGATGCTAGGCACTGGTGGGCACTGGTGGGGGTCTTAGCCACACACACACTCTGATGCTGGGCACTGGTGGGCACTGGTGGGTGTCTTAGCCACACACACACTCTGATGCTGGGCACTGGTGGGGGTCTTAGCCACACACACACTCTGATGCTGGGCACTGGTGGGCACTGGTGGGGGTCTTGGCCACACACACACTCTAATGCTGGGCACTGCTGGGTGTGTTTTCTACACACCTCTTACACTTACACTGACATGGCAGACGTATGTCCCACACGTCTCCGTATTACACTGTTGATGTGCGGTGGCGTACTGTACCCCGAGGTCGATGACGTAGGTGCGGCACGTCTCCGTATTGCACTGTTGATGTGCGGTGACGTACCGTACCCCGAGGTCGATGACGTAGGTGCGGCACGTCTCCGTATTACACTAGTGATGTGCGGTGACGTACCAAACCCCGAGGTCGGTAAAGTAGATGCGGCACGTCTCAGTATTACACTGATGATGTGCGGTGGCGTACTGTACCCCGAGGTCGATGACATAGGTGAGGCACGTCTTCGTATTACACTGGTGATGTGCGGTGACGTACCGTACCCCGAGGTCGATGACGTAGGTGCGGCACGTCTCCGTATTGCACTGTTGATGTGCGCTGGCGTACCGTACCCGAGGTCGAAGACGTAGGTGAGGCACGTTTCCGTATTGCACTGGTGGTGTGCGGTGACGTACCGTACCCCGAGGTCGATGACGTAGGTGCGGCACGTCTCCGTATTACACTGTTGATGTGCGGTGGCGTACCGTACCCCAAGGTCGATGACGTTGGTGCGGCACGACTCTGTATTACACTGGTGATGTGCGGTGACGTACCGTACCCCGAGGTCGATGACATAGGTGCGGCACGTCTCCGTATTGCACTGTTGATGTGCGGTGGCGTACCGTACCCCGAGGTCGATGATGTAGGTGCGGCACGTCTCCGTATTGCACTGTTGTTGTGCGGTGGTGTACCGTACCCCGAGGTACTGGTGGGCACTGGTGGGGGTCTTAGCCACACACACACTCTGATGCTGGGCACTGGTGGGTGTCTTAGCCACACAAACACTCTGATGCTGTGCACTGGTGGGCACTGGTGGGGGTCTTAGCCACACACACACTCTGATACTGGGCACAGGTGGGTGTCTTAGCCACACACACACACACACACACTGATGCTAGGCACTGGTGGGCACTGGTGGGGGTCTTAGCTACACACACACTGTGATGCTGGGCACTGGTGGGCACTGGTGGGTGTCTTAGCCATACACACATTCTGATGCTGGGCACTGGTGGGCACTGGTGGGGGTCTTAGCCACACACACACTCTGATGCTGGGCACTGGTGGGCACTGGTGGGGGTCTTAGCCACACACACACTCTGATGCTGGGCACTGGTGGGCACTGGTGGGGGTCTTAGCCACACACACACTCTGATGCTGGGCACTGGTGGGCACTGGTGGGGGTCTTAGCCACACACACACTCTGATGCTGTGCACTGGTGGGGGTCTTAGCCACACACCCACTCTGATGCTGGGCACTGGTGGGTGTCTTAGCCACACACACACTCTGATGCTGGGCACTGGTGGGCACTGGTGGGGGTCTTAGCCACACACACACTCGGATGCTGGGCACTGGTGGGTGTCTTAGCCACACACACACACACTCTGATGCTGGGCACTGGTGGGCACTGGTGGGGGTCTTAGCTACACACACACTGTGATGCTGGGCACAGGTGGGCACTGGTGGGTGTCTTAGCCACACACACACTCTGATGCTGGGCACTGGTGGGGGTCTTAGCCACACACACACTCTGATGCTGAGCACTGGTGGGCACTGGTTGGGGTCTTAGCCACACACACACAATGATGCTGGGCACTGGTGGGCACTGATGGGGGTCTTAGCCACACACAAACTGTGATGCTGGGAACTGGTGGGCACTGGTGGGGGTCTTAGCCAAACACACACTCTGATGCTGGGCACTGGTGGGTGTCTTAGCCACACACACACTCTGATGCTGGGCACTGGTGGGCACTGGTTGGGGTCTTAGCCGCACACACACTGTGATGCTGGGCACTGGTGGGCACTGGTGGAGGTCTTAGCCACACACACACTCTGATGCTGGGCACTGGTGGGCACTGGTGGGGGTCTTAGCCACACACACACTCTGATGCTGGGCACTGGTGGGTGTCTTAGCCACACACACACTGTGATGCTGGGCACTGGTGGGCACTGGTGGGGGTCTTAGCCACACACACACTCTGATGCTGGGCACTGATGGGTGTCTTAGACACACACACACTCTGATGCTGGGCACTGGTGGGTGTCTTAGCAACACACACACAGCTGATGCTGGGCACTGGTGGGCACTGGTGGGGGTCTTAGCCACACACACACTCTGATGCTGGGCACTGGTGGGTGTCTTAGCCACACACACACTCTGATGCTGGCCACTGGTGGGCACTGGTGGCGGTCTTGGCCACACACACACTCTAATGCTTGGCACTGCTGGGTGTGTTTTCTACACACCTCTTACACTTACACTGACATGGCAGACGTATGTCCCACACGTCTCCGTATTACACTGTTGTTGTGCGGTGATGTACCGTACCCCGAGGTCGATGACGTAGGTGCGGCACGTCTCCGTATTACACTAGTGATGTGCGTTGACATACCATACCCCGAGGTTGGTGACGTAGGTGCGGCACGTCTCAGTATTACACTGTTGATGTGCGGTGGCGTACCGTACCCCGAGGTCGATGACATAGGTGCGGCACGTCTTCGTATTACACTGGTGATGTGCGGTGACGTACCGTACCCCGAGGTCGATGACGTAGGTGCGGCACGTCTCCGTATTGCACTGTTGATGTGCGGTGGCGTACCGTACCCGAGGTCGAAGACGTAGGTGCGGCACGTCTCCGTATTGCACTGGTGATGTGCGGTGACGTACCGTACCCCGAGGTCGATGACGTAGGTGCGGCTCATCTCCGTATTACACTGTTGATGTGCGGTGGCGTACCGTACCCCGAGGTCGATGACATTGGTGCGGCACGTCTCCGTATTACACTGGTGATGTGTGGTGACGTACTGTACCCAGAGGTCGATGACATAGGTGCTGCATGTCTCCATATTGCACTGTTGATGTGCGGTGGCGTACCGTACCCAGAGGTCGATGACATAGGTGTGGCACGTCTCCGTATTGCACTGTTGTTGTGCGGTGGTGTACCGTACCCCGAGGTCGATGACGTAGGTGCGGCACGTCTCTGTATTACACTGGTGATGTGCAGGAGTGTGTGGCGCAACGTACCCAGACATTACAGTCGTGCAACGGAGATGTGCGCATGTGGCACCACGTACAGGTATGTTGGACTTCGTTGTACTCACCGTTTGCGCCGTCGTCGGTTTCTATGTACGAGGTGGTGGCCGTACAGGATTGGGATGACACGGACAATGGCGTTCATGTCCTGCTTGTCGGGTACCGTGGTGCGGTTCGTACCGGAGTCTGGTTTTACGGTAGTTTTCAGCTCTCGTAGAAAAAGAGCCGTACGGAGTGTGTTCAACACGGATCGTACTTCCTGGTTCGGAAGACGTGGTCTATTTACATTCGGACGTAGCGTGGAGCATCAGCCGACTACAATTCGTATGGACTTTCGATTTGTACGGAGTTTTTTGCGAGGCGTACGGAGTGACGCTTTTGGTTGGGATCGTACTTGCGGATTCGTACGGGGACGCATACGGGTACAATTCGTACGGAGAAAAACGCTCCGAACGGCAATTCGGAGCGCTTTTTACCGGATCGGAATCGACCCCTGTGTGTGTAGAAAATGTTACAAGTCAACAACATCAAAATGTCATGTTACATAATACTTTGGCACCATTCAAATATCTCATCTATCATGTCAAGCCACAATATACCAATAGAAATGTTTTTTTCAATACAGAAAGGTGCTGTTCAAACAGATAATTATGTGCTCCTACGGATAACCATATACCTCTCAGAGGTGCTTGTACTGGCTGTTCTGCTGCATCTTAATTTTCAAAATGTTCCAATCTGAAAGGCATTTTATACTGAATTGTTCGCCATTAATCTGATAAATAACATATTAGTTCCTGTATTTACAGCTTTCATTTTTGCCTCTCAGAGAGGTTCTACACATTAGTGTAAGAAAATGGGTATTACTTGGGGAATATTTGAGTCCCAAATTTTTAGGAACAAACACACAAGTTCAGAAAATAAATCTAGATCCAACACCCAGGAGCTATAGCACTATTCAGATAAGCTTAACTCAAGAAGAAATATATGAAATATTTAGTAGTACCAAAACTGATCAAAAGTCAAAGGACAACACAATAAAAATCCCGCAACCAATTTCAAACAATAGAGACAATGTTAATTTTGAAGCATTACACAAAAATCATTAACATCCAATAAGGGAAGCCATCAGTATGATTGTTTAAAATGTTTTTGGGCAAAAAGAGCCAAGAAAAAGTAAAACTCCAATAGGAAGTCACTGTTTGTGTTTAACTGGACATAGACACAATTCCAGGCTGACCGCAATGGATCGGAGGTTGGATACACCAGTGAAAGATTTTATCTTCTGAATTAGTCTCTGACATTGAAGTCAAACTCCTCCAGTGGGGGAAAGTTGAAGGGTATATGTGGTGAAGTCCTCTCAAAGTCAGATAGCTGTTGGAAGAGATCCTTTTGAAGCTATTAGTTTTGGCATGAAAAGTTCGTAGTGGGAAAATTTAGATTTCACAGTACCAAACTCCTTTTTCTGAGTTAATACTTGTTGTACCTTTCATTACATGATTCAGGTGATTTATAGTTTAGCATACAGGGTAGTCCACTGCAAACCTAATAGCGTACCTTTTCTGCTGAAATGACAATCTGTTCACTCTATAGAAGAACGTCTAATGGAGGAAATTTGAATTGGTATTCAAGAAGTCCTCTTGAAATCAGACACCTTTGCTGTGAGGTCTCACATGCTCCAGAGGTCTTGTAAGTTCAAAAATGCTCTAAGTTCCATCTTTTCAGACTTTCCACTTCAGTCCAGTTGAATCTGTGCAGCTCGTCATCACAGGAATGGGCCTCCAGCAGCTTATTGTTTTGCTATATCCACACAGAAGGTCAGAGAACCGACCCTTGGAGTCCACTTCCTTCTCTTGGGAACAACTGATAGTAGGTTCAACCTTTTAGATCTACAGGCTACAGACAACAGGTCCCGTTCTCTTTTCTACATTTGCAGGTTGTGATTTTTTGTAATGAGCTAGGGGTGATGAGCCACTTTTGTAGGATTCACTAGCCAATGGGTAGGGGGGAATCTTGAACACTCATCAATCTATGTGAAAAAGTTCAAAATGGAAAACCTTTCCTCTATTGCAGCAAATCCTGTTTGCCCTAATGCAAATGATCCCAGAGTGCACTATTCTGAGTTCAGTCAAGCATTGCAGAACCCTTTTTGCAGCTCTGTACAGCAAAATAGCTTTTGGGGGCTAGTCACTATTGGTACATTCCAACATTAATATTTGTATGTACCACTTTTAAAAACTTGGTATCCTCCCTTGGGGCTACAAGGCATACTTAGGGCTTACCTAATTTAATATTTAAAGTAGGGCTCTTCAAAGTTTTTAACCTGTATGTTTAAAAGTTGCAAGCATAATATTTTCCATGTCATCCTAGTGGATTGTGTCATACATGTGCTGCAGTCCACTGATAACATTTAATTGTCCATGCCATTGATGTATTTCATTGCACCATATACTATGGCATTACTGCAAATAGGGGATTAGCTAATTTGATAGAGTTTTAAGGGTCAGAGGACATACAATGGAAACTGGCCAGCAGTACCTTTGTGTGCTAAGTTCACAAACCAGTATGTACAGTCTAAAAAATAGAGGTGATCACAAAAAAGGGGAATTTCCTACAATTAGAAATAATCACTGACTTTTGTGTTTTTGTGTGCTACATAACAAGTAGCAAGGGGCCAAATAATTTACACATTACTGGGCAATTTTACACCACTGTTTTGGCTGAAAGGACGTGATCATATCAACTGGCCCATACAGGCCCTCACAAGCTTCCTCTAAAAGAGAAAATATCCTAAGAAACACCTTGCCTCATATATAAGACATTTCATCTCAAAGTCCCAAAAGTCTTGCTAAGTTGTCCCTATCATCTGACGTTTTCCAACAGGGGCCCTTTCATGACTCTTCCTTTTAGATAGATGTCGGTGGATTGCTTCACACAGTACTCCTTTCCTTTGAATCTCCTACCATCAAAACCAAGAACTAAAAATAAGCATCTAAATTTTAAAAGATCCTTAAACAACATCCTGTCTGCAAGGGCATTACATTAATATCATTGCTACAGTCCTCCCCCATTGGATTCCTAACCTGGCCTTTCCATGGCGGCGATGCTGCCATAGAAAGGCTGGCGTCGATTGGCTTTGGGGCCTGTTGCAGGCCCCCCTTGTTGATGGGGGCTGGCGTTGCACTGGGGGGTACCCCCCTGCATGTCCATGCACCAAGTGGCAGGCACCCCGTGGTGCCTGCCACGTAGTGCAGGGAAATGCTCAGCATGGCATTTCAGCATTACGGACGGTGCTGCAGCCATTGTTAAAAGGCCAGGATAGCGGGCACATCCTAATTACAGTGGTGGGACCGCCGCACATCTGGCATGTGGCCCAAGCACCGCTATGATGGCGGGCAGACTGATGTCCACCTGCCATTTTAATGAGACCCTAAATATGGACCATTATCTTGGTTTTTCAAGATTTTCGCTCCTTTGTCATCATTTTGGTGACATATTCTAAGGTGATTATCTATTAAGACTCTCATTCCTATAGGATTATTTTCTGGTTCACCATCCACTCATTTATGCAACCGTACTATACTGAAACCTCCTACTCCTATATGTGTATTTGCTTAGCCTGGGCAGAACTTTATGTTGCCTAGCACAAGTGTGGGAAAAAACAGAGTTTTGGAAACTCGGCATGCTCTGCGGAGCACGGAGTCTGGAAATCTCGGCAAACTCTGCAAATGGAGCGGAGTTCACCCCCCAGGGTTAGTATTAGCTTGATAAGCACTCCACAAGACCGGCCCAGCCTACCTCAACCTCAATAGACGGCTCTCCTTCTACATCCCCAACCGACAGCTCCGCTCCGCCGACCTCTCACTCGTCACCGTCCCGCGCATCCGAAGAACAACCACTGGTGGTAGATCCTTCTCCCACCCCGCCGCCAAGACATGGAACACCCACCCACTGAGCCTACGACAGTCCCAAGACCTGCTGACCTTCAGGAGGATACTGAAGACCTGGCTGTTCGATCAGTAGCGCCCCCCTCCCGCCCCAAGCGCCTTGAGTCCCTCGCAGGTATGTATTGCGCTTTACAAATGATTGATTGATTGATTGATTGATTGATAGTGATGTGAGGAAACGGCAAGGTGGTTACTAGTGCTTTATAAGTAAAAAAAAACTAAATTAAAAAGAATGGAATTAGCCACTGGACATCGGTAAGCAAAGCAAAGATAAAATTGCAACTGGTCTGTCAGTGTAAATGTTTTGACAACGCGGTACAGCTCTTCTGTGAGAATACTCATTAGCTGCGCCATTCAAGTAACTCAACAAACTCTGATTTTTTTAAATCCAATAATGCCCAATTCATTGGCCTCGAAAGACTTTAGAAAGTTTGCTAACTGAAAACACTCTAAGGATCTTACTTGTATATATTATGGTGGGAATTTAATAAGAGACATTTTAAACCGAAACATTAAAAATTCTAATATATTGACTAAAAACAGATGTGAATAATGTCGGCAAAGCATACATTGCTTGAATTGAACACACATTTTTTGATGAAGTACTTAAATAGGGATCCTGCCTAGTTTAGATAATTTGCATGTTCTAAAATGAGAATGAAAATAGCTAATTCTTACATGGGATCTATTTGTTTTATGCATCTTTCTTATTTTTTCTGACTTCACGAGTGACACTGTTGAATTTTCTCGACCCCTTGTGCATCCTCTAATAACAAAACTGCAGGAACAACAATCCATCATTTTACCCGTTCCCCCAGATGTTGCAGCTACTTACCATGAAGTATGAAAACAATTAACATTCTGAGGCCTACACACAAAAGATTTTTTGAGTGCATAAAAATGTACTCTTGCAGAGTTCTTTCACGTTCACGTAAATGCTCTTTGAATTTCCCCCACACATCTACAATGGGAATTCTCAGAAAATATTCATATACAACTGGTAGAAGGCATTGCTTTGAGTAGACAGAGGAGGCCTGATAATGGGTGAGGATGTGGGACAAAATTGCCAGCCCTCCAGCCTGGAGAGAGTGTGCAAGTGGACTTGAGGACTGGGTCTGTGCGTGGGTCCTCGCTTGGTTGGTCCGAGGTGCGGCCTTTGCATGCTGGCTCCTCGGACACTCATCAAGTCATGATCTAGGGTGATGGAGCCATGCAGATGTCAGCAGTGGAAAACCAGCAGATGCAAAGAGGGGAGCAATTGTCCCTCTCATCGGTTGACCTGGAGCATGGTGTTCCAGCACCCCTAAGGAAAAACTGTCTCACCAACACTACCCAACTCCACAATACTCACCATTAATCATAAATCACTCACAAGGCCCATTAACTAACGAGACAATTTTTGGGCAACTGAATCATGTGACCTAATTAAACAGAACTATTCACAAACTATTTACACATTTATAAACAACTGCAGTTTATCATTTCTTACCATGGTTCTAAGCAAATATCATTTTATTAAAGTCACTTAGGTAAATGGATCAGCTGATGGTAACTAGACCATGAATAAACAAGACCAGCTTGTCGTTTCAAAATCTAATTTTATTAACTTTATTATTCAGGAAAGAGCATCTTATTAGGAATCTTTATTTTATTAGCAATAATGAAAGCAGTTTAATAAAGAGAAAACATATTAGACTGACACTTTAAAGCCAAATCAGTTAGCATGTATTAAGGAAACAGTTTCCATTCCCTAAATTCTATTTCCCTGTCTAAAACTCGCTTCACCTAAAAGAAAGTCATTTAAGCCTATTATCCTTACGTGCGCCAAAGAGTCCAACAAGCACGACATGCCCTTCAGGAATCGGAAAACAAGAAGCGCCCTCCTGCCAATGGGGCCATGTTTTATACCTTTCTGCCTAGCTAATCTCACTAAAAAGTACACTTTTCTTTGCCATCCAGTGTCCTAATTGGCTGACTGATGTCAGTCCATTACATGTCATCACGTCTCCATACCAAAATCAAGCCTTTTCTTTAACTCTATTTTACACAGTCTCTCGTGACTTTTGGCTTCCTCGAAAATGAAACATTTCGCGAGCAACAGTTCGTGACTTCCTTAGCTTGGCAAACTTTGCCGCTTCCTGTCCTTGAGTCTGTCTTTCCAAGAGCACATATAATACAATTTTCATTTGGGTTTGCAAATACTTTTCAACGTCGTAAAAGTTTCCACTTCTATGCAGGGCTCTTGCTCTTTCTGGACAGGACTTGACAACGCCATCTTTTCAATGTACCCCTTTGACCTCACTCGAAAACTATTAATAACCAAACACAAAACATCAATTAATTAGAGAATTGAGATCCATTCTGTTACCCACCCCCTTTGCTAATTATTAACCCATTAATTTATGTTACTTAGCTGTGCACACAAAGCTGCATTTCATATCAACCTTCTTCTTATAGGCCGCAGGATTCTCCACGAGCTGATGCCACATAAAAGACGAAGAGACATAACTTAAGCACATGCCATTAATTGATCAGCCGCAATTAATACTGACAAAGACAATAGACAAAGTTAGTTTATTATTTTATACGCACTTGCTTTTGCAACAAAGAGCCCAAGAATTAGTCCCTTGTGTTGTGTAAATGCATTTTTAAAGTATGTTGATTATTAATTCTTCACACATCAGTTAATACTGTTATTGTTTTATGGAAGTTTAACTTTGCGAGTCAGAACAAAATATAATTCTGAAACTCGCTCCATCAATGGCATCCACAGTGCTGCAGAGGACAGTGTGACGGACATGTTATACACTGACATGATGCAGTTGCAGAGCTGATCCTACTTCTCTCGGCCAGGGCCTGCTGTTCTGGGACTGTTGCTGCCTGCGGGATATCTGTTGGCTGCTTTGGAGAGAGTCTGACCTGGACTGGTTGTCTCTTTCAGTTCTTACCGCTTGTGATTGTCTCTGCATGTGGGAAGATTGGGGGGATCTTACTCTGGAATGGAAGGAATATATGTTACTAATGACAAGGTGGAGCCTGAGCCTTCCCGCTGGATCTGGGTACTTTTGCTGGAAGGAGTGGTCAGGCAGGGAGTCATGAGTATGACTAGCTCTGTTGGACGGATTATGGATGTTGTGTAGTTCGTGACACATGTACTGGTTGAACATGTATAGACTTATTGTTGTACTATATTTATCCATGGGAGGGAAGACTTTTTTGTTAATTGTTCAGACGTTGTTGTTTAAGTGAATGCAGGCAGAGTAGCTTGTCGCAGTACAAATGGGGCAGGGGTTTGCCATGCTTCTAAGTCATGGAGATGGGGGATGATTACCGGCTATTGGTGTGGAATAACCGTATCCTGGGGTCCTATGCAAAATGTTACAGGGTGCTCTCTTACTCGACCATCCTAGTTCAGTATTCCATGCACTTGGACGATGCAGGAGCAGAGCGGCGGGCTAAGAATTGAGCGGCAAGGTCTTCTTTGCCCCCTAATTTACGTACGCTCCGGGGTCCTGGTTTTGGTGGCACCAAGTACACCATTTTCCCTTACTTATGCAGAGGCCCACGTAGAAGGCAAGTATGTGCTACTAGAGGGAACAATGGATGGGAGGGCAGTGTCCCTGATTAACACGTATGCTCCAAAAGTGGGCATTCCGCACTTCTTCTAGCTTTGTGAAGGACTTGGTTAGCCAGTATGCACTCCTATTTAGGTTAGGTGACTTTAATTGCACGATCGACAGAGACCTCAATAGATTTCCGTCCCACGGTGTTTTCTAATTCTACATAACTGAATCTTTGAGTGAGGTGATGAACAATTTTGGGTTTGTTCATGCTTGGTGATCCCTTTATCCATTGCAGCAGGTGTACACGTGCCGCTCCCTGACACATGACACATTCAGAAAACCTGACATGGTACTGGTTGGTGGAGTCCCCATAGGTGACCAGGTGACCATCTCGCATTAAGCTAGATTTCCTTCTGACCACTCCCTGGTTTTTTGCATGCTTAAGTGTGGATGTTCCCTGTTCTCTGTGGAGGTTCTGAGGGACATGGCCAGTAGGGAATCACTGTTTCAGGCACTGACTGACTATTTTGAGCTTAATTGGGGCTCTACCACATGTAGGGCAACAGAATGGGAGGCCATGAATGCGTTGCTGCAGGGGCAATGTCTTTGATTATCATGCGGGGTGCAGCACCAGCGACAGAAGGACCTTCAGGTGGCGGAATCTGGTCTGGTCGATATGCAGGCACGGGATCTGACTGATCGAAGCTTGCGTAGGGAAGAGAATGAGATGCGTCGATGAATAGTGGATACGTGGCATAGACTAGACAAGTATACACTGAAACAGTATCGTCAATGGTTACATAGTGAGGTTGACAAGTCAGGCAGGCTGTTGGCCTGGATGCTGCACAGGGACGCTGCTGTTACACTGACCTCACATCTGATTGCAGCTGAGGGTGCAATAGTGGCCTCAAGAGCGGACATTGTGACCGCTTTTTGGCATCACCATAACGGATGTACAGGGAGGACTCGCGCATTTCCAATGACCGGATTCGTGCATTTCTGGGTGGTTTAGGGCTCCCTAGGGTAGGACGGTGGTGGCTGAAGAGCTGGACTAGGCACTCGCATTGAAGAAGCTGTGTGTGGCATTGTGAATGCTGCTTAAGTCTAAGGCTCCTGGGGAATTGGGTTCCCAGTGGAGTTTTATCAGGAGTTCTTGGCTGTCCTCATGCAGAGTCTTCTTGAGGTTTTTCAGGAAGCCAATGACAAAGGGGTCCTACCACCCACTATGAAGGCAGGGGGCATCTGTATGCTGCCCAAGCCGGTGGGGAGAGGGCAGACAAGGAAGAGTATAGGTCAATTACCATGAAAAGCTCAGATGTAGAAGTCTTATGAAAACTGGTGGCTAACCAACTGAATCCAGTGATGAGAGGCCTGGTGCAGGAGGACCAATGTGGGTTTATATTGAGCCATAGTACAGGGATGAACCTAAGGAGTCTGACACGTGCTTCACGAGGTGGAGTGGAGTTGCAAGAAAATGGCATTTGTATCTAGAGACCTGGAGAAGGCATTTAATTCTGTGGTTGGGGGGTACTGGCTTGAGGTTTTGCGGGCATGGGGTTCAGGCCTCAGTTTCGGGGGTGGATCCGACTGCTCTATACTGGGTCCAGTGCCAGTGTATGGGTAGGGCAGTGTCAGTTTGAAGGGTGCACATTGGGCAGGGTAACTGACCGGGCTTCCCATGGTCTCCTTTTCTATTTGCCCTTGTGATGGATCCTTTGGCAGTGTAGGCTCACAGTGAAGTGCACAAATAGGGCGGAGATCTGGGAGAGGCATAGCACATTTTATCCCTATATGCTCTGTTTTACCTCAGAGCCCCCAGAGAATCTATCAGTATCTTGCTATGACAACTAGACGAGTTTGGTGCAATGTCCTGCCTGTGGCTTAATTTTCAAGAAATCATTACTGCTCCCTCTGATTGCATTGGTGGGGCTACAGTGAGTGGCTACCTGATATCAGCATGAGGTGGGAGCTGGACAAATCTGCTACCTGAACATGATAGTTGCACACTCAAGAAAGAAACAACTGCGATTAAATATCACCAGGGTACTCGACTCCTTGTGGTCATTGTTATGTTTTTGGAAAACATTGCTGCTGTCGCTTATCGGCGACATAGCAATTTCTAAAATGGTGCAGCCTGTACACTATTCAGAACTCCTTGCGCTCATTTCCCTCAGAGTGTTCAGGCAGCTGGACTCCGTACTTAACTCACTTATTTGGGCTGGTAAGCACAGTAGGGTGGCTGGAGTCACCTTGATGAGGGGTTAGGAGAAAGGTGGCCTGGAGGTGCGGCAGCTGGAGTTCTATTACTTTGCTGCTATCATGCAACATGCTATCCTTTCGCTGGAGGATGTCAGTAACTGGGAGAAACAATTGCTAGGGGGTATTATTGATGGTGCCGAGCCTCTGGAACTGTTGATGGAGATGTCACGCAAATCGAGCACTTTACCATATGTGGTTAGAAAGATCGCTCATGTGTGGCAAAGGCCAGTGACTGTTGTTTCCACCAGATGTTACAGGTGTGGCTTGTTGTTCAGGTCCGACGCATAGAGGATAACGTCTTTCAGGCATGGTGGGACGGGGTTGTATGTTGCTGGGGGATTTGAATACTAATGAGCATTTCATCTCCTTCGAGGATGCACAGGCGGAGTTCATGTTGGGGCCTGAACATTTTCTACATGATGCTGGTTTGGTCAAACTTGCCAGGCAGACTTAAACAATGATCCCTGCAGCACCAACACCATCTGGTAAATTGGGTGCCTTGTTGACCTGTGGCTCAGGATGCCACCATATATATCAGCTGAATAGAGCAATGATGATGGAGCACACCCAACTGAATGGGAAGACTGGCCTGGGGTCCTAAGATGGCATACACATATTTACAATTGGGTTTGATGCTGGCCTGGCAGAGGGTGGCTATCACATAGATGGGCAGTGCACTCTATCGGAGGAGCACTGGCATAGTGATGTAGCAGAGTGAGCTTTATTGGATGAATTTCAATTAAAGCATAGCAGGAGGAATGCTAAGGTGGGTTATGACTTGCTAACACGCATATCAAGGGCCACATTCTCTAACAAAATCTGGTCTTATAACTCGGACCTCTGACCTCCTATCATTTCTCCCTGTATATGGTCCGACCACCATCTGATTGACTTTAAAATCACTTTCAGTAGTAGGGCAAAGACCCCTAAGATAGAGGGAGGACTAACTAGAAAGTGGAGAGCACTGAATACTCAGGAGTTCATAAAAAATCTGGCTAGTTCCGCCCCCTCTGTCAATCCCAACTCCAATGTGGATTCTATGGATGAAGAGATCATGGACTGGTTATTGGCGGCTACCGTCATCCATGCTCCGCTTACTAAATTCTCTCGGGCAGACATTCTGAAGCCCATAAATGGTTCACTAGTGAACTGAAAAACCAGAAACTATTGCTCCGGCAATTGGAAAGAAAATGGAGGCATGAGTATGACAGTAAAGATAGACAGCTCTATCTGTCAGCCCGTAGGGACAATAAGAAAGCAATTCTGGTAACCAAGACCTCTTATTTCACCACTAGGATTCTCGCTGCCCCTAATAAATCCAAAGAAATTTTTAGGATTGTGAGCGAACTCTGCAACGATGACAGAACATCACCCTGTCAAGCCCCCACTCAAATGCAGTGTAATCTGCTGAACAACTTCTTTGTGGAAAAAATTGAAACCATCAGGGCCAGTATTCCGATTACCTCTCAGGGGAAGCCTCTGGACAACAACTCCCACAACCCCTCGACTCTGAATCACGTCACCGCTCTATGTTCGGACACTTTACTAGATTTAATGTCCCGAGTAAAATCAGGTTCACAGAGGGACTGCTGTCCTCCTTCTGCCCTTAAGGATACCTTTGCAGCTCTACCTCATTGTATTCTCCCTCTCCTTAACAAATCTTTAAGAAAGGGAGAAGTACCTAGAGCTTTTAAAACTGCTACCTTAGTCCCTCTCCTTAAAAAAACCCGGAGCTGACCCCTCTAACCTCTCCAATTATCGCGCTATTTCCCTCCTTCCATTCTTTGCTAAAATTCTGGAGGCCCATGTGGCTAGCTGCCTCTCTAAGTTCATTGAGGAAACAGATTACTTGGAGCCTAACCAAGCTGGTTTCCGCTCATCTCATTCCACCGAATCAATTATTTTGGCAGTGATGGACACCCTAGGGGCTAACGCTGACTCAGGAACCCCGCAAGCCCTGGTGCTGCTGGATTTATCGGCAGCGTTCGACACGGTTGACCATACCATCTTATTGAACCATGTTGAACAAGCTGGCATACGGGGCGCTGCCTCTCAGTGTTTAAAATCCTTTCTGACGGATAGAACTCAGGCAGTACGTCTTGGGAACTTCACTTCCCCTAATCGCTCCACGTCCTGTGGGGTCCCACAGCTCTCCTCCCTGTCCCCACTATTATTCAACCTCTACATCAGGCCTCTGATTCACTCTCTCAAAATCAGGGGAATCACGGTCTTCAATTATGCAGACGATCTCCAGCTTGTATTCTCGCTGGAGTCTCCTAGTGCTGCTACCAAATTCCAATCTACAATGTGTCACATCAAGCACTGGATGGATGAGAATCAATTAAAGCTCAACCCCGGTAAGACAGAGCTGGTGTTACCTGGGAAGAGTCCCACTTATTAGGGACCCCATTTCTGGCCAGCCGAGCTAGGTCCTTCCCCAGCGCCCTCGCCTTCCGTGAAGAGTCTAGGGGTAACTATAGACCCCGATCTCACTATGAGAGGACAGGTGGGCAGCGTGGTTTCCACCAGCCTTTTTCAACTGCGCAAAATCAGAAAAATTTCACACTTACTATCCTATCCAGCCCTGGTTCAAGTGATCATTGCCCTGGTACTGTCACGCCTGGATTTCTCCAGTTCACTGTACACTGGCTTCCCTAGGTCCTGCTTAACCGCCTCCAAATGGTCCAGAACCAAGCAGCAAGACTGCTCTTCAAACAGCCGAAATGGCAATCGGCCAGGCCTCTTCTGGTCAAACTACACTGGCTGCCCATAGTACATCGTGCCACGTTTAAGACAGGATGCATAGTCTTTAAAACACTGCATTGCACGAGTCCAAAATTTCTGAAAAATTGGATTACCAAATATGGCCCCACACTTATCCGCCGATTTGCTCACCATCATCTCCTCACCACCTCCACCATCAAACTAAAAAGGCAGGGTGGACGCAGGTTCTCTTACCTGGCACCGAGGCTCTGGAATTCCCTCCCATCCCCAATTAGGAACTGTGACAACTTGCTATGCTTCAGAAGGGCCTTGAAGACATGGCTCTTTGTGCAACCTTACTAATCTTGGCCCGACACATCAACATTCATCTGATCAGCGCTATGAAACCTTTGGTGTCCGCGCGCTTTATAAATTCTTCCTAACATAACATAACATAACATAATATAACACGCAGGACCCTGGTGGAAAGGTTGTAGCCCTGGGAGACACATCGTCAAGCTGGGAGAGCACTGGCACAGACATTTGGAGCTCTTTTGACCTCAAAGCATTAGTCGGTGATTGGTGGTGTGCCTTGACCCCTGTGGATTTGTTGTTCTAAGTACAGCGTTGTTCCCTCTGCTGCTCACTATGGTTTGTTTCTATTGTTGAAAGAGCTGCACTTTTAGTTAACCAGAAACTTATGAATAAAGGTTTAAAAAAATAGGGTGTTGGAAGTTTCAGGGCTGATTCACAAATATATGTAAGAGCGCTTAAAAGAGAACTCCGGAAGTACATTTAACGTACTCCAAATTGCCTTTCAGCAGTTAATAACTTGTAAAAGAATGAGTTCTGTAACCCAAAGCTGTTTTCAAAAGCCCACAGCTGGTGCAATTAAATGTTGGTGAGCTGAATTCCAAGTTGGCATAGTCTTAAATCCATCTCATGCTGCTTTAATCCACTACCAGACACTCCCTGCTCCTCTATCACACCCTTGCAGGTTCCTGCTTTCGCCCTTTGTGACAGTTTATCCATCTTTCTCTTACTCCATCTTTGCACTTTGCATGTTTTTTCAGCTCTTGTTCTCAGTAATTGTCTGATGTATAAAAATGTGCTGGCCCCCATAAATGAGCACCAGTGGTCCGCAGCAGCAACCACCTTTTCAAATTAAGCTATACCCTTGTGAATAGGTGCCAAAATAAGTAAGCTACCCTGAGGTACACTGACAAGTAAGTTGTTGTTTTATTCTAAATTGTAGAGCAGCAGCTGCTACCTGACCCGGGTGGTAGGGCGGGGGGCAAGAGGCTGAGTGGGTTAAAAAGGAAAACAAAAAAAACAAAAAAACACTTACCATAAACAGTTGCCACCTCTCCTTCATCCTCCCCCCGCCAACATCTTATTGCACTCCCTGCCAGCAACAGGAAGCATCCACCCTCCTACAGTCCGAGCGTGATGGGGAAGCTGAGACACCCAAGGGAGGTAACCGCCAAAGCCGACAACAATAAACCCAAAGTATCCCTTATCCTGCATACAACATTCAGCCCCATCACATCGCTTAATAGAAGGGATACCAAAAACCATAGGCAAGTTACAGCGAAAGCGGATAAGAGTCTACAAGATCAATTATCAGTCAAGATAATCACTGATCACGATGGCCTACAACCAATCTGGGGCCCGGAAATTAAAAACAGGACAGGTCCACTTTATGCGACAATCATCGACGAACACGCACCAAATCTCGGGTTGTGTGGTCCCAAAAGAGAAAACCTGAAAGTAATCGCAAAAGCAAACGAGCCCCCGGAGTACACAGGGAAGGATGACAACAAGTACAATGCGAAAAACATACCCAATGATGCAAACTATAAAGAAAAAAAAAATAACGAGACATCGGACACACGACCAGGCATTGTCCACTCCCGAGCGACTCCAAGATATAAAATTGAACACAAAAGTAAGGATTTTTTTCATTCCAAACTACAAAACACAAGGCCCACAAGATTACTTAAACAGAGGAAAGATCTTACACTTGACATCCGTAATTCTGAGCCTTAATCAAATAATATCTAAAGATTTATTATCAATAGAATTTGTTAACCTCGGAAATAACAAAGTAAAGGAAGGCACCCTAACAACCTGGAGGAACGCAGAAATTGCCAAGGAGATACTCCACGAAACTACCAAATTTGATGAGTGGGGAATCACACTCAAAGCAGAGGTAACCCCAGGTTACCCGTCCCCTCTCCTAATGAAACATGCCAAAAGAGAAAACAGTTCAGTGGTAAAACGACCCATATACTCAGTACTGCAAGGCGCCAGGGGTGTGGAAAACTCGAAACCCGAACATCAGTTCAGAGAAAATCGCGGAACAAGAGAAGAATGAAATAACACCCAGGGTGGTAAAAAGGATCAAAGCCCAGTAAAGGTTCTATCTTGGAATATCGCTGGAGCAAAAGACATCCTAAGTGACAAGAGAAAAATGGATTCCTGGGACAGCTACGAAATCATTGCTCTACAGGAAACATGGGTAACAGCTCCAGTCGACGTACCAGGTAGAATATGCTTTCGTGTCAGTGCCACTTGAACTCAGCATTACGGGCGAGCAAAGGGAGGTCTTTCTGTTTATATTTCTACAGCATTAAACATTAAGTCCTCCCAATTATCCGCATCCACCGCAGACATGCAAATAATCAAACTGGAAATGGGACCACAGGTTGGCATTGGAATTATCATCTTTATTAACATATACGCCCACCCAAAAACCAAAGTAAAACAAAAGCTTTTCAAAAAAGTTAACGGTGTAATCTCAGGATTCCGCCTCGAACAGCCAAGTTGGGAGATAATTCTCACAGGTGACTTCAATGCTAATCTACTACATCCCCATGAAGACGAAGATAACATCATTACTGCTAACGAACTTTGGGTCGTCGAAACACAGGAGATACCATATGCGAAGAGAATGGACAAAGAGGGCCGACAGCTGATGTGGGACCTCGAGCAGCAAGGGATGCGAGTGCTAAACAGGAGAATAAAACAGGACAGACCTCCCAGTAGTACCTACATCGGTCCTAGTTCCAGCACAATCCTGGATTACACCATAGTCTCCCTTCCACTCCTTAGATTAATCAAAACGTTTCAAATCATATGCTCCCCAGATAGTGATCACTCGGCTCAGCACATCGAAATGAAACTAACCCCTCCCAAACATCCAGAAGCCCCAATACTAGCAGGGGAAACGTCAACAATAAATTTGAAACGCCTTAGGTGGACGAGTGTCACACTACCGCAAATAGCCCTGGATGCAAAGAACCTAATGCAAAAGTTTACCCCTGAAAATGAATTGACCATTGAAACATGGACGGCCTTTGTCAATAAATTACCGAAGACCGGTGTCAACATCAAAATGAGGCATAATCAAAAGAATAACAGCCATCTTAGTCAGATAACACGTTCCTTGAGAAGCTGTCTGCGACAGTCCCTGAGGAGAGCACAAGGTCACAGCCCACAATCCAAGGTATGGCAGGATGTACGTTTTACTAAGAAACAATACAAGGAACAAATTTGGAATGAGAAAAAAAATGAGGTTACCAACTTCTGGACAAAAATATTACACAATGCAAAAAAACCCGACCCCAGAGCATTCTGGTTGCAAGTAAATTCACTGAACAGATCCGCAAACACCATAAGCACGACCTGTATCACAGAAATGGTATGGGTACAGCATCTAATTGGCATCTTTTCTATAAACTCCATGATACCTCTTACACCAATAGTAATCCCTGTACATAAAACACCAAACACAGAAACTCAGTCGACAACAGTCTTCGATCTGATAAACATCTTGTGTAATAAACAGAAAGGACCAGACCTCACACCACGAACATATGAGGAAGTAGAAATACTACAAATAATAAAGAAAAGCAGGCAAGACAGTGCCGAAGGACCGAATTGCGTCCCCCAGGCAATCTATAAGGAAGATCCCCACTTTTGGGCCAGTACCTTCAACAAACTGTTCCGGACGATAAAAATCTCCAGTTGGATTCCGGAAAGCTGGAGAGGGGCGATTATCAACCCAATATACAAAGACGGTGATCGAAAAAATCCCGCAAACTACCGCCTGATAGCGCTCATCGACGCCGAGGCTAAGTACTACGCCTCCCTGGTGTTAACCCACCTTACTAAATAGTCTGATGACAACAACAAAATCCCAGTAAATCAGTCAGGATTTTGCCGTGGCATAGGTACCATGGCAAACGCCGTAGCCTTAAGCCTGATAGCCGAAAAAAGCCTGCAAAACCATCAAGCTCTGTACCTATGTTTCCTGGACTTCAAGGCGGCCTTCGACCGTGTTAGCCGACAACTACTTCGGTCCAAACTAAAACAGCAGGGCCTGCCGGATGCAATCTTAATTCCTATAATGGACCTATACACCAACACCTAGATGCAGGTTAAGATAGCTAGTGGCCATCGGCTAACGCGGAAGATTAGAACTTGCGAAGGATTAAAGCAAGGCTGTGTCTTGGCCCCTCTTCTGTTTAACTTATTCATGGCCGATCTGACACCAAGGCTAGACGGGATCAATGCACATCCCCCACGACTAGGAAGTTTGCCTCTCACGCACCTTTCCTATGCCGATGACGTCGTTCTTCTCAGTCAGACGAAAATAGGACTGCAACACCTCATGCTAGAACTGGCTGAATACACCAGACAGAATCTTCTCGAAATAAACAGTAAGAAAACAAAGGTCATGATAATAACCCATTGCCATACTAACTTCACCATCGACAGTAAGAAATTGGAAGTAGTGGAAAACTACAAGTACCTGGGGATATATCTGGACAGACGGTTCACCTTTTCCACGCATTTTGATGCCATCGAGAAGTAAGGAACATCCTTACTACACGCATTCAGCAGTTTATCTAAGCTGCTGAAAGGCCTGTTGTTCCCTCCTCTCCTAACAGTCATCAAAACCAAGCTACTTCCAACTATAGCTTATGGGAGTGTGGTACATTGTGGAAGGAGTGCTCCGCTCTTAGACAAAATTCAAACAAGAGTGTATAAACGTGTGTTCAGCTTACCATGTGACGCCTCACCAGCACAGGTTCGGCTTGAATTTGGCCTCCAGACCCAAATTTTGCATAAAAATTACGAGACAGTCAAATTTTGGTATAGCATCTGGTTGAACCGCTAAACAGAAATCAACCTCGCCCTCTTGGAAGCCATGCAAAGCAATCCTAACTCCCAGTATACAAAGTACCTAAACTCCTCCCTGGAAATCACTGAACTAGCATCACTATGGAAAAGGAAGCTACCTGTGTCCTTATTCAAGCAGGCCGTAAAAAAGGCAGCCAACATGCACTCACTGATCGATGACAAAACAACCCTGAGACATCGGTCACACGCCTGGATGATACTACAATCCTACAAAAAGCCGGCACCTGCGGCCTATTTAGGGCTCGCTTTTCCATCATACCTTAAACTAAAACACTTAAATCTACGTATGGGCAAATTGCCAACAAATGCCGACCAACCCGGCTGGAGGCCACCAGACCCAAAGGAGTGTGAACTATGTGGTGCTGCTGTACAAGACATTATCCACTTGATCTGTATTTGTCCTGTATTGGATATTGAACGCCGGAGCTTACTAAAGGCAAAATTTAATGAAAAAGGAATCCGTACATGCCGCTCAGCGATTCTACAAGTGATGGACTCAGTGGATCCACAATTTATCTGTCGAACAATTAAATATGTTATTAATTTTGAAAAAAAAGAACAAAAAAATAATCTTTGTAAAGAGCTAATACAAACTTGACTTTTTAGGACTTCTAAAATTGCATCTCCTAATATTGAATCAGCTCTTTAAACCAATAGGACACCAAAAGCACCAGTGTTCTTTACAATTTTCATCAACGGCTGTTTTTAGCACCTGTAGAAGAATGTATTTTTTCTATATATTTTAAAATAATATTGCATTTCATATTGTAACGGTTTTTACTAACTATTCAATAAGGAATTTATTACTTCTGCATCCACCCTCCCAGCTTCCCATAGCCAATCACAGCGCTGCAATGCAGCATTGTGATTGGTCTGAGCACCGGCGAATCAGCGCTAAGAAGGGGTCTGGGAGGGTGTGCAAGTTCCTCACCAGGTTGTGCAATGCACCCTGGTGAGGGACATGCAGAGTGCGCAGAACTACTTGGTGAGGCCCGAGAGGACCGACCAAGCAGTCCTGCGCACTTCAGAAGCAAAAAAACACTCCTCTCCCTACTCTGCCAGCCCCGCCCAAGAGCCACTGAAGTATATAAGAAAATAAAATGATAATAACAGAATCACAGAATGGGAGGCCATGAATGCGTTGCTGCAGGGGCAATGTCTTTGATTATCATGCGGGGTGCAGCACCAGCGACAGAAGGACCTTCAGGTGGCGGAATCTGGTCTGGTCGATATGCAGGCACGGGATCTGACTGATCGAAGCTTGCGTAGGCAAGAGAATGAGATGCGTCGATGAATAGTGGATACGTGGCATAGACTAGACAAGTATACACTGAAACAGTATCGTCAATGGTTACATAGTGAGGTTGACAAGTCAGGCAGGCTGTTGGCCTGGATGCTGCACAGGGACGCTGCTGTTACACCGACCTCCCATCTGATTGCAGCTGAGGGTGCAATAGTGGCCTCAAGAGCGGACATTGTGACCGCTTTTTGGCATCACCATAACGGATGTACAGGGAGGACTCGCACATTTCCAATGACCGGATTCGTGCATTTCTGGGTGGTTTAGGGCTCCCTAGGGTAGGACGGTGGTGGCTGAAGAGCTGGACTAGGCACTCGCATTGAAGAAGCTGTGTGTGGCATTGTGAATGCTGCTTAAGTCTAAGGCTCCTGGGGAATTGGGTTCCCAGTGGAGTTTTATCAGGAGTTCTTGGCTGTCCTCATGCAGAGTCTTCTTGAGGTTTTTCAGGAAGCCAATGACAAAGGGGTCCTACCACCCACTATGAAGGCAGGGGGCATCTGTATGCTGCCCAAGCCGGTGGGGAGAGGTCTGACAAGGAAGAGTATAGGTCAATTACCATGAAAAGCTCAGAAGTAGAAGTCTTATGAAAACTGGTGGCTAACCAACTGAATCCAGTGATGAGAGGCCTGGTGCAGGAGGACCAATGTGGGTTTATATTGAGCCATAGTACAGGGATGAACCTAAGGAGTCTGACACGTGCTTCACGAGGTGTAGTGGAGTTGCAAGAAAATGGCATTTGTATCTAGAGACCTGGAGAAGGCATTTAATGCTGTGGTTTGGGGGTACTGGCTTGAGGTTTTGTGGGCATGGGGTTCAGGCCTCAGTTTCGGGGGTGGATCCGACTGCTCTATACTGGGTCCAGTGCCAGTGTATGGGTAGGGCAGTGTCAGTTTGAAGGGTGCACATTGGGCAGGGTAACTGACCGGGCTTCCCATGGTCTCCTTTTCTATTTGCCCTTGTGATGGATTCTTTGGCAGTGTAGGCTCACAGTGAAGTGCACAAATAGGGCGGAGATCTGGGAGAGGCATAGCACATTTTATCACTATATGCTCTGTTTTACCTCAGAGCCCCCAGAGAATCTATCAGTATCTTGCTATGACAACTAGACGAGTTTGGTGCAATGTCCTGCCTGTGGCTTAATTTTCAAGAAATCATTACTGC